>NW_027202349.1:1918750-2558333 GCF_024711535.1 Dipodomys merriami | reverse complement strand
AGTATCCCCCGGTATGCTGTGCACTGTAGATTTAGATATTTATTGGTTGCTTGCATTGCTTCTTCCCTTGTGGCTTGTCTTTTTGATGGTGCGCACTTGCCTTGAGGAGGGAGGGTTTGATTTAATCCAGGAAGGATGCAAATTACTAACACGGCGTCAGGATAGTCTATCAGAGTCAGCATCCAGTAATGGGGAGGAAAATAGGCCTAAAAGAAAAAGGGAAAAAGGACAAAAGGATCCTAAAGAATTAAAGCAGGAGGGACTGCAGCCCTCAAAAAAGGAGGGGGTCTCAAGGAGACCCCCATGCCCTTCTTTAAAAGCAAACCGGTTCTAAGCCCTACATGTGGAAGGGCGGGACCAAGAATGCAGTGATCTTGTGAGTGACTCAGAGGAAGAAATGTTAGAGGAGGAGGGAGAACAGCTCAATCCAGCTGATAGTGAAGAGTTAGAAGAGGCTGCGGCAGAGTATGAGGCAGACAGATATGGGGGGTGGCGCCCCCTAGGGGTGGGAGTTCCGCAGCAGCCAGGAAGAGGAAACGGAGCTGGCCCTCACCCGTCGGCCCCTCCCCCATGCCCGGAGGCGGGGCGGAGTCACTTTATAAAAGGGAACACCTGGTCTCGGCTGGCAGCCGCCTTTCCAGTTTTTGAAAATCCAATTACTAATGAAAGAAATTTTGAGTGGGTTTCCTACTCCCAGCTTAAGGATTTAGTTGAGGCAGTCCGGACTTATGGGGTGACAGCCAATTATACCACTGCCTTGCTTTGAAGGCTAACTATTAATGCTATGATTCTGTGGGAGCAAAAACTCTTCAATATTTTCCTGAATTAGTGGCTAAACAGGCAATTTTGGTCTGAGAAAAAAAAAAGAGAAAAAAATGAAAAAAAAAGGCAATTTTGGGTATAAAGTATTGTTTGATGCACTTTGCAAAAATTCCAGATAAATTAATTATTCCATACACCCGTGAGCAAGTTGAAATTTTAGCAGCCACAGTGGATATGTGGGCAATTCTTGTTTGCTCATTTCCAAATGTAATTGATAACCATTATCCTAAGCATCCTCTGCTTGCCATAGTTAACAAAAATTTAGTGTATTTTCCTGTTGTCACTTCAAAGGAGCCCTTGGTTGATGCTCTGACCATCTTTACGGATGGATCAAAATCTGGACAAGGTGCCTTTTTTGTTCAAGGACACAAACAGCCGGTAGTCTTTAATTTTCGGCCGAATGCCCCACAGGCTGTTGAATGTTTAATTGTGCTTGAAGTTTTTAAAAGATTTGATCAACCTTTTAATTTATTTTCTGATTCATTATATGTTGTAAATGCCGTTGCTTCTCTTGAAGTTGCTGCTTCAATTAAGCAGGCCAGTACAGTTTCTAATGTTTTGTTACAGATTCAGTCCCTTATCTTAAACAGAAAACACTCTTTCTATATTGGACATATTCGCGCCCACTCTATGTTGCCGGGCCCGATGGCAAGGTGTAATGATTTGGTGGACCAGGCAACTCGGGCTATGGCTCTGGTCGCTGCTGATCCTGTAGAATTGGCAAAAGAATTTCATAGATTGTATCATGTACCTGCTAATACCCTTAGGAAAAGATATAATTTGTCCAGGCATGTGGCAAGAGATATTGTTAAAGCCTGTAAATCCTTTCTTCATCCTCCCCATGTGGGGGTAAACCCCAGGGGGTTGAGACCAAACGCCCTATGGCAAATGGATGTTACTCATCTGACAGAATTTGGTAAGTTGAAATATTTATATGTGTCTGTGGACACCTTTTCTGGTGTCATTCATGCCACACCTCTGGCAGGAGAAAAGGTGTCTCACGTCAAAATACACTGCTTAGAAGCTTGGGCAGCTTGGGGAAAGCCCCTTAGACTTAAGACGGATAATGGCCCTGCTTATACTTCCCATGGTTTTCGCGCCTTTTGCGCACAAATGCAGGTTGCCCACACCACCGGATTGCCCTACAATCCTCAAGGACAAGGTATAGTGGAAAGAGCTAATCGAAGCATAAAAGAAATGCTTCAAAAGCAAAAAGGGGGAATTGCTGAGTCAGCATCCCCCAGGGAAAGACTTTCTCTTGCGCTCTTTACCCTTAATTTTTTAATTCTAAATGACAACGATCAGTCTGCCGCAGATCGGCATATGACAAGAGACCCCATGGATACTAAAGACATGGTTATGTGGAAGGATGTTATTAATAATAAATGGTATGGACCGGATCCGGTAATAACGAGATCCAGGGGAGCTGTTTGTGTTTTTCCACAGAGTCAAGAAGTACCTCACTGGGTGCCAACGAGACTGACCAGGCTGGTGGAGACTGCAGCAGAACCCCCTCTTGAAGATGCCATCCACTCGTCTCCTGATGCAGCTGATCTTCCTGCTGTTGGCAACAGTGCTAATAGCAATCCCTGTGATAGCTAAACCGATGATGCTGTGGGCTGTTACAATTTACTGACTGGGCCTCTGCGGTGTCCTTTTTCAAAGAATGGGTGGGAGTCAGAATGTTTTTAGCCTGCTGCCTGGGAGGATGCGTGGTCTGCCTATGGTTGGTCTGTTGCCTTCGAGCCCAAACCAGAAGGGACATGGTTGTTATCTCGCAAGCATTAGCCGCTTTGGAGAGTGGATCCTCACCCCAGATCGGGCTGTCGGCCCTGAGAGGCAATTAAGCCATACCATCCTGCATAGCCTTAGCACCCTGAGGGATCAGGGGATCCCATTGCACCGGGACAGGTATGCAATTTGCAATTTGGGACAGGGTGCAAGGCAAGTGCACTGCACTTGAGGAGGACCATCTCCTCAAGAAGAGCATGCTGGGTTGCAAGTGGGTTGATGCCCAAGATCCCACCTCTGCAAAAAAGGCATCGGACGGGCCTGGTCATCACTGGGGAAGGCGCCCCTCAGGCGAAGGCCAGTGCAAGGTCCTAATGTTTTAGACAGAGGCCCAACCTCTACTCTTACCTGTTGCCAAAAAACAAAAAATGGGGAACTTTAGGGAGCCAGGGTAAACGCCATTACAAGATGGCGCCCACTCCCTTGCAGCTTTGAGGTAACCACTCCCTTTCAGGAGGTGCTTGGCGGGATGGTGGGTTCTGGGCTTTGCGCATGCGCGAGCCACGTAGGGTCCCCATCCAATCCCGTGGCACCTGGTGACGGTGAAAGGCAGACGACCAATGATAGAAAGACCCGTGTTCCTATTCCCTATATAAGTGGCCATGTTTCGGGTGAACGCTCTCTCGCGCTCAACCTCTCCCATCAACTAAAAGGCTCTCCAATAAAGCGTGATCTGAGAAGATTCCTGGTGTGGTGTTCGTTCTTCCTCGCTGGTCGAGAAGGCGCGCACCGCAACTAACCATGCCCCTCACCCTAACCCTCACCCTAACACGAACTGTAACACAAACCCTCACCCTAACCGTAATAAAATCCCTCACCCTAACTCTCAGCATCACCTTAACCCTCACCCTAACCCTAACACTCATCCACACCCTAACCCTCACCCTCACCCAAAACCTCACCCTCACACTATCCCTCACCCTCACGCTAAACATCACCCTAACCCTAACCCTCACCCTAACCCGAAACCTAAACCTCACCTTAACCCTAACCCTCAACCTTACCTTCAACCTCAACCTAATCCTCACCCTAACCCTAACACTAACACTTACCCTAAACCTAAACTCACCTACACCCTCACCCTCTGCCTAACCCTAACCTATTCCTAAACCTAACTCTCACCCTAAACCTAAACTTACCCCTAACCCTCACCCTCACCCTCACCTTAAAAATAACCCAAACCCTAACCCTAACCCTCACCCTAGTCTTCACCCTAACCCTAGCCCTAATCCTAATCCTCATCCTCACCCTAAAACACACCCTAAGACTTACCCTCACCCTAACCCTCACCCTAAACCTAGCCCTACTCAAACCCTAACAATAACCTTAACCCTAACAAAAAACCTAACTCTCACACTCAAGCTGACCATCAGCCTAAGCCTAACCTTAATCCTAATCCTAACACTAACCCTCACACTCACCCTCACCCTAAACCTAACCCTCACCCTCACACTCAACCTCAACCTAAGCCTAAACCTCACCCTCACCCTAACCCTAACCATAACACTAAAACTCTCCCTAAACCTAACATTAACCCTAAAGATCAACCTAACCCTAACCCTCAACCTCACCCCCAGAATCACCCTAAACCTAACCCTCACCCTCAATCTCACCCTACCCCTATCCTTCACCGTAAGCCTAACCCTAAACCTAACACTAACCCTAAACCTAACTCTCCCCCTCACCTTCACCCTAACGCTAACCCTAACACTCACACAACCCCTCACCCTCAGAATCACCCTAAACCTAACCCTAAACCTAAACCTCTCCCTCACCCTAACCCTACCCGTCACCTTCACACTCACCCTATACCTAAAGCTAATCTTAACCCTAAGCCTAAACTTCACCCTAAGCCTAACCCTAAGTCTAAACCTAAACCTCACCCTCACCATAAGACTATCCCTAACCCTCTCCCTAACCCTCACCCTCAGCTTAACACTAACCTAACACTAAACCTCAACCTCAGCCTCACACTAAACTTTACTCTAACCCTCACCCTCATCCTCACCCTCACCCTAACCCTAACTCTAACCCTACCCCTCAGCCTAACCCTCACCCTAACCTAAACCTCACCCTCAAACTGAACCTAATCCATAACCTAACCCTTAGCCTAAACCTCACCATCACCCTAACCCTCACCATAACCATTCCCTCACCCTAACCCAAAACCTAACCCTAACCCTAATCCTCATACTAACCCTAACACTCACCCTAACCCTAACCTTAACACAAAGCTAAACCTCACACTAACCCTCACCCTTTCCATAACCCTCACCCTACCACTCACCCTAACGCTAAACCTAAAACTAAACCCCACCCTGACCCTAACCCTTACCCTAATCCTTATCCTCACCCTACCCAAAGCCTAACCCTAAGCCTAAACCTAACACTCACCCAAACACTAAGCCTAATGCTAACCCTAACACTTGCCCTTAACCTCACCCAAACCCAAGCCTAACACTAAACCTAAACCTCACCATAACCCTCACCCTAACTCTAACCTTAAACCTAACCCTAACACTAAATCTAACCCTCACCCTCACCCTAACACGAACCCTAACCCTTAACCTCACGCTAACCCTCACCCTCACCCTAACCCTAACCCTAACCCTCAGGCTAAACCTCACCATAACCCTAACCCTAACCCTAACCCTCACACTCATCCTAACCCTCTCCCTAACCCTAACCCTAAACCTCACCCTCACCCTAACCCTACCCCTCACCCTACACTCACCCTAAAACTAAGCATAAACTTCACACTAACCCAAACCCTAACCCTAAATTTCACCCTAACCCTCACCCTAACCCTCAACCTAACCCAAACCCTCACCCTCACTCTAACCCTAACCCTAACCCTCACGACACCCTAACCCTCACCGTCACCCTAACCCTGACCCTAAAACTAAACCTCACCCACACCCTAAAACTCACCCTAACCCAAAGCCTCATCATCACCCAAAACATCACCGTAAACCTAACCTTAACCCTAATCCTCACCGGAAATCTAACCCTCACCTCACCCTCAAACTAACCAACACCCTCACCCTAAACATCACCCTAATTCTAACCCTCACCCTAACCCTAACCATAACCCTCTCCCAAACATCAATCCTCACCCTCACCCTCACCCTCTCCCTAAGCCTATCCCTAAACCTACCACTAACCCTAAACCTAACTCTCACCCTCACGCTGACCCTATCGTTAACCCTAACACTAACCCTCACCCTCACCCTCACTCTAACCCTAACCCTAACCCTAAAACTAACCCTAACCCTCAACCTAAGCCTATCCTTAACCCTAAACCTAACAATCACCCAAACTCTAACCCTCAACCTATCCCTAACGCTCACCCTGACCTTTACTGAAACCCTAACCCAAACATAATCCTAACCCTCACCCTTACCCTCAACCTAAAGGTAACTCAAACCCTAACCCTCAACCTATGCCTCACCCTTACCCTAACCCTAACCCTAATACTCACCCTCACACTAACCCTCACCCTAACCCTTATCCTCACCCTATCCCTCACCCTAACCCTTGTGCTCACCCTAATCCTCACCCTAAAGCTAACTCTAAACATTACCCTAACCCTCACTCTCACCAACATTCTAACCCTAACC
Organism: Dipodomys merriami; assembly: GCF_024711535.1. Taxonomy (NCBI): domain Eukaryota; kingdom Metazoa; phylum Chordata; class Mammalia; order Rodentia; family Heteromyidae; genus Dipodomys; species Dipodomys merriami. The sequence continues at coordinate 2,552,100 of NW_027202349.1, read as the reverse complement.
CTAACCCTAATCCTAACCATAACCCTCACCCTAACCTTCACCCTAACTCTAACCCTAACCCAACACTAAATCTCACCCTAATCCTATCCCAAACACTAAACTTTACCCTAACATTCATTCTCACCATAACACTAGCCCTAAACCTCACCCTCATCCTAACCCTCACCCTAACCTTATCTTCACCATAAACCTAACCTTAACCCTAACCCTAACCCTCACACTAACCCTAACACTCACCCTAAACCAAACCCTAACCCTCCCCCTAATCCTCAACCTAACCCTAACCCTAACCCTAACCCTCACCATAACCCTACCACTATCCCTCAATCTAACCCTCATCCTCACCCTAACCTAATCCGACCCCTCACCCTACCCCTCATACTAACCCTAACCCTAAAACTAATCCTAACCCTAAACCTCAACCTCACCCTAATTCTAACCCCAACCCTAAACCTAAACCTCACCCTAACTCTAATACTCACCCTAAACTTCACCCTCACCCTAATTCTCACCCTAACCCTAACTCTAAACCTTACCCTAACCCTCACACTCACCCTCATTCTAACCCTAACCGAATCCTAATCCTAACCCTAAACCTCACCCTCACCTTCTCCCTAACTCTAACCCTAACCCAAGCCTAACCCTCACCCTAATCCTATCCGTAACCCTAAATTTTACCCTAACCCTCATTCTCACCTGAAACCTAAACCTAAACCTAACCCTCACCCTAACCCTAACCCGAACACTAACTCTAACACTAACCATCAACCTCACCATAAAACTATCCCTAACCCTTATCCTCACAATAACCCTGAACCTAACCCTAACCCTAACCTTCACACTAATCCTAACCTTAACCCTAAATTTCACCCTAACCTTCTCCCTAAACCTAAACCTAAACCAATCCCTCACCCTAAATCTAACCCTAACCCTAAACTTCACACTCACCCTAACCTTCACTGTCACCCTAACCCTTACCCTAACCCTAACTCTCAAACACACCCTAAAACTCACCCTCACACTCACCCTCACCCTCACCCGAAACATCACCCTAAACGAACCCTCACCCTAACCCTAACCCTAATCTACACCGTAAATCTAACCCTCAACTCACTAACCCAATCCTTTACACTCACCCAAAACCTAACACTAACCCTAAACCTAACAATCACCCTCACCCTAAGCCTTACACTACCCATCTCCCTCACCCGCAGCCTGACATTAACCCTAACCCTAATTCTCACCATCACCATAACCCTAACCCTAACCCTAACACTCAAACTCACCCTAAACCTCACTGTTACCCTAACCCTCACCCTAACGCTAACCCTCACACACACCCTAACCCTTACCCTCACCGGAACACTAACTCTCACACTAACCCACACCCTCACCCTAACAATAACCCTAACTATAACCCTCACCCTCACCCTAACCCTAACCCTCACCCTAACCCTAACTCTCTCCCTAACCCTAACACTCACCCTCACCCTCACCCGCACCCTAAGCCTAAACCTAAACCTATGACTAACCCTAAACCTAACTCTCACCCTCACCCTCACCCGAAGGTTAACCCTAAACTTAACCCTGACCCTTACGCTCTTACTCACACTAACCCTAACCTTAACCCTCACAATATCCCTCACCATCACCCTAAAGCTATTCCTCACCCTCACCGTCACCCTCATCCTAACCAGAAACCTAACCCTAACCCTAAACCTAACCCTCACCCTCACGCTAATACTAAACCTAACACTCTCCCTCATACTCACCCTCTAACACTAACCCTAACCCTAACCCTCACCCGCACCGTCACCCTCACCCTAACCCTAAACCTCAAACTCACCCTCAACCTCATCCTCACTTTCACCCTAACCCTAAAGCTCACACGATCCCTAACCCTAAACTTTATCCTCACCCTAAACCTAATGGTAACCCTAACCCTAACCCTCACACTAAGCCTAAACCTCACCATAACCCTAACCCTAACCCTCACCCTAATCCCCACCCTAAACCTTATCCACACCCTAACCGTAACCCTAACCCTAACCCTAACCCTCACACTAAACCTAACCATCACCCTAACCCTAACACTAATCCTAACCTTAACCCTCACCCCCACCCTCAACCTTACCCTCAGCCTAACCCTAACCCTAATCCTAATCCTAACCCTAACCCTCTCCCTCATGCTCACCCTAAACCTAACCCTAACCCTATCCCTCACATGAAGCTAAAACTAACAATTACCCTAACCCTAACCCTAATCCTAAAACTCACCCTACCCTAACCCGAACCATAACCCTTAACCTAAACTTAACCCTAACCCTCTCCCTAACCCTAACCCTAAACCTCAACCTCACCCTAACCCTAACCATAACCCTAACCATCACACTAAACCTATCCCTCACCCTCACCCTAATCCTCACCCTAAATCTTAACCTCAACCTCACCCTCACACTAACTGTAACCCTCAAAATAACCCTAAACCTAACCCTCACCATCAAACTCACCCTCAGCCTAAACCTAACACTCACTCTAATCCTAATCCTAACCCTCACCCTCACCATCACCCTAACACTCAACCTCACCCTCACCCTCACCCTAACACTAATCCTAAACTTAACCCTCACCCTAACACTAAGGCTCACCCTAAAAACCCTCACCCTCACCCTCACCATAACCCTAAACCTAAACCTAACCCTACCACTCACCCTAACCCTAAGCTTAACCCTAATACTAATGCTAACACTCATCCTCACGCTTACACTCACCTGAACCCTTATCCTCACCATAACGCTAACCATAACCCTACCCCACACACTAACCTTAACCCTCACCCTAACACAATCGCTAACCCTAATCCTAAAACTAACACTAAACCTAAAGCTCACGCTAACCCTAACCCTACACCTGAGCCTAACATTCACACTAACCCTAACTCTAATCCTATACCTCACCCTATCCCTAACTCTAACCCTAAACGTCAACCTCACCCTAGCCCTCAGCTAACACTAACCCTAACCCTAACCCTCACCCTCACCCTAATCCTAAGCCTAAACCTCACCCTCACCCTCATCCTCAGCCTAACACTAACCCTAATGCTAACCCTCACACTCACCCTCACCCTAATCCTAATCCTAAACCTAACCCTCACTCTCGTCCTCACCCTAATTCTAACCCAAACCTAACTCTAACCCTCAAACTAACTCTAACCCTAACCCAGATCTAACGCATCCCTAACCCTAACCCTAAGCCTAAACCATACCCTAACCCTCACCATCACCAGAAACCTAACCCTAATACTAATCCTGACCTTAAACCTCACCCTAACACTCAACCTAACCTTAACACTAACCCTAACCCTCAACCTCAACCTAAACCTCACCTTAACCCTTATCCGAACAATAACCCTGAACCTAACCCTAACACTAACCCTCACACTAATCCTAACCTTAACCCTAACCCTATCCCTAAATTTCACCCTAACCCTAACCCTAACCCTAAACCAAACCCTCACCCTCATCCTAAACCAAATACTAACCCTGACCCTCACCCTACACCTCACCGTCCACCTAAACCTCACCCTAACCCTAACCCTCAACTTAAGAGCATCCCTCACCCTAACCCTGACACTAACCCTCACCCTAATCCTAAACCTAACCCTCACCGTCCCCCTAACCCTCAACCTCACCCTAACTCTCACCCACACCCTATCTTTCACCCTCACCCGAACACTCATCCTATCCCTAACCCCAATCCTAACCCTAACCCTAAACCTCACCCTAACCCTATCCCTCACCCTCACCCTCACCCTCAGCCCAAGGTTAACCCGAAACTTAACACTAAACCTAAACCTAACTCTCACCCTCAACCTCACCCTAAAGTTAACCCTAACCCTAACCCTAACCCTCACACTCAAAATAACCGTAAACCTAACCCTAACCCTAACCCTCATCCTCAACCTCACCCTCACCCTAACCCTATCCCTCACCCTCACCCTCATGCTAACCCTAACCCTAACCCTGTCCTTAACCCTCACCCTAAGCCAAACACTAACCCTAACACTAAAACTCACCCTCACCCTAAGCCTAACCCTAACGCTCTCCTTCACCTTCACCCTCAGCCTAACACTAACCCTCACCCTAACCCTAACCCTAACGCTCAACCTCACCCTAACCCTCACCGTCACCCTAACCCTCAGCCTAAACCTAACCCTCACCCACATTCTAACCCTCACCCTCACCCGAACACTCACCCTCACACTAAAGCACACCTTCAAACTAAACATCACCCTAACTCTAAAACTTACCCTAACCCTAACCCTAACCCTCACCCTCACCCTAACACTCACCCTAACACTTAACCTCACCCTTACCCTCACCCTCACACTAACTCTAATCCTAGCGCTTGCCATAACCCTCACCATAACCCTAACCCTAACCCTAACCCTCACCCTAAACATCGCCCTAACCCTAACCCTAACCCTCACCCTCACGCTCACCCTAACACTCACCCTAACCCTTCGCCTAACCCTAATCCTCAACCTCACCCTAACCCTGACCCTCGCCCTAAACCTCACCCTAAACCTAACACTCACCCTAAAACTCACCCTCAACGTAACCATCACCGTAACCCTAATTCTAAACCTCACCCTCATCCTAACCCTCACCCTAACCCTTACCATCACCGTAACCCTAACCTTAACCCTAACCCTAAACCTCACACTAATCCTAACATTCAATCTAACCCTCATCCTCACACTAACCTAACCCTACCACTCACCCTAACCCTCATCCTAACCCTAACACTAAACCTAACATTCACCGTAACACTAAACCTCACCCTCAACCTCACCCTAAGCCTAACCCTAAACCTAACCCTAATCCTAAATCTAAACCTCACCCTCAGCCTAATTCTAACCCCAACCCTAAACCTAAACCTCACCCTAATCCTAAGACTCACCCTAAACTCCACCCTCACCCTAATTCTCACCTTAACCCTACCACTAACCCTTACCCTAACCCTCACCCTCACCCTCATTCTAACGCTAACCCTAACCCTAATCCTAACCCTAACCCTCACCCTCACCTTCACACTAATTCTAACCCTAACCCAACCCTAACCCTCACCCTAATCCTATGCCTAACTCTAAATTTTACCCTAACCCTCATTCTCACCTAAAACCTAACCCTAACCAAAAAGCTCACCATAACCCTAACCCGAACACTAACTCTAACACTAACCCTCACCCTCACTCTAATACTCTCCATAATCCTTATCCTCAAAATAACCCTGACCAGAAACCTAATCCTAACCTTCACACTAATCCTAACCCTAACCCTAACCCTAACCCTAAATTTCACCCTAACATTCTTCCTAACCCTGAACCTAACACAAATCCTCACCCTTACTCTAACCCTAACCCTAACCCTCATGGCACCCTAACGCTCAACGTCACCCTAACCCTGACCGTAACACCAACTCTCAACCACACCCTAAAACTCACCCTAAACCGAAACCTCACCATCACCCGAAACATCACCCTAAACAGAACCCTCACCCTAACCCTAACCCTAATCCTCACCGTAAATATTAACCCTCACCTCTCCCTCACCCGCAGCCTAAGCCTAACACTCACTGTAACCCTAACCCTAAAACTAACCCTCACCCTAACCCTAACCCTCACCGACACCCTAACCCTCACCCTCAACTGAACACTCACCCTCACACTAACCAACACCCTCACCCTAAGCATCAACCTCACTCTAACCCTCACCCTCAACCTAACCCTAATGCTCACCCTAACATTAATCATCACCCTCACGCTCACCCTCTCCCTAAGCCTATCCGTAAACCTATCACGAACCCTAAACCTAACTCTCAGCTTCACGCTGACCCTATCGTTAACCCTAACCCTAAACCTCACCCTCACCCTAACCCTAAACCTATACCTAACCCTCACCCTAAACCTATCCCTAACCCTAAACCTAACAATCACCCTAACCCTAATGGTCACCCTATCCCTAACCCTCACCCTGACCCTAACCCAAACCCTAACCCAAACCTAAACTTAACCCACACCCTAATCGTAATCCTAACCCTAACCCTCACCCTACACCTCACGCTTGCCCTAACCATAACCCTAACACTCACCCTAACCCTAAACCTCACCCTAACACTTATCCTCACCCTATCCCTCACCCTAACCCTTATCCTTACCCTAAACCTGACCCTAACCCTTACACTAACCCTCAAACTAATCTTAACTCGAACACTAAATGACACAATAAACCTCAACCTAACCCTAACAGTCACCCTAAACCTAACCCTAACACTCAAACTAACCCTAACCCTAACCCTAATGCTCAACCTCACCCTGACCCTCACCGTCACCCTAACCCTCATCCTAAACCTAAACCTCACCCACACCATAACCCTCAACCTGACCCGAACACTCACCCTCACACTAAGCCACTCCCTCACACTAAACCTCACCCTAACCCTAACCCTCACCCTCAACCTCACCCTCACACTAAGACTAACCCTAAACCGAACACTAAACCTAAACCTAACTCTCACCCTCACCTTCACCCTAACACTAACCCTAACCCTAAAACTCACCCTCACAATCACCCTAAACCTAACCCTAACCCTAAACCTCACCCTCAACCTCACCCTCACCATAACCCTATCCCTCACCCTCACCGTCACCCTAAACCTAACACTAACCCTATCCTGAAACCTCACCCTGAGCCTAACACTAACCCTAACACTAACACTCACCCTCAACCTAAGCCTTACACTATCCATCTCCATCACCCTCACCTTCAGCCTAACATTAACCCTAACCCTAACCCTCAACCTCACCCTAACCCTCACCGTCACCCTAACCCTCACCCTAACACTAACCCTCACCCATACCCTAACCCTTACCCTCACCTGAACACTCACCCTCATACTAACCCACACCCTCACCCTAAACATAACCTAACTGTAACCCTCACACTCACACTCACCCAAAGCCTAAACCTAGACCTAGGACTAACCCTAACCCTTACACTCACCCTCACCCTCACCTTAAGCCTAACCCTAATCTGAACACTAACCCTAATCCTAACCCTAAACCGAACACTAACCCTAAACCTAACTCTCACCCTCAACTTCACCCTAACTCTAACCCTAACCCTAAACCTCACCCTCACTATCACCCTAAACCTAACCTTAACCCTAAACCTCACCCTCAAAATCACCCTCACCATAACCCTATCCCTCACCCTCACCCTCACCCTAACCCTAACACTAACACTAACCCTATCCCGAACCCTCACCCTAAGCCTAACACTAACCCTAACCCTAACACTCACCCTCACCCTAAGCCTTACACTATTCATCTCCCTCACCATCACCTTCAGCCTATCATTAACCCTAAACCGAACTCTCACCCTCACCCTAACCCTAACTCTAACCCTCAACCTCACTCTCACCATCACCCTCACCCTAAGCCTCACCCTAAACCGAACACTAACGCTAAACCTAACTCTCACCCTCACCTTCACCCTAACTCTAACCCTAACCCTAAACCTCACCCTCACAATCACCCTAAACCTAACCCTAACCCTAAACCTCACCCTCAACCTCACCCTCACCATAAACCTATCCCTCACCCTCACCCTCACCCTAACCCTAACACTAACTTATCCCGAAACCTCACCCTAAGCCTAACACTAACCCTAACCCTAACACTCACCCTCAGCCTAAGCCTTACACTGTTCATCTCCCTCACGCTCACCTTCAGCCAAACATTAACCCTAACCCTAACTCTCACCCTTACCCACACCATAACCGTAACCCTAACCCTAAACCTCACACTAAACCTAACCATCACACTAACCCTAACCCTAAGACTAACCTTAACCCTCAACCTCACCCTCAACCTTAACCTCAGCCTAACCCTAACCTAATCCTAATCCTAACCCTAACCCTCACCCTCATGCTCACCCTAAACCTAACCCTAACCCTAACCCTCACATAACTCTGAAGCAAACAATAACCCTAACCCTAACCCTAATCCTAAACATCACACTAACCCTAACCCGAACCCTAACCCTCACCCTAAACTTAACCCTAACCCTTTCCTTAACAATAAACCTAATCCTCACCCTCACCCTAACCCTAACCCTAACCCTCACATTAAACCTATCCCTCACGCTCACCCTAATCCTGACCCTAAATCTTAATCTCACCCTCACCCTTACCCTCACACTAACCCTAACCCTCAACCTAACCCTAACCCTAACCCTCACCCTCACACTAAGCCTATCCATAACCCTAACGCTAATCCATCCATAACCCTCACCCTCAACCTCACCCTAACCCTAACCTTAACACTCACCCTAATCCTAACCCAAACATTAACCCTAACCCACATCCTAACTCTAACCCTAACCTAACCCTTATCCTCCCGCTAAACCTCACCCTAACCCTAAACCTAAACCTCATAATAAACCTCACCCTCACACTCATGCTAACCCTAACCCTCACTCTCACCCTAAACTTCAACCTAATCCTTACCCTCACCCTAAACCTAACCCTAACTCTCACCCTCACACTAAATCTAACCTTCACCCTAACCCTAACACTACCCCTCACCCCAAACCTCAACCTAAACCTAACCCTCACCCTAACCCTTATCCTAATCCTACCCTAACACTAACCTTCACCATAACCCTAAAACTCACCCAAACCCTAAGCCGAACACTAACCCTAACCTTCAACCTAACCCTCAACCTAACCCTAACCTAAACCTCACCCTCATCCTAAACCTAAACCTCACCCTCATCTTCACCCTCACCTTAATCCTAACCCTACCCCTCACCCTAACCCTCATCCTAACCCTAACCCTAAGCTTAACATTTACCCTAAAGCTAATCCTAACCATAATCTTCACCCTCACCCTAAACCTAACCCTAACCTTAACACTCACTCTAACAATCACCCTAACATTAATGCTAAACCTCAACCTAAACCTCACCCTAACAGTAACCCTAATCCTAACCCTCACCCTCACGCTAACCCTCAACCTAACCCTAAAAATAACTCTCACCCTAAACCTCACCCTAAAACTCACCCTCACCCTAACCCGCGCCCTCAACCTATGCCTCACCCTAAACCTGAAACTACCCGTCGCCCTAAACCTCTCTCTAGCCCTCAAACTCACCCTAACCCTAACCCTAACACTCACTAAAACTAAACCTAACCTTCACACTCACCCTAACCCTAACCCTCATCATAAACTTAACCCTCATCCTAACCCTAAAATTAACACTAACACTCACCCTAACCCTATCCCAAACCCTAACCGTCACCCAAACCCTATCCTTAACCCTACCCTAACACTCACTCTAACCCTCACCTTAACCCTTAAACTAAACCTAACCCTCAACCTCACCCTCACCATCACACTTACCCTTAAACTCAACCTAATCCTCACACTAACCCTAACCCTAAACTTCATCTTCCTCCTAACCCTAACCCTCACCTTAACCCTAACCCTCCCTCTAACCCTCAAACTCACCCTAAACCTCACCCTAAACCTAAACCTCACCCTAAACCTCAAACCGTAACCCTAACGGTAACCCTCACCCTAACCCTAACACTCACCCTAAACCTCACCCTCACCCTAACCCTAAACCTAAACCTAAACATCACTCTAACCCTCATCTTAACTCTAAGCCTAATCCTAACCCTATTCCTCAACCTCACCCTCACCTTAATTCGAACCCCAAACATAACCCTAAACCTCACCCTCACCCGAACCCGAACTCTAACTCTCACCCTAACCGTAACCCTCACCCTAAACCTAACGCTAACGCTCACCCTCAACCTAACTCTAAACCTCACCCTAACCCTCAACCTAACCCTGACTCTAACCCTAACTCTCAACCTCACCCTAACCCTAACCCTAACCCTAACCCTCATCCTAACCCTAACCCGAACCCGAACCCTAACCCTCACCCTAGACCTCACCCTAACGTTAACCCTAATCCTAACCCTCACCCTCAACCTAAACCTCAGCCTAACACTTACCCTCACCCTCACCATAACCCTAACCTTAAACTAACCCTTACCCTCACACCAAACCTAACACTCACCATAACCCTAACCGTAACCCTAATGCTAACCCTAACCCTCACCCTCACCCTAACTTTCACTTTAACCCTTACAATCACCCTAACCCTCACACTAACCCCAACTCTAACTATTACCCTAAAACTCAACCTAACCCTCACCCTAAACCTTACCCTAACCCTAAGCCTAACATCACCCAAACCCGCAATGTCACCCTAACCCTAACCGTCACCCTCATCCTAACCCTCACCCTAACCCTTACCCTCAACCTAACCCTAAGCCTAACCCTAAGCCTAACCCTCACACTAACACTAAACCTCACCCTAACCCTAAACCTCACCCTCATCCTAACCCTCACCCTAACCCTTACCCTCACCCTAACCCTAACCCTAACACTAACCCTAAGCCTAAAAGTCACACTAACAATAAACCTCACCCTAACCCTAACCCACACCCTCATACTAACCCTCACCCTAAGCCTTACCCTCACCCTCACCCTAACCCTAAACCTAACTATAAGTCTAACCCTCACACTAACCCTAAACCTCACCCTAACCCTAACCCTAAACCTCACACTACCCCTCATTCTGACACTAATACTCACCCTAACCCTAACTCTCACTCTCACCCTCACCCTCACAGTCACCCTAACCCTCACCCTAACCCTAATGCTCATACAAACCCTATGCCTCAACATCACACTCATCCTCACCCTAAAACTCACCCCCAACCTACCCCTCACCATAACAGTAATACTAACCCTAAACCTTACCTAACTTAAACCCTCACCCTCACCCCCACCCTCACCCTAACCCTAACCCTCACCCTCACCCTAACACTTACCCTCACCCTAACCTTCACTCTCACGGTCACCCTCACCCTAACCATAACCCACACCCTCTCCCTAACCCTTAACTTCACCCTATCCCAAACCCTCACCCGAACCCTCACCTCATGGTAACCCTCACCCTCAGCCAAAACATCACCCTAACCCTAACCCTCACCCTAACCCTACCCCTAACCCTCACCCTAACTCTAACCTTAACCCTCACCCTAACCCTAACCCTCACCCACACACTAACCCTCACCCTCACATGAAAACTCACCTCACACGAACGCACACCCTCACACTAAACATCACCCTAAACCTAACCCTCACCCTAACCCTAACCCTAATCCTCACCCTAATCCTAACCCTCACCCTCACCCTCACCCTCACCCCAAGCCTAACCCTAAACCTAACACTAACCTTAAACCTAACTCTCACCCTCACATTCACCCTAAAGCTACTCCACAACCTAACCCTAACCCTAACCTTAAACTTCACCCTAAAACTTACCCTCACCCCTAACCTTACCCTCACCCTAACCGTAACCCTAAACGTAACCCTCACACTAACCCTAACCCTCTCCCTAACCCTAACCCTACCACTCACCTTAACCCTCATCCTAACCCTAACAATAACCCTAATACTCACCTTAAACCTAAACCTAACCATAACCCTCACCCTAACCCTCAACCTCATCCTAGCCCTCAGCCTAAACCTAAACCTAACCCTAACCCTAAACCTCACCCTAACATTCAACCTCAACCTAACCCTTATCCTCGCCCTAACCCTCAACCTAACCCTAACCCTAACCTTAAACCTCACCCTAACACTCATCCTAACCCTAATCCTTCTGCTCATCGTAACCCTCACCTGAACCCTCACCCTAACCCTACTGCTCAGCCTAACACTCACCCTAATCCTATTCCATACCCTAAAACTCACTCTAAACCTTACCCTAAACCTTACCCTAACTGTCACCCTAAAACTTATCCTCACCCTAACCCTAACCCTCACACTAATCCGAAACCTAAACCTCACTCTACACCTCACTCAAACCCTAAACCTAACACTAACCCTAACCCTAACATTCAACCTCACCCTTACCCTCAACCTAACCCTCACCCTAACCCTCACCCTAACAGTAACACTCACCCTATCCCTCACCCTAACCCTAAACCTATACCTAAACATCACTCTAACCCTCACCCTAACCCTAACCCTAATCCTAACCCTATTCCTCAACCTCACCCTCACCTTATTTCGAACCCCAAACCTAACCCTAAACCTCACCCTCACCCTAAACCTAACCCTAACCCTCACCCTCAACCTACCTCTAAACCTCACCCTAACCCTCAACCTAACCCTAACTATAACCCTAACCCTAACTATAACCCTAACCCTCAACCTCACCCTAACACTAACCCTAACCCTAAGCCTCACCCTGACTCTCATCATAACCCGAATCCTAACCCTAACCCACACCTGACGCGTCCAGCAGGTTCAGTTATTCGTTAGGCTCGAGGAGGCGCCTCCTAAAAACCAATGGGGACGAGAGAGAAAAGAGACCAAGCGCATAAAGTAGACAAAGTCAGTCTGAATCGCATCAAGGTCTGCTTTATTAAAGTGAGGCAGGGTTTATATACCCGAAGGGAGAGGGGACGGGAAAGAATGAAAAAACTTTGCAGAAGCAAGTGTGAGAAGTCCCGGGGTCAGGGATGGGTCATGCTTTTCCTTTGGCCGTTGTGCTAGTCTTTCTAAGAAATATTTATGGTTAGCCAGGCGCCGTTTGCTTAGGGCTGGAGATAAGAGAAATATTTATGGTTAGTCAAATGTTGTCTGCTTAGGGCTGGAGGAATATTTATGGTTAGCCAAATGTAGTTTGCTTAGGGCTGGAGGAATCTTATCTTTCCATACACTTTCTTGGCTCCCAACAAATCCCCCTTTCTTATTTAGAAAATTGACCATCAATTGTTGGCTGCTCTTTTTAAGGGGGTGAAAGAGGCTCTGTTCCTCTAAGGGCCCAGGGTTTTTCTCCGCTCCTGAGCAAGCATCCTCACTCGGGGAGGGGAGTTTTACAGGCCTTGGCATGTTTTTTGAGGAGATGGCTTGTGGGTATGCATGCCAACCGTCATGCACCAGGGCTTGCCACTCAGGGGTCTTGGGTTTTGGGATCTCGCGGATCCATCTCCCTGCAGTCCTACCTGCGCCCTTGATTAGAGCTTTTGTTTTTCCTCCCATAGGTGCATCCTCCCCCAAGCGGAGGAGCCTATAGGAGGAGGGGCGAACCTATCCCTTATGACAATAGGTCTTGCCTGTTGAATGGTCAGAAGTTACGAATAAGAAGAAAGATTTTCTAAATAAGAAAAAGAAAAAGGGGGGGCTGTTTCCCACTGGAACAAGCTCACGGCAAAGCACTAATTAAAAGCCTAGGGTAAGCTGGGCGCTGGTGGCTCACGCTTGTAATCCTAGCTACTCAGGAGGCTGAGATCTGAGGATCGCGGTTCAAAGCCAGCCCGGGCAGGAGAGACCGTGAGACTCCTATCTCCAATAAACCACCAGAAAACCGGAAGTGGCGCTGTAGCTCAAGTGGTAGAGCGCTCGCCTTGAGCTGAAGAGCTGAGGGACAGCGCCCAGGCCCAGAGTTCAAGCCCCACGGCCGACAAAAAAAAAAAAAAAAAAAAAAAGCCTAGGGTAAATTCTCAATCTCAATGCCTTATTCCGACATATCGAGGTGATGATGATGAACCTGTATGGGCTTAGAAGACCAGAGATTAATCTGTTATTTTATAAATTCAAACAGGAAGGCCCAAGTCTGGAGTTCTAGCTGCATCTGTAAGAGAAAAGTCATCATCTTCGGGGGGGAAGGTTTCCCCTGGGTTGTGGTAAGCCATTTACCTGTTTTATCAACAAATTTTCCAAAGGTAGGTTATAAGAAAACATCCTGTCTTAGGCTACTGGCTACATGCCTTGTTGAGCCAGCCTGTATGGCCTCTGTATGTAGTGCTATTCAGGGTAAGCTCCATAATACTCCCGTTATTGGATATTTTCTAGCTTTCTAGGAATCATTAGGGAAGAAATGTATGGAATTGCAGGCCTTCTCTAGGGGTGACCGCGGTGTGCTCCGTGGGGTCCTCCTGAGTCTCTAAGCGATGATAATGCACCGAGATCAAATTTTTTTTGGAAGAGCAGAATCTATTTGATTTTTTATAAAGCACATAAGGCACTGAAAAGCCCAAGGGCCAAAGGAAACAAGCAAAAGTAATCCAACAAGGGGCCCCAGGAGGGGAAGAACATAGGGTAAAATTCCACCCCAAGCAGCCCAAATAGGGTGCTCAAAATCTCATGTCGCCATCTTTCAATCTCCTCCTGATGTTTTTTAACTCGATCTCTTACAATGCCAGACTTATTGGCATAAAAACAGCACTTTTCCTGTAAAGTTAAACAAATGCCACCTCTGTCAGTAGTTAAAAGATCTAAACCTCTGCAATTTTGTAAAGCCACCTCAGCTAATGAATCTAACTGATCCTGAAGATCTTTAACAGATTGATAAACTTTAGTATTATCATCAGCTAATTGTTGTGAAAGCTTGGAGTAGGAGGAGACAGCAGTGGCTAATCCTGCAGTCCCAGTGCCTAAAGCACCAGCCACTCCAAGTCCTATCAGTAGGGGAATAAATTGTACCACCCTTTTATGTCGGGGAACAAAATAATCAAAGTCAGGAATGGGTACTGGCTCATCTCGGGAAATCAAGTCAATGTCTGTGAGCAAAATAGCTGGAATACAGAGCCCTGTCCAATTTTGGGGAAGTATAGTGTAGGCCATATTATTGCCACAAACAAAAACCTGGCTCTGTTGTGAGCATAGGGAGGCAGAAACATTAATAACATTGTTGCACAGGGAAAAGGAGGATATCCCAACATCAATGTCATACTACCTGGGGACGTTTATAAAACTCTTTGCAATAAAACAATTAGCGCGGATGATCAAACTGAGGTAGTCACTCTGGGAGGTAAGGGTTAGGGAATCTACAGTGTTACAGGCTTGTGATTGATTAACACTTGGCCTAGTCTGCTGGGCTCATCAAATGGCCCTTATCTTGAGCCCCCTAAATCGGGAATTTTTACACAGGAATGTGTAGGAACCTACCCTTTGTTCCTTATCTTTGGTCCCATTTGGCCATTTGGGGAATTTACTTGTTAGCCCTTTATTTAGGACTACAGAGCTTGTCCCAGGGCCGACATCTAGACTCCGAAACTTTTTATATATCTCCAGGGAGGGGAAGGGTCAGTGCTAGCGCAAGCAAGTTTACAGAAGCAAAACCAGCAGTTAGCAATTGTAAAATATAACTCTAATTTTTAATCTTTTATTCCCCCATTTTTCTTTGGACTAATATCAATCTTAAAATTTAGGGGTTTCTTATCTCAGTCGTAGGGGTGTCTCTATATTATCTTGTGGGGTGTCAGTTGTTCTCAATGCTTGGTATTTGGATCTCAGAACTAATAGACTGACTACGCTGATCGTTTTCTTTTACAAAAGATACCAGTCTGTTGAGTATACAAAGTCCAATTGTAACAAAAGTAACAGTACCAGAGACCCCCTTTTTTATTAAGGCTTTCTTCACTATCCTCTTTTTTTTTTTATGATTTTTTGAGCATCTTTGTGGCAGTAGTTTAAAACTGCCCAATTTTTTTTTGGCTTGCGGAACCTTTATCTTAGAATAGCGTTAAGGCACCACTGTGATGCAGAAGCTTGCTAGATTTTAAGGCTAAGAGTATTACCTTCATTGATAAAACACTCAGGTTATTACCATTTCAGAGTCAAACTAGGCTGTGACCTTGGAGTGAATTTCCAGTCACTATGCACTGAAGTGCCTAAGACAAACAAGCCAGTGATATCCTTGTCCCCAGTACCCACTGTGGGAAGAGAGGGTTTCTGGATATCACCCAAAAGAATGTCCCACAAGATCTTAGATTTAGCAGCAGTCAACCAGGAAGCCGACTCAGGTGATGGAATCAGGCAGGAGTTCCTCCAGGTGGCTGTCAGGCCATTAGGGTATGTAGCAGCAGCAGCAGCAGCAACAGCAGGGTCTCTCAGTAGCTCCAAGGGACTGTCACACCTCATGCTGGGCTGTAAATTCCTACACAGACTGGTTAAGGATACATTGCATAGGCTTGGCAGGCTTTGATCCTGCTGGTTTTTAAGATCTTTAAACAATAGCCCAGGACAATTTACCAAAATCAAAACTCTTTTTACTAACCAGATATTTTTGTAAATAGACCCAGAAGGCTCAAAAGACTTAGTCTTGTAGCCATCTCTGACAGATGCAGTCTCCACACCTTGAACACCTACAACAATTACAGTATTCTTTATGACTTTTTTTCATCTATTTTGCCTCATTTCTCCAAAATTTCTGACTCTGGACCCTTGATCTTAAAAATGGGGGTAGAAGGGCAAAGATCCATCTTCCGTAACTTCTTCAAGCTGACTTTAGGGGTGTTGATCTTACCTAGCCAGGAACCTATAACTTTAGCCTATTTTACAAAGAGGCTATCAGGGTTAGATGTCATTAAGAACAATATTTTAACTTTTGAAAACTGCACAGATCTTTTCTCCGGCTACAGCAGTGTAGCTTGTTTAGCATTCTGGTTTGCAAAAGCATCTTCCTAGATGGCTTAGGAATGTGATCTCTAATGATCCCAAATAATGTCTATGTTACCTTTGCAGGCCTTGAGACAGATATCAATAGAAACACTCTCTCAGGTTTACAAACCTTTTCCTGAGCAGATGAATTTCCTGTAACTAGTGTCAGCTCAATTAGAGCTGCCAGTTAGAGTTTTTGGCACATAAAGGAGTTGAGATTTAAACTATTCCCCACATTTTATAACATTATCTTTTTACTATTACAGAGGACTGGCAAGTTTCTGTCCCTTACAAGGTAGATGGTCATGGACATTTGGCATGCTTACAAACTCTTTTTATGACCTCCCGGCTCTGACCAGTTTTTAAGGGCCACAAAATGACTCTAGGATCTGACATTTCTGCCATCCAAGCAGTGGCCTGCCTCTGGATGCTCCTCCATTGCTTTTGTCCCAGGAATGTCTTCTCCACATTGGGATAAATGCCTCATTGGCATTTTCCTTAGCTGGTTGCTGGACTTGAACTCGGGGCCTGAGCACTGTCCCTCAGCTCTACAGCTTAAGGCTAGCACTCTGCCACTTTGAGTCCCAGACTCGGGGCTTGAATGCTGTCCCCTAACTCTTCAGTCCAGGGCTAGTACTCTGCCACTGTGAGCCTCGAGCTTGGGGCTTGAGTACTGTCCCCTGACTCTTTAGTCCAGGGCTAGTACTCTGCTGGCTGAACAGAGGTGACAGTCTCACAGGAACCTTTTTGTGCCCGGGCTGGCTTTGAACCAGTTTCAGATCAATGAGTCTTATAGAAAGCCACTTTACTCCAATTAAAAGCAACAAGGTCGTCAACATAGAAGTAGCTTTTAAGCATGCTCTTACCTGAAACTTATTAAGAGTCAAAGTTACATCTGACAAACTTGTAAGAATCCTCTGTGCTTTGCTCTGGACTTGCTGGAAACTTAAAAAACCTATGAGAGCAAACTAGAATAGCAATTATTTTGGTAATCCTAATTTTTCCTTTGTGCACATTGAGGCCAATGTTAAGAACACCTTTACAGTTAAACTTTATATCCAAAAATCCATTTCTAATAATTTTTTTAAAACCTGTTATTAATCACCTTTAATATTTTATACTTTAGTTTTCATTTGCATTTTGAAAAGATCCCTTGAAATCTTGAGGCCAAGTGTCACTCATTGCCTCTTGGTTGCTTGTTTTATTTTATTTTATTTTTAATTTAATTTAATTTAATTTGAGAACATACTGTACAGAGGGGTTACAATTACATGGGCAGGATAATGCATACATTTCTTACCAAGCATTGCAGCCTCCTCCTTTGTTTACCCTTCACCTCCCTTCCCAGCCACCACCCTCCCCCCCCACCCAATCATACCCCCCTCCCCCCCACACCGACAATGTAAAGCTGGTTTTGACATGACATTTTGTACTTCTCATTTTTGCAACAGGTCCACCTGAATCCTTGAACGACTTGTTTGTCCCGATCTCCTCCACATGTTATACTGACATCAAATATAGTGAAAGCGGGGGTTACAATGTGGGGGAGGGACATACACAGCAACAAAGAAATAATCTTATAAATGCGTTAGAAACACATGCATGAAAGAAACGAAAACATTAAAATACATATTTAAGGGTTCATTTTCCTAACATCACATTATCTGACCTTTTCCGCTTGACTCATACCTATAATTGATATTGCAAGTAAGGGAAACCATGGGACCTATGTTCCTTGGGCCTGGCTTACTTCACTTAATGTAATTTTTTCCAAACCTTTCCATTTCCTAACAAATGGGGAAATGTCATTCTTTCTGATGGAGGCATAGAATTCCATTGTGTATATATACCACATTTTCTTGATCCATTCATCTACTGAGGGGCATCTGGGTTGGTTCCATATCTTAGCTATGGTAAATAATGCTGCAATAAACATAGTTGTGCTGGTAGCTTTAGTGTGGTCTTGTTTGTAAACATTTGGGTAAATGCCCAAAAGTGGGATTGCTGGATCATAGGGGAGATCTATGTGAAGTCTTTTGAGGAACCTCCATACTGCTTTCCAAAGTGGTTGAACAAGTTTACATTCCCACCAACAATGAAGTAAGGTTCCTTTCTGTCCACATCCCCTCCAGCATCTGTTGTTGTTAGAGTTCTTGATTTTTGCTGTTCTAACTGGAGTGAGGTGATATCTCAATGTTGTTTTGATTTGTATTTCTTTTATGGCTAGGGATGTTGAGCATTTCTTCATGTGTCTATTGGCCATCCTTCTTTTTTCTTCAGAGAAGTTTCTCTTTAAGTCTTTCGCCCACTTATTTATTGGGCAGTTGTTAATTTGAGGATTTGTTGTTGGGTGGTTTAATTTTTTGAGTTCCAAGTATATTTTAGATATATGGCCCTTGTCCATTGTATGGTTGGTAAAGATCTTCTCCCAATCTGTGGGCTTTCTATTGATCTTGCTAGCTATGTCATTTGCCCTGCAGAAGCTCTGCAACCTTATGCAATCCCATTTGTCCAACCTTTCTTTGATTTGTTGTGTTTCAGGGTCTCTATTCAGAAAATTTCGGCCTGAGCCAAGGAGGGTTTCTCCAATAGGGTTTCTCCTATTCCATCCTGTATTGTTTTCAGAGTGTCTGCTTTGAGTTCAAGGTCTTTGATCCATTTGGAGTTGATTCTGGTGCAGGGTGATATATAAGGATCTAGCTTAAGTTTTCTACATGTAGTTAACCAATTTTGCCAGCACCATTTACTGAAGAGGCTGTCTTTCTTCCATTCTATTGTTTTAGCTTCCTTATCAAAGATTAGATGGCTATAGGTCTGTAGGTTCATTTCTGGGTTTTCAATTCTATTCCATTGGTCCTGAGGTCTGTTCTTATGCCAATACCAAGCTGTTTTGATTACTAGGGCTTTATAGTAGAGTTTGAAATTTGGTATTGATATTCCTCCAGCAGTGTTCTTTCCGTTGAGGAGCGTTTTTGCTATTCGGGGCCTTTTATTGTTCCATATGAATTTTTGGATTGCCTCTTCTATTTCCTTGAAGAATGAAGGTGGAATTTTGATAGGTATCGCGTTGAATTTGTAGATAGCCTTGCGAAGTATTGCCATTTTCACGATGTTAATCTTGCCAATCCAGGAGCATGGGAGGTTTTGCCATTTTTTAAGTTCTGTGTTGATTTCCTTTTTCAAGATTTTAAAGTTTTCATCATAGAGGTCCTTCACTTCTTTAGTTAAGTTAATTCCTAGGTATTTTATTTTTTGTGGGGCTATTACAAATGGAGTTGCTTTCCTAATTTCAGCCACACTTTTCTCATTGTTGGCATACAGAAAAGCCATTGATTTTGGGGGGTTAATTTTATAACCTGCTACTTTGCCAAAGTTTTGAATCAGCTTGAGTAATTTGGGAGTGGAGTCTATGGGATTCTTTAAGTACAAGATCATGTCATCTGCAAAGAGGGAGAATTTTATTTCTTCTTTCCCTATTTGGATCCCCTTTATGTCTGCATCTTGTCTTATTGCTGTAGCTAGGCATTCTAATACTAGATTGAAGAGAAGTGGAGAGAGTGGGCATCCTTGTCTTGTTCCTGAGTTAAGAGGAAATGGCTTTAGTTTTTCACCATTTAAGTACAAGATCATGTCATCTGCAAAGAGGGAGAATTTTATTTCTTCTTTCCCTATTTGGATCCCCTTTATGTCTGCATCTTTTCTTATTGCTGTAGCTAGGCATTCTAATACTAGATTGAAGAGAAGTGGAGAGAGTGGGCATCCTTGTCTTGTTCCTGAGTTAAGAGGAAATGGCTTTAGTTTTTCACCATTGAGTATAATGCTGGCTGTAGGTTTGTCATATGCAGCCTTTATTGTATTGAGGAATGTTCCATGGATTCCTAATTTTTCCAAAACCTTCATCATAAAGGGGTGTTGGATCTTGTCGAATGCTTTTTCTGCATCTATTGAGATAACCATGTGGTTCTTATTCTTGCTCCTGTTGATGTGATGAATAATATTAATTGATTTGCCTACATTGAACCAGCTTTGCATCCCTGAAATGAATCCTGTTTGATCATGGTGTATGATTTTTTGGATGAATTGTTGAAGTCGATTGGCCAAAATTTTGTTGAGAAGTTTTGCATCAATGTTCATCAAAAAATGGGTCTATAGTTCTCTTTCTTTGATGAGTCCCTGCCTGGTTTTGGGATGAGGGTTATGATGGCTTCATAGAATTAGTTCGGTAGTGAGCTTTCTCTTTCAATTTCATTGAAGTGTTGGAGGAGTATTGGTGTGAGCTCTGCTTTGAAGGCCTTGTAAAATTCCGCTGTAAAACCATCTGGTCCTGGACTTTTCTTACCTGGGAGGTCTCTTATTGCTGTTTCTATTTCAATGCTTGATATGGGCCTGTGAAGCTGGTTTAACTCATCTTGGTTTAGTTTTGGCATGTCAATATTTGCTAGGAAAAGGTCCATTTCTGTCAAGTTCTCAAACTTATTAGCATAAAGTTTTGAGAAGTATTCCCTTATAATGTTCTGAATCTTGGTTGTTTCCGTGGTGATGTTTCCATTCTCATCTCTGAGTTTATTAATTTGGGTGTGTTCTCTCCTTTTTCTGATAAGGATTGCTAAGGGTCTGTCAATTTTGTTAATTTTTTCGAAGAACCAACTCTTTGTTTTGTTGATTCTTTCTATAGTTTTTTTTGGATTCTAATTCATTTAATTCTGATTTAATTTTGATTATTTCTTTCCGTCTACTTGATTGGGGTTTATCTTGCTGCTCTTTTTCAAGGAGGTTTAGATGTGTCGTTAAATTGTTGGTTTCAGATCTCTCCAATTTGTTGATGTAGGAGCTCAGAGCTATAAACTTGCCTCTGAGTACTGCCTTTGCTGTGTCCCAGAGGAGCTGGTAATTTGTGTGTTCATTTTTGTTGAATAGCATGAACATTTGAATTTCTTTTCTAATCTCTTCCATGACCCACTCATGATTCAGCAGTGTGTTGTTCAGCCTCCATGTGATACCGGACTTTCTTTGGTGGCTTTTGGTGTTGAGTTCTAATTTTATTCCCTTGTGGTCAGAGAGAATGCAAGGTATAACTTCAATGTTTCTGAATTTAGACAAGTTTGCTTTGTGCCCTAAAATGTGGTCTATTTTAGAAAATGTTCCATATGCTGCTGAGAAGAACGTGTATTCTGATGCTGCTGGGTGAAATGTTCGGTAAATGTCTGTTAAGTCTAGTTGATCTATGTAGCTGTTTAGATCTGCGGTTTCTCTGTTGAGTTTTTGCCGAGTTGATCTATCTAGTGGGGAGAGTGGTGTGTTAAAATCCCCAACAATTAATGTCTTTGGATCTATATGGGATTTGAGGGAAAGTAGTGTTTCTTTGATAAATTTGGGTGCTCCATTGTTTGGCGAATAGATATTTAGAATTGTAATATCCTCCTGAAGGAGAGATCCTTTAATTAGTATGTAGCGACCTTCATTATCTCTTCTCACGAATTTAAATTTGAAGTCTATTTTATCTGATATTAGGATTGCAACTCCCTCCTGTTTATGAGGGCCGTTTGCTTGGTAGATTTTGTTCCAGCCTTTAACATTGAAAATGTGTGTGTTTTTACGGGCAAGATGTGACTCCTGCAGGCAGCAGATAGAAGGGTCTTGTTTTTTAATCCAACTAGACAGTCTATGTCGCTTAATTGGAGATTTCAGTCCGTTAACGTTAAGAGATAGGACTGAGAGTTATTTGGGAGTTCCTGCCATGTTATCTTCCTTCTTGGGGGCTTTAAAACTGGGTTCTTCCTATGGTTCTTGGATTCTCAGTTTGGGTGCAGTTTGTTGGTCTTTATTGTGGTCTTGTTGGTTTTCTATGTGTAGGACATCTTTAAGAATCTTTTGTAGGGCTGGTTTGGTGGAGATGTATTGTTTCAATTTTTCTTTGCTGTGGAAGGTTTTTATTTGGCCTTCAGTTATGAAGGAGAGTTTAGCTGGGTACAGTATTCTTGGTTGATAGTTGTTTGTTTTTAGGGCATGGCATACATCATTCCAGGATCTTCTTGCTTTGATTGTCTCTGCTGAGAAATTTGAGGTGATTCTTATTGGTTTCCCGTTATAGGTGATTACCCTTTTCTCCCTGACAGCTTTAATGATCTTTTCCTTGTTCTGAGTTGATCCTGTGTGGATTATAATGTGACGGTGGGATGTCCTATTCTGGTCTGGTCTATTTGGGGTTCTAAAGGCTTCTTGTATCTGAATAGGCTTATCTTTTTGCATGTTTGGGAAGTTCCCTGCTAGGATCCTGTTAAACAAATTTCCTAGACCATTAACTTCTGTTTCTAGGTGCTCCTCTACACCCATTATCCTTAATTTAGGCTTTCTGATGGTGTCTTCCAGGTGTTGAATAGATCTATCATATTTCGTGGACTTGTCTTGGATGGTTGTATGTTCTTTCTCTATAATATCTAGGCTGTCTTCAATCCCTGAGATTCGATCTTCTGCATGGTCTAACCTGCTGTCAAGACTCTCTACTTTGTTTTTTATCTCTTTTCCTTCTAATTGGTCAGATTTGATGGCTTCAAGTTCTTTGTTGAAGCTCTGTTTTAGGTCTTGTATGAATCTCTTTACTTCCTTAATTTGGTGTTCAGTGTTTGTCCTCAAATCACTTAGTTGGTTGGATATGGTTTCTTTGGACTCCCATTCCTTCTGTTGGGTTTCATTCAGCTTTCCCTTTGTGGTCTCCCTGACTTCCTTCAGCTCTTTGTTAATGGATTCTATGGATGCCTTTAGTGATCTTTGTGTGTTCTCTACCTGGTCTCTCAATTCCTGTATTACTCTTTGATTAGCTTCCTCGCGTTCGTGGGATTCCTGCAGTTCTCTTTGAGTGTTCTCAGCCTGCTCACGCCATTCCTCCCTTTCTCTTTGAGTATTCTCAAGTTGTTCAAGCAAATACTGTATCAGTTTTTGAGTAGCTTCCTCACGCTTATGATATTCCTGTATAAACTTCTGGGATGCCTCCTCTCTCTCCCTATCACGCTCATACTGAGTCCTTTGTACATTGTCAAACTTCTCATTTATCATGTTTGCTAGTAGTGTTTGTAGAGCTATTTGGGAACTCTCCTCTGGATTATTCTTTATCTGTTCTAATCCCTGATTATCAAGATTGGGAATTGAGATACTCGAATTTGCCATTTTTCTTGTGTTTTTCCGGCTTAATCTGCCCATTTGAGATGAAGATAGCACCAGTTTTGTGCTAGAACACTATCTTAAGGCAACCATCAACCAAAGTTTGCATTTGTACAGTCAATAGTCTACAGATACAATCTAGTTCAACAGATACATCTATTCAACATCAAACAACTATATGTTAAAGGACTTCGAACCGCAGAAAAGAATTTGGAAAACCAGAAATTATTAGGATTAGGGAGAGATGTAGGTAAAAAATAGGAATAGATTGGTGTGGGGAGGAACAGGGAGAGTTAAATATGTCCTAATCACAATGCAGGAAATGGGTTGGGTAGGATGCAAGTAGAGAGAGAGAAAAAAAGAAGAGACGGAAAGGGGAATGAAAAGAGACCAGAAAAAAAATAGAAACGTAAAAATTAATGTTATTATAGAGATTAAAAGACCATCTATTTAGAGAGGAATGTGAATATGTTGAGAGAAAGGGAGCGACATAGAGGAGATGTGAAAAACTTTGAGGATGGGAAAGGGAAAAGAAAAGATCAGAAGTTCAGTAGAGCTAGACAAAAAACAAAAAGATGATTAAGAAAGAAAGAAAAAGAGAAAGAAGACAAGAAAAGAAAGGAAAACGCTCATTCACATATTCCTAAAATAAAAATTATAAGGGGAGGAAGAAAAATAAAGTTACTGGAAAACAATTATTTTTTCAGAAGAGGCAAAAATTAAATATTAATAAAAGTTTTAGAAGAGAAAAAAATTTATATATATATATATATATATATATATATATATATATATATATATATATATATATAAGGTAACAAAGAAACCAAACAAAAAAAGAAAAGAAGAAGAAGAAAAAAAAAGAAAAAAAAAGTCCTTTGATTTTTTTTGTGGGGGAGGGGTGGGAAGAATCCTGTATCTCCCTTTTGTCTGTAACCAGCCTCTTGTTGGAGTCTCTGGTCAGCTTGAGGTCCTGTGGCTTGATTGGTTTCTTAAGTCGGTTTGTTGGAAGAGGCAGAAAAATGCTCTGCTTTACCCAAGATTTTGAGATCCCCCTCCCAGGTTAGTTTTTTGGGAGGGTGATCAGCTTTGAGAATCACAAAAGAGGGGGATGCAGTGATGAGGCTAGGTTCTGGGTAGAGTTGAGGCCTTTCAACTAACAGTAGCTTTTCCCTGGGGCTATTTTGTGATAAAACTTACAGCGCCCAGCCTGGAGCCATTCTCAGGGTTTCTGTTTTTCAATTGATTGTGGTGGCTGCTAGAGGGAGGGGCAGCCTCTGGCTCTGGTTACCCAGTGAGGAAAGCCAATCCGATTGCTGGCGCCTGAGCTGGGTGACTTTTCCCTGGATGGAGCCGAGTCTGGCAGGTCACTTCGCCGTTAAGTTCTTGTGACCTGCTAAATGACTCGTTTTATTCCAAGGCCTGAGCTGGAGCTAGCAGCTCCTCCGAGCTTTGTCGGTATCCAAGATGGAGATCACCGGTGCTGGGGGGGGGGGAGGGGTGGCCTTCCCTCCTCTGCTCCCTGAGAAGGAGTGAGGACGTCGGGCTTGTACTCACGCCGAGTCTTGGATCCTGGGTCGTCTCTGGTCTGCAAACTGCAGGATGAAGATGTCCGCTCCTTGTCGGTTCTTTTTGGTGTTGAGTAGAATCTGCTCGTCCGCTGCGTCTGGCTCCTTCGTCCCGGACTCTCTGTATCTCAGGTATGACCCCGCAGCGGTGGTCGCCGCCGCGACCCTGCCACCGCAGCGGCAGCTGCTGGCAGGCGCTCAGATGTGTCTTCTTGGCTTCCCCTCGCTTGACTAACTCTCTGTCCTGTGATGGCACACTTGGTGTGATTCTCTGTCTTAGGACTGTTCACTGGAACTCTAAAACTGCTTTCTATGCGAGAGCTTGTTCAGATTCCAGCTTCTCCTCCACCCTCTTCCCGGAACTCTGGTTGCTTGTTTTAACACAGACACACATTAAGATTTTTAAACTCAAATAACAATTTTTCCTTAATGCAAGAATTATAGTCACCTTCACTATATCACGAAGTTAGACTTAACACCTTTGTAACTTTTAAAAGCATCCTAATTGTGGAACATAATTGAAAGTAAGCCACATTATATAAATAACTTTTTAGCCCTCTTTTAAGGCCTTCCTAATTTTAATTTTAACACATCCAATGGGAGGTTTTAGCAATACTAATCAGATCATCACATCACTCATTTTAACCATCATGTTTTCAGTATCTATCTGCAGAGAAAAGAGAGAAAAAAGATGGACCACTCAGCCCCTTCTATGGAATGGCCACACACCCAATCTGACTCTTAAGGGTTAGATGAACTGTGTTTGCATCAGCTTGCCCTCTTTCTCCATGCGTGGACCCCTCCCAGGGCCTGTCCCAACATGCATGACCAGCTGAACTGCAATTCGGCTTGTTCACCCCTCACCCCTAAAGGTCTTCTGTTGGCTTCTAAGTTTTTCTCCATCTCTTCTCTTGGTTTTCGAATGGAATACACAGTTTTAGGCAGACAGAACAGGTAACAACTTTGACAGTGTTAAACTAACCTGTACATTTAAATTTTTAATATTTATCCCAAATTTTAGCCAAGGGAACTAGATCCCAAACAGCGAATGCATTTTTGTTAAGCCAGATAACTTGATTACAGTATAAACAGTCTTATGCATTTTAAAACATTAGTCTTTAAATACCAGATTTTCTAATTTGCAAGTTAAAGAATCCTTACAAAGCCATTTAAAACAATGCGAAGATTTTTTTTTTTGGTCAATGTCCAAACCTCATAACTTTTTGAATTTTAAATTTAAACTCACCCAATTGTTACAGCATGCTGACAATTTTTATCTTTGAACACGTTCACAGACACACACAAAACACTCACACAGATCTTAAAGCGCGCAAAAATCAAAATCAGTTGTACGTACACCTTTTAAAGTTTTTAAACAAAAATTTAAGACAGTATTTCTTTTAACCAGGTACCTTTGTTGGGCTTTATTTTCCCAGAGCTTGCTTATCTAGCAAGGCAATTCACTAATTAGTCTTTTGAATCTTTGTGCTGTTCTCATTCAGCAAGCTGAATCCAGAGTCTGCTGAGTGAGCCTGCCACACTCACCCAAAACTTCCCTACCTCAGAAAACATAAAATGAACACACACACTAATCAAGACAAACAAGTGGCCACAAAGACAAAATCAGGTCTTAGTGAATGGGGCGACATCTCACCACCATTCACTTACTAGGGGACTCAACACTCCTACTCTCCTCCGGAGGATTTTTTTTCTTTTTTCTTTTTTCTAGATTCCTGCAAGCATTGACCCAGGGGCCTTCCAAGGCGGAGGAGAATTCCCAGTCATCTTGGGGCAAGGGAAAACAAAAATCCCTAGCGGCTGTCCCGTCAGACTGACAGGTTCTCCCCCACCCTCAGACCCCCTGAACCAAGGCCCAAGGCTGAGATCTAACTGGGGCCACTCACAGGTGGTCAGTGACAATTTCATAATTGACAAACAAGCAAGTTCCTAAAACCTGACAATCTGGGCTCGAGCTGTAACTTTTTTCCAGTGATCTAAAGTCAGACTTAAGGGGGTTGTTAGTTGCCGCCCCTTCCCTTTAAGAACAACAAGACAGACAACAGAGATAATTAACACTAAATAGAAAC
The DNA here is from genome assembly GCF_024711535.1 of Dipodomys merriami. NCBI lineage: Eukaryota > Metazoa > Chordata > Mammalia > Rodentia > Heteromyidae > Dipodomys > Dipodomys merriami. The sequence goes on along the minus strand of NW_027202349.1, from coordinate 2,524,690 downwards.
AGAGGAAACCAGGACTGCAACAGAAAAAGCAACTTCAGATGGTAATGGCCATCTGAACATGTTTTTTGTTTATGATAGCCTGAACCTCTGCCTTATCTATAAATTCAGCCTTCCAGGTTAAATATTGTACAATTAAATATTGTAGAATAAGATTGTACAATCTAATTCTATTCATGAGGCAGCAGGTGTCCTCCATTAAAATCAATAAGAGGGCACCATCTCTTCCCTTTCCTACCTCTTTTAAAATGTCCCTGATAATCCCATAAAAACTAAAAAAGGCCTCGGGAATTTCTTCTCCTTTAGCCGCTAAATCATTAATATTTTTCCCTACTTTACTCCAGGTAAGAGGATGAATGTCCGGGCCACTCAAAATTAGCCAAGGACATTTTTCCCACGACAAAACAAAAAATTTTTACAAGATCCTTTCTTTTTACTCTTATTCCTCTCTCCCTAAGAGCTTCCTTCATATCCTTTATAAATAATGGCTCTTTAGAAAACGTCTTGCCCATGGTTTATGGGAGGGCAAACTTACCTCAAGACTTAACGCGGTGCATGAGTGATGCGATGTGGGCGTCTCTACCCTTAGATTATTGGGGATCCCCGTCTCCAGCGCCGTCTGGCAGGCCATTGTGCCTCGAGCCCCACGTTGGGAGCCACTTGACCCATCCAGCAGGTTCAGTTATTCGTTTGGCTCGAGGAGGCGCCTCCTAAAAACCAATGGGGAAGAGAGCAAAAAGACACCAAGTGCATAAAGAAGACAAAGTCAGTCTGAGTCGTGTCAAGGTCTGCTTTATTAAAGTGAGGCAGGGTTTATATACCCGAAGGGAGAGGGGAAGGGAAAGAATGAAAAAACTTTGCAGAAGCAAGTGGGAGAAGTCCCGGGGTCAGGTATGGGTCATGCTTTTCCTTTGGCCGTTGTGCTAGTCTTTCTAAGAAATATTTATGGTTAGCCATGCGCGTTTGCTTAGGGCTGGAGATAAGAGAAATGTTTATGGTTAGTCAAATGTTGTCTGTTTAGGGCTGGAGGAATATTTATGGTTAGCCAAATGTAGTTTGCTTAGGGCTGGAGGAATCTTATCTTTCCACACACTTTCTTGGCTCCCAACACACACCCTAAACCTAACCCTCACCCTCACCCACAAATATCACCCTAACCCAAACCCTCACCCTAATAATAAAACAAAACCTCACCCTAACACTAACCCTCACCCTAAATTTGACCCTCACACTAATCCTCACCCTAACCATAACTCTAACCCTTACCCTAACTCTCATCCTCACCCTCACCCTCAGCCTAACCCTAACCCTAACCCTAATCCTAACCCTAACCCTCACCCTCACCCTAACTGTAACCGTTACTCTAACCCTCACCCTCACCCTCACCCTAAACCTAACCGTAAACCTAACCCTAACCCTCAAACTAACCCTAAACCTAACCCTCACCCTAACCCTCATCCTAACTAACCCGAACCCTAAAATTAACCCTCACCCTAGACCTCATCCTAACGTTAAACCTAATCCTAACACTCACCCTCAGCCTAACACTTACCCTCACACTCACCATAACCCTAATCCTCAAACTAGCCCTAACCCTCACACTAATCCTAACGCTCACCATAACCCTAACCCTACCCCTCACCCTAAACCTAACCGTAAGCCTAACGCTAACCCTAACCCTCTCCCTCAGCCTCACCTTGAATTTAACCCCTACCCTCACCTTAACCCTCACACTAACCCTAACTCTAACCCTAACATTAAACCTCAACCTAACCCTCACCCTAAACCTAACACTAACCCAAACACTAAACATCACCCTAACCCACACCCTCACCCTAACCCTAACCCTCACCCTCATCCTAACCCTCACCCTAACCCTAACCCTCACCCTAAACCTAACCCTAACCCTAACACTAAGCCTAACCCTCACACTAACCCTAAACCTCACCCTAACCCTAAACCTCACCCTCATCCTAACCCTCACCCTATCTCTTACCATCACACTAACCATAACCCTAAAGCTAACCCTAAGCCTAACCCTCAACTAACCCTAAACGTCACCTTAACCCTAACCCTACCTCACACTACCCCTCATCCTGATCCTAATTCTCACCCCAACCCTAACCCTAACCCTAAACCTCACCCTCACCCTAACACTCACAGTCACCCTATCCCTCAAACTAAGGCTAATGGTCAACCACACCCTAACACTCAACATCACCCTCATCCTCACCCTAAACCTCACCGTCAACCTAGACCGCACCATAACCGTACCACTAACCCTAAAACTTACATAACAGAAACCCTCACCCTCAACCCACCCTCACCCTAACCCTAAACCTCACCCTCACCATAACAATTACCCTCACGCTAACCCTCATATTAACCCTAACCCTCACTCTCACCCTCACTCTCACGGTCACCCTCACCCTAACCATAACCCTCATCCTCTCCCTAACCCTTACTTGCACCCTATCCCGAACCCTCACCCGAACCCTCACCTCATGGTAACCCTCACCATCATCCAAAACATCACACTAACCATAACCCTCACCCTAACCCTAACCCTAACCCTCACCCTAACCCTAAACCTCCCTCTATCCCTCAAACTCACCCTAACCCTAACCCTAACACTCACACTAAAACTAAACGTAAACCTAAACCTCACCCTAACCCTCAACCTCATCCTAAACCTAACCCTCATCCTAACACTAACCTTAACACGAACACTCACCCTAACCCTATCCCAAAACCTCACAGTCACGCAAACTTAACACTCACCCTAACCCTCACCTTAACCCTAACCCTCACTTTAACCCTAACACTAAAACTAACCCTCAACTTCACCCTCACCCTAAGACTAATCCTTAACTTCAACCTAATCCTCACACTAACCCTAACCCTAAACCTCACCTTCATCATAACCCTAAAACTCACCCTAAACTTAACCCTAACACTAACACTCAAACACACCCTAATCCTCACCCTAAACCTAAACCTCACCCTACACCTCAAACTCTAACCCTAACGGTAACCCTCACCCTAACTTTCACCCTCACCCTTACCCTCAACCTAACCCTCACTCTAACCCTAACCCTAACCCTAATACTCACCCTAACCCTCACCCTCACCCTAACCCTAAACCTAAACCTAAACATCAAACTAACCCTCACCCTAACTCTAATCCTAATCCTAACCCTATTCCTCAACCTCACCCTCACCTTAATTCGAACCCCGAACATAACCCTAAAACTCACCCTCACCTTAACCCTAACTCTAACTCTCACCCTAACCGTAACCCTCACCCTAAACCTAACCCTAATGCTCACCCTCAATCTAACTCTAAACCTCACCCTAACCCGCAACCTCACCCTAATCCTAACCCTAACCCTAACCCTCATCCTAACCCTAACCCGAACCCTAACCCTAACCCTCACCCTAGTCCTCACCCTAACATTAACCCGAATCCTAACCCTCACCCTCAAACTAACCCTCAGCCAACACTTACCCTCACCCTCACCATAACCCTGAACTTCAACTAACCCTAACCCTCTCACCAACCCTAACCCTCACCATAAACCTAACCTTAACCCTCACCGTAACCCTAAACGTAACCCTAAACCTAACCCTAACCTTCATCTTCACCCTAAACCTAACACTCACCCTAACCCTAACCCTCTCTCTAATACTCAAACTCACCCTAATCCTCACCCTAAATATACCCCTAACCCTCACCAAAAACAAACCCTCAGCCTCACTCTCACCCTAACACTAACCATCACATTCACCCTCATCCTCAGCCTATCCAGATGCCTAACACTCACCCTCACACTCACCCTCATCCTCAGCCTATCCCTAACCATGAACTTAATCCTAACCCTAAACTTCAACCTGACCCTCACCCTTACCCTAACCCTACCCCTAAACCTAACCCTCACCCTAACTCTTAACCTCACCCTAACCCTTACACTAACCCTAAGCCTAAACCTAACCCTCAACCTACCCCTCACCCTAACCCTAACCCTAAACTTCACCACCACCCTAAACTTCATTCTACCCTTTACCCTCACCCAAACCCTCACCCTAAACCTATACATAACCCTAACCCTCACACTAACAATCACCCTAACCCTAACCCTAACCCTAACCTTAACATCACCCTAACCCTCACACTAACCCTAACCCTCACCCTAACCCTAACCCTACCACTCTCCCTAACCCTCATCCTAACCCTAACCCTAAACTTAATCCTCACCCTAACCTTAACACTAACCATAAACTTCACCCTCATCCTAACCCTCACCTTCACGGTAATACTCAACCTGACCCTAACCCTCACCCATACCCTAAACCAAACCTTCACCCTCACCCTAGCCCTAACCCTAAAACTAACCCTCAACCTAAGCCTAACCCTCACCCTAATCCTCACCCTCATCCTAACCCTCACCCTAACCATTACCCTCAAAGTAACCCTAAAGCTAAACCTAACCCTCACAATAAACTTTACCCTCACCATAACCCTCATCCTCACCCTATCCCTCACCCTAACACTAAGACTAACCCTCAACCTAAGCCTAAACCTCACCCACACCCTCACCCTAAACGTAACTCTAACCTTACCCATCAACCTAAACCTCATCCTCACCTTTACCCTAACCCTAACACTCACACTAAACCTAACCCTAACCCTAATTAACACTAACCATCACCCTAACCCTAAACCTAACCCTAAACAAACCCTCACACTAACCCTAACACTCACCCTACCCCTAACCCAAACACTAACCATAAACCTCACCCTAACCCTCACTCTACCCTAAACATAACCCTAACCCTAACCATCACCCTACCCCTCACCCTAACCGAAACCCTGAACCTAACATTCTTCCTCATCCTAACCCTTACACTTACGCTGAAGGTAAGTCTAACACTAACCCTAACCTTCACACTAAACCTAACCCTCACCCACACATTAAACCTCACCCTCACCTGAAAACTCACCTCACATGAACCCACACCCTCACACTAAACATCACCCTAAACATAACCCTCACCCTAACCCTAATCCTAACCATCACCCTAATCCAAACACTCAACCGAAACCTCATCCTCACCCTAAGCTTAACCCTAAACCTAACACTAACCCTAAACCTAACTCTCAACCTCACTTTCACCCTAACGCTACCCCACACCCTAACACTAACACTAACCATAAACTTCACCCTAAAACTTACCCTCACCCCTACCCTTACCCTCACCCTAACCATAACCCTAAACCTCACCCTCACACTAACACTAACCCTCTCGCTAACCCTAACCCTACCATTCACCTTAACCCTCATCCTAAACCTAACTTTAACCCTAATGCTCACCCTAAACCTAACCCTAACCATAACCCTCACGCTAACCTTCACCCTCACCCTAGTCCGCACCCTGAACCTAACCCTAACCCTAACCCTAACCCTAAACCTCACCCTAACCATCACCCTCAACCTAACACTTACCCTCACCCTAACCCTCAACCTAACCCTAACGCTAACCCTAACCCTAACTTTAAACATCACCCTAACCGTCACCCTAACCCTAATTTTTACCCTCATCCTAACCCTCAACCTAATCCTTACCCTCACCCTAACCCAAAACCTAACCCTCACCCTCACCCTAACCTTTACCCTCACCCTAATCCTAAACCTAACCCTCACACTAACGCTCACCCTAACCCTACTGCTCAGCCTAACCCTCACCCTAAACCTATTCCTTACCCTAAATATCACCCTAAACCTTACCCTAAACCTTATATCAACCCTCACCCTAAGCCTCACCCTAAAACTTATCCTCACCCTAACCCTAAACCTCACACTATTCCTAAACCTAAACCTCACCCTACACCTCACTCAAACACTAACCCTAACCGTAACTCTCACCCTAACCTTCAACCTCACCATTACCCTCAACCTAACCCTCACCCTAACCCTAACACTCACCCTGACCCTCACCCTCACCCCAACCCTAATCCTAAAAATAAACATCACTCTAACCCTCACCCTAACTCTAACCCTAATCCTAACCCTATTCCTCAACCTCACCCTCACTTTAATTCGAACCCCAAACCTAACCCTAAACCTCACCCTCACCCTAACCCTAACTCTAACTCTCACCCTAACCCTAAGCCTCACCCTAAACCTAACCCTAACCCTCACCCTCAACATAACTCTAAACTTCACCTTAACCCTCAACCTAACCCTAACACTTACACTAACACACAACTTCACCTTAACCTTAACCCTAACCCTAACCCTCACCCTAACACTCGCCATAACCCTAATCCTAACCCTAACCCACACCCTAACGCTAACACTCACCCTCACCCTAAACCTCAACCTTACTCTAACCCTCACCCTAATCCTAAACCTAAACCTCACCCTAACTCTAACCCTCACCCTAACTTTCACCCTCACAGTAATCCTCACACTAACTATAACCCTAACCCTTACCCTAACCCTCTCAACCTCACACTCACCATCAGCCTAACCCTAACCCTAAACCTAATCCTAACCCGATCCCTCACCCTCACCCTAACCCTAACAGTTTCCTTAAATCTCACCCTCACCCTCAACCTCACCCTAACCCTAACCCTCAACCTCACCTTAACCTTTATCCTAGCACTCACCCTAACCCTAACCGAAAACCTCTCCATCACACAAACTCTAACCATAACCCTCACCTTAACCCTAACACTAAACCTAATACTCAACCTCACACTCACCCTCACACTAACCCTTAACCTCAACCTAATCCTCACACTAACCCTAACCCTCACTCTAAACCTAACACTCCCTCTAACCCTCAAACTCACCCTAATCCTCACCCTAATCATACCTCTAACCCTCACCAATCCCAAACCCTCAGCCTCACTCTCACCCTAACCCTGACCATCACACTCACCCTCACCCTCACCCTATCCAGATGCCTAATCCTCACCCTCAAACTCACCCTCATCCTCAGCCTATCTCTAACCCTAAACCTAATCCTAACCCTAAACTTCAACCTGACCCTCACCTTCAGTCTAACCCTAACCCTAACCCTAACCCTCCCCTAAAACTTAACCTCACCCTAACCCTTACCCTAACCCTAAGCCTAAAACTAACCCTCACCCAACCCCTCACCCAAATCCTAACCCTAACTCGCACCACCACCCTAACCTTCATCCTAAACTTTACCCTCACCCTAACCCTCACCCTAAATATAACCCTAACCCTAAACTTCACACTAACAATCACCCTAACCCTAAACCTAACCCTAACCATAACATCACCCTAACCCTCACACTAACCCTAAGCCTCACCCTACCCCTAACCCCCAAACTCACCCTAACCCTAATCCTAACCCTAACCCTAATCCTAATCCTTACCCTAACCCTAACACTAACACTAACCTTCACCCTCACCCTAACTGTCACTTTCACGGTAATCCTCAACCTAACTCTAACCCTCACACATACCCTAAAACTAAACCTCCACCTCCCCCTCCCCCTAACCCTCACCCTCAACCTAGCCCTCACCCTAAACCTAACTCTCACCTTAAGCCTAACCCTCACCCTAATCCTCACCCTCATCCTAACCCTCACCCTGACCCTTCCCCTCAACATAACCTTAAACCTAAACCTAACCCTCACAATCACCCTTAGCCTCACCATAACCCTCATCCTCACCCTAACCCTCACCCTAACCCTAACCCTAACACTAATCCTCACCCTCATCCTAAACCTTACCCTCACCCTTACCTTCATGGTAACCCTAATCCTATTCCTAACCCTAAACCTCACACTAACCCTAACGCTCAAAATAACCCTACCCTAGCCCTCACCCTAACCCTCATCCTAAACCTATCCCTAACACTCACACTCATCCTAACCCTAACTCTAACCCACAACCTAACCCTAAACCTCACCCTCAATCTCAAACTAAAAGTTACCCTAACCTTACCCCTCACCCTAAACCTCATCCTCACCCTAACCTTAACCCTAACACTCACACTAAGCCTAAACCTAACCCTAAACCTCACCCTAAACCTCACCCTCATCCTAACACTAACCCTCACCATAAACCTTACGCTCACCCTAAACCTAACCCTAACCCTAAACCTCACACTAACCCTAACACTCACCCTAACCCTAACCCAAACACTAACCCTAAACCTCACACAAACCCTCACCCTACCCTAAACATAACCCTAACACTAAACCTCAACCTACCCCTCACCCTAACCGAAACCCTAATCCTAACCCTTACCTTCATCCTAACCCTCAACCTTACACTTACCCTCACGGTAACCCTAACCCTAACCCTAACCCTCACACTAACTCTAAACCTCACTATATTCCTAAACCTATCCCTCACCCTAACCCTAACTCTAACACTAAGCCTCACCTCAATCCTCACCCTAACCCTAACCTAACCCTAACCCTAACCCTCACACTAAACCTAACACTCACCCTAACCCTAACCCAAAACCTAACCCTGACCCTCACACTAAACCTAACCCTCACGCTAATCATAACCCTACCCCTCAGCCTACCCCTCAGCCTAACCCTAAACCTCACCCTTTCCCTAACCATAACCCTTACCCTCACCCTCACACTAGTCCTCACCCTAACACTAAAACTAACCTTAACCCACACCCTTACTGTCACCCTCACCCTAACAGTAACCCTCATCCTCAACCTCACCCTCAGCCTAAACCTTACCCTAACACTAATCCTAACCCTAAACCTCACCCTTATCCACACCCTAACTCTAACCCTAACCCTCACCCTAAACCTCACCAAAACCCTTACCCTCACCTAACCCGAACCCTAAACCTAAACCCAACACTCACACTTATCCTAACCCTCAGCCTAACCCTAATCCTTCCCCTCAGCCTAATCCTCACCCTAACACTAACCCTAATTCTAACCCTCACCCTACCCCTAACCTTAATCCTCACCGACAGCCTAACTCTCACTTTCACCCTAACCCTCACCCTGTACCTCACCAAAACATTTACCCTCACCTAACCCGAACCCTAAACCTAAACCCAACACTCACACTTATCCTAACCCTCACCCTAACCCTAGTCCTTCCCCTCACCCTAACCCTCACCCTAACACTAACCCTAATTCTAACCCTCACCCTACCCCTAACCTTAATCCTCACCTTCAGCCTAACCCTCACTTTCACCCTAACCCTCACCCAAATCTTAACCTGCACCCACACCCTAACTCTCACCCTCCCCCCAACACTCACCTTCACCCTAGCCCTCAGCCTCACCCTAAACATCATCCTAACCATAAGCCTTACCCTAACCCAAAACCTAACCCTCACCCTAAACATAACCCTCACCCTAAAACTCATCCCCACCCTAATCCTCTCCATAAACCCCCTTACCTTAACCCTAACCTTCTCCCTCACCCTCACCCTCACCCTAGTCCTCACGCACACTCTAGCCCTCACCCTAACCCTAACTCTAACCCTACCCCTAACCCTCACCCTCTCACTCAGTCTAACCACAAATCTAACGCTAATCCTAACCCTAACCCTCATCCTCACCCTAACCTTCACCCAAACCTTAACTCTCACACTAACCCTAACTCTAACATTAATCCTAACCCTTACACTAACACTAACCCTAACCCTAACCCTTACCATCACGCTAACTCTCACACTAACCCTAAACCTAATCCTCACATTAACCCTCACCCTAACACTCACGCTAACCCAACCCTCAGTCTCACCATAACCCTCACCCTAACCCTAACCCTCACCCTGACCCTAACCCTAACCCTAACCCAAACCCTAAACCTAACCCTCACCCTAAAGCTCATCTTAACCGTAACCCTAACATAACCCTCACCCTACTCCTCACCCTTACGCTAACCCTAACCCTCACCCCTACCCTAAACCTAACCCTAAATTTTATCCTATCCCTATACTTCTCCCTAATCCTAACCCTAACTCTCATGCTAACCCTCATCAAACCCCGAAACTTAACTTTCAATATTAACCTCCCCCTAACCATAACCCTACCTCTCACCCTAACCCTCATCCTAACCATTACCCTAACACTTACCCTAACCCTAAACCTCACAATAACCCTAACTCTAACTCTAACCCTAACCCTCACCCTCACCCTCAACCTCAGTCTAACCCTAACCCTAACCCTAATCCTAACCCTAACCCTCACCCTCACCCTCACCCTAACAATAACCCAAAACCCAAACCTAAACCTCACCCTAACTCTAACCCTAACCCAACCCTATCCATCACCCTAACGCTAACACTAACCCAAAACCTTACCATAACCCTCACCCTCACCCGAAACCTAACCCTAACCCTCACCCAAAGCCTCACACTAACCCTAACGCTAACCCTAACACTCAACTTCACCCTAAACATTACCCTTACCCTTATCCTCACCATAACGCTGACCCTAACCCTAACCCTAAACCTCACACTAATCCTAATCCTAACCCTAACACTAATATTAAACCTAACCCTCACCCTCACCCTAACCCTCACCATCACCCTAACCCTCACCCTAACCCTAACCCTATCACTAACCCTCAACATAACCCTAATCCTAATACTAACCCTAAGCCTCAGCCTCACACTCACCCTAAGTCTAACCCAAACCCAACTCTAACCCTCAACCTAACTCTAACCCTAACCCAAATCTAACCCTCCCTTAACCCTAACCCTAACCCTAAACCATACTCTAAACCTCACGCTCACCAGAAACCTAACCATAACACTAAACCTAACCCTAACCCTAACCTTCACCCTCACCGTAAACCTCATCCTAAACCTTATACTTACAATAACCCTGACCCTAACCTTAACACTAACCCTCACAGTAAACCTAACCATAACCCAAACCCTCATCCACACCCTAAACCTAATCCTAACCCTGAAAATCACCCTACCCCTCACCGTCACTCTAACCCAAAACCTAACCCTAACCCTCACCCGAAACCTAACCCTCAATCACATCCTAATCCTCACCCTCACCTGAACACTCGCCCTCACACTAACGCACTCCCTCACCCTAAACATCACCCTAATCCTAAACCTCACCCTCACCCTAAGCCTAACCCTCACCCTAACTCTAACCCTAAACCTAACCCTAACCCTCACCCTCACAATCACCAAAAACCTAACCCCAACCCTATCCCTCACCCTCAATCTCACCCTAAGCCTAACTCTATCGCACACCCTCACCCTCACCCTAACCCTAACCCTAACCGTATCCCTAACCCTCACCCTAAGCCTAACACTAATCCTAAACCTAACACTCACCCTAAGCATTACCCTAACCCTCTCCCTCACCCTCAGCCTCAGCCTAACACTAACCCTCACCCTAACCCTAACCCTAACACTCAACCTAACCCTAACCCTCACCCTAATCCTAACGCTAATGCTCTACCTCACCCTAACCCTCACCCTAAAGCTAAACCTCACCCACACCATAACACTTACCCTCACCCGTACACTCACCCTCACACTAACCCACACCCTTACCCTAAACATCACACTAACTCTAACCCACACCCTAAACCTAACCCTAACACTCACCCTAACCCTAACCCTCACCCTCACCCTAAGCATAAACCTAAACCTAAGATTAACCCTAAACCTAACTCTCACCCTCACCCTCACCCCAACCTTAAACCTAACCCTAACACTATCCCTCAGCCTCACCCTCACAGTAACCCTAACCCTCTCCCTCACCCTTACCCTAAGCCTAACCCTCACCCTCACCTTAATCCTAAACCTAACCCTCTCCCTCACCCTCACCTTCAGCCTAACACTAACCATAACCCTAACCTTCACCCTCACCCTCAACCACAACCACACCCTAAACCTCACCTTCACCGGAACCCTCAACCGAACCTTAACCCTAAACATCTCCCTAAAGTGAACTCTTAACCTAACCCAAAAACTAACCCTCAAGCTAAATCTAATCCTCACCCTCATCCTAAGCCTAACCCTCACCCTAAGCCTAACCCTAACCCTCACACTCAACCTAACCCTAACCCTCACCCTCACCCTAACCCTAACGCTCAAACTCACCCTAAAACTCACCGTCACCCTAAACCTCACCCTAATCCTAACACTCACTCTAACCCTAATCCTAAACCTCACCCTAACCCTAACCCTCACGCTCACCCTCACCCTAAGCCTAACCCTAAACCTAACACTAACCCTAAACCTAAATCACACCGTCAGCCACACCCTTAAGCTAACCCTAACACTAACCCTAACCTTCACCATAAAAATCACCCTAAACCTAACCGTAACCCTAACCTTCACCCTCACCCTAACGCTATAACTCACCCTCACCCTGACCATAACCTTAAACCTAACCACAAATCTAACCCTAACCATAACCTTCACCCTAAGCCTAACCCTAACCCTAACTTAACACTCACCCTCACCGTATGACTAATCCGAAAACTCTCCCTCACCTTCACCCTCACCCTCTGCCTAACACTAAGCCTAACCCTAACCCTCACCCTCACCTTAACCCTAACCCTAATCCTCACCCTAATCCTAACCCTCAACCACACCCTAACCCTCAGCATCACCCTAAGCCTCAACCTAACGCTAGCCCTCACCCACACCCTAACCCTTAACTTCACCCGAACCCTCACTCTCACACTAACCCACATCCTCACCCTAAACATAACCCTAACTGTAACCCTCACCCTCACCCTTATCCTAACCCTCACCATACTCCTAACCCTCACCCTCACCCTAAGGCTAAACCTAAACCTACGACTAACCCTAAACCTAAAACTCACCCTCACCCTCAACCGAAGGTAAACCCAAACCCTAAACCTAACCCTCACCCACACCCTCACCCTCACCCTAACCCTAAACCTCACCCTAACCCTCACCCTCACACTCACCATCACCCTAACCCTAACCTTAAATCTCACACCATCCCTTACCCTAATCCTTATCCTCACCCTAAACCTAAAGCTAACGCTAACCTTAACCCTCACACTAACCCTAACCCAAACCCTCACCCTCACCATAACCCACACCCTAACACTTACCCACACCCTAACCATAGCCCCAACCCTAACCCTAAGCCTTACACTAAACCTTACTATCAACCTAACCCTAAAACTAAGCCTAACCTTAACCCTCACGCCCAACCTCAACCTTACCCTAAACCGAAACCTCATCATCAACCTCACCCTAAGCCTAACCCTAAACCTCAATCTAACCTTAACACTAACCCTAACAATAACCCTCACACTAAACCTAACCATCACCCTAACCCTAACCCTAAGCCTAACCTTAACCCTCACCCCACCCTCAAACTTACCCTAAACCTAACCCTCACTATCAACCTCACACTAAGCCTAAACCTAAACCTCACTCTAAATCTAACCCTAACCCTCACCCACCCCTTACCCTAAGCCTCAAACTCACCATCACCCTGACACAAAGCCTAACCATAACCCTCATCCTAACCCTAATGCTCAGCCTAAAAACCCTAACCCTCAAACTCACCCTCACCCTAAACCTCACCCTCACTCTAACCTTAACCCTACCTCTGAGCCTAAAACTCACACTAACCCTCACCCTAAACCTAAACCTCAACCTCACCCTAGCCCTCAGCTTACACTAACCCTAACCCTAGCCCTCACTCTCACTGTCACCCTTACCCTCACCCTAATCCTAACCCTCAACCACACCCTAAACCTCACCCTCACCAGAACATTAATCATAAACATCACAATAAACCGAACCCTCATCCTAACTCTAACCCTAACCCTCACCCTAAACCTAACACCTCACTCTCACCCTCACCCTCACACTAAGCCTAACCTTCACCCTAACCCTAACCCTAACCCACACTGGAACATTAACCCTAACACTCAACCTATCCCTAACCCTCACCCTAACCCTAACCCTAAAACTCAACCTCACCCTAACCCTCACCATCACCCTAACCCTCACCCTAACCCTAACCCTCACCCTCACCATAACCCTAACCTTAACCCTAACTCTAAGCCTCACACTAACCCACACCCTCACCATAAACATCACCCCATCCCTTACCCTAAACCTCACTCTAAACCTAACCCTAACTTTCACCTTGATTCTCACCCTTACCGTACCCCTATCCCTCAACCTCACCCTAACACTAACCCTAACCCTAATCCTCACCCTCACCATAATCCTAACCCTAAACCTCACCCTCACCCTCAGCCTAACACTAACCCTAATCCTAGCCCTCACCTTCACCCTCACCCTAATCCCAATCCTAACCCTAAGACTCACCCTCATCCTCACCCTAACTCTAACCCAAACCCAACTCTAACCCTCAACCTAACTCTAAACCTAACCGAAATCTAACCCTCCCTTAACACTAACCCTAACCCTAAAACATACCCTAACAGTCACGCTCACCAGAAACCTAACCCTAACACTAACCCTCACCCTAACCCTCACAATAACCCTCACCCTAACCGTAATGCTAACCCTAACCCTCACCCTCACCCTAAAACTCATCCTAAAAATTATTCTTACAATAACCCTGTGCCTAACTCTAAACCTCACCCTAACACTAATCCTAACGCTCACCCTAACCCTATCCCTAAACCAAACCCTCATCCTCACCCTAATCCTAATCATAACCCTGACAATCACCCTACCCCTCACCGTCACTCTAACCCTCACCCTAACCCTAACCCTCACCCTAAACCTAACCCTCAATCATGCCCTAACCCTCACCCTCACCCGAACAGTCGCCCTCACACTAACGCACTCCCTCACCCTAAACATGACCCTAAGCCTAAAACTCACCCTAAACCTAAACCTAAACCTAACCCTCACCCTCACACTCACCCTTCGCCTAACCCTCACCCTAACTCTAACCCTAATCCTAACCCTAACCCTCACCGTCACAATCACCCTAAACCTAACCCCAACCCTCACCCTCACCCTCACCCTCACCCTCACCCTCACCTAACCCTAACCCTAACCCTAAGCCTCACCCTAAGCCTAACACTAACCTTAACCCTAACACTCACCCTCACCCTAAGCCTAACCCTAACCCTCTCCCTCACCCTCACCCTCAGCCTAACACTAACCCTCACCCTCACCCTAACCCTAACACTCAACCTAACCCTAACCCTCACCCTAATACTAACCCTAACGATCAACCTCACCCTAACCCTCACCGTCACCCTAACCCTCATCCTAAAACTAACTCTCACCCACACCATAACCCTTACCCTCACCTGAACTCTCACCCTCACATTAACCCACACCTTCACCCTAAACATCACACTAACTATAACCTACACCCTAAACCTAACCGTAACCCTAACCCTAACACTATCCCTCACCCTCACCCTCACAGTAACCCTAACCCAAACCCTCACCCTAAGCCTAAACCTCAACCTCACCCTAATCCTAAACCTAACCCTCTCCCTCACCCTCACCTTCAGCCTAACACTAACCGTAAACCTAACCTTCACCCTCACTCTCACCCTCAACCACACCCTAAACCTCACCCTCACAGGAACCCTCACCCTCACCCTAACCATAAACATATCCCTAAACCGACCTCTTAACCTAACCCTAAAACTAACCCTTAAGCTAAATATAATCCTCACCCTCACCCTCACACTCATCCTAAGCATAATCCTCACCCTAACCCTAATCATAACCATCACCCTAACCCTAACCCTAACCCTCACACTCAACCTAAACGTAACCCTCATCCTCACCCTAACCTCAACGCTCAACCTCAACCTAACCCTCACCTTCACCCTAACCCTCACCGTCACAATAACCCTAATCCTCACCCTAACCTAATCCTAAACCTCACCCTAAACCTAACCCTCACCCTCACACTCACCCTCAACCTAAGCCTAACCTTAAATCTAACACTAACCCTAAACCTAAATCTCACAGGCACCCTCATCCTTACGCTAACCCTAACCCTAACCCTCAACATCACAATCACCCTAAACCTAACCCTAACCCTAACCTTCATCCTCACTCTAACCCTATCCCTCACCCTCACCCTCACCCTATTCTTAAACCTAACCCTAAACCTAACCCCAACCATAAGCCTCACCCTAAGCCTAACCCTAACCCTAAACTTAACACTCAGCCTCGCCGTATGACTAATCCTAACCCTCTCCCTCACCCTCACCCACAGCCAAACACTAACCCTAACCCTAACCCTCACCATCACCCTAACCCTCACCCTAACGCTAACCCTCACCCACACCCTAACCCTTACCTTCACCGGAACCCTCACCCTCAGACTAACCCACACCAGCACCCTAAACATAACCCCAAATGTAACCCTAACCCTCAGCCTAACCCTAAACCTAAACCTCACACTAACCCTAACCCTCAACCTAAACCTAAACCTAACCCTCACCATCACCCTCACCCTCACGCTAACCTTATCCTGACCTTATCCCTCACCCTAACCCTAACCCTAACCCTAAACCTAACCCACACCCTAACCCTAAGGTTACGCCTCACGCTAACCCTCAACCTATCCCTAACCCTAACCCTCACCCTAATCCTCACCCTCACCCTAATCTTCTGCCTAACCCTAAACCCAACCCTTACTTAACCGAAACCCTCACCCTCACCCTCACCCTAACCATAACCATAACTATAACCTATCCCTCCCCCTAACACTCACAATAACCCTAACCCTCACCCTCATCCTGAACCTAATCCTTATCCTAATCCTTAGCCTATCCCTCACCCTCACCCTAACACTCACCCTAACATTTACCCTTACCCAATCCAAAAACCTAACCCTAATCCTAACCCACACTATAACCCTAACACTCACCCTAACCCTATCCCTAACACTAAACCTAAACATCACCCCAACTCTCAACTAAACATAACCCTACCCCTAAAACTAACCCTCACCCTTGCCCTAACCCTAATCCTAAACCTAATCCAACCCTCCCCCTCCCGCTCACCATCACCCTACCCTAATCCTAACCCTAACCCTCATCATAACCTTAAACCTAACACTCACCCTAACCCTAAACCTAACCCTAACCCTCACACTAACCCTAACCCTAACCCTAAACCTCCCCCTCACCCTACCCTCACACTAACCCTAACCCTAACTCTAAACCTCACCCTCACCCTAACACTCACTTTAACCTTACCCTAACCCTAACCCTCACCCTCACCCTAACTCTAAACCGGACCCTCACCCTAAACCTCACCCTAAAACTCAACCTCAACCTAACCCTCACCCTCAACCTAACCCTCACCCTAACCCTAACCCTAAACCTCACCCTCATCCTAAACCTCACCCGAACACTTAACCTCAACGTAACCCTAACCTTAACCCTAAACCTAACCTCAGACTAACCCTAACCCAAACCCTAACCCTCACACGCCCCCTCACCTTCAGCCTAAACCTAACCCTAACTCTCATCCTAACACTAACCCTCACACTCAACCTCAAGCTAACTCTAACCTTAACCCTAAACATAAACCTCACTCTAACCCTCACCCTCACCCTCACGCTAAACCTCACCCAAAACCTTACCTTCACCCTAACCCGAACCCTAAACCTAACCATAAACCTACTAATCCTAACCCTCAACCTAACCCTAATCCTACAGCTCACCCGAACCCTCACTCTAACACTAACCCTAACCCTAACCATCACCATAACCCTAACCCTAATCCTCACCCTCACCCCAACCCTCATTTTCACACTAACCCTCACGCTAATCCTAACCTTCACCCACACATTAACGCTCACCCTCAAAGAACCCTCACCCTCACACTAACCCTCACCCTCACCTTGAACATCATCCTAACCATAACCCTCACCCTAACCCTAAACCTATCCCTCACCCTAAGCCTAACCCTCACCCTATTCCTCACGCTCAATCTAATTCTCTCCCTAACCCTGACCCTAACCCTCACACTAACCATAACCCTCACCCTCACACTCACCCTAAACTTAACCCAAACCCTAACCCTCAACCTCAACCTCACCCTCACCCTCAACCTAACCCTAACCCTCACTCTAATCATACCATAACCCTCACTCTCACAGTAACCCTAAACTTAACCCTAAGCCTCACCCTAAGGCTAACCCTAACATTAATCACAACACTCACCCTAACCCTCAACTTAACACTAAACCTAACGCTAACCCTCACCCTCAGGCTAACTCTCACCCTAACCCTAACCCTCACCCTAAACCTAACCCTAAACCTGCCCCTAATCAAAACCCTCACCCTCACCCTCAGACTAACCCTAATCCTAAACCTAACCCTCACCTTCAACTTCACCCTAACACTAAGCCTAACCCTAAGTCTAACACTCACCGTCACCCTAATCCTCACCCTAAACATTACCCTCACAGTAACCCTCATCCTAACCCTAACCCTAACGCTAACACTCACCCTAACCCTAACACTCACACTCACCCTCACCGACAGCCTAACCTTAACCGTCGCCCTAAACCTTACCCTCACCATACCCTAACCATAACCCCAACTCTAACACTCACCCTAACCCTAACACTAACACAAAACCTAAACCTAACACTAACCCTAACCCTCACCCTAACACTCACCCTAACCATAACCATAACCATAACCATAACCATCAACCTACCCTTCACCCTACCACTAACCCTAACCCTCAACCTCACCCTAACACTCACCCTAACCCTTATACTACCCCTAACCTTCAACTTCACCGTCACCCTAACACTCACCTTAACCCTAACCCTCACCCACAACCTAACCCTCACCCTCATCCTGACCCTCACCCTCACCCTAAACATCACACTAACCCTAATCCTCACCCTAACATTAACCCTACCCCTCAACCTAACCCTAACCCTCACCCTCACCATAACTTTAAGCCTAACCCTAACCGAAACACTAAACCTAAACCTAACCCTCACCCTCACCCTAACCCTAAACCTAACCTTAAACCTCACACTCACACTAACCCTAACCCTACCCCTAACCCTAATGCTAACCCTAAACCACACCCTCATCCTGACACTCACCCTAACCCTTACCCTCACCCTAACCCTAATCCTATCACTAAACCTAACCCTCACCCTAACACTAACCCTCACCCTAATCATAACCCTACCCCTCAGGCTAACCCTCAAACAAATGCTAATCCTCTCGTGAAACCAAAACCTAACCCTTCCATCAACGAAACCCTGACCATCACCCTCACCCTAACCCTAACCCTAACCCTCACCTTCACCCTAACCCTCACCCTAACACTTACTCTCACCTTAACCCTCAACCTAGCACTAATCCTAACCCTCACACTAACCCTAATACTCACCCTAACCCTAAACCTAACACTAACACTAAACCTCAACCTAACCCTCACCCTAACCCTCACACTAACCCTAACCCTAACACTATCCCTTTCCCTAACACTAACCCTAAGCTTCACGCTCACCCTAACTCTTACACTAACCCTAACCCTCACACTTGTCTTCACCCAAACCCTAACCCTAAACTCACCCTAACCCTCATCCTAACCCTACCCCTCACCCTAACACTAAACCTAACCCTCATCCTCACCCTAACACTCACTCTTACCCTAACCCGAATCCTAACCCCCATGCTCACCCTAAGCCTCACACTTATCCTTAACCTCACGGTAACCCTAACCCTAATCCTAAACCTAACACTTACAGTAACCCTAACCCTCACCCTAACTCTACCCTACCCATCAACCTACCCCTCAACCTGACCCTAATCCTCACCCTAACCCTAACCCTAACCCTCACTCTCACCCTAAAACTCACCCAGAACTTAGCCCTCACTATAACCCTAACATTAACCCTAACCCTTACCTAACCGAAACCCTCAACCTCACACTAACCCTAACCCTCACCCTCACCCTAACACTAACCCTCATCCTAACCCTCACACTAACACTAACCCTCACCCTCACCCTCACGATCACACTCACCCTAACCCAAACCCTCACCCTCACCCTAACCCTCAACCTCACGCTCACCCTCACCCAAAACATAAGCCTAAACCTAACCTTCACCCTAACCCTAACGCTAACCCTCCTTCTAACCCTCAAACTCACCCTAATCCTCACCCTAAACATAAACCTAACCCTTACTAAGGGAAACCCTCAACCTCACCGTCACCCTCACCTAACCCTAAACCTCATCCTAACCCTAACACATTAATCCTTACACTCACCCTAACCCTAACCCTAAACGTCAACCTCCCCCAAACCCTAAATCTCACCCTGACCCTCACCCTAACCCTAACACTAACCCTAACCATCACCCTCACCCAAACCCTCACCCTAACCCTAACCCTCACCTCACGGTAAAACTCACCCTCAACAAAAACATCACCCTAATCCTAATCCTCACCCTCACCCTAACCCTTAGCCTCACCCTAACCCTAATCCTAACCCTAACCCTAACCCTGACCCTAACCCTAACCCTAAATCTCACCCTGACCCTCACCCTAACCCTAACACTAACCCTAACCCTCACCCTCACCCAAACCCTCACCCTAACCCTAACCCTCACCTCACGGTAAAACTCACCCTCACCAAAAACATCACCCTAATCCTAATCCTCACCCTCACCCTAACCCTTAGCCTCACCCTAACCCTAATCCTAACCCTAACCCTAACCCTGACCCTAACCCTAACCCTAAACCTAACCCTCAACTTAACCCTCAGCGTCACCCTAACCCTCACCCTACCCTAATGCTCAACCTCACCCTACCCTAATGCTCAACCTCACCCTAACCCTCACCCTAACCGTTACCCTCAACCTAATCCTAATCCTAAACTTATCCCTCACAATAAACCTTACCCTCACCCCAAACATAAACCTACCTCTCAGGCTAACCCTCACCCTAACCCTAATCCTAACCCTCACCCTCATCCTAACCCTCACCCCTACCCTTACCCTCACGGTAACCCTAACCCTAAACCTCACACTAACCCTAACCCTCACACTAACCCTAACCCTACCCCTCAAAATAACCCTCCACCTAAACCTAACCCTAACCCTCACACTCACCCTAACCCTAACCCTAACCCTCAACCTAGATTTCACCCTAACCCTAACCCTAATCTTAAACCTCACCCTCACCCTAACACTCACACTAACCCTAACCCTAACTCTTACACTAAGCCTCATACTAACTCTCACCCAAAACCTAACCCCAACCCACTCCATCACCCTACCCCTCAGCCTCACACTAAGCCTAAGCCTAACCCTAACACTAATCCAAAACCTAACCCTCACCCTCATCCTAACCCTAAACATTACCCTCATCCTAACCCTCACCCTAACACTTACCCTCACCCTCACCCTAATCCTACCCTTAAACCTAACCCTCACACTAACCATAACCCTCAACCTAAACATAACCCTACCTCTCACACTAACCCTCAACCTATCCCAAAACCTAATCCTCTCTCTAACCCTAAACCTAACCCTCACCCTCACCCTAACCCTAACCTTAACCCTAACCCTCAGCCTACCCTTCTCACTGACCCTAACGCTCACCCTTACCCTGACCCTAATCCTAAACTTAAACCTTGCCCTAACCCTCACCCTCACCCTAAACCTCACGCTAACCCTTACACTCACCCTAACACTACACCTAACCCTAACCCTAGCACTCATACTAACACTAACACTAACCCTAAACTTAACCCTATCACTAACCCTAAACCTCACCCTAAACCTCACCCTACCCTAACCATAACCCTAACCCTAACCCTAAACCTAACCCTAAGCCTCACACTAACCTTAACCCGCCCATTAACCCTAACCCTACCGCTCACCCTAACCCTTATACTAAACCTAACACTAACCCTAACACTCACCCTAACCCTAAACCTCACCCTCATCCTCAACCTAACCTTAATCCTTCCCCTCAACCTATCCTAAACATATCCTAAACCTCATCCTAAACATAACCCTAACACTTACACTCACCCTAACCTAAACCTAACCCTAAACCTCAACCTCACCCTCACCCTCAGCCTGACACTAACCCTCACCCTAAACCTCACCCTAAACTTCGCCCTTACTCTAGCCCTAAACCTAACCGAAACACTAACCCTAATGCTCACCCTAAACCTAACCCTAATTCTCACTCACACCCTCACCCTAACATTCTCCCGAACCCTAACCCTCACCCTCACCCAAACCCTAAACCTCACTCTAACCATAACCCTCACACTCACTCTAACCCTCACCTTAAACCTAACCCTAACCCTCACCCTAATCCTAACCTTAAACCTAACCTTCACCATAAACCTAACCCTAAACCTAATCCACACACTAACCCTAAGCCTAATCCTCACCCTCACCCTAACCCTAATCCAAACCTCAAACCTCACACTAAACCTATTCCTCACCCTTACCCTAACCCTCACCCTAATCCTAACCCTAACATGAACCCTCACCCTCACCCTAATCCTCACCCTAAATCTTACCCTCACCCTCACACTTACCTTCACACTAACCCTACCCCTCAACTTAACCCTATATCTAACCCTCAACCTCACACTCACCCTCAACCTAATCCTCACCCTCACCCTAACACTAACCCTAAAACTAACCCGCACCTTAACCCTAACGCTCACCCTAAACTTAACACTAACCCTCACCCTCACTCTCACCCTAAAATTAACCCTAAACCTAACCCTCACCCTAACCCTCACCCTAACGCTAATACTAACCCTAACACTCACCCTCACCCTTAAACTCACCCAAAACCTTACCCTCACCCTAAACCGAACCCTAACCCTATCCCTCATACTAAACCTACAATTCATCCTAACACTAACCCTAACCCTAATCCTAATCCTCACACTAAACCTAACCCTCACGCTAACCCTACCCCTACCCCTGAGTCTAACCCTCACACTAACCCTAAACCTAACCCTAAACCTCACCCTATCCCTAACCCTCACCCTGAACCTAACCCTCAGCCTAACCCTAACCCTCACCTTCACCCTCACACTAACCCTTACAAGAACGGAAACCCTAACCATCACCATCACTGTACGCCTCACAATAACAATAACCTTAAGCCTCACCCTCACCCTCAACCTAACCCTTACACAAACCCTTAACCTCACACTAACCCTCACCCTAACCTAAACCTAATTTTCACTTTAATCCTCAGCCTTACCCTAAACCTATCCCTCACCCTCACCCTAACCCTAAACCTAACCCTCACCCTAAGCCTAACCCTAACCCTAACCCTAACACTCACTCTCACTGTATACCTAAACCTAACCCTCAACCTCACCCTCGCCCTCAGCCTAACACTAACCCTAACCCTAACCCTCACCCTCACCCTAACCCTAACCCTAAACCTAACACTATCGCTAACCCTAATCCTACCCCTCACCCTAACCCTACCCCTAACCCTCACCTTCACCCTAACCCTCACCCTAACCCTTACCCTCAGCCTAACACTAACTCTAACCCTAACCTTCACTCTAACCCTAACTCTCACCCTATCCCTAACCCTAACCCTATCTGTAACCCTCACTGCCACCCTCACCCATACCTTCAGCCTAACCCTAACCCTAACACTAATCCTAACCATAACCCTCACCCTCAGGCTCACCCTAACCATCACCCTCACCCTAACTCTAAAGCTAACAATACCCTTATCCCTAATCCTAACTCTAAACCATACGCTAACCCTAACCCTAAACCTCACACTAAACCTATTCCTCACCCTTACCCTAACCCTCACCCTAATCCTAACCCTAACACTAACCCTCACCCTGACCCTAATCCTCACCATAAATCTTACCCTCACCCTCACACTTACCCTCACACTAACCCTAACCCTCAACCTAACCCTAAACCTAACCCTCACCATCACACTCACCCTCAGCTTAACCCTAAAAACTAACACTAATCCTAACCTTAACCCTCACACTCAAGCTCACCCTCAACCTCATTCTCACCCTCACCCTAACTCTAACCTTAAACCTAACCCTAACCTTAACCCTAACGCTCACCCTACACTTAATCTTAACCCTCACCCTCACCCTCACCCTAAACCTAACCCTAAACCTAACCCTTACCCTAACCCTCACCCTAACCCTAATACTAACCTTGACTCTCACCCTCATCCTAAACCTCACCCGAAACCTTACCCTCACCCTAACCTGAATCCTAACGCTAACCCTCACACTAAACCTATCCCTCACCCTAACACTAACTTTAACCCTATTCCTAACCCTCAAACTAAAGTTAATCCTCATGCTAACCCTAACCCTACCCCTGAGTCTAACCCTCACACTAACCCTAACCCTAACCCTAAACCTCACCCTATCCCTAACCCTAACCCTAACCCTCAACCTTACCCTAGCCCTCAGCTAACATTAACCCTAACACTAACCCTCACCCTAACCCTAACCCTAACCCTCACTCTGAACCTAACCCTCAGCCTAACCCTCACCCTCACCCTCACTCTCACACTAACCCTTACTCTAACCGAAACCCTAACCCTCACCCTCACCCTACGCCTCACCATAAAAATAACCGTAAGCCTAACCCTCACCCTCATCCTAACCCTCACCCTAACCCCTACACGCACACTAACCCTCACTCTAACCTACACCTAACTTTCACTTTTATCCTCACCCTTACCCTAAACCTATCCCTCAACCTCACCCTAACACTAACCCTAAACTTCACCCTATGCCTAACACTAACCCTAAACCTCACCCTCACCGTAAACCTAACACTAACCCTCACCCTCACCCTCGCCCTCAGCCTAACACTAACCCTAACCCTAACCCTCACCCTCACCCTCACCCTAACCTTAACCCTAAACCTCACACTATCCCTAACGCTAATCCTTATCCTCATCCTAAACCTAATGCTAACCCTAACCCTACCCCTCACCCTAACCCTACCCCTAATCCTCACCTTCACCCTAACCCTCACCCTAACCCTTACCCTCAGCCTAACACTAACTCTAACCCTAACTCTCACACTAACCCTAACCCTATCTGTAACCCTCACCCCCCCTCACCCATTCCTTCAGCCTAACCTTAACCCTAACACTAATCCTAACCCTATCCCTCACCCTCAGGCTCACCCTAACCCTCACCCTCGCCCTCACTCTAAAGCTAACAATAACCCTATCCCTAATCCTAACCTAAACCTTACCCAAACCCTAACACTAAAACTCACACTAAACCTATTCCTCACCCTTACCCTCACCCTCACCCTAATCCTAAACCAAACACTAACCCTCCCCCTCACCCTAATCCTCACCCTAAATCTTACCCTCACCCTAACAATTACCCTCGCACTTACCCTAACCCTCAGCCTAACCCTAAACCTAACACTAATCCTAACTCTAACCCTCACCCTCAAGCTGACACTCAACCTCAACCTCACCCTCACCCTAACACTAACCCTAAACCTAACCCTCACCTTAACCCTAACCCTCACCCTAAAACTAACCCTAACCCTAAACCTCACCCTAACCCTCACCCTAATCCTAATACTCACCCTCACCCTAAACCTCACCCAAAACCTTACCCTCACCCTAACCTGAACCCGAAAACTAACATTCACACTAAACCTAACCCTCACCCTAACACTAACCCTAACCCTAATCCTAACCCTCACACTAAACCTAACCCTCATGCTAACCCTACACCTACCCCTGAGTCTAACTCTCACACTAATCCTAACCCTAATCCTACACCTGACCCTATCCCTAACCATAACCCTAATCCTCAACCTTACCGTAGCCCTCAGCTAACACTAACCCTGACCCTAAGCCTCACTCTCACCCTAAAACTAACCCACACCCTGAAACTAACCCTCAGCCTAACCCTAACCCTCACCCTCACCCTCACTCTAAACCTTACTCTAGCTGAAACCCTAACCCTCACCCTCACACTAACCCTTTCTCTAACCGAAACCCTAAGCCTCACCCTCACAGTACGCCTCAAAATAACAATAACCCTAAGACTCACCCTCACCCTCACCCTAACCCTTACCCTAACCCTTACCCTCGAACTAACCATCACCCTAACCTAAACCTAACTTTCACTTTAATCCTCACCCTTACCTTAACCCTATTCCTCACCCACACCCTAACCCTAACCCTAACCCTCAACCTAAGCCTAACCCTAAACCTAACCCTAACCCTCACCCTCACCTAAACCTATCCCTAACCCTCGCCCTCAGCCTAACACTACCCCTAACACTAACCCTCACCCCCACACTCAACCTTACCTTCAGCCTAACCCTAAACCTAACACTAATCCTAACCCTAACCCTCACCCTCAGGCTCACCCTAACCCTCACCCTCACCCTAACTCTATAGCTAACAATACCCCTATCCCTAATCCTAACCCTAAAACTTACCCTAACCCTAACCTTAAACCTATTCTTCACCCTTACACTAAGCCTCACCCTAATCCTAACTCTAACACTAACCCTCACCCTCACCCTAATCCTCACCCTAAACCTTACACTCACCCTCACACTTACCCTCACACTAACCCTAACCCTAAACCTAACCCTCAACATCACACTCACCCTCAGCCTAACCCTAAACCTAACACTAATCCTAACCCTAATCCTCAGCCTCAAGCTCACCCTTAACCTCATCCTCACCCTCACCCTAACACTAACACTAAACCTAACCCTCACCTTTACCCTAAAGCTCACCCTAAACTTAACCCTAACCCTCACCCTCACCCTAAGCCTAACAATAAACCTAACCCTAATCCTCACCCTCACCCTCACCCTCACCCTAACCCTAACCCTAAACCTCACACTATCCCTAACCCTAATCCTTATCATCACCCTAACCCTAATGCTAACCGTAACCCTACCTCTCACCCTAAACCTAACCCTAACCCTCACCCTCACCCTAACCCTCACCGTAACCCTTACACTTAGCATAACACTAACTATAAACTTAACCCTCACACTAAACCTAACCCTCACCCTAAACCTAACTCTAAAGCTAACAATAACCCTATCCCTAATCCTAACCCTAAACCTAACCCTAACCCTAACCCTAACCCTCACCCTAACCCCAACCCTAACCCTAAACCTCAAAATAAACCTAACCCTAAACCACACCCTTGCCCTAAACCTAACCCTAACCCTAACCCTCACACTAAACCTAACCCTCACCCTTACCCTAACCCTCACCCTAACCCTAATCCTAACCCTAACCCTAACCCTAAACCTCATCCTTACTCTAATCCTCACCCTAAACCTTAACCTCACCGTCAACCTTACCCTAAAACTAACCCTAACCCTCAACCTAAAACTAACCCTAACCCTCACCATGACCCTCACACTCACCCTAACCATAAACCTAACCCTCGCCCTAACCCTAAGCTTAATCCTAATGCTCACCCTCACCCTAGCCCTCACCCTAACATTAATCCTTACCCTAACCCTCACACTAACCCCAAACCTAACCGTAACCCTAAACCTCAACCCCATCCTAAACCTTACCCTAACCCTAACGCTAACATTAACCCTAACCCTCACCCTAAACCTATCCCTGATGTAAACCTAAACCTAAACCTAACCCTAAACCTTACTCTCACCCTAACCCTCAACCTAACCCTTACCCTCACTCTCACGCTAACCCTCACACTAACACTAACCATCACCCTAACCCTAACCCTAACCCTTACCCTCACCCTAAAGATCACCCTCAGCCTAATCCTAACCCTAACCCTAATCCTAACACTAACCCTCACCCTCACCCTAAACCTAACCCTAAGCCTAACCTTCTCCCTCACACTCACCCTCACTCTCACCTTAACCCTCAGCCTCAACTTCACCCTCACCCTAAACCAAACCCAAACCCTACACCTCAACCAAACCGTCAATGTAACCCTAAACCTAACCCTAAACCTCACCCTAACCCTAACCCTAACCCTAACACTCAGCCTGTCCCGAATCCTCACCATCACCCTAACCCTCACTGTCACCCTAACCCTCACCCACACCCTAACCCTCACCCTCACCCTAACCGTAATCATAACCCTAACTCTCACCCTAAACCTAACCTGCACACTCACCCTCAGCCTAACCCTAACCCTAAACCTAACCCTAACCCACTCTCTCACCTGCACTCTCACCCTCAGGCTAACCCTAAACCTTACCGAAATCCTAAACCTAAACCTCACCTTAACACTAACCCTCACCCTAAACTTCACCAACACTCTAATCCTCACCCTAAACCTAACCCTAAACTTCACCCTAACCCTAACCCTAACCCTCACACTAGACCTAACCATAAACTTAACCCTAAACCTAAACCTCATCCTCACCCTAACACTCAGCCTAACAATTACCCTCACCCTCACCCTAACCCTAACCCTCACTCTAACCCTAAACTTCACCCTAACCCTCATGATAACCCTAATCCTCCCCCTGACCCTAACCCTAACACTAACCCTAATGCTAACCCTCACCCTAACACTAAGCCTCACCCTCACGCTAAACCTCACTGTAAACCTAACCCTCACCCTAAACCTAACCCTCACCCACACCGTAAATCTCATCTTAAACCGAACCCTCACCCTCACCCTAACCCTCACCCTCAACCTGAACATCACCCTAACAATAACTCTTAGCATAACACTAACCCTAACATTGACCCTAAACCAAAACCTCACCCAAACCCTCACTCTCACCCTAAACCTCAACCTAACCCTCACCCTAATCCTAACCTAACCCTAATCCTCACCCACACCCTAAAGCTCACCCTCACCCTAACCCTAACACTAACCCTAATCCTCACACTCACATTCAACCTCACCCTAACCCTAACCTAACCTAACCCTCAACCTAACACTAACCCTCAACCTAACACTAACCCTCACCCTAACCCTAACCCTCACCCTAACCCTAACCCTAACCCTCAACTTCACCCTAACCTTCACCCTAACCCTAACCCTCACACTAACCCTCACACTACCCCTAACACTAACCCTCACAGTAACCCTAAGCCTAAACCTAACCTTAACCCTAAACATCACCCTAACCCTCACCCTCACCCTAACTCTAACCCTCACCCTCAACCTAACGCTCACCCTAACCCTTACCCTCCCACTAACCCTAACCCTAAAACTATTCCTCACACTAACCCTAAAACTCACCTAACCCTAACACTGCCCCTCACCGTAACCCACCTCCTGACCCTAATCCACACCCTAAACCTAACCATAAACCGAACCCTCAGCCTGACACTAACAATCACCGTCACTCTAACCCTCACACTAACCCTAACCCTCACCTACGCCCTAACCCTCACCCTCACCCTCACCCTCACCCAAAACCTCACCATTAACCTAGCTCTCACCGTAACCCTAACCCTAAACATTACCTAACCAGAGCCCTCACCCTCACCCTCACCCTCAACCTAACCCTAACCCTCACCCTCACCCTAACACTTACCCTCACCCTATCCCTCACGCTAACCCTAACCCTCATCCACACCCTCAAGGTCACCATCACCCCAACCCTAACCCTCACCCTCACCCTAACCCTTAGCCTCAACCTAACCCTCACCCTCACCCTCACCCTCACCTCAGGGTAACCCTCACCCTCACCCAAAACATCACCCTAACCCTAACTGTCACCCTAACAGTAACCCTAAATCTCACCCTAAATCTAACCCTCCCTCTAACCCTCAAACTCACCCTAATCTTCACCATAATCATAACCCTAAACCTTACCTAACCGAAACCCTCAACCTCACCCTCACCCTCAACCTAACCCTAAATCTCATCGTAACCCTAACCTTAATCCTAACACTCACACTAACCCTAATCCTAAACCTCACCCTCACCCAAACCCTAACCCTAACCCTCACCCTAACCCTCACCCTAACCCTAACACTAACCCTAACCCTCACCCTCAACCTAACCCTCACCCTAAACTTTAACCTCACCCTAATCCTCAAAAAAACCTAAACCTAGCCCTCATCCTCACCCTACCCCTCACCCTCAATCGAACCCTCACCTCACGGTAACCCTCAACCTCTCCCAAAATATCACCCTAACGCTAATCCTCACCCTAACTCAAAACCTAACAATTGCCCCAAAGCTATCCCTCCATCTAACCCTCAAATTCAACCTAATCCTCACCCTAATCATAACCTTAACTCTTACCTAACCAAAACCGTCACCCTTACCCTCACTCTCACCCTAAACCTCAGCCTCTCCTTAGCCATGAGCTTAACCCTAACCCTAAACTTAACCCTCACCCTCACACTCAACCTCACCCTCAGACTATCCCTAACCCTAAATCTAACCCTAACCCTAAACTTCACCCAGACCCTCAACCTCACCCTAACCCTAACCCTCACCCTCACCCTAACCCTAACCCTAACCCTAACCCTTACCCTAACCCTAACCCTAAACCTAAACCTCACCCTACCCCTCACCCTAACCCTAATCCTAACCATCACCTTCACCCTAAATTTCACCCTAACCCTTAACCTCAACCTAACCCTCATCCTAAACCTAACTCTAACACTAACCCTAAGCCTCACCCTAACCCTCACCCAAACCCTCACCCTAACCTTAAACATCACCCTAACCCTAACCCTCACCTCATCCTAACCCTCAACCTAACCCTTAACCTCACCCTAACTCTAACCCTAAACCTCACCCTCACCCTAACCCTAAGCCTAACTCTAACTCTCACCCTAACCCTAAACCTCACCCTAAACCTAACCTTAACCCTCACCCAAACCCGAACTCTAAACTTCACCCTAACCCTAACCCTAAACCTAAACCTCACCCTCACCCTAACCTTCACCCTAACCCTTACCCTCACCCTAACACTGACACTAACCCTAACCCTAACCCTCACAATAATCCTAACCCTAACCCTAAACATCACCCTCACCCTCAACCTAACCCTAAACATCACCCTCATCCTAACCCTCACCCTAACCCTTACCCTCACTCTAACATTGACCCTAACCCTAACCCTCACACTAACCCTAACCCTCACCCTAACCCTAACCCTACCCCTCACCCTAACCCTCATGCTGACCCTAATCCTCACTCTAAACCTAACACTAACCCTAACCCTCAGCCTTACCCTAAACCTCACCATCACTCTAACCCTCACCCTATCCCTAACTCTCCCCCACACCCTAACCCTCAACCTTACCCTCTCTCTCACCATAAACCTCACCCTTAACGTAGCCCGCACCGTAACCCTAACCCTAAACCTTACCTAACGAAAACCCTCACCCTCACCCTATCCTAAACCCTCACCCTCACCCTAACACTTACCCTCACCCTAACCCTCACACTAGCCTTCCCCTCACCCTCACCCTCACCCTCATGGTCACCCGCACCCTAATCCTAACCCTCACCCTCACACGAACCCTCACTGCACGGTAACCCTCACCCTCACCCAAAACATCACCCTAAACCTAACCGTCACCCTAACCCTAACCCTGTCACCCTAAGCCTAACCCTCTCCCTAACCCTAACCCTCCCTCTAACCCTCAAACTCACCCTAACCCTTACCCTAACCCATACCCTCAACCTAACCCTCACGCTAAGCCTAACCCTAACACTAACACAAACCCTAACCTTAAACATCTCCCTAACCCTCAGCCTAACCCTAACCCTCAACCTCATCCTAACCCTCAGCCTAACAGTTACCCTAAACCTAACCCTAACCATAACCCTAACTCTCACCCTCACCTAAGCCTTACCCTCAACCTAACCCTAACCGTAACCCTACCCCTCATCCTAACCCTCATGCTAACCCTAACCTTAACAGTAATCCTCACCTTGACCATAATCCTAAACCTAAACCTAACTCTAAACTGCACCCTCACCCTAACACCCTAACCCTCACCCTACCTTAATCCTCACCGACACCCTAACCCTCACCCTCACCCTCACATTAACCCTCACCCTCACCCTAGCCATCAGCCTAACTCTAACCCTAACCCTAACACTCACCCTAATCCTAAACTTCACCCTAACCTTCACCTTCATCCTAACCTTCACAATAACCCTAAGGTTAGGGTGAGGGCTATTGTGAGGGTGAGGGTTAGGGTGAGGGTGAGGGTGAGGGTTTCTTTTAGGTAAGGGTTAGGTTTAGGGTTAAGGTGAGGATTAGGGTTAGGGTGAGGATTTGGGTTAGGGTGAGGTTTAGGGTTAGAGTTAGGGTGAGGGTTAGGGTTAGGTTGATGTTTAGGATGAGGGTGAGGTTTAGGGTGAGGGTGAGTGTTCGGGTGCGGGTTAGGATTAGGTTGAGCGTTAGGGTGAGGGCTATGTTGAGGGGAATGGTTAGAGTTAGGGTGAGGTTTAGGTTTGGTCTGAGTGTTAGTGTTAGGGTTAAGGTTAGGGTAAGTGTGAGGTTAACGGTTAGGGTGAGGGTTAGGGTTAGGGTGAGGGTTAGGGTTAGGGTTAGTCTTAGGCTGTGAGTGAGGGTGTGGGTGAAGGTGAAGGTTAGGTTTAGGGTCAGGGTTATGTTTAGGGTGATGTTTAGCATGAGGGTCAGTGTCAGGGAGAGAGTGAGGGTTAGGGTGTGGGTGAGGGTTAGGGTTATGGTGAGGATTAGGGTGATGGTGAGGGTTAGGGTGAGTGTGAGGATTAGGGTTAGGTTCAGGGTGAGGGTTTTGTTTAGGATGATGTTTAGCTTGAGGGTGAGGGTCAGGGTGAGAATGAGGGTTAGGGTTGGATGAGGGTTAGAGTTAGAGTGAAGGTTAGGGTGGGATTAGGGTGAGGGTGAGGGTTAGGCTTAGGATTAGGAATAGTGTTAGAGTTAGACTGAGGGTGAGGGTGAGGGTGAGGGTTTGGGTTAGGTTGAAGTTTAGGGTTAGGGTTAGGGTGAGGGTACCATGAGGGTTAGTCTTAGGGGTAGTATGAGGGTTAGGTGGAGGGGTACGGTTATGGTGAGGGTGTGGGTTAGGGTTACTTTGAGGGTTAGGGTTAACGTTAGGGTTAGGGAGACGGTAAGGTGAGGGTTAGGTTGAGGCTGAGGGTTAGTGTTAGGGTTAGGGTGATGGTTAAGGTGAGGGTTAAGGTTAATGTTAGGGTTAGGGTTAGGGTGAGGTTTTGGGTGAGGGTAAAGGTTAGGGTGAGGATTAGGGAGAGTGAGGGTTAGTGATAGGGTTAAGGTTAGGGTTAAGATGAGGGTTAGAGTGAGGGATTGGTTTAGGGTTAGGGTTAGTGTAAGGGTGAGGATTAGGGTCAGGGTGAGGGTTAGGTTTAGGTGAGGGTTAGGGTTAGGGTGAGGGTTAGGATTAGGGTTAGGGTAAGTGTTAGGGTGAGTGTTAGGCTGAGGGTGTGTTAGGGTTAGGGTGAGTGTTAGGTTTCGTGTAAGGTTTAGGGTTAGAGTTAGGGTTAGGGTTAGGGTAAGGGTGAGGGTTGGTGTTAGGGTTAGGATTAGGATTAGGGTGAAGTTGAGGGTGAGGGTGTGAGTGAGGATTAGGGTTAAAGTTAGGTTTAGGGTGAGGGTGAGAGTGTGCTTTATGTTTAGGATTAGATTTAGGCTCAGATTTAGTGTGAGAGTAAGAGGGAGGGTTAGGGTTAGGGTTCGGTTTAGGATTAGGGTGAGGGTGAGGGTTAGGGTTATGGTCAGGTTTAGGGTTAGGTTGAGGGTTAGGGTTAGATTTAAGGTTAGGGTGAGGGTGTGGGTGAGGTTGAGGTTTAGGTTTATGGTTAGGGTTAGGGTTAGGGTGAAGGTGATTGTTAGGTTTAGGATTAGGTTTAGGATTAGGGTTAGGATGAGGTTTATTGAGTGGTTGATCGTTAGAGTTATTGTTAAGTTTAGGGCGAGGACTAGGGTGAGGTTCAGTATGAGGGTGAGGGTGTGGTTGAGGCTTTCGCTTATGTAAGGGTTGTTTTTGCGTTAGGTTGTGAATTAGGGTGAGGGTGAGATTTAGGTTGAGTGTTAGGGATAGATTGAGGGTTGGGGTTAGGGTTAGGGTGAGGGTGAGGGTTAGGCTTAGGGTGATATTTAGGATGAGGGTGAGGGTTAGGCTGAGTGTGAGGGTTAGGATTAGGGTTATGGATAGGGTTAGAATTAGGGTGAGGGCTAGGGTGAGGTTGAGGGTTAGGGTTAGGGTAAGGGATAGGTTGAGAATTATAGTTAGGGTTAAGTTTAGGGTGAGGGTTAGGCTGAGGGGTAGGATTAGGGTTAGGTTGAGGGTTAGGGTTAGGGTTGGGTTAGGGTTAGGGTTAGGGTAAGGGTTAGGGTGAGGGTTAGGGTGAGTTTGAGGTTTAGTTTTAGCATGACGGTTAGGGTGAGGGATAAAGTGAGGGTTAGGGTTAGGGTTATGGTTAATATGAGGGTGAGGGTTAGGGTTAGGGTTAGGGTTAGGGTGAGGATGAAGGTGAGGGTGAGGGTTAGGGTGAGGGTGAGGGTAAGGGTGAGGTTTAGGGATAGGGTTAGGATGCGGGTGAGGCTGAGGGTTAGGGTTAGGATTAGGGTTACGTTTAGTGTTAGGCTGAGGGTGAGGGTGAGGGTGAGGGTTAGGGTTAGGGTTAGGGTGA
Organism: Dipodomys merriami; assembly: GCF_024711535.1. NCBI lineage: Eukaryota > Metazoa > Chordata > Mammalia > Rodentia > Heteromyidae > Dipodomys > Dipodomys merriami. The sequence continues at coordinate 2,490,089 of NW_027202349.1, read as the reverse complement.
GGGATAGGGTCATTGTGATTCTTAGGGTGAGGGTGAGGGTAAGGATTACATTGAGATTTAGGGTGAGGGGGAGGGTTAGAGTTAGGTTTAGGATTAGGGTTAGGCTGAAGGATGGGTTAATGATAGGGTTAGGGTTAGGGTAAGGGTTAGGGTGAGGGTTAGGGTTAATGTCAGGGTTAGGGTGAGGGTGAGGATAAGTGTTAGGCTGAGGTTTAGGATGAGTGGGAGGTTTAGGGTTAGGGTTAGAGTTAGGGTTAGTGTGAGAGTTAGGGTTAATGTTAGGTTAGGGTTATGGTGAGGATTAGGGTTATTGTTAAGTTTCCCTTTAGGGAAACTTTTAGGGTGAATGTTAGGGTTAGGGTGAGGGTTAGGTATAGGGTGTGGGTTAGGGTTTGAATGAAGGTTAGGGTTAGGGTGAGGTTTAGGGTTAGGATTATTGTTAGGGTTAGGGCTAGGGTGAGGGTGAGTGTTAGGGTTAGGCTTAGGGTTAGGGTGAGCATTAGGGTTAGGGTTAAGGTTAGGGTTAGCATGAGGGGTAGTTTTAGGGTTAGGGTGAGTATTAGGTTTAGTGTGAGGTTTAGGGTTAGTGTAAGGGTTAGTGTGAGTGTTAGGGTGAGGGTTATTTTTAGGATTAGTGTTAGTGTTAGGGTTAGTGTTAGGGTTAGGGTGAGCGTGAGGGTGACGGTGAGGGTGAGGTTTAGGGATAGGGTTAGGTTTAGAGTGAGGGTGAGAGTGATGGTTAGGGTTAGTATTAGGATTAGGGTTAGGGTTAGGCTGAGGATCAGAGGGAATGAGAGGGGGAGGCTTAGGGTTAGGGGTACGGTTAGGGTTACAGTGAGAGTTATGTTAAAGTTATTGTTAGGATTAGTGTGAGGGTGATGGTGAGTGTGAGGGTTCGGGTGAAGGTTAGGGTTTGGGATAGAGTTAGGGTGAGGGCTAGGATGAGAGTGTGGGTTAGGGTTATGAAGAGGGGTTGGGTGAGAATTAGGGTTAGGGTTAGGTTTAGGGTGAGGGTTAATCTCAGGTGTAGGGTTAGGGTTAGTGTGAGGGTTAAATCTGAGGGTTACGGTTAGGTTTTGGGTTAGATTAGGCTTAGGGTGAGAGTAAGGGTTAGGGTGAGGGATAGGTTTAGGGTTAGGGTTAGGGTGAGGGTGAGGGTTATTGTTAGGGTTAGAGTTAGGGTGACTGTGAGAGTGAGGCTAAGGGTTAGTGTGAGGGTGAGGGTGAGTTTGAAGGTTAGGGTTAAGGTGAGGGTAAGTGTGAGGATTATGGTTAGGATTTGGTTTAAGATTAGGGTTAGGTTGAGGGTGAGCTTGAGGGTGAGGGTGAGGTTTAGGGGTAGGTTTAGGGTGAGCATTACGGTTAGGTTTAGGGTTAGTGTTAGGGTGAGTGTGAGGGTTAGGTTCAGGGTTAGGGTTAGGGTTAGGGTTAGGGTTAGGGTGATGGCTAGGGTGAGGGTGAGGGTTAGGCTGAGGGTGAAGGTGAGGGTGAGGGTTAGGGTTAGCATAAGGTTTCACTTTAGGTTTAGGGTGAGGATTAAGGTGAATTGTGGATTACGGTGACAGTAAGTGTTAGTGTGAGGGTTAGCGCTAGGGTTAGGGTAAGGGTGAGGTTTAGTGTGAGCATGAGGGTTAGGGTGAGGTTGACGGTTCTGGTTCGGGTTAGGGGTAGGGTTAGGGTGAGGGTGAGGGTTAGGATTAGGTTAGCATTAGGGTTGGGGTGATGGTGAAGGTGAGTATTAGTGTGTGGGTTAGGGTTAGGGTTAGCATTAGGGTAAGGATGAGAGTGAGAGGTAGGTTTAGGATTAGTGTTAGGTTTTGAGTTAGCCTTAGGGTTATGGTGAGGGTGAGGTTTAGGGTTAGGGATAGGGTTAGGGTAAGGGTGAGGGTTAGGGTTAGGGTGATGTTTACGGTTAGTGTTAGGGTTAGGGTGAGTTTTAGGGTTAGGGGGAGGGTTACGTTTGGGGTTAGGGTTAGGTTGAAGGATGGGTTAGGGCTAGGCTTAGGCTGTGAATGAGGGTGAGGTTGAGGGTTAGGTTTAGGGTGAGGCTTAGGGTTAGGGTTAGGGTGAGGGTTATGTTTTGGGTGATGTTTATGGAGAGGGTGAGGTTCATGGTGAGAGTGAGGGTTAGGGTGTGGGTGAGTTTTAGGGTTAGGGGGAGGGTTAGAGTTAGTTTTAGGGTTAGGGTGAGGGTCAGGGTTAGGGTTAGCATTAGGATTAGTGAGAGGGTTAGGGTTAGGGTTAGGGTGAGGGTAAGGGTTAGGTTTAGGTATAGGATGAGGGTTAGAGTGAAGGTTAGGGTTAATGCTAGGGATAGGGTTAGGGTTAGGGTGAGGGTGAAGGTTAGGGTTAGTGTTAGGATGAGGGTAAGGATTAGTGTGAGGGTTAGTGTTAGGGTTAGGTTTAGGGTGAGGGTTAGGGTGAGTGTTAAGTTTAGGATTAGTGTTAGGATTAAGGTTAGGCCTAGGGTGAGAGTGAGGGAGAATGTGAGGGTTAGGGTGAGTATGAGGCTTAGGTTTAGGATTAGGGTTAGGCTAAGGTTTAGGGTTAGTGTTAGGGTTAGTGTGAGGTTTAGGGTGAGGTTTAGTGTTAGGGTTAGGCTTAGGATTAGTTTGAGGGTTAGGGGGAGGGTAAGGTTTAGGGTCCTGGTTAGGGATCGGGTTAGGGTTATGGTTAGGTTTAGTGTGCAGTTTAGAGTCAGGGTTAGGGTGAGGATTAGGCTTAGGTGTAGGGTAAGTGTTAGGGTGAGGGTTAGATTTCTTGTAAGAGTTAGGGTTAGGGTTAGTGGTAGGGTGAAGTTTAGGGTTAGGGTTAGGGTGAGGGTGAGGGTTAGTCTGAGATGTAGGGTAAGGGTTCGGGTGAGGGTTAGCATTAGGGTTAGGGTTAGAGTTATTGTTTGGGTTAGGGTGAGAGTGAGGGTGACGTTTAGGGTGAGGGTGAGGTTGAGGCTGAGGGTTAGGTTGCGGGTGATGGTTAGGGTGAAGTTTAGGGTTAGGGTTAGGGTTAGGCTTAGGATTAGTGTGAGGGTTAGGGTGAGGGTAAGGGTTAGGGCTAGTGTTAGGGTGAGGCTTAGGAATATGGTTAGGTTTAGGGTGCATGTTAGTGTCAGGGTTAGTGTGAGGTTATGCTGAGGGGTAGGGTAAGGGTTAGGGTGAGTGTTAGATTTAGTGTGAGGCTTAGGGTTATGGTTAGGGTTAGTGTTAGGGTGAAGGTTAGGGTTAGGGTGAGGGTGAGGGTTAGGCTGAGTGATAGCGAAAGGTTGGGGTGAGGGTTATTTTGAGGTTAAGCGTTAGGGTGAGGGTTAGGGTGAGGGTGAGGGCTAGGTTTAGGGTGAGGGTTAGCTTTAGGGTTAAGGTTAGGGTGAGAGTTAGGGTTAGGGTGAGGTTTAGGTTTAGGGTTAGGGTGAGGGTGAGGGTTATGTTTAGGATGATGTTTAGAATGAGGGTGAGGGTAAGGGTGAGAATGAGTGTTAGACTGTGGGTGAGGGTTAGGGTTAGGGTTAAGGTGACGGTGAAGTTTAGGGTGAGGGTGAAAATTAGGGTTCGGGTTAGGGTGATGGTTAGCGTTAGTTTTAGGGTTAGGTTGAGGGTCAGTTTGAGGGTTAGGGTTAGGGTTAGCATTAGGATTATTGTGAGGGTTAGGGTTAGGGTTAGGGTGAGGGTAAGGGTTAGGGTGAGGGTTAGGGTTAGTGTGAGAGTTAGGGTTAAGGTTAGGGTTAGATTGAGGTTGAGGTTGAGGGTTAGGTTTGGGTGAGGTTTAGAGTTAGAATGAGGTTTATGGTTGGATTAGGGTTAGAGTTAGGGTGAGGCTGAGGGTGAGGGTTAGGGTTAAGATTAGGGTTAGGGTTAGGGTTACACTGAGGGTGAGGGTGAGGGTGAGGGTGACGGGTTTTTTTAAGGTGAGTGTTCGGGTTAGGGTGAGGGTGAGGGTAAGCGCAAGGGTTAGGTTTAGGGGTAGGATGAGGGTTAGATTGAGGGGTAGGTTTATGGTTAGGGTGAGGGTTAGGGTTACTGTGAGAGTTAGGGTTAGTGTTAAAGTTAGGGTTAGGGAGAGGGTAAGGCTTAGGTTAGTGTGAGGGTTAGGCTTAGGGTTAGGTTTAGGGTGAGGGTAAATGTTAGGATGAGGTTTAGGGTTAGGGTGAGATTTAGGCTTAGGGGTAGTGTTATGATTAGTGTGGGGGTGAGGGTGAGGGTGAGAGTTAGTGTGAGGTTTAGGGTTAGGTTTAGGGTTAGGGTTAGTGTGAAGGTTTGAATGAGAGTGAGGGTTATGGTTAGGCTGAGGATGAGGGTGAGTTTTTGGGTTAGGGTTAGGGTTGGTTTAAGGTTAGGGTGAGGGCTATTGTGAGGGTGAGGTTTAGGGTGATTGTGAGGGTGCGGATGAGGGTTTCGGTTAGGTAAGTGTTAGGGTTAGGGTTAGGGTGAGGATTTGGTTGAGGGTGATGGTTATGGTGAGGGTTAGGATTAGGGTGAGGGTTAGGGTCAGGGTTAGGGTTAGGGATAGGGTTAGGGTGATATTAAGGATGAGGGTGAGGGTTAGGGTGAGGGTTCGGGTTCGGGTGCGGGTTAGGGTTACGGTTAGAGTTAGGTTGAAGGCTAGGGAGAGGGTGAGTGTTAGGGTTACGGTTAGGGATAGGGTGAGAATTAGGGTTAGGGTTAGGGTTAGGCTGAGGGGAATGGTTAGGGTTAGGGTGAGGGTTAGGTTTAGTCTGAGGTTTAGAGTTAGGGTTAGGGTTAGTGTGAGGTTAAGGGTTAGGGTGAGGGTCAGGGTGAGAGTGAGGTTTATGGTGTGTGTGAGAGTTAGGGTTGTGGTGAGGGTTAGGTTGATGGTGAGGGTTAGGGTGAGTGTGAGGATTAGGGTTAGGTTTAGGGTGAGGGTTATGTTTAGGGTGCTGTTTAGCGTGTGGGTGAGGGTCAGGGTGAGAGTGAGGGTTAGGGTGTGGGTAAGGGTTAGGGTTATGGTGAGGATTTGGTTGATGGTGAGGGTTAGGGTGAGGGTAAGGGTTAAGGTTAGGTTTAGGGTGAGGGTTAGGTTTAGGGTGAGGGTTAGGGTGAGGGTGAGGTTTAGGTTTAGGTTTAGGGTGAGGGTTATGTTTAGGGTAATGTTTAGCATGGGGTGAGGGTCAGGGTGAGAGTGAGGGTAAGGGTGTGGGTGAGGGTTAGGTTTATGGTTAGGATAAGGGTGATGGTGAGGGATTGTGTGAGGGTGAGGGTTAGGGTTATGTTTAGGGTGAGGGTTAGGTTTAGGGTGAGGGTTAGGGTGAGGGTAAGTGTTAGGGTGAGGGTTAGGGTTAGGGTGAGAGTTAGAAGTAAGATTAGGTTTAGAATGAGGTTGAGGGTGAGGGTTAGGGTTGCGTGAGGATTAGAATTAGAGTGAGGGTTATTGTTGTATTAGGTTTAGAGTTAGGCTTAGGGTGAGGGTGAGGGTTAGGGTTAGGTTTAGGTTTAGGGTGAGGGTTAGACTGAGGGTCAGGGTGAGGGTGAGAGTGATGGATTTTTTTTAAGGTGAGGGTTAGGGTTAGGGTAAACGAAAGGGTTAGGGTTAGGTGTAGACTGAGGGTTAGATTGAGGGGTAGGGTTATGGTTAGGGTGAGGTTTAGGGTTACTGTGAGGGTTAGGGTTAGGGTTAAGGTTATGGTTAGGGAGAGGTGAAGGGTTAGGTTAGTTTGAGGGTTAGGGTTAGGGTTAGGTTTAGGGTGAGGGTAAGGTTTAGGGTGAGTTTTAGGGTGAGGGTGAGAGTTAGGCTTAGGGTTAGTGTTAGGGTTAGTGTGTGGGTGAGGGTGAGGGTGAGAGTTAGTGTTCGGTTTAGGGTTAGGGTTAGGGTTAGGGTGAGGGTTTGAGGGAGGTTGAGGGTTAGGGTTAGGGTTAGGGTTAATGTGAGGGTGAGGGTTAGGGTTGGGATTAGGGTTAGGGTTAGGGTTACGCTGAGAGTTTGGGTGAGTTTGAGGTTGAGGGTGAGGGTGTGGGTTAGGGTATCGTTTAGAGTTAGGTTGAGGGATAGGGTGAGTGTGAGGGTTAGGGTTAGTGTTAGGGATCGGTGAGAATTAGGGTTACAGTTAGGGTTAGGGTGAAGATTAGGCTGAGGGGAATGGTTAGGGTTAGGGTGAGGGTTAGTCTTAGTCTGAGGTTTAGGGTTTAGGGTTAGGGTTAGGCTTAGTGTGAGGTTAAGGGTTAGGGTGAGGGTCAGTGTGGGAGTGAGGGTTAGGGTGTGGGTTAGAGTTAGAGTTATGGTGAGGGTTAGGGTGATGGTGAGGGTTAGGGTGAGTGTGAGGATTAAAGTTAAGTTTAGGGTGAGGGTTATGTTTAGGGTGATGTTTAGCGTGAGGCTGAGGGTCAGGGTGAGAGTGAGGGTTAGGTTGTGTGTGAGGGTTAGGGATATGGTGAGGGTTAGGGTGATGGTGAGTGTTAGGGTGAGGGTGAGGGTTAAGGTTACGTTTAGGGTGAGGGTTAAGTTTATGGTGAGGGTTAGGGTGAGGTTTAAGGTTAGGGTGAGGGTTAGGTTTAGGTTTAGGGTGGTGGTTATGTTTAGGGTGATGTTTAGCATGAGTGTGAGGGTCAGGGTGAGAGTGAGGGTTAAGTTGTGGGTGAGGGTTAGGGTTATGGTGAGGGTTAGGGAGATGTTGAGGGTTTGGGTGAGGGTGAGGGTTAGGTTAAGGTTTAGGATGAGGGTTAGGTTTAGGGTGAGGTTTAGGGTGAGGGTAAGTGTTAGGGTGAGGGTTGGGGTTAGGGTGAGAGTTAGAGTTAAGGTTAGGTTTAGATTGAGGTTGAGGGTGAAGGTTAGGGTTGGTTGAAGATTAGAGCTAGAGTGAGGGTTATGGTTTAATTAGGGTTAGAGTTAGGGTGAGGGTGAGGGTGAGGGTTTGGGTTAGAGTTAGGGTTAGGGTTAGGGTTAGGCTGAGGGTGACAATGAGTGTGAGGGTAAGGTTTATGCTTATGGTTAGGGTGAGGGTTAGGGTTAATGTGAGGGTTAGGGTGAGGGTTAGGATAAGGGTTAGGTTGAGGTTTAGGGTGATTGGGAGGTTTAGGGTTAGGGTTAGGTTTAGGGTGAGGGTTAGGGTGAGGGTTAGGTTTAAGGTTAGGTTAGGGTTAGGGTGAGGGTTAAGGTGAGAGTGACAGTTTTAGGATTAGTGTTAGGTTGAGGGTTAGGCTTAGGGTGAGGGTGAGGTTGAGGTTTAGGTTTAGGGATAGCGTTAGGGTTAGGGTGAGGATTAGGGTTAGGGTGAGGGTTACGTTTAGGGTTACGGTGAGGGTGAGGGTGAGGGTTAGGGTTAGGATTAGGATGTGAGTGAGGTTGAGGGTGAGGGTGAGGGTTAGGTTTAGGGTGAGTCTTAGCGTTAGGGTTAGGGTGAGGATTATATTTATGGTGATGTTTAGCGTGAGGGTGAAGGTCAGGGTGAGAGTGAGGGTTATGATGTGGGTTAGGGTTAGGGTTAGGGTGACGGTGAGGGTTAGGGTGAGTGTGAGTATTAGGGTTAGGGTTAGGGTGAGGGTTAGGGTTAGTTTTACGGTTTGGGTGAGGGTTAGTGTTAGGGTTAGCATTAGGATTAGTGTGAGGGTTAGGGTTAGGTTTAGGTTTAGGTTTAGGGTAAGGGTTAGTGTGAGGGTATGTTTTAGGATGAGACCTAGGGTTAAGTTTAGGGTTAGATTGAGGTTGAGGGTGAGGGTTAGGGTTGGGTGAGGGTTAGAGTTAGAGTGAGAGTTAGGGTTGCATTAGGGTTATATTTAGGGTGAGGGTGAGGGTTGGGGTGAGGATTAGGGTTAGTGTTAGGGATAGACTGAGGATGAGGGTGAGGGTGAGGGTGGCGGTTTGGATTAGGTTGAGGGTTAGTTTTAGGGTGAGGATGAGGTTAAGCGTGAGGGTTAGTGTTAGGGGTAGGATGACGGTAGGTTGAGGGGTAGGGTTATGGTTAGGGTGAGGGTTAGTGTTACTATGAGGTTTAGGGTTAGGGTTAAGGTTAGGGTTAGGGAGGGAGTACAGGTTAGCATGTGGGTTAGGTTGAGGGTGAGGATTATTTTTAGGGTTAGCGTGAGGGTTACTGTGAAGTTTAAGATTAGTTTTAGGGTTAGGGTAAGGGTGAGGATTAGGGAGATTGTAAGGGTTAGGGTGAGCGTTAGGGAGAGTGAGGGATAGTGTTAGGGTTAGGGTTAGGGTGAGGCATAGGGTGAGGGTTAGGGTTACGGTAGGGTTAGGATGAGGGTTAGGGTGAGGGTTAGGGTTAGAGTTAGGGTTAGGGTGAGGGCTAGGGTCACGGTCAGGGTTAGATTTAGGGTGAGGGTTTGGGTTAGGGTGAAGGTTAGTATTAGGGTTAGGCTAAGGGTTAGGGTGAGAGTTAGGGTTAAGGTTAGGGTTAGATTGAGGTTGAGAGTGAGGGTTAGGTTTGGGTCAGGGTTAGAGTTAGCGTGAGGGTTAGGGTTGGATTAGGGTTAGAGTTAGGGTGAGGATGAGGGTGAGGTTTAGGGTTAGGATTAGGGTTAGGGTTAGGGTTAGACTGAGGGTCAGGGTGAGGGTGAGGTTTAGTGTTAGAGTTAGGTTTAGGGTGAGGGTGAGAGTGAATTTTAGGGTTAGGATTAGGAGTAGGGTTAGGCTTAGGCTAAGGTTGAGTGTGAGAATAAGAGGGAGGGTTAGGGTGAGGGTTTGGTTTCGGGTTAGGTTTAGGGTGTGGTTGAGGGTTAGAGTTAGGTTCAGGTTTATGGTTAGGGTGAGGGTTAGGGTTAGGTTTAGAGTGAGGGTGAGGGTGTGGGTGAGGGTGAACTTTGGGTGAAGGTTAGGGTTAGGATTAGGCTGAAGGTGAGGTTTAGGTTTAGGATTAGTGATAGGGTTAGGGTTAGGCTGAGGGTGAGGGTGTGGTTGAGGGTTTGGGATTAGTGTGAAGGTTAGGGTTAGGGCTAGGCTGAGGGTCAGGGTTAGGGTGAGGGTGCGGGTGAGGGTTTCGGTTAGGTAAGGGTTAGTTTTAGGGTTAGGTTGAGGATTAGGGTGAGGGTAAGTGTAAGGGTGAGGTTTAGGGTTGGGGTTAGGGTTAGGGTGAGGGCTAGGGTTAGATTTAGGGTGACGTTTAGGATGAGGTTGAGTGTTAGGGTGAGGCTGATGGTTCGGGTGAGGTTTAGGGATAGGGTTAGAATTAGGGTGAGGTCTAGGGTGAGGTTGAGGTTTTGGGTTAGGGTTAGGGATAGGGTGAGAGTTAGGCTGAAGGGTAGGGTTAGGGTTAGGGTGAGGGTTACGTTTAATCTGAGGGTTAGGGTTAGGGTAAGGTTAGGGTTAGGTTTAGGGTAAGGGTTAGGGTGAGGTTTAGGGTCCAGATGAGGGTTAGTTTTAGCATTAGGGTTAGGGTGAGGGATAAGGTTAGGGTTAGGGTTAGGGTTATGGTTAATGTGAGGGTGAGCGTTAGGGTTAGGGTGAAGTTTAGGGTTAGGGTTAGGCTTAGGGTGAGGGAAAGGTTTAGGTTTAGGGTTCGGTTTAGGGTTAGGGTGAGGGGTAGGTTTAGGGTTAGTGTGAGGTTTAGTTTTAGTGTGAGTGGTAGGCTTAGGGTTAGGGTTTGTTTTAGGATGAGGGTAAGGATTAGGGTGAGTGTTAGTGTTTGGGTTAGGATTAGGGTTAGGGTGAAATTGAGGGTTAGGGTTAGGGTTAGGATTAGTGTGAGGGTTAGGGTTAGGGTTAGGATCAGCGTTAGGGTGAGGATAATGGTTAGGGTGAGGTTTAGGGTGAGGGTGAGGGTTAGGGTTAGGTTTTGGGTGAGTGTTAGGTTTAGGGTTAGGGTTTGGTTTAGGGTTATGGTTAGGGTATGGAGAGGGTAAGGTTTAGGGTGAGGGTTAAGTTTAGGCTGAGGATGAGGGTGTGGGTGAGTGTTAGGGTTAGGGTTAGGGTTAGGATGAGGGTTAGGGTGAGGTGTAGGATTAGTTTTATGGTGAGGGTGAGGGTGAGGGTTAGGCTTAGGGTGAGGGTTAGGTTAGTGTCAGGGATAGGGTGTGGGTTAGCGTGACGGGTAGGGTTAGGTGTAGGGTGAGGGTTAGTGTTAGTGTGAGGGTTAGGTTTAGGGATAGGATTAGGGTAAGGTTTAGTGTGAGGGTTACCGTTAGGGTTAGGATTAGGGTTAGTGTAATGTTTAGGGTGAGGCTTAGGGTGAGGGTGAGGGTTAGGTTTAGGGTTAGGTTAAGGATTAGAATTTGGTTTATGGTGAGGGTTAGGGTAAGGGTTAGGTTTAGGATGAGGGTTTTGGTGAGGGGTATGTTTAGGATTAGCGTGAGGGTGAGGGTGAGGGTTATGGTTAATATTATGATTAGGGTTAGTGTGAGGGATAGGGTTAGGATTAGGTTTATTGTTAGATTTAGGGTTAGGGTTATGGTAGGATTAGGGTTAGGGTTAGGGTTAGGCTGAGGGTGAGGCTGAAGTTGAGGGTGGGGGAAAGGTTTTGGGTTAGGGTGAGGTTAACGGTGAGGGTTATGGTTATGGTTAGGGTTAGGGTTAGGGTTATGGAGAGGGTTCGGCTGAAGTTGAGGGTTACGGTGAGGGTTAGGGTTAGGGTGAGGGATATGTTTAGGGTTAAGGTGATGGTTATGGTTAGGATGATGTATAGGATGAGGTTGAGGATTAGTGTGAGGGTGAGGGTGAGTGTGAGGGTGAGAGTTAGTTTGTGGGTGAAGGTTAGGATTAGGGTGAGGGTTAGGGTGACAATGAGGGTTGGGGTGAGGGTGAGGATTAGGGTTAGGGTTACGGTAATGGTTAGGTTTACGGTTAGTGTTAGGGTGAGGGTTAGGGTGAGGTGTAGGATTAGGGTTACGTTGAGGGTTAGGATTAGTGTGAGGGTTAGGGTTAGGTTAAGGTTCGGGGTAGGGTTCAAGTAAAGGATTGGGTGAGGTTTAGGGTTAGGGTGAGGGTTAGGGTTAGCATTAGGGTTAGGGTGAGGTTTAGGTTTAGGCTTAAGGTTAGAGTTAGATTGAGGGTGAGGGTGAGGGTTTGGGTTAGGATTAGTGTTACGATTATATTTAGGCTGAAGGTGAGGGTGAGGGTGAGGGTGAGGGTTATGGTTAGAGCGAGGGTGAGGGTTACGTTCAGGGTGAGGGTAAGGGTTAGGGTTAGGATCAGTGAAAGGGTGAGGGCTAGGGTGAGGTTGAGGGTTAGTGTTAGGGTTAGGGATAGGGTGAGGTTTAAGGTTAAGTTTAGTGTTAGGGTGAGGATTAGGCTGAGGTATAGGGTTAGGGTTATCATGAGGGTTACGTTTAGTGTGAGTGTTGGAGTTAGAGTTAGGGTTAAGATTAGTATTAGGGTGAGGTTTAGGTTTAGTGTGAGGGTTAGGGTTAGGGTTAGGGTTAGGGTTAGGATTAGGCTGAGGGTGAAGGTGAGGTTGAGGGTTAGGGTTAGGGTTAGATTAAGGGTGAGGGTTAAGGTTAGGGTTAGGGTGAGGTTTAGCGTTAGGGTGAGGTTTTGGGTTAGAGTTAGGGTTAGGGTTAGGCTGAGGGTGAGGGTGATGGTGAGGGTTAGGGTTAGGTTTAGGTTGTGGTTTAGGGTTAGTTTGAGGGTAAATTTGAGGGTGACGGTAAGGTTTAGAGTGAGGATTAGTGTGATGGTGAGAGTTAGGGTTTCGGTGTGGTTTAGGGTAAGGGTGAGGGTAAGGTTTAGTGTGAGGGTTAGTGGTAGGTTTAGATTAAGGGTGAGGGTGAGGATTAAGCTTAGGGTTAGGGTGAGGGTTAGGGTTAGGGTTGGGTTTAGGATGAGGGTTAGGGTTAGGGTTAGTGTGAGGTTCAGGGTTAGGATTAGGTATAAGCTTATTTTTAGCTTTAGAGTTAGGGTGTGGGATAGGTTTAGGGATAGGTTTAGGGTGAGCCTGAGGGTGAGGGTTACGTTAGGATTAGTGTTAGGGTTTGGGTTAGGCTGAAGGTAAGGGTTAGGGTTAGGGTTATGTTTAGGGTGAGGGATAGGTTTAGTGTGAGGGTTAGTGTTAGGGTTAGAGTTAGTGTTAGGCTGAGGGTAAGGGATAGGTTGAGGGTTAGGGTGAGGGTGAGTTTTAGGGTTAGGGTTAGGGTGAGGGTTAGGTTTAGCGTGAAGTTTTGGCTTAGTGTTAGCATTAGGGTTAGGGTGGTGATAAGGATTAGGGTTAGGGATAGTGTGAGTGTTAGGGTTAGGGTTAGGGAGAGGGTGAGGATTTGTGTTAGGGTGAGGGTGAGGGTTAGGAGGAAATTTAGGGTTAGGGTTATGGTTAGGATTAGTTTGTGGGTTAGGGTTAGTGTTAGGCTCAGGGTTATGGTGAGGATAAGTGTTAGGGTGAGGTTTAGGGTGAGGGTGAGTGTTAGGGTTAGCTTTAGGGTTAGAGTGAGGGTTACGTTGAGGGTTAGGTAGAGGGTTAGGGTTAGGGTTAAGTCTCTGGTGAGGGTAAGGGTTAGCGTAAGGTTTAGTGTTAGGTTTAGAGTTAGGGGAGGGTTAGGTTTGTGTTAGGGTTAGAGTTAGGGTGAGGGTTACGGTTGTGTTACGTTTAGAGTTCTGGTAAGGGTGAGGGTGAGGATTAGGGTTAGGGTTAGGTTTAGTGTTAGGCTGAGGGTTCAGGTGAGGGTTAGGGTTAGTGTTAGGCTGAGGGTGAGGGTAAGGGTGAGGGTCAGGTTTAGGAATAGGCTGAGGGTGAGGGTTAGGGTTAGGGTAAGGGTTAGACTTAGGGTGAGGGTTAGGGTTAGTGTTAGGTTTAGGGTTAGGGTGAGGTATATGGTTAGGTAAGGGTGAGGATTAAGGTGAAAGTTAGGGTTAGGGTTAGGGTTCGGCTTAGGGTGAGGGTTAGGTTTAGTGTGTGGTGAGGATAAGGGATAGGGTTAGGGTGAGTTTGAGGTTTAGGGTTAGGGTTAGGGTGAGGGTTAGGGTTAGGGTTAGGGTGAAGGTTAAGATTAGGGTGATGTTTAGGGTGAGGGTGTGGGTTAGTGTGAGGGTGAGTGTTCCGGTGAGGGTGAGGGTTAGGGTGTGGGTGAGGGTTAAGTTAGGGTTAGGGTTAGGGTGACGGTGAGGGTTAGGGTTAGGGTGACGGTGAGTGTTAGGGTGAGGGTTCGTGTTAGGGTAAGGTTTATTGTTTGGTTTAGGGTCAGGGTGAAGGTGAGGGATAGGGTTAGGTTTAGGGTGAGGGTAAGGCTTAGGGTGAGGGTGAGGGTAAGTGTGAGGGTGCAGGTTAGGTTTAGGGTGAGAATTAGGGTTAGGGTTAACGTTCGGTTTAGGGTGATGTTTAGGGTTAGGATGAGGGTGAGGGTTCGTGTGAGGTTGAGGTTTAAGTTGTGGTTGAGGCTTAGGGTTAGGGTGAGGTTTAGGGTGACAGTGAGGGTGAGAGTTCGGGTTAGTGTTAGCTGAGGGCTAGGGTGAGGTTGAGGTTTAGGGTTAGGGATAGGGATAGTGTGAGGTGCAGTGTTAGGGTTAGGGTTAGGGTGATGGTTAGGGTGCCGGTGAGGGTTAGGAGTAGTGTGAGGGTTACGGTAATGGTTAGGGTCAGCGTTAGGGTGAAGATAATGGTTAGCGTGAGGTTTAGGTTGAGGGTGAGGTTTAGGGTTAGCGTTTGTTTTAGGGTGAGGTTTAGGGTGAGAGTTGGGTTAGGTTTCGGGTTAGGGTGAAGATTAGCGTAAGGTTTTGGGTAATGGTTAGGGTTAGGGTGAGAGTTAGGGTTGCGTTAGGGTTAGAGTTAGGGTGAGGGTTAGGGTTCAGTTAGGGTTAGAGTTAGGGTGCAGTTTAGGGTTGTGTTAGGGTTAGAGTTTGGGTGAGGGTGAGGGTTAGGTTTATGGTTAGGGTGAGGGTTAGGGTTAGACTGAGGGTGAGGGTGTGGGTGAGGTGAGGGTTACGGTGAGAGTGAGGGTGAGGGTTACGTTTAGGGTGAGGGTGAGGGTTAGGGTGAGTGTTAGGGTTAGGGTCAGTGTTAGGATGACGGCTAGGATGAGGTTGATGGTTAGGGTTAAGGATAGGGATAGGGTGAGGTTTAAGGTTAAGGTTAGTGTTAGGGTGAGGGTTAGGCTGAGGTATCTTGTTAGGGTTATCATGAGGGTTACGTTTAGTGTGAGGGTTAGGGTTAGGGTTAGCATTAGGTTTAGTGTTAGGGTGAGGGTTGGGTTTAGTGTGAGGGTTAGGGTTAGGGTTAGGGTTTGGGTTAGGGTTAGGTTTTGGCTGAGGGTGAAGGTGAGGGTGAGGGTTAGGTTTAGGGTTAGATTAAGGGTGAGGGTTAAGGTGAGGGTTAAGGTTAGGGTTAGGTGAGGGTTAGTGTGAGTGTAAGTGTTAGGGTGAGGTTTAGCGTTAGGGTGAGGTTTAGGGTTAGATTTAGGGTTATTGTGAGGGTTAGGGTTAGGGTTAGGGTTAGGTGAAGTTTAGGGTGAGGGTTAGGTTTAGTGTTAGGCTTAGGGTTTGGGTGAGTGTTAGGGTTAGGGTGAGGGTTAGGTTTAGGGTTAGGGTTAGAGTAGGGTGAGGATAAGGATGAGGGTTAGATTTAGGGTGACAGTGAAGGTTAGGTTTAGCTTTAGGGTTAGGGTGAGTGGTAGGATGAGGGTTAGGGTTAGGGTTAGGGTTAGGGTGAGTGGTAGGTTGAGGGTTAGGGTTAGGGTTAGGGTTAGGTTGAGGTTTAGGATTAGTTTGAGGGTTACGGTTAGGGTGAGGTTAGGGTTAGGGTTAGTGTGAAGTCTAGGGTGAGGGTGAGGGTTAGAGTTAGGGTTAGGGATAGGGTGAGGATTAGGCTTAGGTTTAGGGTTAGGGTGAGTTTTAGGCTGAGTAGTAGAGTTAGGGTTAGGGTGAGGGTGAGGTTTAATGTGAGGGTTAGGGTTAGGCTTAGGGTGAATGTGAGGGTTCGGGTGAGGGTTAGGTTGAGGGTGAGTCTTTGGGTTATCATTAGGGTTAGGGTGAGTGTTAGGGTGATGATTAGGGTTAGCGTTAGTGTTAGCGTGAGGGTGAGAGTTAGGGTGAGGGTAAGGGTGAGAGTTAAGACTAGGATTAGGTTGAGAATTAGGGTCAGGGTTAGGGTAAGGTTTAGGTTTAGAGATAGGGTAAGGGTGATGGTTAGGGTTAATGTTAGGGTTAGGTTTAGGGTGAGGGTTAGCGTGGGGGTGAGGGTGAAGGTTACGGTGAGGTTTAGGTTTAGTGTTAGGGTTAGGGTGAGGATTAGTTTTAGGGTTAGAGTGAGGGTTAGGGTGAGGGGTAGGATTAGGGTGAGGGTTAGGGTGAGGGGTAGGTTTAAGGATAGGTTGAGGTTAGGTTTAGTGTGAGGTTTAGGTTTAGGGTTAGTGTTAGGGTGAGGGTTATGCCTAGGGTTTAGGTCAGGGTTAAGGTTCGGGTGAAGGTTAGGTTTAGTGTGAGGGTTAAAGTTAGGGTTAGGTTTAGGGTTATTGTGAGGGTTAGGGTTAGGTTTAGGGTTACGTGAAGTTTAGGGTGAGGGTTAGGGTTAGTGTTAGGCTTAGGGTTTGGGTGAGTGTTAGGGTGAGGGTGAGGGTTAGGGTTAGGGTTAGGGTTAGAGTAGGGTGAGGATAAGTGTTAGGGTGAGGTTTAGGGTGACGATGAGGGTTAGGTTTAGGGTTAGGATTAGGGTGAGTGGTAGGTTGAGGGTTAGGATTAGGGTTAAGGTTAGGGTGAGTGGTAGGGTGAGGGTTAGGGTTAGGGTTTGGGTTAGGGTTATGGTTTGGGTGAGGGTTAGGTTGAGGTTTAGTTTTAATTTTATGGTTAGGGTTAGGGTGAGTGTTAGGGTTAGTGTGAGAGTTAGGGTTAGGGTTAGATTTGGGGTTAGGGTGAGGGTAAGGGTTAGGATGAGGGTTAGGGTGTGGGTGAGGGTTAGGCTAAGGGTTAGGGTTAGGATTTGGATCAGGTTGAGAGTGAGGGTTAGGGTTAGGCTTAGGGTTAGGCTGAGGGGTAGGGGTAGGGATAGAGTTAGCGTTAGGCTGAGGGTGAGGTTTTGGGTTAAGTAAGGGTTAGGTTTAGTGTTAGCCAGACGATTATGGTGAGGGTGAGGATTGGGGTGAGGGTTAGGTTTAGGTTGAGGGTTAGGGTTAGGGTTAGGGTGAGGATTAGGGTTAGGGTTCGGGATAGGTTGAGGTTTAGCGAGAGGGGTAGTGTTAGGGTAAGGTTGTGTGTTAGGTTTAGGGTTAGGGTTACGGTTCGGTTGAGGATTAGGGTGAGGGTTAGGGTTAGTGTTAGGGTTAGGATTTGGGTGAGAGTTAGGGTTAGTGTTAGGATGAAGGTTCCGTTTAGGTTAATGTTTAGGGTGAGAGTTCGTGTGAGGGTTCGGGTTAGAGTGTGGTTGAGGGTTAGGGTTAGGGGTAGAGTGAGGGTTAGGGTTAGTGTGAGGGTTAGGTTTAGGGTTAGGTTTAGGGTTCAGGTTAGGATTAAGGTTATTGTTAGTGTTAGGGTGAAGGTGAGTTTGAGGGTGAGGGTGTGGGTGAGGCTTTGGGTTAGTGTTTGGTTTAGGTTGAGGGTGAGTGTGAGGGTTAGGGTTAGGATTAGGATTAGGTTTAGGGTTAGTCTGAGGGTGAGGGTGAGGTTGAGGATGATGGTTAGGATTAGGGTTAGGATTAGAGTTAGGATGAGGCTTATGGTTAAGTTTAGGGTTAGGGTGAGGGTGAGGCTTAGGGTTAGGGTTAGGGTGAGGGTTAAGATTAGGGTGAGGGTGAGCGTTAGGTTTAGGATTAGGATTAATGTTAGGTTTAGGGTTAGGCTTAGGGTGAGGGTGAGGATGAGGGTGAGATTTAGGGTTTGGTGAGGGTTAGTGTTAATATTATGGTGAGAGTTAGGGTTAAGTTGATGATTAGGGCTAAGGTGAGGGTTAGTGTGAGGCTGATTATTCGGGTGAGTGTGAGGGTTAGGATGAGGGTCAGGGTTAGGTATAGGGTGAGGGTTAGGGTGAGGGTTTATGTTAGGATTAGGGTGAGGGTTATGGTTAGGATTAAGGTTAGGGTGAGGTTGAGGTTTAGGGTTAGGGTTAGGGTGAGGCGTAGCGTTAGGGTGATTGTTAGGGTTAAATTAAGTTTTGGGTGATCGTTAGGGTTAGGGTTAGGGTTGGGGTGAGTTTTCGGCTTAGGGTGAGGTTGAGGGTGAGGGTGAGTGTTCGGTTTAGGGTGATGTTTAAGGTGAGGGTGAGAGTGAAGTCTCGCGTGAGTGTTTAGGGTTAGGATCCGGTTGTGTGTTAGGGTTAGGCTGAGGTTTCTGTTGACTGTGAGGTTTGTGGTTGGGTTAGGGTTAGAGTTAGGTTGAGGGTTAAGGTTGTGTTAGTGTTACAGTTAGGGTGAGGGTGAGGGTTAAGTTTAGGATTAAGGTTAGGTTTAGGTTTAGACTGAGGGTGAATGTGAGGATGAGTGTGAAGGTTTGGGTTAGGATAACGGTGAGGTTTAGGCTTTGGGTGAGGGTGAGGGTTAGTCTTAGGGTTAGGGTTAGGATGAGGGCTAGGGTGAGGGGTAGGGTGAGGAGTAGGATGAGGGTTAGAGTTAGTGTGAGGGTTAGTTTTAGGGTTAGGGTTAGGGTTAGGTTTAGGTTTAGGGTGAGGGTAAGGGTTATCGTGAGGTTTAGGGTGAGGGTGAGTGTTAGAGTTAGGATTAGGGTGAGGGTAATGGTGAGGGTTAGGTTTAGGGTTAAGGTTAGGCTGAGGGTTAGTGTGAGGTTTAGTTTTAGGGTTAGGGTGAGCGTGAGGGTTAGGGTGAGGATAAGGATTAGGGTGAGAAGTACGGTGAGGGTGAGGGTCAGGATGAGTGTTAGGGATAGGGTGAGGATTAGGTTAAGGGTTAGGGTTAGACTGAGGGTAAGGTTAGGGTTAGGGTTAGGGTTATGATGACGGTTAGGGTGAGGGGTAGGGTGAGGGTTATGGTTAGGCTGAAGGTTAGTGTTAGGGTTTGGGTGAGTGTTAGGGTTAGGGTGAGGGTTAGGGTCATGGTTTCTGTTAGGGTTAGGGTGAGGGTTATGTTTAGGGTAAGGGTTAGGGTGAGGGTTAGGTTGAGGGTGAGGGTTAGAGTTAGGGTTACTATTAGGGTGAGGCGTAGGTTGAGGGTTTGGGTTAGGGTGAGGGTTAAGGTTAGGGTTAAGGTTAGGTGAGGGTTAAGGTCAGGTTGAGTGTTAGGGTTAGGGTGAGGGTTAGGGTTAGGGTGAGGGTTAGGTTTAGGGTTAGGGTTAGGGTGAGGACTATGGTGAGGGTGAGGGTTAGGGTTAGGGTTACGGAGAGGGAGAGTATTAGGGTTAGGGTTAGGGTTAGGATGAGGGTTAGGCTGAGGGGTAGGTTTAGGGATAGGTTGAGTTTAGGTTTAGTGTGAGGTTTAGGGTTAGGGTTAGTGTTAGGGTGAGGGTTATGCCTAGGGTTTAGGTCAGGGTTAATGTTATTATTAGAGTGAGGGTGAGGGTAAGGATGAGGGTAAGGTTGAGGATTAAGGTTAGGTTTAAGTTTAGGTTTAGAGTGAGAGTGAGGCTTAGGATTAGGGTTAGGTTTAGGGTTAGGATTACGGAGGGTTATTTTTAGGTTTGGGAAAAGGGGAAGGGAGGGGGAGGTTTAGGGTTAGGGTTAGGTTAAGGGTGAGGGTGAGAGTGAGTTTTAGGGTTAGGATTAGGATTAGGGTTAGGATTAGCCTGAGGGCGAGGGTGAGTGGGAGGGGAAGGGTTAGGTTTAGCATTAGGGTTAGGGAGAGGGTAAGGGTTAGAGTTAGTATGAGAGTTAGGTTAAGGGTTAGGGTTAGGGTTAGGGTGAGGGTGAGGATGAGGTTTAGGGTTAAGGTTATGGTGAGGGTTAGGGTTAGGGTGAGGGTTATGTTTAGTGTTAAGGATAGCGTGAGGGTGAGGGTGATGGTGAGCATAAGGGTTAGGGTGATGGTGAGGGTGAGGGTTAGGTTTAGGATTAGGGTTAGGTTTAGGGATAGCCTGAGGTTGAGGTTGAGGGTTATGTTAAGGGTTAGGTTTAGGGTTAGCTTGAGGGTAAGGGTTAATGTGAGGTTTAAGGTGAGGTGAGGGTTACAGTTAGGGTGAAGTTTAGGTTTAGTGTGAGGGTTAGCGTTAGGATTAGAGTTAGGGTTAGGGTGAGGTTAATGGTTCAGGTGAGGGTTAGAGTGAGGTTGAGTGTTAAGGTTAGCATTAGAGTTCGGGTGAGGGTTATGCTTAGGGTTAGGATGAGGTTTAGTCTTAAGTTTAGGGTGAGGGTTAGGGTTGAGGTGAGGGTTAGGTTTAGGGTTATGGTTAGGGTGAGCGTGAGGGTGAGTGTGAGGTTTAGGCTGAATGTAAGGGTAAGGGTTAGGGTTAGGATTAGGGTTAGGTTTAGGGTTAGGCTGAGGGTGAGGTTGAGAGTGATGGTGAGTGTGGTGGGTTAGAGTTAGGTTGAGGGTAGGGTTAGTGTGAGGGTTAGGTTGAGGGTAAGGGTTAGGGTGAGGGTTAGGGTGAGGGTGAGGTTTAGGGTTAGGGTTAGCGTTAGGATTAGGGTGGGGGTGAGTTTGAGGGTGAGGGTGAGGGTGAGGGTGAGGGTTAGGGTGAGGGTTAGAGTCAGGTCTAACAGTGAGGGTGAGGGTGATGGTTAGGGTTTAGGTTAGGGATAGGGTGAGGGCTAGGGTGGGGGTGAGGGTTAGTGTGAGTGTGAGGATGAGGTTGCGTTTTTCTGTTAGGTAAGGGTTAGGGTTAGGGTGAAGATTTGGGTTAGCGTGAGTGTTAGGGTGAGGGTTAGGGTTAGCGTGAGTGTTAGGGTTAGGGTTAGGGTGAGGGTTGGGTTTAGGGTGATGATTAGTGTTTGAGCGATGGTTACATAAGGGTGAGGGTTTGGTGGATGGTGAGGGTTAGGATGAAGGAGAGGGTTAGGGTTATGGTTAGGGTGAGGGTTAGTGTTACGTTTAGGGACAGTGTGAGTGTTAGGGTGAGGGGTAGGTTTAGGTTTATGGTGATGGTTAAGTTAGTGTGAGGATTAGGGTTAGGGTTAGGGTTAGGGTGAGGGTAATGGTTAGGGTGAGGGTTAGGGTGAGGGTTAGAGTTAGGGTGAGGCTTAGTGTTAGGGTTAGGGTGAGGGTTAGGGTTAGGGTTAGGGTTAGGTTTAGTGTGAGGGTGAGGGTTAGGGTTAGGGTTATAGTGAGGGTTAGTGTTAGGGTGAGGGAGTGGGTCAGGGTTAAGATTAGGATTAACATTAGGTTTAGGTTTAAGCTTAGGATGAGTGTGAGGGTGAGGGTGAGGTTTAGGGTTACGGTGAGGGTTAGGGTTAATGTTAGGGTGAGGGTTGGGGTTAAGGTGATATTTAGGGCGAGGGTGAGGGTTAGTGTGACGGTGAGTGTTCGGGTGAGGGTGTGTATTAGGGAGTGGGTAAGGATTAGGTTCAGGGTGAGGGTTAATGTGAACGTGAGTTTTAGTGTGAGTGTGAGGGTTTGGGTTAGGATTTGGTGAGGGATAGTGTTAGGATTAGGGTTAGGGTGAGTTTGAGGGTTAGCATTAGGGTTATGGTGAGGGTTAGGTTTAGGGTGAGATTTAGGGTTAAGGTAACGGTTAGGATAAGTTTTACGTGTATGGTTAGGTTTAGGGTGATTGGTCTGCTTAGGGTTCGGGTGAGGGTTCAGGTGAGGGTTAGAGTGTGGTTGAGGGTTAGTGTTAGCCTTAGGGTTAGGGTGATGGTGAGGTTTGGGGTTGGGTTAGTGTCAGAGTTAGGGTGAGGATTACCGTTGGGTTAGGGTTATTGTTAGGGTGAGGGTGAGAGTTGGGTTTAGGATTAGGGTTATGGTTAGTGTTAGACTGAGGGTGAAGGTGAGGGTGAGGATTGGCGTGAGGATTGTTAAGGTTAGGGTTACAGTGAAGTTTATGGTTAGGGTTAGGGTGATAGTGTGTGTTCGGATTAGGTTGAGGGTGAGGGTGGGGGTGAGGTTTTCGGTGAGGGTTGTGGGTTAGGGTATGTTTGAGGGTTAGGGTTAGGGTTAGGGTCAGGGTGAAGCTGAGTGTTTTGGTTGGGTTAAGTTTACGGTTAGCATGAGGTTTAGGGTTAAGGTTAGGTGTAGGGTGAGGTTTAGGGTTAGGGTTAGGGTTAGGGTTTGGGTGATTGTGAGGGTTATGGTTAGGGTTAGGTTTAGGGTTAGGGTGAGGTGTACGGTGAGGGGTAGTGTGATGGTTAGGGTTAGTGTGAGGGTGAGGGTTAAGGTTAGGGTTAGAGTGAGGGTTATGCTGAGGGTTAGGTTTATGGTTAGGGTTATGGTGAGGTTTTGGGTGAGGGTTAGGGTTATGGTGAGGATTAGGGTGAGGGTAAGTGTTAGGGTGAGGGTTAGGGTGAGGGAGAAGGTTAGGGTGAGTGTCAGGGAGATGGTGAGTGTTTGGGTTAGGATTAGGGTGAGGATTAGGGTTAGGGTTAGGGTGAAGTTTAGGGTTAGGGTGAGGGTGAGGGTTCCCTTTAGGGTGATGTTTAGGGTGAGGGTAAGGGTGAGGGTTCTGGTGAGGGTGAGGGTTAGGGTGTGGTTGAGGGTTAGGGTTAAGCATAGGGTGAGGTGTAGGGTGAGGGTTAGGGTTAGTGTGAGGGTTAGGTTTAGGGTTAAGGTTAGGATTAAGGTTATTGTTAGGGTTAGGGTGAAGGTGAGGGTGAGGGTGAGGGTGTGGGTGAGGTTTAGGGTTAGGGTTAGGTTTAGGGTGAGGGTGAGTATGAGGGTTA
This sequence comes from Dipodomys merriami, assembly GCF_024711535.1. Classification (NCBI taxonomy): domain Eukaryota; kingdom Metazoa; phylum Chordata; class Mammalia; order Rodentia; family Heteromyidae; genus Dipodomys; species Dipodomys merriami. The sequence continues at coordinate 2,468,536 of NW_027202349.1, read as the reverse complement.
GGGTTAGGATTATGGTTAGTGTTACCGTTGGACTGAGGGCGAGTGTGAGGGTGAGGATTTGCGTGAGGTTTAGGGTTAAATTTAGGGTTAGGGTGAGGTTTAGGTTTATGGTTAGGGTTAGGGTTAGGGTTAGGATTAGGGTTACTGTGAGGGTTAGGTTGAGGGTGAGGATTTGGGTTAGGATTAGGCTGAGGGTTAGCATGAGGTTTAGGTTTAGTGTGAGGGTTAGGGTGAGGGTAAGGCTTAGGGTGAGAGGTAAGGTGAGGGTGAGGGTCAGGGTGAGTGTTAGGGATAGGGTGAGGATTAGGTTTATGGTTAGGGTTAGACTGAGGGTGAGGGTTAGTGTTAGGGTTAGGGTTAGGGTTAGGATGATGGTTAGGGTGAGGGGTCAGGTGAGGGGTAGGGTGATTGGTAGGGTTAGACTGAGGATTAGTGTTAGGGTCTGGGTGAGTGTTAGGGTTAGTGTTAGGGTTAGGGATAGGATGAGGGTGAGGGTAACAGTGAGGGTTAGGGTGAGGGGGAGGGTTAGGTTTAGTTTTAGAGTTAAGGTGAGGGTTACTAAGGTTAGGGTTAGGGTTACGGTGAGGGTTAGTTTGAGGTTAAGGGTTAGGATGAGCATTAGTTTGAGGGTGAGGTTTAGAGTTAGGGTTAGTATTAGGTTGAAGCGTAGGGTGAGGGTTTGGTTTAGGGTGAGGGTTAGGATTAGGGTTAAGGTTAGGTTAGGGTTAGGGTCACGGTGAGTGTTAGTGTTAGGGTGAGGGTTAGGGTTAGGGTGAGGATTAGGTTTAGGGTTAGGTTTAGGGTGAGGACAATGGTGAGGGTGAGGGTTAGGGTTACGGTTACAGATAGAAAGAGGATTATGTTTAGGGTTAGGGTTAGCATGAGGGTTAGGCTGAGGGGAAGGTTTAGGGTTAGGTTGAGGGTTAGGTTTAGTGTGAGGTTTAGGGTAAGGGTTAGCCTTAGGTTGAGGGTAATGCTTAGGGTTAAGGTCATAGTTATAGTTATTATTAGGCTTAGGGTGAGGGTGAGGGTGAGGATGAGGGTAAGGGTGAGGATTATGGTTAGGTTTAGGTTTAGGGTGAGGGTGAGAGTGAGGGTTAGGATTAGGATTAGGATTAGGGTGAGGGTTAGGCTGAGGGTGTGGGTGATCTGGAGGGTGAGGGTTAGGATTAGGGTTAGGATTAGGATTAGGATGATGGTTAGGGTTAGGGTTATTTTTAGGTTTAAGGGGAGGGCGAGGAGGAGGGGGAGGTTTAGGGTTAGGGTTAGGTTTAGGGTGAGGGTGAGGGTTAGATTTAGTATGAGGGTTAGGTTTAGGTTTAGGGTTAGGGTGAGGGTGAGGGTGAGGGTGAGGATTAGGGTAAAGGTTACCGTGAGGGTTAGGGCTAAGGTGAGTGTTATGATTAGGGTTAGGTTTAGAGTGAGGGTGAGGGTGATGGTGAGGGTGAGGGTAAGGGTGAGGTTGAGGTTGAGGGTTAGGTTTAGGATTAAGGTTAGGTTTAGGGTTCGGCTGACGGTGACGTTGAGGGTTATGTTAAGTATTAGCTTTAGGGTTAGCTTGAGGGCTAGGGTTAGTGTGAGGTTTAGAGTGAGGTTGAGGGTTACAGTTAGGGTGAGGTTTAGGTTTAGTGTGAGTGTTATGGTTAGGGTTAGAGTTAACGTTGGGGTGAGGTTAATGGTTTGGGTGAGGGTTAGGGTGAGGGTGAGTGTTAGTGTTATCATTAGAGTTAGGGTGAGGGTTAGGGTTAGGGTTAGCGTTAGGGAGAGGGTGAGGATGAAGGTTAGGGTTAAGTTTAGGGTGAGGGTTAAGCTTAGGGTGAGGGTTAAGTTTAGGGTTAGGGTTATGGTGAGTGTGAGGGTGAGGGTGAGGTTTAGGGTGAGCATGAGGGTGAGGGTTAGGGTTAGGTTGAGGGTTAGGGTTAGTGTGAGGGTTAGGGTGAGTGTAAGGGTGAGGGTGAGGGTTAGGGTGAAGGTGAGGTTTAGGGTCAAGGTTAGCTTTAGGCTTAGGTTGTGGGTGAGTGTGAGGGTCAGGGTGAGGTTGAGGGTGAGTGTTGGGGTGAGGGTTACGGTTATGTTTAGGGTTAGAGTGAGGGTGAGGTTGTTGGTTTGGGTTAATGTTAGGGTTAGGGTTAGGGTTAGGGTGGGGGTGATGATTAGTGTGAGGGTGAGGATTAGGGTGAGTTTTTCTGTTAGGTAAGGGTTAGGGTTAGGGTGAGAATTGGGGTGAGAGTGAGGGTTAGGGTGAGGGTAAGGGTTAGCGTGAGTGTTAGGTTTAGGGTTAGGGTGATGCTTAGGTTGACGGTGAGGGTTAGAATGAGGGTGAGGGTTAGGGTTTTGTTTAGGGTGAGGGTTAGGGATAGGTTTAGGGGCAATGTGAATGTTGTGGTGAGGGGTAGGTTTAGGTTTAGGGTGATGGTTTGGTTAGTGTGAGGTTTAGGGTTAGGGTTAGGGTTAGGGTGAGGGTTAAGGTCAGGGTTAGAGTTAGGGTGAGGTTTAGTGTTAGGGTTAGGGTGAGTGTTAGGGTGAGGGTGAGGGTTAGGGTTAGGGTTAGAGTGAGGGTTACGGTTAGGGTGAGGGTGTGAATTAGTGTTAGGATTAGGATTAATGTTATGTTTAGCGTTAAGCTTAGGATGAGACTGAACGTGAGGATGAGGTTTAGGGTTACAGTGAGGGTTAGGGTTAATGTTAGGGTCAGGGTTGGTGTTAAGGTGATGTTTAGGGCGAGGGTGAGGTTTAGTGTAAGGGTGAGTGTTTGGGTGAGGGTGAGTGTTAGGGAGCGGGTAAGGCTTAGGTTTAGGGTGAGGGTTAATGTGACAGTGATGGTTAGGGTGAGCGTGAGGGTTTGGGTTAGGATTTCGGTGAGGGTTAGTGTTAGGGTTAGGGTTAGGGTGAGTTTGAGGGTTAGCATTAGGGTTATGGTGAGGGTTAGGTTTAGGGTGAGGTTTAGGGTTAAGTTTGGGTTAAGGTAAGGGTTAGGTATATGGTTAGGTTTAGGGTGAGTGTTCTACTTAGGGTGAGTGTTCGGGTGAGGGTTCGGGTGAAGGTGAGTGTTAGGGTGTTGTTGAGGGTTAGTGTTAGGGTTAAGGTTAGATTGACGGTTAGGGTTGCGATTGGGTTAGGGTTAGAGTTAGGGTGAGGTTTAGGGTTAATATTAGGGTTATGGTGAGGTTTAGGGTTAGGGTTAGGGTTAGGGTGCGTGTTCGGCTTAGGTTGAGTGTGAGGGTCCGTCCGGGTGAGGGTTTCGGTGAGGGTGAGGGTTAGTGTGTGGTTGAGGGTTAGGGTTAGTGTTAGCTTTAGGGTGACGCTGAGTGTTTTTGTTGGGTTAAGGTTAGGGTTAGCATGAGGTTTAAGGTTAAGCTTAGGGTGACGGTGAAGGTGATGGTTAGGTTTAGGATTAGAGTTAAGGTGAGGGTTAGAGTTAGGGTTTGGGTTAGGGTGAGGGTAAGGTTTAGGGTGAGGATTAGGTTTAGGGTGAGGGTGAGGGTTAGGGTTAGGGTAATGGTTAGGGTTGAGGCGTAGGGTGAGGGTTGGTGTTAGGGTTATGGTTAGGGTGATTTTTAGGGTTAAGATTAAGGTTAGGATGAGAGTTAGGTTCAGGGTGAGTATTAGGGATAGGGTGAGGGTTAGGGTTAAGGTGAGGGATAGCGTTAGGGTTAAGGATACGGAAAGGATTAAGATTAGGCTTAGGGTTAGCGTGAGGTTTAGGCTGAGGGGTAGGTTTAGGGTTAGTTTGAGGGTTAAGTTTAGTGTGAGGGTTAGGGTTAGGGTTAATGTTAGGGTGAGGGTTAGGCTTAGAGTTAAGGTTAGGGTTAAGATTATTGTTAGGTTTAGTGTGAGGTTGAGGGTGAGGAAGAAGGTAAGGGTGAGGTTTAGGGTTAGGGTTAGGTTTAGGGTGAGGGAGAGTGAGGATTAGGGTTAGGATTATTATTAGGATTAGTGTTAGGCTGAGGTTGAGGGTGAGGGGGAAGGGGGGGTTAGGATTAGGGTTATGTTTAGGGTTAGGATGAGGGTTAGGGTTAGGGTTAGGGTTATTTTTAGGGTTAGGGTGAGGGGGAGGGGGAGGGAGAGGGGGAGTGTGAGTTTTAGTGTTAGTTTTAGAGTGAAGGTGAGAGTGAGGTTTAGGGTTAGGATAAGGATTAGGGTTAGGGTTAGGAAGAGGGCGAGGGTTAGAGTTAGTGTGAGTGTTAGGTTTAGGGTTAGGGTTAGGTTTAGGGTGAGGGTTAGGGTTACGATTAGTTTGAGCCTTAGGGTGAGGGTGAAGGTGAGGCTGAGTGTGAGGGTTAGAGTTAGTGTGACGGTTAGGTTTAGGGTGAGGGCTAGTGCTATGTTCAGGGTTATGGTTAGAGTTAGGGATAGGGTGAGGGTGAGGGTGATGGTGAGGGAGAGGGTTAGTGTGAGGGTGGGGGTGAGGTTTAGGATTAGTTAGGGTTAGGGTTAGGGTGAGGTTGAGGGTGAGGGTTATGTTAAGTGTTAGGTTTTGGGTTAGATTGAGGGTTAGGGTTAGTGTCAGGTTTAGGGTGAGGGTTAGGATTAGAGTGAGGGTTAGTGTTAGAGTTGGAGTTAGGGTTAGCGTGAGGTTTAGGGTTAAGGTTAGTGTCATTGTTAGGGTGAGGGTGAGGGTAAGGGTTAGGGTGAGGATTAGGGTGGAGGTGAGGGTTATTGTTAGGGATAGGGTGATGTTTAGGGTAAGGGTGAGGTTTAGGTTTAGTGCGAGGTTTAGGTTTAGGGTTAGGGTTAGTGTGAGGGTGAGGTTTATGTTTAGGGTTAGGGTGAGGGTTAGGGATAGGGTTTGGGTAAGGTGGGGTTTAGGCTTAGGATTAGGTTTACAGTTAGGATTAGCGTTAGCTTTATTGTTAGGTTTCAGGTGAGGGTGAGGGTGAGGGTGAGGATTAGGGTTAGGTTTAGTTTTAGGGTGAGCCTGAGTGTGAGGGTTAGGGTTAGGGTTAGGTTGAGGTTGAGGGTGAGGGTGAGGGTTAGGGTTAGGGTTAGGTATAGGGTTAGGGTGAGGGTGAGGGTGAGGGTAGGGTTAGGGTTAGGCTGAGGCAGAGGGTGAGGTTGAGGGTTAGGGTCAGGTTTAGAGTGAGGGTGACCGTGAGGATGAGCGTGAAGGTGAGGTTTATGGTTATGTTGAGGCGTAGGTTGAGGATAAGGTTTAGGTTGAGGGTGAGGGTTAGTGTGAGCGTTTCGGTTAGGGTTATGGTTAGGTTTAGCCTAAGGACTAGTGTGAGGGTGGGGGTTAGAGTGAGGGTGAGTGTGAAGGTGAGGGTGAGTGTTAGGGTATAGGTGAAGCTTAGGGTTAGGCTGAGGGTTAGCGTGACGGTGAGTGTTAGGGTGAGGGTGAGGGTTAGGGTTAGGATTAGGATTAGGGTGAGTGTTAGGGCTAAGTTTAGGGTTAGGATGAGGGTTAAGGTGAGGAGTAATGTTATGGTTAGCGTGAGAGTTAGGGTTAGTGTGAGAGTTATGGTTAGGTTTAGGGTTAGGGATAGGGTGAGGTTTAGGGAGTGGTTTAGTATGAGGGTTAATGTTAGGGTTAGGTGAGGGTTAGGGTGATGTTTAAGGTTAAGGTTAGGGTTAGAGTGAGGGTTAGGGTGAGGGTAAGGGTTAGGGTGAAGTTTAGGGTGAGGGAGAGGGTTAAAGTTAGTGTTAGGGTGAGGGGTAGGGTGAGGGGTAGGTTTAGCGTGAGGGTTATGGTTAGGGTTAGGGTTAGGTTGAGGGTGAGGGTGAGGGTTCTGATTAGGATTAGGTGTAGGTTTAGGGTTAGGCTGATGGTGAGGGTGAGTTTGAGGGTGAGGTTTAGGGTTAGGGTTAGGGTGAGGGCTACTGTGAGGGTAAGGGTTAGGGTGAGGGTGAGCGTGAGGGTGAGGTTTTGGGTTAGGTAAAGTTTAGGGTTAGGGTTAGGGTGCTGATTAGTTTGAGGTTGAGGGTTACAGTGAGGGTTAGGGTCACGGTGAGGGTTAGGGGAAGGGTTAGATTTAGGGTTACGGTTAGGGTGATCTTGAGGGTGAGGGTGAGTGTTAGTGTGAGGGTGAGGGTTCAGATGAGGGTGAGGGCTAGGGTGAGGGTGAGGGTTAGAATTATGGTTAGGTTGAGGGTTAGGGTTAAGGTTAGGGTGAGTGTTAGGTTGAAGGGTAGGGTTAGGGTTAGGGTAAGGGTTAGGTTTAGTCTGAGGGTTAGGTTGACGGTAAGGGTTAGCGTAAGGGTTAGGGTGAGGTTTAGGGTTAGGGTTAGGTTTAGGGTGAGTGTTCAGCTTAGGGTGAGGGTGAGGGTGAGTGTGAGGGTTTGGGTGAGTGCGAGGTTTAGGGTGTGTTTGAGGGTTAGTGTTACGGTTAGGGTTAGGTTGATCTTGGGGTTGGGTTAGGGTTAGAGTTAGGCTGGTTTAGGGTTAGTGTTAGGGTGAGGGTGAGGGTTAGGGTGTGGTTGAGGGTTAGGGTTAGGGTGAGGGTTAGGGTGATGCTGAGGGTTTTGGTTGGGTTAGGGTTAGAGTTAGGGTGAGGGTTAGAGTTGGGTTAGGGTGAGTGTTAAGGTCAGGGTGAGGGTTAGGTTTAGGATTAGGGTTAGGGTTACTGTTAGACTGAGGGTGATGGTGAGTGTGAGGGTTAGAGTGTGTTTGAGGGTTAGTGTTAGGGTTAGGGTTAGGTTGAGGGTGAGGGTTAGGTTTAGGGTTAGGGTTAGGGATAGGATGAGGTTTAGGATTAGGGTAAGGGTTAGGGTGAGGTTTAGGGGGAGGGGGAGGGTTAGGGTGAGAGTAAGTGTTAGGGTGAGTGTTTGGGTGAGGTTGAGGGTTAGGGTGAGTGTTAGGGATAGGGTGAGGATTAGGTTCAGTGTTAGGGTTAGAATGAGGGTGAGGGTTAGTGTTAGGGTTAGGGTTAGTGTTAGGAAGATGGTTAGGGTGAGGGGTAGGGTGAGGGGTAAGGTGAGTGTTAGGGTTAGTGTGAGGGTTAGGGTTAGGGTCAGGATTAGTGTTAGTGTTAGTGTGAGGGTTAGGTTTATGGTTAGGGATAGGGTGAGGCTGAGGGTGAGGGTAGAGGGTGAGGGTTAGGGTGAGGGTGAGGGTGAAGGTTAGGTTTAGGATTAGAGATTATTTGAGGGTCAGCGTGATGGTTAGGGTTAGGGTTAGGGTGAGGGTTAGTGTGAGTGTTAGGTTTAGGGTTAGGGTTAGGGTTAGGTTGAGGTTTAGGGTGAGGCGTATGTTGAGGGTTAGTGTTAGGGTTAAGGTTAGGATGAGTTGTAGGGTCAGGGCGAGTGTTAGGATTAGGGTGAGTGCTACGGATAGGGAGAGGATAAAGGTTAGGGTGAGGATTAGGGTGAGGGTTAGGCTGAGGGGTAGGTTTAGGGTTATGTTGAGAGTTAGGTTTAATGTGAGGGTAAGTGTTAGGGTTAGTGTTAGGGTGAGGGTTAGGCTTAGGATTAAGGTTATTGTTAGGGTTAGGGTGAGGGTGATAGTGAGGTTTAGGTATAGGGTTAGATTTAAGGTGAGGTTGAGAGTGAGGGTTAGGGTTTGTATTAGGATTAGGGTTGAGGGTTAGGTTTTGGGTTAGGGTGAGGGTGAGGGATCGGGTGAGGGCTAGGGTTCGGGTTAGCATTAGGGTTATGATGAGGGTGAGGGTGAGGTTTAGCATTAGGGTTAGGGTGAGGTTTAGGGTGATGGTGATGTTTAGGCTGAGGGTGAGCGTTAGGCTTAGGGTTAGGGTGAGGTTGAGGGTGAGAGTGAGTGCTAGTGTGAGGTTTAGGATTAGGGTTAAAGTTATGGTTAGGGTGAGGATAAGGGTTAGGGTGAGTGTTAGGGTGAGGGTTAGGTTTAGGGTGAGGGTTAGTGTGAGGGTGATGTTTTGGGGGTAGTGTGAGGGTGAGGGTTAGGGGGAGGGTGAGAGTTAGGGTGAGGGTGAGGGTTAGGGTTAGGTTAGGTGTAGGATGATGTTGAGGGTGAGTTTGAGGTTTAGAGTAAGGGTTAGGGTAATTGTTAGTGTATGTGGGAGGGTTAGGGTGAGGGTGAGGGTAAGGGATTGGGTGAGAGTTAAGGTGAGGGTGAGGGTTAGGGCTAGGCTTAGGGGGAGGGTGAGGGTTAGGGTATTGTTTAGGGTGACGGTGAGGGCTCAGGTGAGGTTGAAGCATAGGGTGTGGGTGAGGGTTAGGGTTTTGGTGAGGGTTAGGGTGACAGTGAATGTTTGGGTTAGGGTTAGGGTTAGGGTGAGGGTTAGGGTTAGGGTGAGGGTTAGGGTGAGGTGAGATTTAGCCTTAGCATTAGGGTTAGACTGATGGTAGGGTTAGGTTTAGAGTGAGGGTTAGGGTGAGAGTGAGAGTTAGGGTTAGGGTGAGGGTAAGAGTTAGGGTTAGGTTTAGGGTGAGGGTTAGGGGTAGGGGTAGGGTGAGGGTAAGTATTAGTGTGAGGGTTAGGGTGAGGGTTAGGGTGAGGATTATGGTGAGGGATAGGTTTAGGGTTAGGGTTAGTGTTAGGGTTAGTGTTAGTGTGAGGGAGGGTGATAGTCTTAGTTAGATAAGGGTTATGGTAAGGCTTAGGGTTAGGGTTAGGGTTAGGGTGTGGGTTAGGCTGAGGGATAGGGTTAGGTTTAATGTGAGGGATAGGGTGAAGGTGAGGGTTAGGGTTAGGGTTAGGGTGAGGGTTAGCGTGAGGGTGAGTGTTAGGGTTAGGGTTAGGGTGAGGGTTAGGGTGAAGTTGAGGGTTAGAGTGAGGGTGAGTTTAAGGGTTAGGGTAAGAATGAGGATAGGGTGACGGTTTGGTTTAGGGTTAGGGTGAGGAGCAGGGATAGGGTTAGGGTGAGTGTTAGGTTTAGTGTGAGGATTAAAATTGGGCTTTAGTTTAGGGTTAGGGTGACGATAAGTTTTAGGGTGAGGGTTAGGGTGAGGTTGAGTGTTAGGGTTAGCGTTTGGGTTACAGTAACGGTTTGGTTGAGGGTAAGGTTTAGGGTTAGGGTTAGGGTTAGGGTTTGGGTTAGGGTGAGGTTGAGGGATAGGGTGAGGGTTAGGGTTAGAGTTAGCATTAGGGGTAGGGTGAGGGTGAGTGTTAGTGTTAGGGTTAGGGTGAGGGCTAGGGTGAGGGTTAGGGTTAGGGTTAGGGTTAGGTTTTGGCTTAGGTTGAGGGTGAGGGTGAGTGTTAGGGTTAGGGTTAGGGTGAGGGTTAGGGTCTAGGTGAAGTTTAGGATTAGGGTGAGCTTTAGGGTTAGGTTTAGGGTGAGGGTGAGGGTGAGGATGAGGGTTAATGTGAGGGTAAGGATTAGGGTTAAAGTTAGGGTTAGTGTGAGGATAAGGGTTAGTTTGAGGTTTATGGTGTGCTTGAGGGTTAAGTTTACCGTTAGGATCAAGGTGAGTGTTAGGGTGAGGATTAGGGTTAGGGTTAGGTTGACGTTGAGGTTTAGGTTGTGGGTTAGTGTTAGTGCGAGGGTTATTGTAAGGGTGAGGTTTAGCGTTAGGTTTAGGGTTAGGGTGAGGGTGAGGTTGAGGGTTAGATTTAGGATTAGGATTAGGGTTAGGTTTAGGGTTAGGCTTAGGGTGAGGGTGAGAGTGAGGGTGAGGGTCATGGTTAGTGTTAGAGTTAGGGTTAGGGTGAGGGGAGGGTGAGAGTTTTCATTAGATAAGGGTTATGGTAGGGGATTTGGTTAGTGTTAGGGTTAGGGTGCGGGTTAGGCTGAGGGATATGTTTAGGTTTAGGGTGATGGATAGGGTCAGGGTTAGGGTTAGGATTAGGGTGAAGGTGAGGGTGAGGGTGAGTGTTAGGGATAGGTTTAGGTTGAGGGTTAGGGTGACAGTGCGGGTTAGATTGAGCGTGAGGTTTAGGGTTTTAGTGAATATTCAGGTGAGGGTTAGGGTTAGGATTAGGGTGAGGAGCAGGGTTAGGGTTAGGGTGAGGGTTAGGGTTAGTGTGAGGGTTAGAATTAGGGTTAAGGTTAGGGTTAAGTGAGGGTAACGGTCAGGGTGAGGGTTAGGGTGAGGGTGAGTGTTAGGGTTAGCGTTTTGGTTACCTTAACGATTAGGTTGAGGGTTAGGCTGATGGTTAGGGTTAGGGTTAGGGTGAGGTTTAGGGTTTCGGTTAGGGTGAGGTGAGGGATACGGTGAGGGTTAGGGTTAGGGTTAGCATTAGGGTTAGGTTGAGGGTGAGGGTTAGGTTAGGATTAGGGTGAGAACTAGCGTTAAGGTGTGGGATAGGGTTATGGTTAGGTTTAGGGTTAGGGTGATGTTGAGGGTGAGTGTTAGGTTTAGGGTTAGGATGAGGGTTAGGGTGACGAAGATGTTTAGGGTGAGAGTGAGGGTTAGGGTTAGGGTGAGGGTAAGGCTGAGTTTGAGGGTTAGGGTTAGTGTGACAGTTACAATTAGAGTTCAATTTAGGGTTAGGTTGAGGATAAGGGTTACGGTGAGTATGAGGGTTAAGGTTACAGTTAGGATCAGGGTGAGGGTTAGGGTGAGTTTTAGGGTGAGAGTTAGTGTTAGCTTTAGGGTTACAGTGAGGCTGAGGAATAGGATTAGGGTTAGGGTGAGGGTAAGTGTTAGGGTTAGGGTTATGGTGAGGGTTAGGTTTAGGGTGAGGGTTATGGTGAGGGTGAGTGTTGGGTTGAGGGTTAGGGTGAGTTTGTGGGTGAGTGTGAGGGTTAGAGTTAGAGTTAGGGTGATCGTTAGTGTTAGTGGGAGGGTTAGGGTGAGGGTTAGGTTTAGGATGAAGCTGATGGTAAGGGTTAGGGTGAGGGTTAGGGTGAGAGTTAGGTTTAGGGTTAGAGTTAGGGTTAGGTTTGAGTTTGAGGGTTAGGGTTAGGGTTATGGTTAGGACGAGGGTTAGGGTTAGGATGAAGTTTATTGTTAGGTTTAGGTTTAGGGTGAGGGTGAGGGTTAGATTTAGTATTAGGTTAGTGTTAGGGTTAGGCTTAAAATGAGGGCTAGGGTGAGGGTGAGGGTTAGGGTTAGTGTTAGGGTTAGGGTTAGGATGAGTGTAGGGTTAGATTTTCCATTAGATAAGGGCTATGGTAAGGGTTAGGTTTAGATTAAGGGTTAGGGTAAGGGTTAGGCTGAAGGATAGGGTTAGGGTTAGGGTGAGGGGTAGGGTGAGGGCGAGGGTTAGGGTTAGTGTGAGGGTAAGAGTTAGGCTGAGGATCAGGGTGAGGGTTAGCATTAGGTTTAGGGTGAGGGTAAGGATTATTTGGAGGTTTAAGGTGAGGGTAAGGATTATTTGGAGGTTTAAGGTGAGGGTTAGGTTAATGGTTATGGTGAGGGATAGGGTTAGGTTTAGGGTGAGAGTAAGGTTTAGTTTGAGGATTAGAGTGAGTGTTGGTGTGAGGGTTACGGTCAGGTTTAGTGTTAGAGTTAGTATTAGGGTGAGGGTTAGGGTTAGGGTTAGGGTGAGGGTTCGGATGAAGGTTAGGTTGAGGTGTAGGGTTAGGGTTAGGGTGAGGGTTAGGGTTAGTGTGAGGGTTATGGTTAGGGTTAGGGTGAGTGTAAGGCTTAGGGTAAAGGTTAGGGTGTGAGTGAGTGTTAGGAGTAACGTGAGAGTTAGGGCGAGGGTTAGGGTGAGAGTGAGGGTAAGGATCATGTTGAGTGAAAGTGTGAGGTTGAGGGTTATTGTTAGGGTTATGGTTATGATTAGGTGAGGGTGAAGGTGAAGGTTAGGGTTAGGCTGAGGGTTAGGGTTAGGGTTAGCGTGAGGGAGAGGGTGAGGGTGAGGGTTAGTGTTATGGTTAGGGTTCGGGTGATGAGATGGCGAGAGTTTCCGTTAGGTAACGGTTAGGGTTAGGGTGAGGGTGAGGATTAGGGTGAGGGTGAGGTTTTGGGTGAGGGTTAAAGTTAGGGTGAGGTTTAGGGTTACGTTTAGTTTTAGGGTGATGTTTAGACTGAGGGTGAGGGTTAGAGTGAAGGTGAGGATTCGGGTGAGAGTGAGGGTTAGGCTGTGGGTGAGTGTTAGGGTTAGGATGAGGGTTAGGTTGACGGTGATGGTTAGGGTGAGGGTTAGGTTTAGGGGTAGGTTTAGGTTTAGGGTGTGGGTTAGGCTTAGGGTTAAGGTTAGGGTGAGGTTTAGGGTGAAGGGTAGAGTTAGGGTTAGGGGAGGGTTAGGTTTAGTGTGAGGGGTAGGGTGAGGGTTAGGGTTGAGATTAGGCTGAGGGTAATTGTCAGGGTGAGGGTTAGGGTGAGTGTTAGGGTTAAGGTTAGGTTGAGTTTGAGGGTTAGGGTCAGAGTTAGGGTTAGGTTTAGGGCGAGGGTTAGGGTTAGGGTGAGTTTTAGCGTTAGGTTTAGGGTTAGGGTGAGGCTGAGGGTGAGGGTGAGGGTTAAGGTTATTGTTAGGGTTAGGGTTAGGCTGAGTGGAGGGTTAGTGTTTACGTTAGATAAGGGTTATGGAAAGTATTAGGTTTAGAGTAAGGGTTAGGATGAGGGCTATGCTGAGGGATAGGGTTAGGGTTAGTGTGAGGAATAGGGTGAGGGTGAGGGTTAGGTTTAGGTTGAGGGTGAGGGTTAGGGTGAGGGTGAGTGTTAGGATTAGGTATAGGGTGAGGGTGAGGGTAACGGTGAGTGTGAGTGTTAGGATTAGGTATAGGTTGAGGGTGTGGGTGACGGTGAGGGTTAGAGTGAAGGTGAGAGTTAGGGTTCCGGGAATTTTTAGGTTGAGGGTTAGGGTGAGGGTGAGAGAGTTAGGGTTAGAGTTAGGGTCAGGTTGAAGGTTAGTGTTTAGGTTAGGGTGAAGGTGAGGGATAGGGTGAGGTTTAGGGTTAGCATTAGGGTTAGGGTTCGGGTTCGGTTTTAGGTGAGTGTTAGGGTGAGAGTTAGGGTGAGTGTGAGTGTTAGGGTTAGGATTAGGTTTAGGGTTAGGGTGAGGGTGAGGCTGAGGGTTAGGGTTAAGGTGAGGGTGAGGTTTAGGGTGATGGTGAGGGTTAGGGTGAGGATGAGGCTTAGGGTTATGGTGAGGGTGAGGGTAGGGTTGAGGGTTAGTTTGAAGGTTAGGATTAGGGTTAAAGTTAGGGTTAGGGTGAGGATAAGGGTTAGGGTGAGTGTTAGGGTGTGGGTGAGGCTTAAGGTTACCGTTAGGATCAGGGTGACCGTTAGGGTGAGGGTTAGGGTTGGGTTTAGGTTGAGCGTGAGGGTTAGGGTTTGAGTTACGGTTAGTGCGAGGGTTAGTGCAAGGGTGAAATTTAGCATTAGGTTTAGGGTTAGGGTTAGGGTTAGGGTTAGGGTTAGGATTAAATTTAGTGTGTGGGGAGGGTGAGAGTGTCCGTTAGATAAGGGTTATGGTAAGGGTTAGGGTTACGGTTAGGTTTAGGGGGAGGGTTAGGCTAAGGCATGGGGTTAGGGTTAAGGTTAGCATTAGGTTTAGGGTGAGGATGACTGTTAGGATTAGAGTTACGGTTAGGGTGAGGGTGAGGGTGAGGGCTAGGTTTACGCTGAGGGTTAGGGTGACGGTGAGGGTTAGGGTGAGGGTGAGGGTTAGGGTGAGGGTGAGGGTGAGGTTTAGGTTTAGGGTGAGGGTTAGGGTGAGGGGAAGGGTTAGGGTTAGTGTGAGGGTTAGGGTTAGTGTGAGGGTTAAGGTCAGGGTTAGGGTGAGGATAAGGTTTAGGGTGAGGGTTAGGGTGAGGGTGAGGGTTAGGGTTAGCGTTAGGTATAGGGTGAGGGTTAGGGTTACGGTTAGGGTTACGGTTACAATTAGGTTGAGGGTGAAGGTGAGGGATAGGGTTAGGTTTGGGTGAGGGTTAGGGTTAGTGTTAGGTTGGGGTGAGAGTTAGGGTTGGGGTGAGGGTTAGCATTAGGTTTAGGGTCAAGGTGAGTTTGGCGGTGAGCGTTAAATTTAGGATTAGGTTTTGGGTGAGTGTGAGGGTTAGGATTAGGAATAGGGTTAGGCTTAGGCTGAGGGTGAGGGTGAGGGTGATTGTTAGGGTTAATGTTAGGGTTAGGTTTAGGGTCAGGGTTCGGGTTTGGGTTAGTGTGAGGGTGAGGGATAAGGTGAGGTTTAGATTTAGCGTTAGCATTAGGGTTAGGGTGAGAGTTAGGGTTAGGGTTAGGGGGAGGGCTAGGGTGAGGGTAAGGGTTAGGTTTAGGGTGAGGGTTAGGGTGATGTTGAGCATTAGGGTGAGGGTAAGCGTTAGGGTTAGGGTGATGGTGAGGGTTAGGTTTAGGGTGAGGGTAAGATTTAGGGTGAGGTTTAGGGTTAGGGTGAGGGTTAGGCTGAGGGACAGGGTGACGGTGAGGGTTAGGGTTAGTGTTAGGGTGAGGGTTATGGTGAGGGTTAGTGTTAGAGTTAGGTTTAGGGTGAGGTTTAGGGTGACGGTGAGCATTAGAGTGAGGGTGAGTGTTAGGGTTCCAGGAACGGTTTGGTTGAGGGTTAGGTTGAGGGGGAGATTTAGTGTTAGGGTTAGGCTTAGGGTGAGGGTTAGTGTTTGGGTTAGGGGAGGGTGAGGAATAGAGTGAGGGTTAGGGTTAGCATTAGGGTTAGGGTGAGGGTGATGGTTAGGCTTAGGGTTTGGGTAAGGGCTAGGGTGAGGGTGAGGTTTAGGGTTAGGGTTAGGTTTAGGGTTAGGGTGAGGGTGAGGGTGAGGGTTAGGGTTAGGGTGAGTGTGTAGTTTAGGGTGATGGTGGGGGTTAGGGTGAGGGTGAGGGTTATGGTTAGGTTAAGGGTGAGGGTGAGGGTGAGGTTTAGGATTAGGGTTAAACTTAGGGTTAGGGTGTGGATAAATGTTAGGGTGAGGGTTAGTGTGTGGGTGAGGGTTAAGTTTACTGTTAGGATCAGGGTGAGTGTTAGGGTGAGGGTTATGGTTAGGTTTAGGTTTAGGTTGAGGGTTAGGTTTAGGGTTAGGGTTAGGGTGAGAGTTAGGGTTAGGGTGAGGTTTAGCGGTAGGTTTAGGGTTAGGGTGAGGTTTTGGGTGAGGTTTAGATTTAGGATTAGGGTTAGGGTTAGGATTAGGCTTAGGCTTAGGGAGAGGGTGAGGGTGAGAATGAGGGTGAGCGTTAGTGTTAGAGTTAGTGATAACTTTAGGTTTAGGGTGAGGGGATGGTGAGAATTTCCGTTACATAAGGGTTATGGTAAGGGTTAGGGTTAGGGTTAGGTTTAGGGTGAGGGTTAGGCTGAGAGATAGGGTTAAGGATAGGGTTAGTGATAGGGTGAGGGTGAGGGTTATGGTTAGGTTTAGGGTGAGGATTAGGGTGAGGGTGAGTGTTAGGTTTAGGGTTAGATTGAGGGTTAGGGTGACAGAGAGGGTTAGAGTAAGTGTGAGGTTTAGGGTTAGGGTTATGTTGAGGATTAGGGTGAGGGTTAAGGTAAGGTTTAGGTTTGGGGTATGGGTTCGGGTGAGGGTAAGGTCTAGGGTGAGTTTTAGGGTGATGGTCAGGGTTAGGGTTAGCATTAGGGTTAGGGTGAGGGTGAGGGTTAGGGTTAGGGTAAGTGTGAGGGTGAGGTTTAGTATTAGGGTTCGGGTTCGGGTGAGGGATAGGGTTAGGGATAGTGTGAGGGTTAGGTTTAGTGTGTGGGTTAAGTTTAGGGTTAGTTTTAGGCTGAGGGTGAAGGTGTGGGTGAGGGTTAGAGTGAGGGTTAGGGACAGGTTTCACGTTAGTGTGAGGGTTAGGGTGAGGGTAAGGGTTAGGGTTATGGTGACGGTGAGGGTTATTGTGAGGGTTAGTGTTAGGGTTAGGCTGAGGTTGAGGGTTAGGGTGAGGATTGGGTTTAGTGTACGTATTAGGAATAGGGTGAGGGCTAGGTGAGAGTGCGGGTTAGGGTGAGGGTGAGGGTGAGAGTGATTATTTCGTTTAGGTATGGGTCCGGCTTAGGGTTAGGGTGAGGATTAGGGTGAGGGTGAGGGTTACGGGAGCTTTAGGTTCAGGGTGAGGAAGGGATAGGGTTTGGTTGAGGTTTAGGGTTAGGTTGATGTTCAGGGTGAGGGTGAGGGTTAGGGCAAGTGTGAGGTTTCGGGTGAGATTGAGGCGTAAGGTATGGTTGAGGGTTAGGGGTAGGGTTAGGGTTAGTCTGACAGTGAGGGTTTGGGCTAGGGTTAGGGTTAGGGTTAAAGTTAGGGTGAGGGTTATGGTGAGGGTTAGGGTTAGGGTTAGAATGAGGGTTAGGTTTCGTGTGAGGGTTATGGTTATTGTTAGATTGAGGTTTAGGGTGAAGGTAAGGGTTAGGGTGAAGGTTAGGGTGAGAATGAAGGTAGGAGTATCTTGAGTGTTAGGGTGAGGGTTCGGGTTCGGGTGAGGGTTAGGTTTAGGATTAGGGTTAGGTTGAGGGAAAGGGTTAGGGTGAGTGATAGGTTGAGTGTGAGGATTAGGGTGAGGGTTAGGGTTAGGATTAGGTGAGGGTGGGGGTGAAGGTTAGGGTTAGGCTGAGGGTTATAGTTAGGGTTAGGGTGAGGGTTAGCGTTAGGGTAAGGGTTAGGGTGAGATTGAGGATTAGGGTTAGGGTTAGGGTTAGGGTGAGGGGATGATGAGAGTTTCCGTTTTTTAAGGGTTAGGGTTGGTTTAGGGTGAGGGTGAGGTTTCAGGTGAGGGTGAGGGTTAGGGTGTGGGTGAGGGTTAGTGTGAGGGTGAGGGTGAGGGTGAGGTTTAGATTTAGGCTGAGGCTTAGGGTGAGTGTTATGGTTAGTGTGAGGGTTATGGTTAGGGTTAGGGTGAGGGTAAGGTTTAGGGTGAGGGTTAGGGTGAGGGTGAGCGTTAGGGTTAGCATTAGGGTTAGGGTGAGGCTGAGGGTTAGGGTCGGGGTTAGTGTTAGGGGGAGGTTTAGGGTGAGGGTGAGCGTTAGGGTTAGGGTGAGGGTTAGGGTGATGGTGAGCATTAGGGTTAGGGTGAGCATTAGGGTTAGGGTGAGGGTGAGGTTTAGGTTTAGGGTGAGGGTTAGGTTTAGGGTGAGGGTAAGGGTTAGGGTGAGGGTTAAGGTGAGGGTGAGGGTTAAGGTTAGCACTAGGGTTATGGTGAGGGTGAGGTTTAGGGTTAGGATGAGGGTTAGGCTGAGGGCTAGGGTTAGGGTTAGGGTGAGGGATAGGGTGAGGATGAGGGTTAGGGTTAGGTTTAGGGTGAGGGTTAGGGTGAGGGTGAGTTTTCGAGTTAGGTTTAGGGTGAGGGTTAGGGTTACTGTGAGTGTTAGAATGAGGATGAGTGTTAGTGTTCCGGGAATGGTTAGGTTGAGGGTTAGGTTTAGGGTGAGAGATAGGGTTAGGTTTAGGTCTAGAATGAGGGTTACTGTTTGGTGAGGGTGAGGGATAGGGTGAGTGTTAGGGTTAGCATTAGGGTTATAGTGAGGGTGATGGTTAGGATTAGGTTTAGGTTGAGGGCTAGGGTGAGGGTTAGGATTAGGGTTAGGGTTAGGTTTAGGTTTAGGGTCAGGGTGTGGGTGAGGGTTAGGGTTAGGTTGTGTGTGAAATTTAGGGTGAAGCTGAGGGTTAGGGTGAGGGTGTAGTTTAGGGTGAGGGTGAGGGTTAATTTGAAGGTTAGGATGAAAGTGAGGTTTGGTGTAGCGTTAGGGTTAGGGTGAGGTTTAGGGTGAGGTTGAGGGTTAAGTATAGAGTCAGGGTTAGGGTGAGGTTAAGGCTTAGGGTGAAGGATAGGGTGAGGGTGATGGACAACGTTAGGCTGAGGGTGAGGGTGAGGGTGTGGATTAGGTTTAGAGTGAGGGTTAGAGTTAGGCTTAGGGTTAGGGTTAGGGTTAGGGTTATGTTTAGGGTGAGCGTTTGGGTGAGTGGTAGGGTTAGGGTTAGGGTGAGGTTTAGGGTTAGTGTGTGCGTTAGGGTTAGGGTAAGGATTAGGCTGAGGGTGAGGGTGAGGGTGAGGGTGAGAGTTACGTTTCTGGTTAGGGTTAGGGTTAGGGTTAGGGTGAGGGTGAAGCGTAAGGTGAAGGTTAGGAATAGGGTTAGGTTAAGGGTTAGCGGAGGCTTAGAGTTTGGTTTAGGTTGAGGTTTAGGGTTAGGGTTATGGTTAGGGTGAGTGTGAGGGTGAGGGTTAGGGTGAGGGTTTGGGTTAGGGTTAGGGTGAGTGTTAGGGTGAGGGTGAGGTTTAGGTTTAGTGTGAGTGTTAGGGTTAGGGTGAGGGTGATGATTAGGTTTAGGGTTAAGGCTACGGTTAGGGTGATGATTAGGGTGAGGGTGATGGGTAGGGTATGGGTGAGGGTTAGGTTTAGTTTGAGGGTTATGATAATTGTTAGGGTTTGGGTTAGGATGAGGTTTAATGTGACGTTGAGGTTTAGGGTTAGGGTTAGGGTTTGGGAGAGGGTAAGGATTAGGGTGAGGGTTAGGGTGAGGTAAGGGTTAGGGTTAGCATTAGGGTTAGGGTGAGTGTTAGGGTGAGGTTGAGGGTTAAAGTTAGGGTTAGGATAACGGTGAGGGTATGGGTTGGGTATAGGGTTAAGAGGTTTAGTGTTAGGGTGAAGGTAAGGGTGAGTGTTAGGTTTAGGGTGAAGGTGAGGTTAAGAGTGAGGATTACTGTTAGGATTATAGTTTGGGTTAAGGTTAGGCTGAGTTTTGGGTGACAGTGAAGGTGAGGGTGAGGGTTATGGTTAGGGTGATTGTTTGGGTTAGTGTGAGGTTTAGGGTGAGGACGAGGGTAAGCGTTAAGGTGAGGGTGAGTGTTAGGGTCAGGGTTAGGGTGACTGTGAGGGTTAGGGTGAGGGTAGGGTTAGGTTTAGGTTTAGGGTGATGGTTAGGCTGAGGGTTAGAGTTAGGGTTAGGGTTATGGTGAGGGTTAGGGTGAGTGTGAGGGTTAGGGTTAGGGTGAGGTTTAGGGTTAGAGTTAGGGTTGCGGTGAGGGCTAATGTGAGGGTGAGGTTTAAGGTTAGGGTAAGGTTTAGGGTGAAGGTAAGGGTAGCTGGTAGGGTTAGGATTCGGGTTATGGTTAGGTTTAGAGTGAGGCTTACAGTTAGCGTTGGGGTTATGGTTAGCATGAGAGTAAGTGTTAGGGTGAGGTTTAGGGTGTGAGTGAGGGTTACGGTGAGAGGAAGTGTTAGGCTTAGGGTTAGGATGAGTGTTCGGTTATTTTTACGGTTAGGGTTAGGGTTAGGGTGAGGGTTAGAATTAGGGTAAGGTTTAGGGTGAAGGTGAGGCTGAGTGTGAGGATTCGGGTTACGGTTAAGTTTAGGGTGAGGGTGACGTTGAGGGATAGGTTGATGATTAGGGTTAAGGTTAGATTTAGGCTCAGGGTGATGGTGAGGGTGAGGGTGAGGATTAGGATTAAGCTTAGCTTTAGGGTAAGGGTGAGGGTTAGGGTTAGTATTAGGGTGAAGGTTAGGATGAGTGTGAGGGATAGGGTTTGTGTTAAGGTTTGGGTGAGGGTGAAGGTGAGGGTTAGGGTTACGGTTAGGGTGAGGGTAAATGTGAGGATTAGGTTAAGATTAGGGTTAGGGTTAGGGTAAGGATTAGGATTAGGATGAGGGTGAGGGTGAGTGTTATGTTTAGGGTGAGGGTTAGTTTTAGGGTTAGGGTGAGGTTTAGGGTGAGTGTGATGTTTAGGGTGAGGATGAGTGTTCGGTTGAGGGTTAGGGTTAGGGTGTGGTTGAGGCTTAGGGTTAGGGTGAGGCTAAGGGTGAGGTTTAGTATGAGGGTTAGGGTTATGGTTAGTTTTAGGGTGAAGGTGAGTGTTAGGGTTACATTTAGGGTGAGGGTAAGGGTTAGGGTGAGGGTTAGGTTGATGGTTAGTTTTAGGGTTAGGATGAACATTAGGGTTAGGGTGAGGGTTAGGGTGAGGGTTAGGGTTAAGGTTAGGGTTAGGTTTAGGTGAGGTTTAGGGTTAAGGTTAGGGTTAGGGTGAGGGTCAGATTTAGGTTGAGGTTTAGGGTGATTGTGCGGGTTAGGATTTGGGAAAGGCTAAGTGTTAGGGTGACAGTTATGGAGAGGGTGAGGTTTAGGGTTAGCATTAGTGTTAGCGAGAGGGTAGGGTTAGGGTTAGCGTGAGGGTTAGGGTGAGTGTTAGGGTTAGGGTTAGGGTGAGGGTTAGGGTTAGGGTTAGGGTGAGGGGTAGGGTGAGGTTTAGGGTTAAGGTTATTGTTAGGGTTAGTTTTCGGGTTAGGGTGAGGTTGGGATTGAGTTTTAGGTTTAGGGTTATTGTAAGGGTTAGTTTTAGGTTAAGCATTAGGGTTAGTGTTAGGGTGAGGGGGAAAATTAGGGTGAGTGTGTGGGTGAGGGTGTGGGTGAGGTTTAGGGTTAGAGTGAGGGTTAGGTTGAGGGTTAGTGTAATGGTAAGGGTTATTGTGAGTGTTAGCCTTAGGGTTAGGATGAGGTTGAGGGTGAGGATGAGGGTGAGGGTTAGGGTTAGGGTTAGAATGAGGGCTAGGTTGAGGGTGTGGGTTAGGGTGAGTGTGAGGGTGAGGGTGAGGATTTCGGTTAGGTAAGGTTTAGGGATAGGATTAGGCTGAGGATTAGGCTGAGGGTGAGGTTTAGGGTGAGGCTGAGGGTTAGGGTGAGGGTGAGTGTTCGGGTGAGGGTGAGGCTAAGGATGTGGGTGAGGATTAGGGTTAGGGTGAGGGTTAGTGTTACGGTGAGGGTTATGGTGAGGGTGAACTTTAGGGTTAGCGTGAGGATTAAGGATAGAGTGAGATTTAGAATTATGATGAGGGTTAGGCTTAGGGTGAGGGTGAGAGTGAGGGTTAGGTTAGGGTGAGGGTTCTTGTGAGGCTTGGGGGTTAGGGTGTGTGTGAGGGCTAGGGTTAGGGTGAGGGATAGGGTAACTGTGACGTTAAGGGTGAGTGTGAGTGTGAGGGTGAGGGTTAGGTTTAAGGTTAACGTTTGGGAGAAGGTTTGGGTTAGGGTTAGCGTGAGGGTTAGGGTGAGGATTATGATTAGGGTGAGGGTTAATGTGAGGATTAGGATTAGGGTAGGCTTAGGGTGAGGGTAAGGATTATGGTGAGGTTTATGGTGAAGGTGAGATTAGTGTTAGCGTTAGGGTTAGGGTGAGTTTTATGGTGAGGGTTAGTTTTAGAGTTAGGTTTAAAGTAAGGATTAGGGTTAGGGATCGTTTACAGTTAGGGTGAGGATGAGGGTGAGTTTTAGGGTGAGGTTGACTGTTAGGTTTAGGTTTAGGGTGAGGTTTAGGGTGAAGGTGATGTTTAGGATGAGGGTGAGGGTTAGGGTGAAGGTTAGGGTTAGGTTGATGTTTAGGGTGAAGGTTAGGATCAGTGTGAGGGTTAGTGATAGTGTTAGGATTAGGGTTAGGGTGAGGGTGAGGGTTAGGCTTAGGGTTCGGTTTAGGGTTAGGGTGAGGGTGAGGGTGAGGGTTACGGTGAGGGTGAGGGTTAGGGTTAGGTTTAGGGTGAAGGTTAGGATGAGTGTGAGGGTTAGTGATAGTGTTAGGATTAGGGTTAGGTTGAGGGTGAGGGTTAGGCTTAGGGTTCGGTTTAGGGTTAGGCTGAGGGTGAGGGTGAGGGTTAGGTTTAGGTTTACCATTAAGGTTAGCATTAGGCTTAGGATGAGTGTGAGGGTGAGGGTTATGTTTAGGGTTTAGGTTAGATTTAGGAATAGGGTGAGGGTTAGTGTGAGGGTGCTGTTTAGGGTGAGGATGAGGGTTTGGTTGAGAGTTTGCGTTAGGGTGTGGTTGAGGCTCAGGTTTATGGTGAGGGTTAGGGTGAGGTTTAGGGTTAGGGTTAGGGTTAGGGTGAAGGTGAGGGTTAGGGTAACGTTTAGTGTGAGGGTAAGAGTTAGGGTGAGGCTTTGGTTGAGGGTTAGGTTTAGGGTTAGGATGAGGGTTAGGGTGAGGTGTAGGGTTATGGTTAGGGTGAGCATTAGGGATAGGGTGAGGGTTAGGGTGAGGGTTAGGGTTAGAGTTATGGTTAGGTTGGGGTTGAGGGTAAAGGTTAGGGTTAGGGTTAGGGTGAGGATAAGGGTTAGGGTTAGGCTTAGGCTGAGTGTGAGGTTTAACATTTGGGAAAGGCTAAGTGTTAGGGTGAGGGTTATGTTGAGGCTGAGGTTTAGGGTTAGCATTAGGGTTAGGGTGAGGGTAGGGTTAAGGTTAGGGTGAGGGTTAGGGTGAGGATGAGGGTTAAGGATAGCGGGAGGGTAAGGGTTAAGGTGATTGTTAGGATGAGAGTTAGGGTTAGGGTTATTGTTAGTTATACGTTAAGGGTTAGATTGAGGGTAGGATTGAGGTTTAGGGTTAGGGTTAGTGTGAGGGTTAAGTTTAGGTTTAGGGTTAGGGTTAGTGTTAGGGTGAGTGTTAGAGTGAGGGTGTGGGTGAGGGTGAGGGTGAGGGTTAGTGTTAGAGCGTGGGTTAGGTTGAGGTTTAATGTGACGGTAAGGGTTATTGTGAGTGTTAGGGTTAGCGTTAGGCTGAGGTTGAGGTTGAGGGTGAGGGTTAGCGTTAGAGTTAGGGTTAGGGTTACGGTGTGGGCTAGGGTGAGGGTGAGGGTTAGGATTAGGCTTAGGGTTAGGGTGACGTTGAGGGTGAGGGTTATGGTTAGGTTTAGGGTGAGGGTTAGGGTTAGGGTGAGGGTTAGAGTGAGGGTTAGCGTTAGGGCTAGGGTTAGAGTTAGGTTTAGGGTTAGGGTGAGGGTTAGGTTTAGGGTTAGGATTAGTGTTTGGGTAAGGGTTAGGCTGAGGGTGAGGGTGAGGGTAAGGGTTAGGGTCAGGGTTAGGGTTAGGATTATTGTTAGCTTTATTTTTAGGGTTAGCTTGAGGGTGAGATTGAGGTCTAGGGTTAAGGTTAGTGTGAGGGTTAGGTTTAGGGGTAGGTTTAGTGTTAGGGTGAGTTTGAGGGTTAGGGTGAGGGTGTGGGTGAAGTTGAGGGTGAGGGTTAGGGTTAGGGTGAGAGCTAGGTTGAGGGTGATGGTTATGGTGAGGGTTAGGGTGAAGGTGAGGATTTCATTTAGGTAATGGTTAGGGATTGGATTAGGGTGTGGATTAAGCTGAGGTAGAGGGTTAGGATGAGGATTATGCTGAGGGTGAGGTTTAGGGGTAGGGTTAGGTTTAGGGTGAAGTTTAGGGTTAGTGTTAGGGTGAGAGTTATGGTTATGGTGATGTATAGGGTGAGGGTGAGGTTTAAGTTCATGGTGAGCATTTGGGTGAGTGTGAGGTGTAGCGTGTGGGTGAGGGTTAGGGTTAGGCTGATGGTGAAGGTTAGGGTTACTGTGAGGGTTAGGGTTATGGTTAGGGTGAGGGTTAGAGTGAGGGTTAGGGTTAGGGTTAGGGTTAGAGTTAGGTTTAAGGTTAGGGTGACTGTTAGGTTTAGGGTTAGGATTAGTGTTTGGGTTAGGGTTAGGCTGAGGGTGAGGGTGAGGGTAAGGGTTAGGGTTAGGCTGAGGGTGAGGGTGAGGTTAATGGTTAGGGTGAGGGTTAGGGTTAGGATTATTTTTAGGTTTATTTTTAGGGTTAGCTTGAGGGTGAGATTGAGGTCTAGGGTTAATGTTAGTGTGAGGGTTATGTTTAAGATTAGGTTTAGTGTTAGGGTGAGGTTGAGGGTTAGGTTGAGGGTGTGGGTGAGGTTGAGGGTGATTGTTAGGGTTAGGGTAAGAGCTAGGTGGATGGTGATGGTTAAGATGAGGGTTAGGGTGAGGGTGAGGATTTCATTTAGGTAAGGGTTAGGGATTGGATTAGGGTGTGGATTAAGCTGAGGTACAGGGTTAGAGTGAGGGTTATGGTTAGGTTTAGGCTGAGGGTGAGGGTGAGGGTGTGGGTGAGTGTTGTGGTTAGTGTTTGGGGTATGGTTAGGGTGAGGGCTAGGATGAGGGTGATGGTTAGGTTGAGGGTACAGTGAGGGAGACGATTTCGTTTAGGTAAAGGATATGGATAGAGTGAGGGTGAGGATTAGGCTGAGGGTGTGGTTTAGGGTGAGGGTTAGTGTTAGGGTGAGATTTAGGGTTAGGGATAGGGTGATGGTTAGGGTTAGGGTGAAGTATATGGTGAGGGTGAGGGTTAAGTTCATGGTAAGTGTTCGGGTGAGGGTGAGTGGTAGGGTGTGGGGGAGGGTTAGGTTTAGGGTGAGGGTTAGGGTGATGGTGAGGGTTAGGGGTAGGGGTAGGGTTAGGGTGAGGGTTAGGGTTAGGTTTAGGGTTAAGGTGAGTGTTACGGTTAGGATTAAGTTTAGGGTTAGAGTTAGGGTTAGGTTGAGGGGAGTGTGAGGGTTAGGATTAGGTTCAGGATTAGGGTGCGGGTCAGCTTTAGGGTTAGGATTAGTGTTTGGGTTAGGGTTAGGCTGAGGGTGAGGTTTGGGTTAGGGTTAGGTTTAGGGTGAGGGTAAGGGTTAGGGTTAGGGTTAGGGTGAGGGCTAGGTTGAGGGTGATGTTTAAGGTGAGGGTTAGGGTGAGGGTGAGGATTTCAGTAAGGTAAGGGTTAGGGATTGGGTTAGGGTGGGTATTAGGCTGAAGGTGAGGGTTAGGTTGAGGTTTAAGGTTATGGTAAGGGTTAGGGTGGGGTTTAGGCTGAGGATGAGGGTGAGGGTGAGGGTGATGGTTCGGATTAGTGTTTGGTTTAGGGTGAGGGTGAGGGGTAGGATTAGGGTGATGGTTAGGGTGAGGTTAGGGTGAGGGTGAGGATTTCGGTTAGGTAAAGTTTAAGGATAAGTTTAGGATGAGGATTATGCTGAGGGTGAGGTTTAGGGTTAGGGTTAGGGTTTGTGTGAGGTTTAGGGTTAGTGTTAGGGTGAGAGTTATGGTTATGGTGATGTATAGGGTGAAGGTGAGGATTAAATTCATGGTGAGCGTTCGGGTGAGTGTGAGGTGTAGCGTGTGGGTGAGGGTTAGGCTTAGGCTGATGGTGAAGGTTAGGGTTACTGTGAGGGTTAGGGTTAGGGTTAGGGTGAGTGTTAGGGTTAGGATTAGGGTTAGGGTTAGGGTTAGGTTGAGGGGAGAGTTAGGGTTAGGGTTAGGTTCAGGGTTAGGTTGAGGGTTGGGTTTAGGGTTAGGATTAGTGTTTCGGTTAGGGTTAGGCTGAGGGTGAGGTTGAGGGTTAGGGTTAAGTTTAGGATGAGGGTAAGGGTTAGGGTTAGGTTGAGGGCTAGGATGAGGGTGATGATTAAGGTGAGGGTTAGGATGAGGATGAGGATTTCAGTTAGGTAAGGGTTAGGGATTGGGTTAGGGTGTGTATTAGGCTGAGCGTGAGGGTTAGGGTGAGGGTTAGGGTTAGGGTGAGGGTTAGGGTAGGGTTTAGGATGAGTTTGAAAGTGAGGGTGAGGGTGAGGGTTGGGCTTAGTATTTGGGTTAGGGTTAGGTTGAGGTCTAGGATGAGGCTGATGGTTAGGGTGAGGGTTAGGTTTAGGGTGAAGATTTCGGCTACGTAAGGTGAGGTATACGGTTAGGGTGAGGATTAGTCTGAGGGTGAGGTTTAGGGTGAGGGTTAGGGTTAGGGTAAGGGTTATGGTTATCGTGATGTATAGGGTGAGGGTGAGGGATAAGTTCATGTTGAGGGTTTGGGTGATGGTGAAGGGTAGGGTTTGGGTGAGGGTTAGGGTTAGCGTGAGGGTTAGGTTTAGGGTTAGGATGAGAGTTAGGGTTAGGGTTAGGGTTAGGTTGAGGGTTAGGTTGAGGGTTAGGTTAGGGTTAGGGTGAGGTTAGGGTTAGGGTTAGTGTGAGTCTTAGAGTTAGGGTTAGGGTTATGGTTAGGGTAAGGTTTAGGGTGAGCTTGAGGATTAGGTTTAAGTTAAATGTGAGGGTTAGGTTGAATGTTAGGGTTAGGATTAGGGTTATTGTGAGGGTTAGGGTGAGGGTTAGGGTTAGGGTTAGGGTGAGAGTTATGGTTAGGGATAGGGTTAGGTTGAGGTTTAGGTTGAGGGGTAGGGTTAGGGTTAGAGTGAGGTTAGGGTTAGGGTTTGTGTGAGACTTAGAGTTAGGGTTAGGGTTATGATTAGGGTGAGGTTTAGGGTGAGATTGAGGATTAGGTTTAAGATAAATGTGAGGGTAAGGTTGAATGTTAGTGTTAGGATTAGGGTTATTGTGAGGGTTAGGGTTAGGGTGAGGGTTAGGGTGAGGGTATGTGTAAGGTTGAGGGTTACGGTGAGGGTATGTGTTAGGGTTAGGGTCAGGATGAGTTGTAGGGTGAGAGTTAGGGTTAGGGTTAGGGTTAGGGTGAGAGTTAGCGTTAGGGTTAGGGTTAGTGTGAGGGCGAGGGTGAATTTGAGGATTAGGGTTAGCGTTAGGTTGAGGGGTGGGTGAGGGTTGGGGTTAGGTTTAGGGTGAAGTTTAGGGTTATGATGTGGTTTAGGTTTAGATTTAGGGTTGGTGGAGGGGGTGTTGAGGGTTTGATTTGGGATTAAGTTTAGGGTGAGGGTAAGGGTTAGGGTGAGCGTTAGCATTAGGGTTAAGTTTAGGGTTAGGGTAAGGATAAGGGATAGGGTGAGGGTTAGGGTGCAGGTGAGGGTTAAGTTTAGCCTTAGGGTTATCGTGAGGGTTAGTGTGAGGGTTAGGGTTAGGATTAGTGTTAGGGTTATGGTTAGGGTGAAGGTTAGGGTGAGGGTTAGCGTGACGGTGAAGGAAAAGGGAGGTGATGGTGCGTGTTAGGGTTAGGGTTCGGGTGAGGTTTATTGTTAGGTTGATGGTTAGGGTGAGGGGTAGGGTTAGGGTTAGGAAAGTGTTAGGTTTAGTGTGAGGGTTAGGGTGAGGCTGAGGGTAAGGGTTAGGTTGAGAGTTAGGTTGACGGTGAGGGTTAGAGTTAGGGTTCAGTTTAGGGTTAGGGTGAGGATAAGGGTTAGGACGAGGGTTAGGGGGTGTGTGAGGGTTAGGATTAGGTTTAGGTTTAGGATGAATAGTGAGGTTTAGGGATAGGGTTAAGGTGAGGTTGAGGTTGATGTTTAGGGTTAGTGTGAGGATTACTTTGAGGATGAGGTTTTCGGTGAGAGTGAGGTTAGGGTCATGTTTAGGGTTAGGCTGAGGGTGAGTGTGAGCGTGAGGGGTGAGTTAGGGTTAGGGTGAGGGATAGGTTTAGTGTGTGGCTTAGGGTGAATGTGAGGGTAAGGGTTAGGGTGAGAGTTAAGGTGATTGTGAGGGTTAGCGTTAGGGTGAGGGTAAGGTTTAGTTTGAGGGTTAGGGTTAGGGTTATTGTTAGGTTTAGGTTTAGGTTGAGGGTTAGGGTTAGTGTGATGGCTGGGTTGAGGGAGAGGGTTAAGGGTTAGGGTTAGGATAAGGGTTTGGGTGAGGGTAAGAGTTAGGGTGAGGGTTAGGTTAATGGTGAGGGTGAGGGTTTGGGTTAGGGTGAGAGTAAAGTTTAGGAAGAGGTTTAGGTTGATGGTGAGGTTCAGTGTGAGGGTTAGGGTTAGGTTCCGGATTAGGGTGAGTGTGAGGATTAAGTTGTGGTGTAGGGTGGGGTGAGGGTCACGTGAGGGTTAGGGTTAGGATTAGGTTGAGTGTTAGGGTTAGGGTGAGTGTTAGGGTTAGGTTTAGGTTTAGGGTGAGTGTGAGGGTTAGGGTTAGCGGGAGGGTAAGGGTTAAGGTGAGGGTTAGGATGAGAGTTAGCCTTAGATTTATTGTTAGGGTTAGGTTAAGGGTTAGGTTGAGAGTAGGATTGAGGTTTAGGGTTAGGGTTAGTGTGAGGGCTAAGTTTAGGTTTAGGGTTTGGGTTAGTGTTAGGGTGAGGGTTAGGTTGAGGGTTAGTGTGACGGTAAGGGTTATTGTGAGTGTTAGGATTAGGGTTAGGCTGAGGTTGTGGGTGAGGTTGAGGGTTAGGGTTAGAGTTAGGTTTAAGGTTAGGGTGTGGGCTAGGGTGAGGGTGAGGGTTAGGATTAGGCTTAGGGTTAGGGTGACTGTGAGGGTTAGGGTTATGGTTAGGGTTAGGGTGAGGGTTAGGGTTAGGGTGAGGGTTAGAGTGAAGGTTAGGGTTAGGGTTAGGGTTAGAGTTAGGTTTAGGGTTAGGGTGAGGGTTAGGTTTAGGGTTAGGATTAGTGTTTGGGTTAAGGTTAGGCTAAGGGTGAGGGTGAGGGTAAGGGTTAGGGTGAGGGTTAGGTTTAGGATTATTTTTAGGTTTATATTTAGTGTTAGCTTGAGGGTGAGATTGAGGTCTAGGTTTAGGGTTAGTGTGAGGGTTAGGTTTAGGTTTAGGTTTAGTGTTAGGGTGAGGTTGAGGGTTAGGTTGAGGGTGTGGGTGAGGTTGAGGGTGAGGGTTAGGGTTAGGGTAAGAGCTAGGTTGTGGGTGATGGTTAAGGTGAGGGTTAGGGTGAGGGTGAGGATTTCAGTTAGGTAAAGGTTAGGGATTGGTTTAGGGTGTGAATTAGGCTGAGGGTGAGGGTTAGGGTTATGGTGAGGTTTATGGTGGGGTTTAGGCTGAGGTTGAGGATGAGGGTGAGCATTGGGGTTAGTGTTTGGTTTAGGGTTAGGGTGAGGGCTAGGATTAGGGTGATGGTTAGGGTGAGGGTTAGGGTGAGGGTGAGGATTTCAGTTAGGTAAAGGTTAGGGAAAAGGTTAGGATGAGGATTATGCTGAGGGTGAGGTTTAGGGTTAGGGATAGGTTTAGGGTGAGGTTTACGGTTAGTGTTAGGGTGAGGGTTATGGTTATGGTGATGTATAGGGTGAGGGTGAGCTTTAAGTTCATGGTGAGCGTTCGGGTGAGTGTGAGGGGTAGGGTGTGGTTCAGGGTTCGGGTAAGGGTGACGGTGAGGGTTAGGGTTACTGTGAGGGTTAGGGTTAGGGTTAGGGTTAGGGTGAGTGTTAGGGTTTGGATTAGGGTTAGGGTTAGGGTTTGGTTGAGGCTTAGGTTGAGGGCTAGGTTTAGATTTAGGGTGAGGTTAGGGTTAGGGTTAGGGTTAGGTTGAGGGGTAGGTTGACGGTTAGGGTTAGAGTTAGGGTGAGGTTAGGGTTAGAGTTACTTTGAGTCATAGAGTCAGGGTTAGGTTTATGGTAAGGGTTT
Source organism: Dipodomys merriami (assembly GCF_024711535.1). Taxonomy (NCBI): domain Eukaryota; kingdom Metazoa; phylum Chordata; class Mammalia; order Rodentia; family Heteromyidae; genus Dipodomys; species Dipodomys merriami. Next base: position 2,439,827 of record NW_027202349.1, on the reverse strand, counting down.
GGGTTAGGGTGAGGTTGACGATTAGGTTTAAGATAAATGTTAGGGTTAGTTTGAATGTTAGGTTTAGGATTAGGGTTATTGTGAGGGTTAGGATGAGGGTTAGGGTTATGGTTAGGGTTAGCGTGAGGGTTAGGGTCAGGGCAAGTGTTAGGTTGAGTGTTAGGGTTAGGGTAAGTGTTAGGGTTTGGGTTAGGGTCAGGATGAGTTGTAGGGTGAGAGTTAGGGTTAGAGTTAGGGTGAGGGTGAGGGTTAATGTTAGGGTTAGGGTTAGTGTGAGGGTGAGGGTGAGGGTGAGTGTGAGGATTAGGGTTAGGGTTAGGGTGAGGGGAGGGTGAGGGTTGGGGTTAGGATTAGGGTGAGGATTAGGGTTATGGTGTCGTTAGGTTTAGGGTTAGGGTTAGGGCGAGGGGGAGGTTGAGGGTTTGATTTGGGGTTAAGGTTTGGGTGAGGGGTAGGGTTAATATTAGGGTGAGGGTAACGGTTAGGGTGAGGGTTAGCATTAGGGTTAAGTTTAGGGTTAGGGTAAGGATAAGGTATGGGGTGAGGGTTAGGGTGCAGGTGATGGTTAAGTTTAGCGTTAGGGTTATGGTGAGGGTTAGGGTGAGGTTTAGGGTTAGGATTAGTGTTAGGGTTATGGTTAGGGTGAGCGTTAGGGTGAGGGTTAGGGTGATGATGAGGGTTAGGAGGAGTTGATGGTGAGGATTAGGGTTAGGGTTAGGGTGAGGTTTATTGTTAGGTTGATGGTTAGGGTGAGGGGTAGGGTTAGGGTTAGGGAAAGTGTTAGTTTTAGTGTGAGGGTTAGGGTGAGGGTTAGGGTTAGGGTGAGGCTGAGGGTAAGGGTTAGGTTGAGCGTTAGGGTTAAGTTTAGGGTAAGGGTGAGGATATGGGTTAGGATGAGGGTTAGGGGATGTGTGAGGGTTAGGATTAGTGTTAGGTTTAGGATGAGGGTGAGGGTTAGGTTTAGGGTTAAGGTTAGGGTGAGGGTGATGTTTAGGGTTAGTGTGAGGATTAGGGTGAGGATGAGGTTTAGGGTGAGGGTGAGGGTTAGGGTCATGTTTATGGTTTGGCTGAGGGTAAGGGTGAGGGTTAGAATTAGGGTTAGGGTGAGGGTTAGGTTTAGAGTGTGGCTTAGGGTGAATGTGAGGGTCAGTGTTATGGTGAGGGTTAAGGTGATTGTGAGGGTTAGCGTTAGGGTGAGGGTTAGGTTTAGGGTGAGGGTTAGGTTTAGGGTGATGGCTAGGGTGAGGGTTAGGTTTAGGGTGATGGCTAGGTTGAGGGTGAGGGTTAAGTGTTAGGGTTAGGGTTAGGGTTTGGGTGAGAGTAAGATTTAGGATAAGCTTTAGGTTGAGGGTGGTTCAGTGTGAGGGTTAGGGTTAGGTTCAGGTTTAGGGTGAGTGTGGGGATTAAATTGCGGTGTAGGTTGGGGTGAGGGTGAGGGTGAGTGTTAGGTTTAGGGTTAGGTTGAGTGTTAGGGTTAGGTTGAGTGTTAGGGTTAGGTTTAGGGTTAGGGTGAGTGTGAGGGTTAAGATTTGGGAAAGGCTAAGTGTTAGGGTGAGGGTTATGTTGAGGCTGAGTTTTAGGGTTAGCATTAGTGTTAGGGTGTGGGTAGGGTTAAGGTTAGGGTGAGGGTGAGGTTTAGGATTAGCAGGAGGGTAAGGTTTAAGTTGAGGTTTAGGATGAGAGTTAGGGTTAGGGTTATTGTTAGGGTTAGGTTAAGGGTTAGGTTGAGTGTAGGATTGAGGTTTAGGGTTAGGGTTAGTGTGAGGGTTAAGTTTAGGTTTAGAGTTAGGGTTAGTGTTAGAGTGTGGGTTAGGTTGAGGGTTAGTGTGACGGTAGGGGTTATTGTGAGTGTTAGGGTAAGTTTTAGGCTGAGGTTGAGGGTGAGGGTGAGGGTAAGGGTTAGAGTTAGGGTTAGGGTTAGGGTGTGGGCTAGAGTGAGGTTGAGGGTTAGGATTAGGCTTAGGGTTATGGTGATGGTGAGGGTTAGGTTTATGATTAGGGTTAGGGTGAGGGTTAGGGTTAGGGTGACTGTTACGGTTAGGGTGATTATTAGGGTTAGGATTAAGTTGAGGGTGAGGGCTACGTTGAGCGTGAGGGTGAGGGTTACTCTTAGGGTTAGGGTTAGGGTTACATTGAGGGTTAAGGTTAGGATGAGGGTGTGTGTTAGGGTTTTGGTTAGGTTTCGGGTTAGGTTTCGGGTTAGGTATAGTGTGAGGGTTAGGTTTAGGGTTATTTTTAGGGTTAGGGTTAGGTTGAGGGTGAGTGTGAGGGTTAGACTTTAGGTTAGGTTAGGGTGAGGTTGATGGTGAGGGTGAGGGTGAGGGTTACTGTTTTAGTTAGGAAAGTGTTAGGGTTATGGTTAGGGTGAGAATTAGGGTGAGGGTGAGGGTTAGTGTGAGGGTTAAGGTTTGGGTGAGCGTTAGGGTGTGAGTTAGGGTTAGGATTAGTGTTAGGGTTAGGGGAGGGGGATGTTTAGGGTTAGGTTTTGTGTGAGGTTGAGGGTTAGGTTTAGGGTTAGGGCAAGGGTTAGGGTTAGGGTGAGGATTAGGATTACAGTTAGGGTGAGAGTGAGGGTGAGAGTGAGGGTTAGAGTTAGGGTTAGGGTGAGGGTGATGGTGAGGGTTAGATTTAGGATTAGGATTAGGGTGAAGTTTAGGGTGAGGCTAAGGTTTAGGGTAAGGGTGAGGCTAAGGTGAGGGTGAGGGTTAGGGTGACGGGTAGTGTGAGGGATAGGGTTAGAATTATGGTGAGGATTAGTGTTAGTGTGAGGGTTAGGATTAGGGTTAAGTTTAGGGTTAGGGTGAGGATAAGTGTTACTGTGAGGGTTAGGGTGCAGGTGAGGATTAGGGTTAGCATTAGGTTTAGGGTAAGGTTTAGGGTGAGGGTAAGGGTGAGGTTGAGGGTTAGTTTGAGGGTTAGGGTTAGGGTGAGGGCTAGGGTGAAGGTAAGGGTGAGGTTTAGGGTTTGGGTTCGATTGAGGTTTAGGGTTAGTGTGAGGGTTAGGTTGAGGGTGAGGGTAAGGGTTAAGGTGAGAGTTAAGGTGAGGGTGAGATATAGGGTTAGGTGTAGGGTAAGGGTGAGGTTAACGGTTAGGGTTAGGATTAGAGTTAGGGTTAGGGTGAGGGTGAGGTGAGGGTTAGGGTTAGGTTTAGTGTGAGGTTGATGGTTAGACTTAGGGTTAGGGCGAGCGTTAGCGTTAGGGTGATGTTTAGGGTTAGGGTTAAGGTGAGGGTGAGAGTGAGGTAGAGGGTTAGGGTTAGGGTTAGGGTGAGGGTGAGGGTGAGGGTAAGGTGTTGGATTAGGTTTAGGATTAAGGTTAGAGTGAGAGTAATTGTTAGGTTGTGGGTGAGGGCTAGGGTGAGAGTGAGGGTTAGGGTGATGTTTAGGGTGAGGAATAGGGTTAGGGTCATGTTGAGGGTTTGGGTTAGTGTGAGGGTGAGGATTAGTGTTAAGGTTAGGGTTAGGGTGAGGATAAGGGTTAGATTGAGGATTAGGGTGAGGGTGATGTTTAGGCTTAGCGTTAGGGTTAGGGTAATGTTTAGGTTGAGGTCAAGGGTGAGGTTGAGGGTTAGGGTTAGTGGTAGGGTTAGTGTGAGGGTTAGGATTATGGTTATGGTGAAGGTTACGGTTAGGGTGAGGTTTGAGGTTTGTGTTAGGTTTAGGGTTAGGTTTACGGTTAGGGTTAGGATAAGGGTTAGAGTGAGGGATAGGGTGAGGTTGAGGGTTAGGCTTAGCATTAGGATTAGGGTAAGGTTTAGGTTGAGGTCAAGGGTGAGGTTGAGGGTTAGGGTTAGGGGTAGGGTTAGTGTGAGGGTTAGGGTTATGGTTAGGGTTAGGGCGAGGGTTAAGGTTTGTGTTAGGGTTAGGGTTAGGATGAAGGTTAGGTTTAGGGTTAGGGTGAGAATGAGGATTAAGGTTAGGGTTAAGGTTAGGGTGATGGTCAGGGTGAGGTTAAGGGTAGGGATGAGTGTTTGGGTGAGTGTGAGCGTTAGGGTTAGTGTGAGGGTAATGGTTATGCTGAGGGTTAGGGTGAGGTATGCTGAGGGTTAGGGTGAGGGTGAGCATTACTGTTAGGGTGAGGGTGACGTTTAGGGTTAGGGTTAGAGGTAGGGTGAGGACTAGGGTGAGGATGAGGGTTAGAGTTAGGGTTAGGGTGAGGGTTAGGTTGCAGGTGAGTGTTAGGGTCAGGGTTAGCTTTAGTGTGAATGTTAAGTTGAGGGTGAGGGTAGGGGTTAGGGTGACAATTAAGGTGAGGGTGAGGGTTAGAGTAAGGATTAGGGTTAGGGTTATTGTGAGGGCTAGGTTGAGGGTGAGGTTTAGGATGCAGGTGATGGTTAGCGTTAGCCTTAGGGTTATGGTGAGGGTTAGGTTGAGAGTTAGGGTTAGGATTAGGGTTAGGGTTAGGGTGAGGGTGAGAGTGAGGATGATGGTTAGGGTTAAGGTTAGGGTTAGGGTTGGGGTGTAGATTAGGGTTGGTGAGATGGTTAGGGTGAGCGTGAATTTAAAGTTTAGGGTGAGAATTAGTGTGAGTGTGAGGTTTAGGGTTAGGGTTTGGGTGAGGGTGAGGGTTAGGGTGAGGGTGAGTGTTAGGGTTAGGGTGAGGATTAGAGTTAGGATTAGTGTTAGGTTTAGGGCTACGATAAAGTTGAGGGTCAGGGTTAGGTTTAGGGTTTTGTTACAGTGAGGGTTAGGGTTAGTGTGAGGGTGTGTGTTAGGGTGTGTGTTAGGTTTCGGGTTAGGGTGAGGTTTAGGTTCAGTGTGAGGGCTAGGGTTAGGTTTATTTGACGGTGAGTGTGAGGGTTAGAGTTAGTTTTAGGTTAGGGTAAGGTTGAGCTTGAGGGTGAGGTTGAGGTTGAGTGTTTTAGTTAGGCAAGTGGTAGGGTTAAGGTTAGGGTGAGGATTAGGGTGAGGGAGAGAGTTAGGGTGAGGGTTAGGGTTTGGGTTAGGGTTAGGGTGAGGGTTCGGGTTAGGATTTGTGTTAGGGTGAGGGTGAGAGTGAGGGTGAGGATTAGGGTTAGGGTTAGGTTGAGGTTGAGGGTTCGGGTGAGGGTTAGGGCGAGAGTTAGTTTTAGGGAGAGGTGTAGGTTTAGGTTTAGGGTGAGGGTGAGGGTGAGGGTTAGGGTTAGGGTGAGGGTGAGGGTGAGGGTTAGGTTTAGGATTACGGTTAGGGTTAGGGTTAGGGTGAGGGTAAGGTTTAGGGTGAGGGTGAGGGTAAGGGTGAGCATTAGGGTTAGGGTGAGGGCTAGGGTGAGGGTGAGGTATAGGTTTACGGGTGAGTTTAAGGTGAGGGTGAGGGATAGGGTGATGGTGAGGGTGAAGGTTAGTGTGAGGGGTATGGTGAGGGATAGGGTTAGGGTTAGAGTGAGTTTTAGTGTTAGTGTTAGGGTTAGGGTAACGGTTAGGATTAGGGTTAGAGTTAGGGTTAGGTTTAGGTTTAGGGTTAGGGTTAGGGTTAGGGAGAAGATAAAGTTTATGCTGAGGGTTAGGGTGAGGGTGAGGGTTTGGGTTAGAGTTAGGGTAAGTATTATGTTGAGGATAAGGGTGAGGGTGAGGTTTAGGTTTAGGGATAGGCTTAGGGTGAGGGTGAGTGTTAGGGTGAGGGTTAGGGTTAGGGTTATTTTTATTGTTAGGTTTACTGTGAGGTTGAGTGTGAGGGTGAGGATTAAGGTTAGGGTTAGGTTGAGGCTGAGAGTGAGGGTGATGGTTAGGTTTAGGATTATTGTTATGGTTAGAGTTAGGCAGATGGTGAGGGTGAGGTTGAAAGTGAGGGTTAGGTTTAGGGTTAGGATTAGGGTTAAGGTGAAGGTTAGGTTTAGGGTGAGGGTAAGGGTGTGGGTTAGGTTTAGGATTATTGTTATGGGTTAGGTTTAGGATTATTATTATTATCAGTTAGGCTGAGGGTGAGGGTCAGGGTGAGGGTTAGGGTTAGTGTTAGGATTAGGGTGAAGATTAGGTTTAGTGTGAGGGTTAGAGTTAGGGTTAGGGTGAGGGTTATTTTTAGCATTAGGTTTAGGGTGAGGGTGACGGTGAGGTTGAGGGTTAGATTTAGTATTATTGTTAGGTTTAGAGTTAGGCTGAGGGTGAGGGGGAGGGGGAGGGGGAGTGTTAGGGTTAGGGTAAGTGTGAGGGTGAGGTTGAGAGTGAGGTTTAGGGTTAGGATTATTGTTAGAGTTAGGGTTATGGTAAGGGTTAGGGTGAGGGTTAGTATTAGGGTTAGTGTGAGGTTTAGGGTTAGGGTTAGGGTTAGGGTTAGGGTGAAGGTAAGGGTTAGAGTTAGGTTTTAGGAAAGGGTTAGGGTTAGGGTTAGAGTTAGAGTTAGTGTGAGGGTGAGGTTGAGGGTTATGTTGAGTATGAGATTTAGGTTTAGGGGTAGGGTGAGGGTTAGGTTGAGGGTAATGTTTAAGGTGAGGGTGAGTGTTCCTGTGAGGGTTAGGGTGTGGGTGAGGCTTAGGTTTAGGGTGAGGGTTAGGGAGATGGTGAGGGTTAGGGAGACGGTGATGGTTAGAGTTAGGGTTAGGGTTAGGATGAGGGTTAGGGTTAGGGGTTGGGTTAGGTTTAGGGTGAGGGTTAGAGTGAGGGTTAGTGTTAGCGTTAGGGTTTTGTTGAGGGTTAGGGTGAGGGTTAGTTTTAGGGTCAGGGTGAGGATTAGGATGAGGGTTACGGTTAGTGTTAGGGTTAGGGTGAAGGTTAGGTTTAGTGTGAGGGTTAGAGTGAAGGTTAGGGTTAGGGTGAGGGTTATTTTTAGCATTAGGTTTAGGGTGATGGTGACGGTGAGGGTGAGGGTTAGGATTAGGATTATTGTTAGGTTTAGTGTTAGGCTGAGGGGGAGGGGGAGGGGGGAGGGGGTGGGTTAGGGTTAGGGTTAGGGTGAGGGTGAGGTTGAGAGTGAGGTTTAGCGTTAGGATTATTGTTAGAATTAGGGTTAGGGTAAGGGTTAGGGTGAGGGTTAGTATTAGGGTTAGTGTGAGGGTTAGGGTTAGGGTTAGGGTTAGTGTTAGGGTGAAGGTTAGGGTTCGAGTTAGGTTGTAGATAAGGTTTAAGCTTAGGGTTAGGCTTAGGGTTAGAGTTCGTGTGAGGGTGAGGGTGAGTGTTAGGTTGAGGGTGATGTTTAGGTTTAGGTGTAGGGTTAGGGTTAGGTTGAGGGTAATGTTTAGGGTGAGGTTGAGGGTTCCTGTGAGGGTTAGGGTTAGGGTGTGGGTGAGGCTTAGGTTTAGGGTGAGGGTTAGGGAGACGGTGAGGGTTAGGGAGATGGTGAGGGTTAGAGTTAGTGTTAGGGTTAGGATGAGGGTTAGGGTTAGGGGTTGGGTTAGGGTTAGGGTGAGGGTTAGGGTTATTATGAGGGTTGGGTTTACTGTTAGGGTTAGGGTTAGGGTTAGGTTGTGGGTTAGTGTGAGGGTGAGGGTTTGGGTTAGGTTTAGAGTGAGGGTTAGAGTGAGGGTTAGGGTGAGTGTTAGGTTTAGGGTGAGGGTGAGGATTAGGGTGAGGTTTAGGGTGAGGGTGAGGTTTAGGTTTAGGGTTAGGGTGAAGGGTATGGTGAGGGTGAGGGTTAGGTTTAGGGTTAGAGGGAGGAGTAGGGTGAAGTTTAGGGTTAGTGTTACTGTTAGGGTTAGTGTGAGGATTAGGGTTACGGTGATGGTTAGGGTTAGGGTGAGTGTTAGGTTGAGGTTGAGGGTTAGGGTAAGGGTTAGGGTGAGGTTTAGGTTAGAGTGAGGGTTAGGGTTAGGATTAGGGTGAGGGTGATAGTCAGGTTAGGGGTTAGGGTTAGGGTGAAAGTAAGGGTTATATTGAGGATTAGGGTGAGGGTGAGGGTAAGTGTTCGCATTCCGTTTAGAGTTAGGGTTAGGGTGAGTGTAAGGGCTAGGTTTAGGATTATGTTTAGGGTTAGGGTGAGGCTGAGAGTGAGTGTTAGGGTGAGGGTAAAAATGAGGGTGAGGTTTAGAGTTAGGGCTAGGGTTAGGGTTTACTTGAGGATAAGCTTTAGTGTTAGGGTTAGAATGATTGTTAGGGTGAGGAGTAGGGTAGGGTTAGGTTGAGGGTTATGGTTAGGGTCAGGGTTAGGGTGATGGTGTGGTTTAAGGTGAGGGTGAGGGTTAGTGTTAGGGTGATGGTGAGGGTTAGGTTTAGGTTTAGGGTTAGTATGAGTGTTAGGGTTTGGGTTCGGGTTAGGGTTTGGGTTAGGGTTAGGGTGAGGTTTAGTGTTAGGATTAGGATTAGAGTTGGGGTGAGGGTGAGTGTGAGTTTTAGGGTTAGGATTAGGGTTAGGTTTAGGATGAGGATGAGGGTGAGGGTTAGGGTGAGGTTTAGGGTGAGGGATAGGTTTAGGGGTAGTGTGAGTGTTAATGTTACTGTGAGGGTTAGGATTATGGTTAAGGTTAGGTTCAGGGTGAGGATAAGGGTTAGGCTGAGTGTTAGGGTGAGGGTGAGGTTTAGGTTTAGCTTTAGGGTTAGGGTAAGTATTATGTTGAGGGTGAGTGTGAGGTTGAGGTTTGGGTTTAGGGGTAGGGTTAGGGTGATTGTTAGGGGTTGGGTGAGGGTTAGGTAGGGTTAGTTTTAGGTTTAGGGTGAGGATTAAGGTGAGGTTAAGAATTAGGATGAGTGTTAGCGTCAGGGTGAGAGTTAGGGTTAGTGTGAGGGTAAGGGTTAGGGTGAGGTTTAGGTTGCGGGTGTGCATTAGGGTTAGGGTGAGTGTGAGGTTTAGGGTAAGGGTTAGGGTGAGGGTTAGGATTATTGTGAGGGTTAGGGTTAGGGTTAAGGTTAGGGTTAGCGTGAGGGTAAGGGTTAGGGTGAGGGTTAACGTGAGGATTAGGTTTAGGGTTAGCATACGTTTTAGGGTTCGGGTTAGGGTTAGGGTGAGGGTGAGAGTGAGAGTGAGGTTTAGGGTGAGGGTTAAGTTTAGGGTTAGGCTTAGTGGTAGGATTAGGGTTAGGGTGAGGGTTAGGGTTAGTGTGAGGTTTAGGGTTAGTGTGAGGCTAAGGGTGAGGGTGAGGGTGAGCAATTGTTTTAGGGTGAGGGTGAGGATTAGGGTTAGGGTAGGTTTAGGGTGAGAACTAGGGTGAGGGTGAGGGTTAGGGATACGGTTAGGGAGACATTTAGTGTGAGGGTGAGGGTTAGGGTTAGCGTTTGGGTGAGGGTTAGGGCTAGTATGATGGTTAGGGAGAGTGTCAGGGTAAGGGTTAGGGTGAGAGTTAGTGTGAGTGTGAGGGTTAGGTTTAGGGTAAGGTTTAGGTTTAGGATGAGGGTTACGTTTATGATTAGGGTGAAGGTAAGTGTTAGGGTGAGGGTTAGGGTTAGGGTTAGGGTCAGGGTGAGCATTAGGGTTAGGGTGAGGGTGAGGTTTAGTGTTAGGGTTAGGGTGAGGGTGAGCACTAGTGTTAGAGTGAGGGTGAGGGTTAGGTTTAGGTTTAAGGAGATGGTTAGGGTGAGGGTGAGTTTTAGGGTTATGGTTAGGTTCATGGTTAGGGTAAGTGTGAGGGTTAGGGTGAGAGTGAGGGTAAGGGTTAGGGTGAGTATTAAGGTGTCGGTAAGGGTTAGGGTGAGGGTGAGGGTTAGGGTTAGGGTGAGTGTTAGGGTGAGAGTTAGGGTTAGGGTTAGGTTTTGGGTGAGGGTTAGGGTGAGGGTGAGGGTGAGTGTGAGGGTGAGGGTTAGGGTAAGGGTTAGGGTGAGGTTGAGGGTGAGGTTTAGGGTTTGGATTATTGTTAGGGTTTGGGTTAGGCTGAGCGTGAGGCTGACGGTGGTTGTTACGTTTATGGTTAGGGTGAAGGTTAGGGTTAGTGTAAGGGTTAGTGTGAATGTTAGGGTTAGGATTAGGGTTAGCTTTAGGGTGACGGTTAGGTGAGGGTGAGGGTTAGTGTGAGGGTGAGGATTAGGGTTAGGGTGAAGGCAAAGTTCAGGGTGTGGGTTGGGATTAGGGTTAGGGTTAGGGTGAAGGATAGGGTTAGGGTGAGGGTGAGGGTTAGGGTTATTTTTAGGGTTAGGGTTAGGTTTACGGTGAGGGTGTGTGTCAGTGTGAGGTTTAGGTTTAGTGTTAGGGTGAGGCTGAGGTTTAGGGTTAGTGTGATGGTAAGGGTTAGCAGGAGGTTTAGGGTGAGGGTGAGAATTAGGGTTAGGGTGAGAGTGAGGTTTTGGTTTGGGGTTAGGAATACCGTGTGCATTAGGTTTAGGGCGTGGGTGAGGGTTAGGCTTAGAGTGAGGGAGACGTTTAGGGTGAGGGTGAGGGTTAGAGTTAAGGTTAGGGTGAGGGTTAGGATTAGGGTTATTTTAGGGTTAGGGAGAGGATAAAGTTTAGGCTGAGGTTTAGGGTGAGGGTTAGGGTTAGGATTAGTGTTAGGGTTAGGATAAGTATTATGTTGAGGGTAAGGGTGAGGGTGAGGGTTAGGTTGAGGGGTAGGGTTAGGGTGAGTGTTAGGGTTAGATTTAGGGTGAGTATTAGGGTGAGGTTAAGTGTTACAATGAGCATTTGAGTGAGGGTGAGCGTTAGGGTTAGTGTGAAGGTAAGGATTAGGGTGAGGGTTATGGTGAGGGTGAGCATTAGGGTTAGGGTGAGGGTGAGGTTTAGGGTTAAGGTGAGGGATAGGGTGAGGTTCAGGGTGAGCGTTAGTTTTAGGGTTAGGTTGACAACTAGGTTGAGGGTGAGGGTTAGGGTAAGGGTTAGGGTGAGGGTGAGGTTTAGGGTTGGGATTAGTTTTAGGGTTTGTGTTAGGCTGAGTGTGAGGGTGAGGGTGAGGTTTAGGTTTAGGGTTAGGTTGAAGGTTAGGGTTAGTGTGAGGGTTAGGGTGAAAGTGAGGGATAATGTTAGGGTTAGGTTTAGGCTGAGATTTAGGGTGAGGGTGAGGGTTAGTTTGAGGGTGAGGTTTAGGTTTAGGGTGAGGATTAGTGTTAGGGCTAGGGTTAGGGTGAGGGCTAAGGTGAGGGTGTGGGTTGAGGTTATGGTTAGGTTTAGGGTTAGGGTGAGGGTGAGGTTTAGGGTGAGGGGTACGGTTAGGATCAGTGTGAGGGTTACGTTTAGTGTGATGGATAGGGTTAGGGTTATTTTTAGGGTTAGGGTTAGGTTTAGGGTGAGTGTGAGGTTTAGGTTTAGTGTTAGTGTTAGGGTTAGGGTGAGGGTTAGGGTTAGGTTTAGGTTTAGGGTTAAGTTTAGGCTGAGGTTTAGAGTGAGGGTGAGGGTTAAGGTTAGTGTTAGAGTGAGGGTTAGGGTGAGCGTTAGGGTTAGGGTTAGGTTTAGGGTGAGGGTTAGGGTGAGGTTAAGTGCTAGGGTGAGTGTTAGGGTGAGGTTGAGGTTTAGGGTTAGTGTGATGGTAAGGGTTAGGAGGAGGGTTAGGGTGAGGGCGAGCATTAAGATTAGGGTGAGGGTGAGGTTTAGGGTTAGGGTTAGGATTACCATGAGCATTAGGGTTAGGGTGAGGGTGAGGGTTAGGGTTAGGGTTAGGGAGAGGGTTACGGTGAGGGTGAGGGTGAGGGTTAGAGTTAGCGTGAGGGTGAGGGTGAGGGTGAGGGTTAGTGTTAGGGTTAGGGTGAGTGTGAGTGTGAGGGTTAGGTTTAAGTTTAGGGTTAGGGTTAGGGTTAGATTGAGGGTAAGGGTTAGAGTGAGGGTGAGGTTGAGGATGAGGGTTAGGGTTAGGGTGAGGGCTATAATGAGGGTGAGGGTTAGGGTGAGGTTTAGGGTGAGGTATAGGGTTAGTGTTAGGGTGAATGTTAGGGTTAGTGTGAGGGTGAGGAGTATGGTTAAGATTAGGGTTAGGGTGAGGCTAAGTGTTAGGGTGAGGGTTAGGCTGAGGGTAAGGTTTAGGCTTAATTTTAGGGTTAGGGTAAGTGTTAGGTTGAAGGTAAGGGTGAGGGTGAGGGTTATGGTTAGTGATAGGGTTGATATGAGGGTTTGAGTTAGGGTTAGAGTGAGGTGAGTGTTATGAGGGTTAAGGTTCGGGTTAGGGTTATGGTTAGGCTTAGGGTTAGGGTGTGGGTTAAGGTGAGGGTGAGGGTTAGGTTTGTGTTAGGGTGAGTGTGAGTTTGAGGGTTAGGTTTGGGATTAGGTTTAGGGTGAGTGTTAGGGTGAGGGTGAGGGTTAGTGTAAGGTTGAGGGTTAGGGTTAGGGTGAGGACTAGGTTTATGATTAGGGTTAGGGTTAGGGCTAAGGTGAGGGTGTCGGTTGGGGTTAGGGTTAGGGTTAAGGTGAGGTTCAGGGTTAGGGTGAGGGTGAGGGTTAGTGTGAGGGTTAGGTTTAGTGTCAGGTTTAGGGTTAGGGTTATTTTTAGGGTTAGGGTTAGGTTTAGGGTGAGGGTGAGTTTCAGTGTGAGGTTTAGGTTTAGTGTTCGGGTTAGGTTTAGGGTGAGGGTGAGGGTGAGGGTTATAGTTAGGTTTAGGTTTAGGGTTTAGTTTAGGCTGAGGGTGAGGGTGAGGGTGAGGGTAAGGGTTAGTGTTAGGGTGAGGGTTAGGGTGAGGTTTAGGATTAGGGTTTGGGTGAGGGTCAGCGTGAGGTTAAGTGCTATGTTGAGTGTTAGGGTGAGGGTGAGGTTTAGGGTTAGTGTGAGGGTAAGGGTTAGCAGGAGGGTTAGGTTGAGCGTGAGCTTAGGGTTAGGCTTAGGGTGAGGGTGTGGTTTAGGGTTAGGTTGAGGATTAACGTGAGCATTAGGGTTAGGGTGAGGTTGAGGGTTAAGGTTAGAGTTAGGGTGAGGGTGAGGATGAGAGTGAGCATTAGGGTTAGGTTTAGGTTGAGTGTGAAGTTGAGGGTTAGGTTTAGGATTAGGGTCAGGGTTAGGGTGAGGCTGAGGGTAAGGTTTAGGGTTAGGGTGAGGTGAGGGTTAGGGTTAGGGTTAGGGTGAGGGCTAGGATGAGGATGTGGGTTAGGTTGAGGTTTAGGTTGGGGGATAGGTTGAGGGTTATGGTGAGGGTGAGTGCAAGGTTAAGGGTGAGGGTTAGGGTGAGGTTTATGATGAGGGATAGGGTTAGTGTTAGGGTGAATGTTAGGGTTAGTGGGAGGGTTAGGATTAGGGTTAAGGTCAGGATTTGGGTGAGGATAAGGGTTAGGGTGAGGGTTAGTAGGAGGGTAAGGGTTAGGCTTAGCGTTAGATTTAGGGAAATGTATAGGTTGAAGGTAAGGTTGAGGGTGAGGGTTAATGTTAGGGGTAGGTTTAGGGTGAGGGTTAGAGTTAGGGTGTGGGTTAAGGTGAAGGTGAGGGTTAGGGTTAGGGTTAGGGTGAGTGTGAGGGTGATGGTTAGGTTTAGGATTAGGTTTAGGGTTAGGGTTAGGGTGAGGGAAGGGTGATGGTCTCCTTTAGGTAAGGATTATGGTTAGAGTTAGGGTGAGGGCTAGGCTTAGGATTAGGGTTAGGGTGATGTTAAGGGTGAGGGTGATTTTTAGGGTGAGGGTGAAGTTTTGGGTAAGGGTAAGGGTTAGGGTGTGTGTGAGGGTTAGGCTTAGAGTGAGTGTTACGGTTTGTGTGAGGGTTAGGGTTAGGGTGAAGGTTAGTATGACTGGGAGGGTTAGTGTGAGGATAAGGGTTAGGCTGAGGGTTAGGGTCCGGGTGAGGTTTAGGGTTACCATTAGGTTTAGGGTGATGTTTAGGTTCAGGGTTAGAGTTAGGGTTAGCTTTAGGTTGAGGTTGAGGGTTAGGGTTAGGGTTAGGTTTAGGGTGAGGGTGAGGATAAGGTTTAGGATTAGGATTAGGGTTAGGGTTAGGCTTAGGGTGAGGGTGAGGGTTAGGGTTAGGGTTAGGGTGAGGGTTAGGGTGAGGGTTAGCCTTAGGTTGATGTTTATTCTGAGGATCAGGTTTAGGGTGAAGGTTTGGGTTTGGGTGAGAGTGAGGGTTAGGGTGTGGTTGAGGCTTAGGTTTAGGTTGAGGGTTAGGGTGTGGGTGAGGCTTAGGGTTATGGTGAGCGTTATGGCTGGGTGGGGATGAGGGTGAGGGTTAGTGTGAGGGTTAGGGTGAGGGATAAGGTCAGGGTTAGGGTGAGGGTTAGTGTTAGTGTGTGGGTTAGGATTAGGGTTAAGTTTAGGGTTACGGTGAGGATAATGATTAGGGTGAGGTTTAGGGTGAGGGCTAGGTTGAGGGTGAGAATCAGGGTGAGTGTGAGGGCTAGGGTGAGGTTTAGGATTAGGGTTAGGGTTAATGTTAGTGTTAAGGTTGGGGTGAGGGTGAGGGTGAGTGTTAGGGTGAGGTTCAGTTTTAGGATGAGTTTTAGGGTAAAGGTGAGATTTAGCGTTAGTGTGAGTGTAAGGATTAGGGTGAGGTTGAGCATTAGGCTTATGGTGAGGGTGAGGTTTAGGGTTATTTTTAGGGTTAAGTTGAGGGCTAGGGTGAGGGTGAGAGTTACGGTTAGGGTTAGGGATATTGTTAGGGTGATGGTGAGAGTTAGGGTTAGGGTTAAGGTGAGGGTTAGGGTTAGTGTGATGGTTAGGGTTAGGGTTAGGGTGAAGGTTAGGGTGAGGGTTAGGGTTAGGGTGAGGGATAGGGTTAGGGTTAGGTTTAGGGTTTATGGTTAGCGTGAGTTTTTGGGTTAGACTTAGGGTGAAGGTGAGGTTTATGGTGAGGATAAGTGTTAGGGTTTGGTTTAGGGTGAGGGTTAGGGTGAGCGTTAGGTTTAGGGTGAGGGTGAATTTTAGGGTTAGGGTTAGGGTGAAGGTGAGGTTTAAGGTGAGGGTGAGGGTGAGTGTGAGCGTTAAGTTTAGGATTGGGGGGAGGGGAAGGGTGAGGTTTAGGTTTAGGTTTAGGGTTAGGGGTAGGTTTAGGCTGAGGGTGAGGGTGAGGATGAGTGTTAGGGTGAGGGATAGGGTTAAGGTTAGGCTGAGGGATAGGGTTAGTGTGAGGGTTAGGATTAGGATTAAGATTAGGGTTAGGGTGAAGATAAGGGTTAGGGTAAGGGTTAGGGTGAGGGTGAGGGTTAGGGTTAGATTTAGGGTTAGGGTAAGGCTTAGGTTGAGTGTAAGGGTGTGAGTGAGTGTTAGGGTTAGGGTAGGGTTAGGATTAGGGTTAGGGGGAGGGTGAGGGTAAGGGTTAGGGTGAGGGTTAGTGTGAGGGTGAGCATTAGGTTTAGGGTGAGGGTGAGGTTTAGGCTTAGGCATAGGTTTAGGGTGAGCATTAGGGTTAGGGTGAGGGTGAGGGTTAGGTTTAGGGTTAAGGAGACAGTTAGGGTGAGGGTGAGGTTTAGGGTTAGAGTTAGGTTCAGGGTTAGCGTAAGTGTGAGGGTTAGGCTGAGGGTGAGGGTAAGGTTTAAGGTGAGATTTAAGGTGAGGGTGAGGGTTAGGGTGAGGGTAAGGGTTATGGTTAGGGTGAGAGATAGCGTTAGGGTGAGGGTTTGTGTTAGGGTTAGGGTTAGGCTTAGGGTGAGGGTTAGGGTGAGGCTTAGGGTTAGGGTGAGGGTTAAAGTTAGGGTTAGGGTGAGGGTGAGCGTAAGGGTGAGGGAGAGGGTGAGTGTCAGGTTGAGGATTAGGATTAGGTTTAGGGTGAGGATGAGGGTGATGTTTAGGTTTAGGATTAGTGTTAGGGTTTGGGTTATGCTGAGATTGAGGGTGAGGTTGAGGGTTAGGGTTAGGGTTTGGGCTAGGTTGAGGGTGAGGTTTAGGGTAAGGATTATGTTGAGGGATAATGTTAGTGTTAGGGTGAATGTTAGGGTTAGTGTGAGGGTTAGGAATAGGGTTGTTTAGGATTAGGGTGAGTGTAAGGGTTAGGGTGAGGGTTAGGGTGAGGGTAAGTGTTAGGCTTAGCGTTAGGTTTAGGGTAAGGGTTAGGTTGAAGGTAAGGGTGAGGTTGAGGATTAAGGTTAGGGGTAGGGTTAAGGTGACGGTTAGAGTTAGGGTTATGGTGAGGTTAGGGTTAGGGTGAGGGTTAAGGTTAGGGTTAGGGTTAGGGTTATAATTAGGGTTAGGGTGTGGGTTAAGGTGAAGGTGAGGGTTAGGGTTAGGGTTACGGTGAGTGTGAGGGTGAGGGTTAGGTTTAGGATTAGGGTTAGGGTTAGGTTTAGAGTGAGGGAAAGTGTTAGGGTGAGTGTGAAGTGAGGGTTAGAGTGAGGGTTAAGGTTAGGGTTAGGGTTAGTGTTAGGTTTAGGTTTAGGTTTAGGGTGAGGTTGAGGGTTAGGGTTAGGGTTAGGTTTAGGTTGATGATTAGGGTGAGTTTCAGGTTTAGGATGAGTGTGAGGGTAAGGGTTAGATTTAGGGTTAGGTTGAGGGTAAGGATTAGGGTGAGGATTAGGTTGAGGTTGAGCATTATGCTTAGGGTGAGGGTGAGGTTTAGGGTCAGTGTTAATGTTAGGCTGAGGGCTAGGTTGATGGTGAGGGTTAGGGTTAGGGATTGGGAGATGGTTAGGGTGAGGGTGAATGTTAGGGTGAGTGTTAGTGTTAGGGTTAGGAAAGAGTTATGTTGAGGGTGAGGGTTAGGGTTAGGGTTAGTTTAATGGTGAGGGTGATGTTTAGGGTTAAGGATTAGGGTTAGGTTTAGGGTGACAGCTAGGTTCAGGTTGAGGTTTAGGGTGAGGGTGATGTTGAGGGTGTGGGTTTTCGTTAGGTAAGAGTTAGGGTTAGGATTAGGGTTAGGGTTAGGTTTAGGGTGAGGGTTAGGGCGAGAGTTAGGGTTAGGGTGAAGGTGAGGGTGAGGGATAGGGTGAGTGTTAGGTTGATGGTGAGGCGTAGGTTGAGGGGTAGTTTTAGGGTTAGGTTCAGCGTTAGGGTTAGGGTTCGGGTTCGGGTGAGGGTACGGGTTAGGGTGAGGGTTAGGGTGAGTGTTAGTGTTAGGGTTAGGAAAGAGTTAGGTGAGGGTGAGGGTTAGAGTTACGGTTCTGGTGATGGTTAGGGTTAGGTTTGGTTTAGAGTTAGGTTTAGGGTGAGAGTTAGTGTGAGGGTTAGGGTGAGGGTAAGTGTTAAGGTTTTGTTTAGGGTGAGGGTTAGGGTGAGCGTTACGTTTAGGGTGAGGGTGAGTTTTAGGGTTAGGGTTAGGGTGAGGGTGAAGGTTAGTGTGAGGGTGAGGGTTAGGGTAAGGTTAGGGTGAGGTTTAGGTTTAGGATTAGGGTTAGGGTTAGTGTTAGGCTGAGGGTGAGGGTGAGGGTGAGGGTTAGGGTGAGGGTTAGGTTTAGGGTAGGATTAGGGTGAGGGTTAGGGTGAGGGTGAGGGTTAGGGTTAGGGTTAGGGTGAGGGTGAGGGTGAGCATTAGGGTTAGGGTGAGGGTGAACTTTAGGTTTAGGCTAAGGGTTAGGGTGAGCATTACTGTTAGTGTGAGGGTGAGGTTTAGGCTTAGGATTAAGGAGACGGATAGGGTGAGGGTGAGGTTTACGGTTAGGTTCAGGGTTAGGGTAAGTGTGAGGGTTAGTGTGAGGGTGAGGGTAAGGTTTAGTGCGAGAGTTAAGTTTAGGGTGTGGGTTAGGGTGACGGTGAGGGTTATTTTTAGGGTGAGGGTTAGGGTTAGGTTGAGGGTTAGTGTGAGGATTAGGTTAGGGTTAGGGTTAGGTTTAGAATGAGGGTTAGGCTTAGGGTTAGGGTTAGGGTGAGGTTTAAGGTTAGGGTTAGGATTAGGGTTAGTGTTAGGATTAGACTGAGTGTGAGGGTGAGGGTGAAGGAGAGGGTGAGGTTTAGGGTTAGGGTTAGCGTTAGAGTTAGGGCTAGGGTGAGAGTGAGGGTTAGCATTAGGCTGAGTGTTAGGATTAGCGGTAGGATGAGGGTTAGGGTTAGGGTCATGTTTAGTGTGAGGGTGCGTGTGAGGGTTAGGGTTCGGTTTTGGTTTCGGTTAGGGTGAGGTTTGGGGTGTGGGTGGGGGTGAGGGTATGGGTGAGGTTCAGGGTTTTGGTTAGGTAAAAGTTAAGGTTAGGATTAGGTTTAGTGTTAGGGTTATGGTGATGGTTATGTTTGGTGTTAGGGTTAGGCTTAAGGTTAGGGTTAGGTTTAGTGTGAGGGTTAGGGTGAGGATTAAGTTTAGGATGAGGGTGAGGTTAAGGGTTAGCATGAGGGTTAGGGTGAGGGTGAGAGTTAGGGTAACTGGTTTAGGGTTAGGCTTAGGATAAGGGTGAGAATTATGGTTAGGGTGAGGGTGAGGGTTTGGGTTAGGGTTAGGGTTAGGATTAGGGTTAGGTTTATGGTTTAGGGTTAGGGTTAGGGTTAGGTTTAAGATTAGGCTGAGGGTGAGGGTTAGGGTTATGGTTAGGGTTAGGTTTAGGGTTATTGTTAGGGTTAGTGTTGGGGTTAGGGTTATTGTTAAGGTTACGGTTAGTGTTAGGGTGAGGGTGAAGATGAGGGTTAGCATTAGGGTTAGGGTTAGGATGAGGGTGAGGGTGAGGTTTAGTGTTAGCATTAGGGTTAGGGTTAGGATTAGACTGGGGGTGAGGGTGAGGGTGAGTGTGAGGGTTTGGGTTAGGGTTAAGTTTAGGGTGAGTTTGAGGGTTAGGGCTATTGTTAGGGTTAGGATGAGTGTTAGGGTGTGGGGAAGCTTCATGGTTAGGATTAGGGATAGGGTTAGTGTGAGGGTTAGGTTTAGGGTTAGGGTTAGTGTTAGGGTTAAGGTGAGGGGTTCGGTTAGGTTTAGGGTGAGGGTTAGGGTTAGTGTAAGGGTTATGGTGAGGGTGAGGGTGAGGGTCAGCGTTACTGTTAGGATTAGGGTTAGGCTTATGGTTAGGCTGAGGGTGAGGTTGAGGGTGATTGTGAGGGTAGGATTAGGGTTAGTGTTAGGGTGAGGGCTAGGCTGAGGGTGATGTTTAGGGTGAAGGTGAAGGTGAGGGTGTGAGTGAGGGTTAGGGTTAGGGTAACTTTTAAGGTTACAGTTAAGTTGAGTATTAGGGTGATGTGAGGATAGGGTGAAGGTAAGTTTTAAGGTGAGGGTAAGGGTTAGGATTAGTGTGAGGGTTAGGGTGAGGGTGAGGTTTAGGGTGAGCGTGAAGGTTAGGGTGAGGGTGACTGTTCGGGTGAGTGTGAGGGTTAGGGTGTGGGAGAAGGTAAGGGTTTGGATTAGGGATAAGGTGAGGGTGAGGTTTAGCGTTATTGTTAGTGTGAGGGTTAGGTTTAGTCTGAGGGTTAGGTTAGGGTTAGGGTTAGGTCTATTTTGAGGGTTAGGATGAGGGTTATGGTTAGGGTTAGGGTTAGGCTGAGGGTTAGGTTGAGGGTAAGTGTTAGGCTGAAGGTGTGGCAGAGGGTGAGGTTTAGGGTTAGGTTTAGGGTGAGGGTTAGGGTTAGTGTGAGTGTTAGGATGAGGGTGAATGTAAAGGTTAGGGTGAGGTTGAAGGTTAGGTTTACGGTTAGGGTTAGGTTGAGGATTAGGGTGAGGGTTAAGGTTAGGGGTAGGGTTAGGGTTAGGGTGAGGGTTAGGGTTAAGGTTAGGTTTAGGGTGAGGCTAAGGGTTAGGGGAAGGTTAGGTTGAGAGTGAGGGTTAGGGTTAGCGTGAGTGTTAGGGTGAGGGTTAGGGTGAGGGTGAGGTTTAGTTTTAGCCTAAGCTTTATGGTGAGCATTAGGGTTAGGGTGAGGGTGAGGGTTAGGGTTAGGGCTAGGTTCAGTGTTAGGGTAAGTGTGAGGGTAAGGGTGAGGGTGAGGGTGAGGGTAAGGTTTAGGGTGAGAGTTAAGGTGAGGGTGAGGGTTAGGGTGAGGGTGAGGGTTATTTTTAGGGTGAGGGTTAGGGTTAGGGTGAGGGTTAGTGTGAGGGTTAGGGAAAGCGTTAGTGTTAGAGTGAGGTTTAGGGTGAGGTTTAGGGTTAGGGTAAGGGTTAGGGTTAGGGTTAGGATTAGGGTTAGGCTGAGGTTGAGGGTGAAGGTGAAAAGAGGGTGAGGGTTAGGGTTAGGGATAGAGTGTGGGCTAGGTTTAGAGTGAGGGTTAAGGTGAGGGTGAGGGTGAGGGAGAGTGTTTTATTTAGGAATGTGTTAGGCTTAGGATTAGGGTTAGGATTAGGGTGAAATCGAGGGTTTGAGGGAGGTTTTGAGTTAGGCTGAGGGTTAGGATTAGGGCTAGTATGAGGGTTAGGGTTAGGGTCATTTTTAGGGTGAGGGTGAGGGTGAGGGTTAGTGTGCGTTTGGGGGTGTGGGTGAGGGTGAGGGTGAGGGTGAGGTATAGGTTTTTGGTTAGGTAAGGGTTAGGGTTAGGGTTAGGTTTAGGGTTAGGGTTACGGTGAGGGTTATGTTGTGGGGTAGGGTTAGGCTTAGGGTTATGGTTAAGTTTAGTGTGAGGGTTAGGGTGAATGTTAAGGTTAGGATGAGGGTGAGGGTAAGGGTTAGGTTGAGGGTTAGGGTGAGGGTGAGGGTTAGGGTGACTGGTTAGGGTTAGGGATAGTGTTAGGGTTAAGGTTAGGGTAATGATTAGGCTGAACATTATGGTTAGGCTGAGGATGAGGTTTAGGGTTAGGGTTAGGGTTAGGGTTACATTTAAGATTAGGTTGAAGGTGAGGGTTAGGGTTAGGGTTAGGGTTAGCTTTAGGGTTAGGGTGATTATTAGGAATAGGGTTAGTGTTAGGTTGAGGGTGATGGTGAGGGTTAGCGTTAGGGTTAGGTTTAGGTTTAGGGTGAGGGTGAGGTTGAGGTTTAGGGTTGGCATTAGGGTTAGGGTTAGGATTAGACTGGGGGAGCGAGTGCGGGTGAAGGTGAGGGATTGTGTTAGCATTAAGGTTAGGGTTAGGAGGATTATTAGGGTGAGTGGTAGGGTCATGGTTAGAGTGAGGGTTTGGGTTAGTGTCAGGGTTAGGTTTAGGGTTAGGTTTAGTTTTAGGGTAAATGTGAGGGGTACAGTTAGGTTTAGGGTGAGGGTTATTGCTTGGGTTAGGGTTGGGGTTAGGCTGAGGGTGAAGTTGAGGGTGAGGGTGAGGGTAGGGATATGGTTAGTGTTAGGGTGAGGGCTAGGCTGAGGATTAGGTTTAGGGTGAATATGAAGGTGAGTGTTAGAGTGAGAATTAGGTTTAGGGTAAGTATTAAGGTTAGGGTTACTTTGAGGATTAAGGTGATGTGAGGATTAGGGTGAGGGTAAGTGTTAAGGTGAGGGTTAGGGTTAGGGTTAGAGTGAGCCTTAGGTTGAGGGTGAGGTTTAGGGTGAGCGTGAAGTTTAGGGTGAGGAAGACTGTTCGGGTGAGGGTGAGGGTTAAGGTGTGGGAGAGGGTAAGGGTTATGATTAGCGATAAGGTGAGGGTGAGGTTTAGCATTAGGGTTAGGGTGAGGGTTAAGGTGAGGGTTAGGTTTAATCTGAGGATTGGGTTAGGGTTATGGTTAGGTATATTGTGAGTGTTAGGGTGAGGGTTATGGTTATGGTTATGGTTAGGGTTAGTGTGAGTGTTAGGCTGAGGATGAGTGTAAGGGTTAGGGTGAGGGTTAGGGTGAGGTTGAGGATTATGGTTAGGGTTAGGGTTAGGTTGAGGATTAGGGTTAGGGTTAAGGGTAGGGTTGGGGTGAGGGTTAGGGTTAAAGTTAAGATTAGGGTGAGGTTAAGGGTTAGGGGGAAGGTTAGGTTGAGAGTGAGGGTTAGGGTTAGCGTGAGTGTTAGGGTGAGGGTTTGGATGAGGGTGAGGTTTACGGTGAGGTTTAGAGTGAGGGTGAGGTTTAGGGTTATGGTTATGGTTAGGGTTAGGGTTAGGGTGAGGGTCAGCTTTAGTGTAAGGGTTAGGGTTAGGTTTAGGTTTAGGATTAGGGTGAGGGTAAGGGTTAGCGTGAAGGTTAGTGTGAGAGTGAGGGTTAGATTTAGCGTAATTGTTAGGGTGAGGGTTTGGGTGAGGGTGAGGTTTAGGGTAAGGGTGAGGGTAAGGTTAAGGATGAGAGGAGAGTGAGGGTTTCCGTTAGGTAAGGGTTAGGGTTATGATTAGGGTCAGTGTGAAGATGAGGGTTAGGGTTAGGGTGAGTTTTAGGTTTAGGGTTATTGTTTGGGTTAGCGTTAGGGTTAGGGTTAGGGTGTGGGTGAGGGTGAGGGTCAGGGTTAGGGTTAGGGTTAGGGTTAGGTTAGGGCAGGGTGATTGTCTCCTTTAGGTAAGGGTTAGGGTTAGAGTTAGGGTGAGGGCTAGGCTTAGGTTTAGGGTTAGGATAATGTTAGGGTGAAGGAGATTGTTAGGGTGAGGTTGAGATTTCGGGTAAGGGTAAGGGTTAGGGTGTGTGTGAGGGTTAGGGTTAGGGTGAGGGATAGGTTGACGGTGAGGGTTAGGGTGAGGGTGAGGGTTAGGATGATGGTTAGGGTTAGGGTGAGGCTTAGGGTGTCTGTGAGGGTTAGGGTTAGGGTGAGGGTTAGGATGACGGTGAGGGTTAGAGTGAGGATAAGGGTTAGGGTGAAGGTTAGGGTGCGGGTGAGAGTTAGAGTTACCGTTAGATTTAGGGTGATGGTTAGGTTCAGGGTTAGGGATAGGGTTATCGATAGGTTGAGGTTGAGGGTTAGGGTTAGGGTTAGTGCGAGGGTTAGGGTTAGGGTGAGGTTTAGGGTTAGGGTGAGTGTGAGGGTAAGGTTTAGGATTAGGGTTAGTGTTAGGTTTAGGGTGAGGGTGAGGGTGAGGGTTAGGGTTAGGGTGAGGGTTAGGGTTAGGGTTAGCGTTAGGCTGATATTTAGGGTGAGGGTCAGGTTTAGGGTTCGGGTTTGTGTTCGGGTGAGTGTGAGGGTTAGTGTTTGGGTGAGGCTCAGTTTTAGGTTGAGTGTTACGGTGTGGGTGAGGCTTAGGGTTATGGTGAGCCTTAGGGCTAGGGTGAGCTTGAGGATGAGGGTTAGTGTGAGGGTTAAGGTGAGGGAAAAGTTCAGGGTTAGGGTGAGGGCTAGTGTTAGTGTATGGGTTAGGATTAGGGTTAAGGTTAGGGTTAGGGTGAGGATAAAGATTAGGGTGAGGGTTAGGGTGAGGGCTAGGTTGAGGGTGAGGATCAGGGTGAGGGTGAGGGCTACGGTGAGGTTTAGGATTAGGGTTAGGGTTAATGTTAGGGTTAGGTTTAGGGTGAGGGCTTCCGGGAGGGTTAGGTTGAGGGTTAAGTTGAGGATTAGGGTTAAGGTTAGGCTTACCATTAGGGTGAGGGTGACGGTGAGGGTTAGGGTGAGCGTGAGGGTTAGGGTTAGGGTGAGGGTTAGGGTGAGAGTGAGGTTGAGGGTGAGGTTGAGGGTTAGGTTTAGGATTAGGGTTAGGTTGAGGGTTATGGTTAGAGTTTGGGTTAGGGTGACGTTTAGGTTGAGGGTTAGGTTTAGGCTTAGGGTTATTGTGAGGGATAGTGAGGGTTAGGGTTAGTGTTAGGGTTAGGGTGAGGGTCTGGTTGAGGGTAAGTGGTAGGGTGAGGGATAGTGTGAGGTTGAGTCTTAGGGTTCGGTTTAGGGTTAGGGTGAGTTGTAGGGTGAGATTTAGGGTTAGGTTTAGGGTTAGGGTTATTGTGAGGTTTTTGCTGAGGTTGAGGGTTAGGATGAGGGTGCGGGATAGGGATAGGGTTGGGTGAGGGTTAGGGTTAGTGTGATGGTTAGGGTGAAGGTGAGGTTAAGGGTTAGGGTGAGGGAAAGGGTGAGGTTGAGTGTTAGGGTTGGGGTAACGGGTAGGTTGAGGCTTAGACTGACAGATAGGGTTAGGGTTAAGGTTAGCGTTAGGGGGAGGGTTAGGTTTACTGGGAGGGTTAGGGTGAGGGTTAGGGTGATGTTTAGGGTGAGGGTTAGGTATAGGGTTAGGGTTAGGGTTAGAGTTAGTGTGAGGGGTACGGAGAGGGTTAGAGTTAGGGTGAGTGTTAGGGTGAGGCTTAGGTTTAGGGTTAAAGTTAGGGTGAGGTTTAGAATGCGGGTGAGAGTTAGAGTTAGGGTGAAGGTTAGCATTAGGTTGAGGGTTATGGTTATGGTTAGGGTTAGTGTTAGGTTGAGGGTGAGTGTTAGGGTTAGGGTTAGGGAGAGGGTTAGGTTTAGGTTTCGGTTAGGGTTAGGGTTAGGGTGAGGGTCAGAGTTAGAGTTCGGGTTAGGTTTTCCGTAAGGGTTATTGTTAGGGTTAGGGTTAGATTTAGGGTGAGGGTGAGGATTAGGGTTAGGTTTAGGTTTAGGGTGAGGGTGGGGTTTAGGGTGAGGGTAAGGGTTAGGGTTAGGTTGAGGGTTAGGCTTAGGGTTAGTGTTAAGAGGAGGGTTAGGCTGAGCAGTAGATTTAGCGTTAGCGTGAGGGTTAGGGTTAGGGTTAGGGTGAGGGTAAGGGTTAGGGTGAGGTTTACAGTGAGGGTTAGGTTTAGGTTTAGGGTTAGGGTGAGGGTGAGGGTGAGGGATAGGATTAGGATTAGGATGAGGGTTAGGATTTTTGTGAGGGTTATGGTTAGTGTGAGGCAAAGTGTTAGGTTGAGTTTTAGGTAGAGGGTTAGTGTGAGGGTGAGGGTTAGAGTTAGCCTTAGAGTGAGGGTTAGGGTTAGAGTTAGGGGGAGGGGGAGAGGGAGGGCTAGGGTTAGGATTAGTGTTAGGATTGGGGTTAGGCTGAGGGTGAGGATGAGTTTGAGGGTAAGGTTTAGAATTAGGTTTAGGCTTAGGGTGATGTTTACAGTGAGGCTTCGGGTTCGGGTCTGGGTTTGAGTTAGGGTGTGGGCGAGGGTTAGGGTTAGGGTGGGGTTAGGGTGCCGTTTAGGGTAAGGTTTAGGTTTAGTGTAGCTGTTACCATGAGGATTATGGTTAGGGTTAAGTTTAGGCTGAGGGTTAGGATTAGGGTTAGGTTTAGGGTTAGGGTTAGAGTCAGGATTAGGATTAGGGTTAGGGTTAGGGTTAGGGTTAAGTTGAGGTTAAGGGTTGGGGTGAGGTTTAGTGTGAGGTTTAGGGTTATTGATAGGGTTAGCTTGAGGGTTACCGTGAGGGTTAGGGTTAGGGTGAGTGTGAGGGTAAGGGTTACTGTTAGGGTGAGGGTTAGTGTATGGTTGAGGTTTATGGATATGGTTAGGGTTAGGGTGAGGGTGAGGGTTAGGATTAGGGTTAGGTTTAGTGTTAGGCTGAGGATGAGGGTGAGGTTTATGTTTAGGATTAGGGTTACGGTTAGGCTTAGGTTGAAGTTAAGGGTAACGGTTAGGGGTAGGCTGAGGGTGAGGGTAAGGGTGAGGATGAGGGTTAGAGTTAGGGTTAGGGATAGGGTTAGGGTGAGGGTTAAGGTTAGTGTTAGGGATAGGGTGAGAGTTAGGTTGCGGGTGAGGGTTAGGTTTAGGGTGAGGGTTAGGGTTAGGGTTAGGTTTAGGGTTAGTGTTAGGGAAAGGGTTAGAGTGAGTGTTAAGTTTAGGGTTAGGGTTAGGGTAAGGTTGAGGGTCAGGTTGAGTGGTAGGGTTAGGGTTACGGAGAGGTTTAGGTTTAGTGTAAGTGTTAGGATTATGGTTAAAGATAGGGTGAGGGTAGGGGTTAGGGTGAGGGTTAGGGTGAGAGTGAGGGTTAGGGTGCCGGTGAGGGTAATGTTTAGGGTTAGGGTTAGCGTTATCATGAGGCTTATTATTAGGGTTAGGCTTAGGCTTAGGGTTACGGTTAGGGTTAGGGTTAGGGAGAGGGTTAGAGTGAGTCTTAGCGTTAGGGTGAGGGTGAATGTGAGGGTGATCGGTAGGGTTAGGTTTAGGGTGAGGTTTAGGTTTAGTGTAAGTGTTAGGGTTAAGGTGAGGGTTAGGGCATGGGAGAGGTTTAAGTTTAGGGTTCCGGTGACGGTTAGTGTGAGGGTTACTGTTAGGGTGAGGGTTAGGGTAAGGGTGAGGGTGAGGGTTACGGTTAGGTTTCCGGTTAAGTTGAGGGTGAGGGTGACGGTTAGGGTTAGCATTAGGGTTAGGGTTACAGTTAGGCTGAGGTGAGGGGGAGGGGGAGGGGGAGGATGAGGTTTAGAGTTAGCGTTATGTTTAGGGTGAGGGCTAGGGTGGGGGTTTGGGTGATGGTGAGGGTTTCGGTTAGGTAAGATTTAGAGTGTAGATTAGGTTGAGGGTGAGGGTTAGGGTGCGGGTTAGGGTTAATGTGAGGTTTAAGGTTAGTGTTAGGCTGAGCGTAAGGGCTAGGGTGAGGATTATGGTGACAGTAAGGTTTAGGGTTAGTGTGAGTGTTAGGGTGAATGTTAAGGTGAGGATTAGGATTAGGGTTAGGTTTAGGGTGAGGGTGAGGTTTAGGGTTTCGGTTAGGGTTTGGGTTAGGGTGAGGTTTAGAGTTAGGGTTTGGGTTAGGCTTAGTTTTAGGATGAGGGTTAGGCTGAGTGGTACAGTTAGGGTTAGGGTGAGGGTTAGGGTTAGTGTGAGGGTTAGTGTTAGGGTCAGGGTTAGGGTGAGAGTAAAGTTTAGAGTGAGGGTTAGGGTGAGGTTTAGATTTAGGGTTAGGGTTAGGGTGAGGGTGAGGGGTAGAGTTAGGATGAGGGTGGGGGTTAGGGTTAGGATTAGGTTTAGGATGAGGGTGAGGGTGAGGATTAGGGTTAGGGTTAGGGTGAGTGTTAGGGTTCGGGCTAGGGTTAGGGTGAGTTTTAGGCTGAGGGTTAGAGTTAGGGTTAGGGTGAGGGTTAGGGTTAGTGTGGGGGTTAAAATTAGGGTTAGGGTGAGGGTTAGGGTGAGGGTGAGGGTTAGGTTTAGGGTTAGGGTTACCGAGGGGGGTAAGGTTAAAGGATAGGGTTAGGGTTAGTGTTAGGATGAGGTTGAGGGTGTGGGTAGGTTTAGGATTAGGGTGAGGGTTAGGGATTGTCTCACACAGTTAGGGTGAGGCAAAGTGTTAGGTTGAGGTTTCTGGTGAGGGATAGGGTTAGGGTGAGTGTTAGGTTTAGGATTAGGGTTAGAGTTAGGGTTAGGCTTAGTGTGAGTTTGAGGGTGAGGGTTAGGTTGAAGGTTAGGGTGAGGGTTGGTCAAGGGTTACGGTTAGGGTGAGGGTGAAGGTTAGCGTTAGGGTGAGGTTTACGATGAGGGCTAGGGTGAGGGTTAGGTTTAGGTTTAGGGTGAGGGTGAGGGTGAGGGTGAGAGTTGGGCTTAGGGTGAGGGTTGTGGTTAGGGTGAGGGTTAGGGTGAGTGTGAGTGTTAGAGTTAGGGTTAGAGTGAGCTTAGGGTGAGGATCACGTTTAGGGTTATGTTGAGGTTAGGGTGAGGGTTAGGGTGTGTGTGAGGGTTTAGGTTCGGTTTAGGGTTAGGGTGAGGGTTGGGGGAGGGTTAGGGTGAGAGTTAGGGTGAAGGTTAGGTTTAGGTTTAGGGTTAGGGTTAAAATGAAGGTTAGGGTGAGGGTTAGGTTTAGGGTTAGGGTGAGGCTTAGGTTGAGGTGAGGTTTACGGTAAGGGTTAGGGTGAGGGTGAGGGTAAGTTTTAGGCTGAGAGTTAGGGTGAGGTTGAGACTTAAGGTTAGCAGTAAGGTTAGGGTGAGGGTTGGGGTGAGTGTTCGGGTTATTGTTAGTTTTAAGGTGAGGGTGAGTGTGGGTTTAGGGTTAGGGTTAGTATGAGTGTTAGGGTGAGGGTTAAGGTGAGGGTTAGGATTTGGGTTAGGATTAGGGTGAGGGTGAGTTTAGCGTTAGGATTACGGTGAGGGTTAGAGTTAGGGTTAGGGTTAGGGTTCGGGTTAGGATGAGGGTGCGGGTGAGGGTGAAGGTGAGGGTTAGGGTGAGCATTAGGTTTAGGGTGAGTGTTAGGGTGAGGGTTAGGGTGAGGGTTAGGGTGAGGGTTAGGGTTAGGGTGAGGGTTAGGGTTAGGGTTTCATTTAGGGTTAGGGTTAGGGTGAGGGTTAGAGTTAGGGTTAGGTTTAGGGTTAAAGTTAAAGTGAGGGTGAGGATAAGGATTCGGGTTAGGTTGAGGGTTAGGGTAGAGTTTCTGTTAGGGTTAGGGTTAGGGTGAATTTTAGAGTTAGGATTAGGGTTAGGGTTTGGGTTAGGCTGAGAGTGAGGTTGAGGGTGAGGGTGAGGGTTAGGGTTAGGTTGAGGGTTAGGGTTAGGGTTTGTGTTATGGTTAGTCTGAAGTTTAGGGTTAGGTTTAGGTTTAGGGTGATGATTAGGGTTCCTGTTAGAGTTAGGGTGAGGGTGAGGTTGATGGTTAGGATTAGTATTAGGGTTAGATTTAGGTTTAGGCTGAGTGTGAGGGGGAATGGTAGGACTAGGGTAAGGGTTAGGTTTAGACTTAGGGTTAGGGTTAGCGTGAGGGCTGGGTGAGGGGGAGGTGTAGGGTGAGAGTGAAGTTTTCAGTTAGGTAAGGATTAGAATTAGGGTTAGCATGAGTGTTAGGGTGAGGGTTAAGGTGAGGGTTAGGGTTAGGCTTAGGGATAGAGTAAGGGTGAGTAGGGATAGAGTAGGGTTAATGTGAGGGTTAGGCTTAGGGTTTGGTTAAGTTTAGGGTTAGGGTGAGCGTTAGATTTAGGGTTAGGTTTAGGGTTAGCTTTAGGGTTATTGTTAGGGTTTGGTTTAGTGTTAGGGTGAGGGTGAGGGTGAGGATTAGTGTTAGGGTTAGGTTTAGGGTGAGGGTGAGTGTTAGGGTAAGGGTGAGGGTGAGGGTTAGGTTCAGTGTTAGTATGAGTGTTAGGCTGAGGGGTAGATTTAGGGTTCGGGTGAGGGTTAAGGTTAGTGTGAGGGTTAGCGTTAGGGTTAGGGTTAGGGTGATGGTTAGGTTGAGGGTGAGTTTTAGGGTTAGGGTTAGGGTTAGCGAAGGGGGTGAGGGTAAGGGTTATGGTAAGGGTTAGGGAGGGGTTAGGGTTAGTGTGATGTTAAGGGTGAGGGTGAGGGTTAGGGTGAGTGTGAGGGTTCGGGTGAGGGTGAGGGTTAATGTGTGGGTGAGGGTTAGGGTTAGGCTGAGGGTTAGGGTGACAGTGAGGTTTAGGGGGACAATGAGGGTTAGGGTTAGGGATAGAAATAGGTTGAGGGTTAGGGTTAGGTTAGGGTTAGCTTGAGGGTTAGGGTTAGGGTTAGGTTTAGTGTGAGGATTAGGGTTTGGTTTAGGGTTAGGGTGAGGGTAAGTTTTAGGTTTAGGGATAGGATTTTGGTTAGGGTTAGGATGAGGTTTAGGGATAGGGTTAGGGTTAGGGTTAGAGTGACGGTTAGGGATAGGGTTAGGGTTAGGTTGAGGGTGAGGGTGAGGCTTAGGGTTTGGGTTAGGGTTAGAGTTAGGTTGGGGGTGAGGTTGAGAGTTAGGGTTAGGGTTAGGGTTAGAGTTCGGGTGAGGGTGAGCATGAGGGTTAGGGTTAGTATTAGCGAAAGGTTTATGGTTAGGCTGAGGGTGAGTGTGAGGGTGAGGGTTTGGGTTAGGGTGAGGTTTAGGGTTAGGTTTCGGGTTAGGTTAAGTGTGAAGATTAGGGTTAGGATAAGGATGAGGTTTAGGCTGAGGAGTAGTGTTAGGGCTTGGGCGAGGGTTAGGGTTCGTGTGAGGGTTAAGCTTTGGGTTAGGGTGAGGGTAAGGGTTAGGTTGAGGGTTAGGGTGAGTGTGAGTGTTAGGGTTAGGATTATGGTTAGGGTGAGGCTTAGGGTTTAGGGTTAGGATTAAGGTTAGTGTTAGGGTGAGGGTTAGGGTGAGGGTGAGGGTTAGGGTTAGGTTTAGGGTGAGGGTTAGGGTTAGGTTTAGTGTTAAGGTGAGTGTTAGGGTTTGGTTTACGTTTAAGGTTAGGGTTAGAGTTAGGGTTAGGGTGAGTGTTAGTGTTAGGATTAGGGTTAGTGTGAGGATGACGGTGAGGGTGAGGGATAGGTTTAGGGTCAGGGTGAGGTTTAGTTTTACTGTAAGTGTTAGGGTTAGGGTTAGGTTTAGGGTAATTATAACGTTTAAAATGATGTTTATGTTGAGAGTGAGGGTGAGGGTTAGCGTGAGTGTTAGGGTGAGGGTTAGTGTGACAGTTAGGGTTACGGTTAGGTTTAGTGTTAGGGTTAGGATGAGGATGAGTGTTAAGGTTAGGGAAGGTTTAGGTTTAGAGTTATGGTGAGGACTAGGTTGAGGGTGAGGTTTAGGGAGCGGGTTAGGGTTAGGGTGAGGTTAAGGCTTATGGTTACAGTTTTGGTGATATTTAAGTTGAGGGTGAGGATAAGGGTGAGGATGAGAGTTTGCCTGAAGGTGAGGTTCAGTGTGTTGGTGAGGGTTAGTTTTATGGTGAGGGTAAGGGTGACTGGCTGAGATTGATGGTTAGGTTAGGTTTAGGTTTAGGGTGAGGGTTAAGGTGAGGGGTATGGTTAAGGTTAGGGTGAGGTTTAGGGTTAGTGTGAGGGTTAGGGTTAGGGTTAAGGTGAGGGTGAGGGTTAAGGTTAGGGTGAGCGTTAAGATGAGGGCTAGGGTGAGGGTTAAGGTTAGGTTTATGGTGAGGGTTAGGGTGATGGTGAGAGTTAGGTTTAGGGTGAGAGTTGGAGTTAGGGTGAGGGTTAGGGTGAGTGTGAGGGTTAGGGTTAGGGTTAGGGTGAGGGTAGGGTGAGGATTAGGGTTAGTGTTAGGGTGACGGTGAGGGTTAGAGTGAAATTTAGGTTTAGGGTTTGGGTTAAGGGTAAATTGAGGGTTAGGGTTAGGGTTAAGTTTAATATGAGGGTTAGGCTGAGTGTCAGGGTTAGGGTTCGTGTGAGGGTAAGGGTAAGGGTGAGTGTTAGGGTGAGGGAGGTGGTTAGGGTTAGGCTTAGGGTAAGGATTAGTGTTAGAGTGAGGGTGACGGTTTAGGTGAGGGTGAGGTTTAGGGTTAGGGTTAGGGTGAAGTTTAGGAT
This sequence comes from Dipodomys merriami, assembly GCF_024711535.1. NCBI lineage: Eukaryota > Metazoa > Chordata > Mammalia > Rodentia > Heteromyidae > Dipodomys > Dipodomys merriami. The sequence continues at coordinate 2,409,358 of NW_027202349.1, read as the reverse complement.
TAGGTTTAGGGTTAGGGTGAGGGTTAGTGTGAGCTGGAGGGTTCGAGTTAGGGTGAGGGTTAGGGTTAGTGTGAGGGTTAGGGTTAAGGTTAGGGTTAGGGTTAGTGTGAGGATAAAGGTTAGGTTGAGGGTTAGTTTGAGGTTTAGGGTTAGCGTTAGTGTTAAAGCGAGGGTTAGGGTGAGTTTTAGGGTTAGGGTGATTGTTAGGGTTAGGTTTAGGGTGAGGATTAGGGCTAGGGTGAGGATTAGGGTTAGGATTTGTGTTAGGGTGAGTTTTAGTGTTAGGTATAGGGTTAGTGTGAGGGTTAGGGTTTGGGTAAGAGTTAGGGTTAGAATGAGGATAAAGGTTACGGTGAGGTTTAGGGTGAAGGTTAGGGTTAGGGTTAGGGTTAAGGTTAGAGTTAGGGTGAGGGTTAGGGTGAGGGTGAGGTTGAGGGTGAGGGTGAGGGTGACGGTGACGGTGAGGTTTAGGTTCAGGGTGAATGTGAGCGTTAGGGTTAGGATAAGGTTTAGGTTAAGTGTTAGGCTGAAGTTGATGGTGAGGGTGAGGGTTTGGGTTAGGATTAGGGTGAGGATTAGGGTTCCTTTGAGTGTAAGGGTGAAGGTGAGTTTGAGGGTTAGGATTAGGGTGAGGGTGAGGGTGAGGGTGAGGGTAAGGGTTAGGATTATTGTTATGGTTAGTGTTAGGTTTAGGGTGATGGTGAGGGTGAGGGTTGGGGTTACACTTAGCTTTAGGTTGAGGGTTATGGTTAAGGTTAGGGTAAGGATTAGGTTTAGGGTGAGTGTTAGTTTTAGGGTTAGGTTGAGGTTTAGGGTTAGGGTTAGGGTTAGGGTTAGGCTGAGGTTTAGGGTGAGGGGTGGGTTTAGGGTTAGGGTAAGGGTTAGGGTTAGGGTGAGGGTTAGGGTGAGGGTGAGGGTGAGGGTTATTGTTAGGGTTAGGCTGAGGGTTAGTGTTAGGGTTACGATTAGTGTTAGGGGTAGGTTTAGGGTGAGGGGTAGTTTTAGGGTTAGGGTGAGGGTTAGTGTTAGTGTGAGGGTTAGGGTTAGGGTTAGACTTAGGGTTAGTTTATGGTTACAGTTCAGGGTGAGGATTAGCATGAGGGTGAGTGTTAAGGTTATAGTTAGGATTAGGGTGAGGGTGAGGGTGAGAATTAGGTTTAGGGTGAGGGTTAGGGTGAGGGTTAAGGTTAGGATACTGTTTAGAGTGAGGGTTAGGGTTAGGGTGAGGGTGATGTTTAGGGTTAGATTTAGGGTTTAGGCTTAGGGTTAGGGTTAGGGTGAGGGTGAGGGTTAGATTTAGGGTTAGGGTGAGGGTGAGGTTGAATTTTAGAGTTAGGGTTAGGGTGAGGGTTAGGGTTAGGTTGAGGGCTAGTGTGAGGGTGAGACTGAGGGTGAGGGTGAGGGTTTTGGTTAGGTAAGGGTTAGGGTTAGGGTTAGGGTGAGGATTAGGTTGTGGGTGAATATTAGGTTGAGCGGTACGGTTAGGCTGAGTGTTATGGTAGGGTTTAGGGTGAGGGTTAGTGTGAGGGTGATGTTTAGGGTGAGAGTGAGGGTTCAGGTTCGGGTTTGGGTTAGGGTGTGAGTGAGGTTTAGGATTCGGCTGAGTGTTAGGGTGACGATGAGGTTTACGGTGAGGGTGAGGGTTAGGTTTTGGTTAGTTTTAGGGTGAGGGTGAGGGTGAGAGATGTGTTTAGGGTTAGGGTCAGGATTAGGGTGAGGGTTAGGTTTAGGGTGATATTTAGTGTGAGGGTAAATGTTAGGGTGAAGGTGATGGTTAGGGTTAGGGTTAGGGTTAAGTTTAGGGTGAGGGTTAGGTATAGGATTAGGGTTAGATTTAGGGTTAGGGTGAGTGTAAGGGTTCGGTTGAGGATTCGGGTGACCTTCAGTGTTAGGGTTTGGGTGAGGGTTAGCGTTAGGATGCATATTAGGGTTAGGGTTAACGTCAGGTTTTGTTGAGTTTAAGGGTTAGGGTGAGGTTTAGGGTGAGGGTGGGGGTTAGGGTTAGGGTTAGGGTGAGGGTTAATGTGAGGGTTTGGGTTAGCGTTAGGGTTAGGGGCAGGGTTAGGGTTAGGCTGAGGGGGAGGGAGAGAGTGTGGGTGAGGTTTAGGGTTAGGGTTAATGTTAGTGTTAGTGTCAAGGCTAGGTTGAGCGTGAAGTTTTGGGTGAGGGTGAGGGTGAGGGCAAGGATTTCTGTTAGGTATGTGTTAGGGTGAGGATTAGGATGCAGGTGAGGGTTTGTGTGAGGGTTAGTGTTAGGGTGAGGGTTAGGTTTAGAGTAAAGTTTAGAGTATAGGTGAGGGTTAGGAAGAGAGTTAAGGTTCGGGTGATCTAGAGCGATTGGGTGTGGGTGAGGTTTAGGGTAAGGATGAGGATTAGGGTGACGGTGAGGGATACCTTGACAATGAGGGTTACGATTAGGGTTATGGTTAGGTTGAGGGTAAGGATTAGAGTGAGGGTTAAGGTGAGGGTAAGGGTTAGGGTGAGTATTTAGGTTAGGGTGAGTTTTAGGGTTAGGGTTAGGGTCAGGGTTAGGGTGAGGGTAAGTTTTAGGGTTAGGGTTACTGTGAGGGTGAGGGTGAGGGTGAGGGATATGGTTAGGGTTAGGGTCAGGGTTAGGGTGAGAGGGAGTGTGAGGGTGAGTGTTTCGGTTAGGTAAGGGTTACGGTTAGGCTTAGAGTGAGGATTAGGGTGAGGGTTAGGGTTAGAGTGAGGATGAGGGTTAGGGTTAGGTCGAGGGTGATGGTTAGGGTTAGGTTGAGGGTGAGGGTGAGGGTTAGGGTGAGGGTGAGGGTTAGGCTTAGGGTTAGGTTTATTTTGAGGTTAAAGGTTCCGGTTCGGCTTAGGGTGAGGATGAGGATAAGTGTTATGGTTAGGGTTAGGGTGAGGGTTAGGGTGAGGGTTAGGGTTGGGATGAGGGTTATAGTTAGGGTTAGGGTGAGGGTTAGGGTGAGAGTACTGCTTAGGGTGAGGGTGAGTTTAAGGGTGAGGGTGAGGTTGAGGGTGAGTGTTAAGGTGACGATGAGGGTGACGGTGACGGTGAGGGTTAGGTTTAGGGTTAGGATTAGGGTTATGGTTAAGGTTAGGGTCAGGTTGAGGTTTAGTGTGAGGGTGAAGGTGAGGGTTAGGTTTAGAATTAGGCTTAGGTGTTTGGTAAGGCTTAGAGTGAGTGTGAGTGTGAGGGTCAGAGTTAAGTTAAGGGTGAGCATTAGGGTTAGCGTTAGGCTTAGGTTGAGAGTGAGGTTTAGGCTGAGGGTGAGGGTGAGGGTTAAGTTTAGGGTAAGGTTTAGGGTTATGGTTAGGGTTAGCGTGAGGGTGAGGGTGAGGGTGAATATGAGGTTGATGGTGAGGGTGAGGGTTAGGGTTTGGGTGAGGGATAGGGTTAGTGTTAGGGTTAAGGTTAAGGTGAGGGTTGGGCTTAGGGTTAGGGTTAGGAGGAGGGTTAGGCTGAGGGATAGTGTTAGGGTTAGGGTTAGGGTAAGGGTTAGGGTGAGGTTGAGGGTTAGGTTTAGGATTAGGTTTAGGGTTAGGGTGAGGGTTAGGGATAGGTTTAGGTTTAGGGTGATGTTTTTGTTTAGGGTTAGGTTTAGAGGTAGGGTGAGGGTGAGAGTGAGGGTGAGGGTTTGTATTAGCGTTAGAGTTTGGATTAGGGTTTGTTTTGGGTTAGGCTGAGGGTGAGGTTGAGGGTGAGAGTGAGGGTTAGGGTTAGGGTGAGGGTTAGGTTTAGGGTTAGGGTTAGGGGGAGGGTGACGTTTAGGATTAGGTTTAGGGTTAGGGTGAGAGTTAGTGTGAGGGTTAGGGTTAGGGTTAGGGTAAGTATTAGGGTTAGGGTGAAGATTATGGTTAGGGTTAGGGTTTGGGTGATGGTGAGGGTGAGGGTTAGGTTTAGGGTTAGGGTTAGTGTGAGGATAAGGTTTAGGGTGAGGGTGTGGGTTACGGTTAGCCTTAGGTTCACGGTGAGTTTTAATGTTAGGTTTAGGTTTAAGGTGAGGGTTAGGGTGAGGGTTAGAATTATGGTTAGGTTAAGGGTTAGGGTTTGGTTGAGAGTTAGGGTTAAGTTTAGGGTTATGGTGAGGGTGAGGGTTAGGGTAAGGGTTAGGGTTAGGTTGATATTTTGGTTTTGGGTTAGGGTTAGGGTAAGGCTAAGAGTTACGGTGAGGGTTAGTGTGAGGTTTAGGTTGAGTGTGAGGGCTATGGTGATGGTGAGGGTTAGGGTGAGTGTGAGGGAGAGGGTGAGTGTTTCCCTTAGGTAACGGTTAGGTTTACGGTTACGGTGAGGATTAGGGTTAGGGTGAGGGTTATGTTGAGGGTTAGGTTTAGGGTGAAGGTTAGGGTGAGGCTGAGGGTTAGGGTGAGGTTGAGGGTTCAGGTGAGGGTGAGGGTTCCAGGGAGGTTGAGGGTTAGGGTGTGGGTTATGGTTAAATTTAGGGTGAGGGTTAGAGTGACGATGAGGGTTAGGGTTCAGGTGAGGATGAGGGTTTTGGTGAGTTAGAGGGTTAGGTTTTGAGTTATCGTTAGGTTTAGGGTGTGGGTTAGGCTGATGGTGAGTGTGAGGGTGAGGGTTAGGGTTAGGTTTAGGTTTAGGGTTAGGGTGAGGTTAAGGGTTAGGTTTAGGGTTAGGGTGAGGGTTAGGGTAAGGTGTAGGTATAGGGTTAGGGAGAGGGTTAGGTTTAGTGTGAGTGTTAGGGTTAGGTTTACAGTAAGGGTTAGTCTGAAGATAAAGTTTAGGGTGAGGGTTAGAGTTAGGCTTAGGGTAAAGTTTAGGGTTAGGTTGAGGGTTAGGTTTAGGGTGATGTTTATACTGAGGTTGAATATTAGGGTTAGGGTGAGGTTGAGGGTGAGGGTTAGGGTGAGGGTGAGGCTGATGGTGAGGTTTAGGTTTATGTTTAGGGTGAGGATGATTGTTACGGTTAGGATTAGGGTTAGGTTTAGGGTTAGGCTGAGGGTGAGGGTGAGGGTGTGGGTTCGGGTTGAGGTTAGTGTGAGGGTTCGGGTTAGTTTGAAGGTTAGGCTTAAGGTGAGTTTGAGGGTGAGGGTGACGGTGAGGGTGACGGTGAGGGTGAGGGTTAGGGTTAGGATTAGGGTTAGCGTAGGGTGAGGGTTAGGGTTAGGGTTAGGGTGAGGGTGAGGGTTAGGGTTAGGGTTAAGGTTAGGTTTAGGGTAAGGTTTAGTGTTAGGGTGTGGGTTAGGCTTAGGGTTAGGGTGAGGGTTACAGTTAGGTTGTGGTTAGAGTGAGGGTTAGGGTTTGGTATAGGGTGAGGGATAAAGTTTGTGTTAGGGTGAGGATTAGGGTTAGGGTTAGGTTTAGGGTTATGGTTAGGGTTAGGGTGAGGTTGAGGTTTAGGGTGAGGGCTAGGGTTAGAATTAGGGTAAGGTTTAGAGTTAGGGTGAGGGTTTGGTTCAGAGTTAGCTTTAGGTTGAAGGTGAGGGTTAGCGTTAGGGTTACGTTTAGGGAGAGATTTAGTGTGAGGGTTATGGTTAGGGTTAGTCTAAGGGTTTTGGTTAGGGTGAGGGTTAGGTTAAAGTTAGGTTTAGGGCGAGGTTGAGGTTGAGAGTTAGGGTTAGTGTTAGTGTGAGGATAAGTTAAAGGTGCGGGTTAGTGTGAGGGTTAGGGTTAGGGTTAGGGTAAGTCTTAAGGTTAGAGTGAGGATTAAGATTAGTGTTAGGGTTAGAGTGAGGGTGAGGTTGAGGTTTAGGGTTAGGGTTAGTGTTAGGGTTAGGTTTAGGGTTAGGGTTAGTGTAAGGGTTAGGTTTCTGTTGAGGGTTAGATTGAGGGTGATGTTTAGGTTAACAGTGAGAGTTAGGGTGAGGGTGAGTTTGAGTGTGAGTTTTAGAGTGAGGGTGAGTGTGATGGTGAGAGTGACGGTGAATGTTGAGGTTAGGTTTAGGGTTAGGGTGAGGGTGAGGTTGAGGGTTAGTGTTAGCGTTATTGTGAGGGTGAGAGTTTGTGTTAGGTTTAGGGTTAGGGTGAGTTTTAGGTTTCGGTTGAGGGCTACAGTGAGTGTGAGTGTGAGTGTGAGTGTGAGGTTTTCGGTTAGGTAAGGGTTTGGGTTAGGGTTAGTTTTAGGGTTAGGTTTAGGGTTAGAATGAGGGTGAGGGTTTGGGTTAGGGTGATGCTTAGTGTAGGCCTGAGGGTCAGGGTGAGGGTGAGGGTTAAGTTGAGGGTTCGTGTTCGGGTGAGGTAGAGGGTAATGTTTTGGGTTAGGGTTAGGTTTAGGGTGTGGGTTAGGCTGATGGTGAGGGTGAGGTTGAGGGTTAGGGTTAGGTTGAGGGTTAGGGTTAGGGTTAGGGTTAAGGTGAGCCTGATGTTTAGGGTGAGGGTGAGGGTTAGCGTGAGGGTTAGGGTTCAGATTAGGGTTCAAGGTTTGGCAGAGGGTTAGGCTTAGGGTGAAGTTTAGGGTAAGGGGTAGGGTTAGGGTTAGGTTTAGGTTTAGGGTGAGGGTGAGGGTGATGGTGACGGTTATTGTTAGGGTTAGGGGGACTGTGAGGGTGAGGGTTAGCTTTAGGATTAGGGTTTGGTTAAGGGTTAGGCTGAGTGTGAGGGTGAGGGCTAGGGTTAGAGTTAGGGTGAGGCTTAGGGCTACTTTGAGGGGTAGGGTGAAGGTGAAGTTGAGGGTCAGGGTTAGGGTAACGGTGACAGTGGGTGTGAGGCTTAGGGTTATGATTAGGGTTAGGATGAGTTTTAGGTTTAGGGTTAGGGTTAGGGTGAGGATTAGGGTTAGGATTAGGTTTAGGGTTAGGTTTATTTTTAGAGTTAGGGTTAGGGTAAGGATAAAAGTGAGGTTTAGGAATAGGGTTAGGGTGAGGTTTAGGTTTAAGGTAAGGGCTATGGTGAGGGTGAGGTTTAGGGTGAGGGTGAGGGTGAGGGTGAGGTTAAGAGTTACAATTTGGGTTAGGGTTATTGTAAGGCTGAGTGTGACGGTGGGGGTGAGAGTGAAGGTTAGGGTTAGGATTAGGGTGAAGTTTAGGTTTAGGGGAAGATTTAGGATTAGGGTTAGGGTTAGTGTTAGGCTGAAGGTGACGGTGACAATGAGGGTGAAGATTAGGGTTAGGTTTAGGGTTAGGGTTAAGGTGAGGGCTAGGGTGAGTGTGAGGGTTATGGTGCGAATGAGTGTGAAGGTGAGGTTTTCGGTTAGGTAAGATTTAGGGTTATTGTTAGGGTGAGGATTAGGTTGAATGTGAGGTTTAGTGTGAGGGTTAGTGTTAGGGTGAGGGTTAGGGTTGGAGTTAGGGTGAGGGTTAGGGTTAGGGTTAGGTTTAGGGTGAGGTTGAGGGTTAGGGTGAGAGGTAGGGTTAAGGTTAGTGTGAGGGTTAGGGTTAGTGTTAGGGTTAGGGTTAGGGTTATGGTTATGGTCATGTTGAGGGTAAGCGTTAGGTTGAGGCTTATGGTGAGGGTGAGTGTTAGGGATAGCGTTAGGGTTAGGGTGAGGATTAATGTGAGGGTTAGGTGCCCGGTTAAGTTTAGGGTGAGGATTAGGGTGAGGGTGAGGGTTCGACTAAGGTTTAGGGTTAGGTATGGGTGAGGGTTAGGGTTGGCGTTAGGGTGAGGGTTTGGGCTAGAGAATTAGGGTTAGGATTGTTGGTAGGGTGAGTTTTAGGGTTAGGCTTAGTGTTAGTTTGAGGGTTAGGGTTAGGTTAGAATTAGGGTTAGTGTTAGGTTTAGGGTGAGGTTGAGAGTGAGGGTGAGGTTATGTTTAGGGTTATGCTGAGATTTAGGGTTAGTGTGAAGGTTAGGGTTACCGTAAGGTTTAAGGTGAGGGTTAGGGTGAGGGTTAGGTTTAGGGTCAGGTTTAGGGTTATGGTGAGGCTGAGGGTTAGGGTTAGAGTTAGTGTGAGAATGAGGGTTAAGGTTAGGGTTAGGGTTAGTGTTAGGGTGAGGATGAGGTTGAGATTTAGCATGAGGGTGAAGGTGAGGGTGAGGCTTAGGGTTAGAGTTAGCGTTAGGGTTATGGTGAGGGTAAGGGTTAGGTTGAGGTTTAATGTGAGGGTTAGGGTGAAGGTGAGATATAGGGTTAGAATTAGAGTTAGGGTGAGGGTGAGGGTTAATATGAGGGTTAGGTTGAGGGTTAGGGATAGGGTTAGGGTGAGGTTGAGGGTGAGGGTGAGGGTGAGGGTTAGTGTTAGGATTAGTTTTAGGGTTAGGGAGAGGGTTAAGCTAGGCTGAGTGTTTGGGTTAGGGTGATGTATATTGTGAGGCTGAGGGTTAGGGTGAGGGTGAGTGTTAGGGTGAGGGTTCGGGTTCGGGTGAGTGTGAGGGTTAGGGTGTGGTTGAGGGTTAGGTTTAGGATGAGGGTTAGGATTACGGTGAGTGTTAGGGTGAGGGTGAGGTTTAAATTTAGCGTTAGGTTTATGGTGAGGTTTAGGGTTAGGGTTAGGGTTGGTGTGAGGGTGAGGGTGTGGGTTAGGTTTAGGTTTATTGTTAGGGTGAGGATGAAGGTGAGAGTTAGGCTGAGGTTGAGGGTAATGGTGAGATTTAGGGTTAGGTTTAGGCTTAGGGTGAGGGTGAGGGCTAGGGTTAGCGTTAGGTTTAGGTTTAGGGTTAGGGTGAGAGTGGGGTTGAGTGTTAGGGTTAGGATTAGGGTTAAGGTTAGGGTAAGGCTGAGGGTGAAGGGGAGGTTGAAGGTTATGGTTATGGTTATGGTTATGGTTAGGGTTAGGGTTAGAGTGAGGTTTTGACTGATGGTTATGGTTAGGTTTATTGTGAGCGCTAGGGTTAGGGGTAGGATTATGTTTAGGGTGAGTGTTAGGTTTAGGTTTAGGGTTATAATAAGGTTTAGGCAGAGGGTTAGAGTTAGGATTAGTGTGAGGTTTAGGTTTAGGGTTAGAGTAAGTGTTACGTTGAGGGTAAAGGTTAGGGTGAGGATTGGGGTGAGGGTGAGGCTAAGGGTTAGATAGAGGGTTAGGGTGAAAGTTAGGTTTATGGTTAGATTTCGGGTGAGTGTTAGGGTGTGGGTAAGTATTAGTGTGAGGGCTAGGGTGATGGTGTGTGTTAGGGTTCAGGTTAGGGTAAGGGTAAGGTTGAGGGTTAGGTTGAGAGTGAGGGATAGGGTGAGGGTTTGGTTTAAGGATAAGGATAGGATGGAAATTTGGGTTAGGTTTTGGTTTAGGATGACAGTTAGGCTGAGGGGTAGGGTTAGGTTAAGGGTGAGGTTTAGGTTTAGTGTGAGGGTTTGGGTAAGGTTAGGGTGACAAGTGTTAGGGTGAGGGTTAGGGTGAGTGTGATGTTTAGGGTTAGAATTAGGTTTAGGGTTAGGGTTAGGATGAGTCTTAGGGTTAGGTTTATGGTTAGGGTTAGGGTGAGGGCGAGGGTTAGGGTTAGGGTTAGAGTGAGGGTTAGTGTTAGGGTGAATGCTAGGGTGAGGGTGAGGTTTAGCGTGAGGGTAATGGTGAGGGTGAAGTTTTTGGTTAGGTAAGGATTAGGGCTAGGTTTAGGGTGACTATTAGGGTTAGGGTTAGGGTTAGGGTTATGTTGAGGTTGAGTGGGAAGGGAGAGTTAGTGTTAGGATGAGGGTTAGGGTGAGGGTGATGGTTAGTGTTAGGGTTAATGTGGGGGTTAGAATTACGGTGAGGGTTAGGGTTAGGGTGAGGGTTAGAATTAGGGTAAGGGTTAGGGTGAGTGCTAGTGTGAAGGTGAGGTTTAAGGTGAGGGTAATGGTAAGTGTGAAGTTTTTGGTTAAGTAAGGGTTAGGGCTAGGTTTAGGGTGAATATTAGGGTTAGGGTTAGGGTTAGGGTTATGTTGAGGGTGAGGGAGAGGGTGGAGGTTAGTGTTAGGATTAGGGTCAGGGTGAGGGTGAGGGTGAGGGTGAGGCTGAGTGTTAGTGTTAGGGTTAATATGAGGGTTAGGATTACGGTGAGGGTTAGGGTTAGGGTGAGGGTTAGAATTAGGGTAAGGGTTAGGGTGAGGGTTAGGGTAACGGTGATGTTTAGTGTGAGGGTTAGTGTAAGCATGAGTGTTCAGGTCAGAGTTAGGGTTAGGGTTAGTGTTAAGGTTAGTGTTAGGGTGAGGTTTACGGTGACGGTGAGGGTTAGGGTTAGGGTTCGCGTTAGGGTGATGTTTAGGGTGAGCCTTAGGGTTAGGGTGAGTGTTAGGATGAGGGTTAGGGTGAGGGTGAGGGTGCTGGTGAGGGTGAGGGTTATGGTTATGTTTAGTGTGAGGGTAAGTGTTACATTGAGGTTTAGGTTTAAGATGATTGTTAGGGTTATGCTTCGGATCAGGGTTAGTTTTGGGGTGAGGGTTAGGCTGAGTGGTAAGGTTAGGGTTAGGGTTAGGGTTATGGTGAGGGTAAGGGTTAGGGTCAGGTTTAGGGTTAAGCTGAGGGTTAAGGTTAGTGTTAGATTTAGGATTAGGTTTAGGTGAGGGTGAGAGTGAGGGTTAGGGTTAGGGTTAGTGTGAGGGTTAGAGTTATTGTGAGAGTTAGATTTAGGGTGATGCTTAGGTTTAGGGTAAGGGTTAGTGTGAGGGTTAGGTTTAGGATTAGGGTTAGGGTGAAGGTAAGGGTGAGGGTTAGGATTAGGGTGAGGGTTAGGGTTAGGTTAGTTTTAGGGTGAAGTTCGGGGTGAGGGTTAGGGTTAGGTAGAGGGTTAGGATTAGGCTGAGGGGTAGGTTTAGGGTTATGTTTTTATGAGGGTGAGGGTTAGGTTGAGGGGGAGTCTTAGGGTGAGGGTGAATGTTCGGGTGAGGGTGAGGGTTAGGGTATGATTGAGGGTTACGGTTAGGGTGAGGGTTAGAGTGATGGTGAGTGTTAGGGTGAGGGTGAAGGTTAGGTATAGGGTTAGGTTTAGGATGAGGTTTAGGGTTGGTGTTAGGGTGAGAGTTAAGGTGAGTTGTAGGGATAGGGTTAGGGTTAGGGTGAAGTGAGAGTTAGGGTTAGGTTTAGCGTTAGGGATAGGGTGACTGTTAGGGTGATTGTTAGGGTTAGGGTGATGGGGAAGTTTAGTGTGATGATAAGGGATATGATTAGCGTTAGGTATAGCGTTAGGTTTAGGTTTAGGGTGAGGGCTAGGGTAAGGTTGAGGGTGAAAGTTTCGGTTAGGTGAGGGTTAGGGTAATTTTTAGGGTGAGAATTATGTTGCGATTAATGGTTAGTGTGAGTGTTAGGGTTAGGTTGAGGGATAGGTTGAGGGTGAGGTTTAGGGTTATCATTACTTTTAGGGTGTGGGTTAGGGTGAGGGTTAGGGTTAAGGTTAGGTTTAGGGTTAGGGTGAGGGGGAGGATTAGGTAGAGTGTGAGGGTGAGGATTAGATTGATGGTGATGGTTACTGTTAGGGTTAGGGTGAGGGTGAGGGTTATGGTTAGGGTTAGGATGAGTGTAAGGTTTAGGGTGAGGGTTAGCGTTAGGGTGAGTTTAAGATTAGGCTTAGGTTTAGGTGAGGGTGAGGGTTAAGGTTAGGGTTAGGGTGAGGGTGAGTGTTAGGGTTATTTTTAGGATTAGGGATAGGGTTAGGATTAGGCTGAGTTTGAGGGTTTGGATGAGGGTGAGGTTTAGGTTTAGGTTTAGGGGTGAGGGTTAGAGTTAGGTGTAGGGTGGGGGGAAGGGTTGGTGTGAGGTGTAGGGTGAGGGTGAGTTTGATGGTGAAGGTTAGGGTGAGGGTGAGGAAGAGGGTAAGGGTTAGCGTTAGGATAAGTGTTAGAGGGAGTTTGAGGTTTAGGGTTACTGTTATTGTTGGGATTAGGGTTAAGATGAGGGCTAGGATGAAGGTAAGGGTTAGGATTCGGTTTAGGATGAGAGTTACGGTTTTGGGTGAGGGTTATTGTTAGGTTAGGGTGAGGATTAGGGTTAGGATGATGTTTAGGTTGAGGGTGAGAGGTAGGGTTTGGGTGAGTGTGAGGGTTAGGTTTATGATTAGGGTTAGGTTTAGTGTTAGAATTAAGGGGAGGGTTAGCTTTAGTGTGAGGGTTAGGGTTAGGGTTAAGTTGAGGGTAAGTGTTAGGTTGAGGGTTAAGGTGAGAGTGAGGGTTAGGATTAGTGTGAGTGTTAGTGTGAGGGTTAGGGTGAGGTTTAGGGTTAGAGGTAGGTTTAGAGTGAGGGTGAGGGTAAGGGTTTGTGTTAGTGCGAGGGTTAGGGTTACAATGAGGGTTAGGGTGAGGGTTAGGTTTAGGATTAGGGTTATGGTTAGGGTGAGGGTGAGGGTTAGTGATAGGATTAGTGTCAGGGTTAGGGTGAGGGTGAGGGTGAGGATGGGGGTTAGGGTTAGGGTAAGTGTGAGGGCTAGGTTTAGGGTGAGGGTTAGGGTTAGGGTAAGGGGTAGGGGGAGGGTTAGGTTTAGGGTTAGGTTTAGGGTGTGGGTCAGGGTGAGAGTAGGTTTAGGTTGAGTGTTAGAGTTAGGGTCAGGGTTATTGTTAGCGTTAAGTTGAGGGTTAGGGTTAGGGTGATGTTTATTGTGGGGGTAAGGTTTAGGGTTAGGGTGATTGTTCAAGTGTGGGTGAGGGTTAGGATGAGGGTGAGGGTTATGGTTAGAGTTAGGGTTAGGGTGAGGGGTATTGTGAGCATTAGGGTTAGGATTAGGGTTAGGGTTAGGTTTAGGGTTAGGATAAGTATTAGGGTGAGGGTGATGGCGAGAGTGATGTTTAGGGTGTGGGTGAAGGTTAGGGTTAGTGTGCGAGTTAGGTTTAGGGTTAGTGTTAGGGTTAGTGTGTGGATAAGGTTTAGGCTTATGGTGATTGTGAGGGTGAGGGTTATGGTAAGGATGAGGGAGAATGTAAGAGTTAGGGTGAGGGTTAGGGTCTGGGTGAGGGTTAGTGTTATTGTTAGGTTTTGGATTAGGGTGAGGGTGAGGTAGAGGGTTAATGTGAGGGTGAGGGTTAGGGTTAGGGTTAGGGTGAGGGTTATGATTATGGTTTTTGTTAGGGTTAGGTTTAGGTTGAGGGTGAGGGTAAGGGTTAGGGTGAGGGTTAGGGTGAGGGTGAGGTTTAGGGTTAGTGTTAGGATTAGTATTAGGATAAGGATTAGGGTTAGTGTTAGGGTTAGTATTAGGGTGAGGGTGAGTGTTAGGGTTTGGGTTAGGGTAAGCGTGAGGGTAAGTGTTAAGGTGAAGGTTTGGGTGATGGTGAGGGTTAAGGTTAGGGTTATGGTTAGAGTTAGGTATAGTCTGAGGGGGAGGGGGAGGGTGAGTTTGACGGTAAGGGTTAGGGTTAGGGTGACGGTGAGGTTTAGGCTTAGGATGAGGGTTAGTGTGTGCGTTTGGGTTAGTTTTCATTTACCTTATGTTTAGGGTTAGGGTGAAGATTAGGTTGAGGGTGAGGGTTAAATTGAGGTTACGGTTAGGGTGACGGTTAGCTTTAGGCTTAGGGTGAGGGTTAGTGTTAGGGTGATGTTTAGGGTGAGGGTGAGCGTTCGGTGAGGGTGAGGGTGAGAGTGAGGGCTAGGGTTAGTGTTAGGGTAAGGTTTAGGGTGAGGGTGCGTGTGAGGGTTAGGATGAGGAATAGGTTTAGGGTTAGGGTTAGGCTGAGGTTAAGGGTCAGGGTGAGGGAGAAGTTTATGGTTACGATGAGGGTTAGGGTGAGGGTGAGGGTTAGGGTCCTTGTTAGGGTTTGGATTAGGGTGAGGGTGAGGGAGAGGGTTAGGGTAAGTTGAGGGTTAGGGTTAGGGTGAGGGTGAGGGTTAGGGTTAGTGTTAGGATTCGGATTAGGGTGAGGGTTAGGTTCAGTGTTAGGGTTAGTATTAGGGTCAGGGTGAGGGTTAGGGTTAGGGTTAGGGTAAGTGTGAGGGAAAGGGTTAGGGTGAAGTTTTGGGTGATGGTGAGGGTTAGGGTTAGGGTTATGGTTAGAGTTAGGTTTAGTCTGAGGTGGTGGGTGAGGGTAAGTTTGAGGTTAAGGGTTAGGGTTAGGGTAAGGGTGAGGGCTAGGATGAGGGTGAGGGTTAGTGTGAGGGTGTGTGTGAGGGTTTCATTTACCTGAAGGTTAGGGTTAGTGTGAAGATTAGGTTGAGGATGAGTGTTAAGCTGAAGTTAGTGTTAGGGTGATGGTTAGGGTTAGGCTTAGGGTGAGGGTGAGCATTCGGTGAGGGTGAGGGTGAGGGTGAGGGTTAGTGTTAGGGTTAGGTTTAGGGTGAGGGTGCGTGTGAGGGTTAGGATTAGGATTAGGGTAAGGGTTAAGTTTATTGTTAGGGTTAGTATTAGGGTGAGGGTGAGTGTTAGGGTTTGGGTTAGGGTAAGCCTGAGGGTAAGTGTTAGGGTGAAGGTTTGGGTGATGGTGAGGGTTAGGGTTAGGGTTAAGGTTAGAGTAACGTTTAATCTGAGGGGGAGGGGGAGGGTGAGTTTGAGGGTAAGGGTTAGGGTTAGGGTAAGGGTGAGGGCTAGGTTGAGGGTGAGGGTTAGTGTGAGAGTGTGGGTTAGTTTTCATTTACCTTATGTTTAGGGTTAGGGTGAAGATTAGGTTGAGGGTGAGGGTTAAGTTGAGGTTAGGGTTAGGGTGAGGGTTAGGTTTAAGCTTAGGGTGAGGGTTAGGGTTAGGGTGATGTTTAGGGTGAGGGTGAGTGTTCGGTGAGGGTGAGGGTGAGGGTGAGGGTAAGGGTTAGTGTTAGGGTTAGGTTTAGTGTGAGGTTGCGTGTGAGGGTTAGGATGAGGAATAGGTTTAGGGTTAGGGTTAGGCTGAGGTGAAGGGTCAGGGTGAGGGTGAAATTGAGGGTTACGATGAGGGTTAGGGTGAGGGTGAGTGTTAGGGTCATTGTTAGGGTTTGGATTAGGGTGAGGGTGAGGGAGAGGGTTAGGGTAAGTTGAGGGTTAGGGTTAGGGTGAGGGTGATGGTTAGGGTTAGGTTAGTGTTAGTATTATGATTAGGGTGAGGTTTAGGGTCAGTGTTAGGGTTAGTATTAGGGTGAGTGTGAGCGTTAGGGTTAGGGTTAGGGTAATTGTGAGGGTAAGGGTTAGGGTGAAGGTTTGGGTGAAGGTGAGGGTTAGGGTTAGGGTCATGGTTAGAGTTAGGTTTAGTCTGAGGTGGTGGGGGAGGGTGAGGTTGAGGTTAAGGGTTAGGGTTAGGGTAAGAGTGAGGGCTAGGATGAGGGTGAGGGTTAGTGTGAGGGTGAGAGTGAGGGTTTCATTTACCTTAGGGTTAGGGTTAGTGTGAAGATTAGGTTGAGGATGAGGGTTAAGCTGAGGTTAGGTTTAGGGTGAGGGTTAGGGTTAGGCTTAGGGTGATGGTGAGCATTCTGTGAGGGTGAGGGTGTGGGTGAGTGTTAGGGTTAGGTTTAGGGTGAGGGTTCGTGTGAGGGTTAGGATTTGGAATAGGGTTAGGGTTAGGGTTAGGCTGAAGGAAAGGGTCAGGGTGAGGGTGAAGTTTAGGTTTAGGTTTAGGTTTAGGGTTCGGGTGAGTGTTACGGTTAGTGTGAGTATTATGATTAGTGTTAGGGTTAGGGTTAGCGTGAGGGTAAGGATTAGGTTGAGGTCAAGGGTGAGGGTGAGGGTTGGGGTTAGGGGTAAGTTTAGGCTGAGGGCTAGGGTGAGGGTTAAGGTTAGGGTGAGGGTTAAGGTGAGGCACTCCTTTAGCTAAGGGTTAGGGTTATGGTGAGGATTAGCGTGAAGGTGAAGGTTAGGTTAAGGGATATGATTAGGGTGATGGTTAGGGTAGGTTTAGGGTAAGGGTTAGGGTTTGGGTGATGTTTAGGGTGAGGGTGAGAGTTAGGGTAAGGATGAGTGTTCCGGGAAGGGTGCGGGTTCGGGTGAGGGAGAGGGTTAAGGTGTGGGTGAGGATTAGGTTTAGGGTGAGGGTTAGTGTTATTGTTAGTTTTAGTGGGAGGTTGAGGATTAGGGGTAGGGTTAGTATTAAGTTGAGGGTTAGGGTTAGGGTTACGGTGAGGGTTAGGTTTAGGTTTAGGGTTAGGGTGAGGGTGAGGGTGAGGTTTAGGGTTAGGGTTAGGGTGAGGGTGAGGGTTAGGCTGAGGGTTAGGGTTAGGGTTAGTGTGAGGGTTAGCATTATGGTTAGGGTTTGTGTTAGTTTGAGGGTTAGGGTTAGGTTTAGGGTTAGGATAAGGGTTACGCTGAGGATTAGGTTTAGGGTTAGTGTGAGTGTTAGGTTTAGGGTTAGGGTTTGGGTTAGGTTGAGGGTAAAGGTTAGGATGAGGTTTAGGGTAATGATGAGGGTTAGGGTGAGGGTTAGGTTTAGGGCTATGTTTAGGGTTAGGGTGAGGTTTAGGGTTAGGGTTAGGCTTAGGGTGAGGTTTAGGTTGTAGGTAAAGGTTAGGGTGAGTGTTAGTTTGAGGGTGAGGTTTAGGGTTAGGGTGAGGGTAAGGGTCAGGGTGAGGGTTAGGATGAGGTTGAGGGTTAGGGTAAGCATGAGGGTTAGGGTGAGGGTGAGGCGTTGGGTGTGGGTTAGGGTTAAAGATAGGGATAGTGTGAGGATTAGGGTTAGGGTTAGGTTTAGGGTTAGGGTTAGGCTGAGGGGTCTGGTTAGGGTTAGGGTGAGGGTTAGGTTTAGTGTGAGGGTTAGGGTTAGGTTGAGTTTTAGGTTTAGTATGAGGGTTAGGGTTAGGGTTACGTTGAGGGTAAGGGTTAGGATGAGGGTTAGTGTGAGGGTGAGGTTTGGTTTAGTATTAGGTTGACCCTTAGGGTAGGATGAGGGTTATGGTTAGGGTGAGGTTGAGGTGAGGGTTAGGATTAGGGTTAGGGTAAGGGTTAGGTTTAGGATTAGGGTGAGAGTTAGGGTTAGGGTGATATTTATTGTGAGGTTGAGGGTTAGGGTGAGGGTGAGTGTTCGTGTGAGGGTTAGGTTCCGGTGAGGGTGAGGGATTGGGTGTGGTTGAGGGTTAGGTTTATGGTGCGGGTTAGGGTGACGGTGCGGGTTAGGGTGACGGTGCGGGTTAGGGTGAGGGTGTGGGTTAAGTTTAGAGTTAGGATAAGGGTGATGGTTAGGGTTAGGGTGAGAATTAAGGTGAGGTGTCGGTATAGGGTGGGTTTAAGGTTATGGTTAGTGTGAGGGTTAGGCTTAGGTATAGGGTTAGTGTGAGTATAAGGTTTAGCCTGAGGGTTAGGGTGAGGTTTAGCGTTCTGGTGAGGGTTAGGGTTAAAGTTAGGGTGAGGGTTAGGGTTAGGGTGATGTTTAGGTTGAGGTTGATGGTTAGTGTGAGGGTGAGGGTGAGGGTTAGGGTGAGGGTAGGGGTGATAGTGTGGGTTAGGATTAGGTTTAGGGTGATGGTGAGGGTGAGAGTTAGAATTAGTTATAGTGTTAGGGTTAGGGTTAGGCTGAGGGTGAGAGTGAGGGTGAGGGTGAAATTTAGGGTTAGGGTTAGGATTAGAGTTAGAGTGAGGGTTAGGGTTAGTGTGAGGGTTTTGGTTAGTGTTACGATTAGGGATAGTGTGAGGGTAAGGATTAGGGTGAGTGTTAGGGTGAAGGTTAGGATTAGGGTTAGGATTAGGGTGAGGGTTAGAGTTTGGGTGATGTTTAGGATAAGATTGAGGGTTAGGGTGAGGATGAGGGTTCAGGTGAGGGTGACGGTTTGCTTGAGGGTGAGGGTTAGGGTGTGGGTGAGGTTTAGGGTTAGGGTGAGGGTGAGCATTAGGTTTAGGTTTAGTGTGAGGGAAAGGGTTAGGGGTATTGTTAGGGTTAGGTTGAGGGTTAGGGTTAGGGTTAGGGAGAGGGGTAGGGTTAGGGTTAAGGTGAGTTTTAGGGTGAGTGTGAGGGTTAGGGTGAGGGTGAGGGTGAGGGTTAGGGTTAGGGTTAGGGTTAAGGTGAGATTGAGAGTGAGGGTTAGGTTTAGGATTAGGGTTAGAGTTAGGGTTAGGGAGCGTGTTAGGTTGAGTATGAGGGTGAGGGTGAGGTTGAGAGTTAGCGTGTCGGTGAGGGTTAAGGTTAGGCTCTGAGTTATTGTGAGAGTAAGGGTTAGGGTGAGATTTAGGGTGAGGGTGAGGTATAGGTTGAGGTTTAGGGTTAGAGTGAGGGTTAGGGATAGGGTTAAGGTTAGGGTGATGGTGTGGGTGGGTGTTAGGGTTAGGTTTAGCATTAGGGTTAGGGTGAGGGTGAGGTCAGGGTTAGGATTAGGGTTAGGATTAGGGTAAGGCTGAGGGTGATGGTGAGGGTGAGAGTGTGGTTTACGGTTAGGGTTATGGTTAGGTATAGGGCATGGTGATGGAGTGGGTTAGGGTTAGGATTAGGGTTATGATGATGGTTCGGTTGAGGGTAAGGGTTAGGGTTAGGGTTAGTGTGAGGGTTAGTTTTAGGGTTAGGATAAGGGTTAGGGTGAGGGTAAAGGTCAGAGTGAGAGTTACGATGAGTGTGAGGTTTAGGATTAGGTTTAAATTTAGGGTGAGTGTTAGCATTAGGGTTAGGGTTAGGGTAAGGGTTAGAGTGACGGTAATGGTTAGTGTGAGGATAAGGTTTAGGGTGAGGGTTAGGGTGAGGGTGAGGTTTAGGTTTAGCGTTATGGTTAGCGTGAGGGTTAGAGAGAGGGTTAACTTTGCGGTGAGGGTTAGGGTGAGGGTTAGGGTTCGGGTTAGGATTAGGGTGAGGGTTAGGGTTTGGGTGATGTTTAGGGTGAGGTTGAGTGTTAGGGAGAGGATGAGGGTTCGGTGATGGTGAGGATGAGGGTGAGGGTGAGGGATAGGGTGTGGGTGAGGATTAAGGTTAGGGTGAGGGTTATCGTTAGGTTTAGGTTTAGTGTGAGGGTAAGGTTTAGGGGTAGGGTTAGTGTTAGGTTGAGGGTTAGGGTTAAGGTTAGGGAGAGGGGTAGGGT
Organism: Dipodomys merriami; assembly: GCF_024711535.1. Lineage (NCBI taxonomy): Eukaryota > Metazoa > Chordata > Mammalia > Rodentia > Heteromyidae > Dipodomys > Dipodomys merriami. The sequence goes on along the minus strand of NW_027202349.1, from coordinate 2,390,698 downwards.
TAGGGTTAGGGTGCATTTTAGGGTGAGTGTGACATTTAGGGTGAGGGTGAGGGTTAGGGTTAAGGTTAGGTTTAGGGTGAGTTTGAGGGTGAGGGTTAGGTTTAGGATTAGGGTTAGTGTTAGTGATCGAGAGAATGTTAGGGTGAGGGTTCGTGTTCGGGTGAGGTTGAGAGTTAGGGTATGGTTGAGGGTCAAGGTTAAGGTGAGGAATACGGTTAGGGTTAGAGTTATGGTGAGAGTAAGCTTTAGGGTGAGGTTTAGTGTGAGGATGAGGGTTAGTGTTAGTGGTAGACTTAGGGTGAGTGTTATGGTTTGGTTTAGGGTTAGGGTGAGGGTGAGTTATAGGGTGAGGTTATGGTTAGGGAGAGGTTAGGGTTAGGGTGAGGGTTTGGGTGAGTTTTAGGGTTAGGTTTTGCATTAGAGTTAGGTTGAGGGTGATGGTGAGGTTTAGCATTAGGGTTAGGATTAGGCTGAGTGTCATGGGGAGGGTGAGGGTGTGGGTTAGGGTTAGGGAGGGATAGGGTTAGGGCAGGGTGAGGGTGAGGGTTAGGGTTAGGATTAGGTTTAGGATGATGATTAGGTTTTGGTTTAGTTTGAATGTTAGGGTAAGGGTTAGGGTTAGGTTTAGGATGAGGGTAAAAGTCAGGGTGAGGTTTAGGGTGAGGGTGAGGTTTAGGGTTAGTGTTAAGGTTAGGGTGAGGTTTAGCATTAGGGTTAGGGTGAGGGTATGGGTAAGTGTTAGGGTGAGGGTTAGTTTTAGGGTGAGGGTTAGGGTTATGTTGAGGGTAAGGGTTAGGGTGAGGTGTAGGGTGAGGTTTAGGGTTAGTGTTAAGGTTAGGGTGAGGGTTAGTATTAGGTTTAGGGTGAGGTTGAGGGTTAGGGTTAGTATTAGGTTTAGGGTGAGGGTGAGTGTTAGGGTGAGGGTTTGAATTATGGTTAGGATAGGGGGAGGATTAGGGTTAGGGATAGGTTTAGGGTGAGGTTAGGCTGAGGAGTAGCTTTAGAGTAAGTTTGAGGTTAGGTTTATTGTGAGGGTTAGGGTTAGATTTAGGGTGACGGTAAGGGTTAGGGTGAGGGTTAGGGTGAGTGTGAGTTTTATGGTTAGCATTAGGTTTAGGTTTAGAGTTAGGATGAGGCTTAGGTTTAGGATTAGGGTTAGGTTGAGGGTGAGGGTGAGGGTTAGGGTTAGGGTTAGGGTGAAGGCTAGTGTGAGGGTGAGGGTTAGGGTGAGGGTGAGGGTGAAGTTTTTGGTTAGGTAAGGGTTAGGGTTAGGTTTAGGGTGAGGATTAGGCTGAGGGTGTGGGTTAGGGTTAGGTTTAGGATGAGGGTGAGGGTGAGGGTGAGGGTGAGAGTGAGGGTTAGTGTTAGGGTTAGGTTGAGGGTGAATGTTAGGGTGAGTGTTAGGGTTAGGTTTAGTGTGCGGGTTAGGGTTACGGTGAAGGTAGGATTAGGGTGAGATTTAAGGTTAGGGTTAGGGTGAGGGTTAATATTAGGGTGATTTTTGGTGTTAGGGTGTGGGTTAGGTTGTTGGTGAGTGTTCGGGTGAGAGTTAGGGTTAGGTTTAGGGTAAGGGTTAGGGTGAGGGTTAGGGTAAGGTTCAGGGTTTGGGTTAGTGTTAGGGTTAGGGTGAGGGTGAGGGTTAGGGTTAGGATTAGGGTTAGGATGAGGGTTAGGCTGAGGTTTAGTGTTAGGGTTAGTATGAGGGTTAGGGATAGGGTTAGGGTTTCGGTTATGGTTTGGGTTAGGGTTAGGGTTAGGATTAGGCTTAGGATAAGGGTGAGGCTGAGGGTTAGGGTTAGGGTTATTGTGAGTGTTAGGTTTAGGGTTAGGGTTTGGGTTAGTTTGAAGGTAAAGTTTAGGTTGAGGGTTAGGGAGAGGGTGAGGGTTAGGGTTAGGGTGAGGGTTAGTGTTAGGGTTATGGATAGGGTTAGGGTGAGCTTTAGGGTGAGTGTTAGATTTAGGGTTAAGGTGAGAGTTAGGGTGTGGGTAAGTTTTAGGGTGAGGGTTAGTCTGAGGTTAGGTTTAGGGTTATGGTGAGGGTTAGGTTTAGTTTGAGGTTTAGGGTTAGCATTAGGGTGAGGGTTAGGGTTAGGGTTAGGGTGAAGGTAAGGTTTAGGTTTAGCATTAGGTTTAGGGTTAGGTTAGGATGAGGGTTAGGGTTAGGGTGTGGGTGAGGTTGAGGGTGAGGGTGAATGTTAGGGTTAGGTTTAGTGTGAGGGTTAGTGTTAGGGTAAGGGTTAGGTTTAGGGTGAGGTTTAGGGTTAGGGTAAGGTTTAGGGTGAGGGTTAGGGTTAGGGTTAGGGTCAGGGTCAGGGTGAGTGTTAGGGTTAGGTTGAGTTTTAGGGTTAGGTTGCGGGTTACTTTTAGTGTTAGGGTTCGAGTTAGGGTTAGGGTGATGTTTGTTGTGAGGGTGAGTGTTAGGGTGTGGGTGAGTGTTCGGGTGAGGGTGAGGGTGAGGGTGAGGGTTAGGGTGTGGTTGAGTGTTACCGTTCGGGTGAGTTTTACAGGGATGGTGAGAGTTCTGGTGAGGGTGAGGGTTAGCTTTAGGGTTAGGGTTAGGGTGAGTGTTTGGGTTAGGTTTAGGTTTAGGATTAGGGTGACAGTTAGGGTGAGGTGTCGGGATAGGGTTAGGGTCTGGGTTAGGATTAGTGTGAGGGTTAGTCTTAGGGTTAGGTTTAGTGTGAGGATAAAGTTTAGGGTGAGGGTTAGCATGAGAGTGAGGGTTAGGTTTAGCGTTAGGGAGAGGGTTAGGATTAGGGAGAGTGTTAGGATTAGTTTTAGGGTGAGGGTTAGTGTTAGGGTGATGTTTAGGGTGAGGTTGAGATTTAGTGTGAGGATGAGGGTGAGGGTGAGGGTTTGATTGAGGGTGAGGGTGAGGGTGAGGTTGAGGGTGAGTGTTTGGGTTAGGTTTAGGGTAAGGGTGAGGGTTAGGCTTAGGATTATGGTTAGGTTTAGGGTTAGGCTGAGGGTGAGTGTGAAAGTTTGGGTGAGGATGAGGGTGAGGGGAAGTGTTAGGGTTAGGGTTAGGGTCTGGGTTAGGGTTAGGTTCAGGGTAAGGCTGAGGGGGAAGGGGAGATTTAGTGTGAGGGTTAGGAATAGGATTAGGTTTAGGATGAGGGATAGGGTGAGGGTGATGATTAGGGTGAGGGTGAGGGTTTCAGTTAGGTAAGGGTTAGAGTTTGGGAGAGGAGTAGGGTGAGGGTGAGGGTTAAGCTGAGGTTAGGTTTAGGGTGAGGGATAGGGTTAGGGTTAGGGTGAGGGTTAGGTTTAAGGTGATGTGTAGGGTAAGGATGAGGGTTATGGTTAATTTGACTGTCAGGGTGAGGGTGTTGGTGAAAGTTAGGGTTAGGTTTAGTTTTAGGGTTAGGGTGAGTGTGAGGGTGAAGTTTAGGTTTAGGAATAGGGTTAGGGTTAGGGTTAGGGAGAGGGTGACAGTCAGTGTGAGGGTGAAGGTTAGGGTTAGGGTGAGGGTGAGGGTGAGAATTACGGTTAGTGTGAGAGTTATGGTTAGGTTAATGGTTAGGATTAAGTTAAGGGTAAGGGTTAGGGTGTGAGTTAGGGTGAGTGTGAGGGTGATGGTTAGGGATAGGGTTAGCGTTAGGTTTTGGGTTAGGGTTTGGGCGATATTTAGGATGATTGTTCGGGTTAGGGTGAGGATGAGGGTGAGGGTGAGTGTTCGGGTGTGGGTGAGGTTGAGGGATAGGGTGTGGGTGAGAATTAGGGTTAGCATGAGGGTTAGCACTAGGTTTAAGGTTAGTGTGAGGGTGAGGGTTGGGGTAGAGTTATGTTTAGGTTGACGTTTAGGGTTAGGGTGAGGGTTATGGAGAGGGGTAGGGGTAGGGTTAGGATGAGGTTTGGGGGAGTGTGAGGATTAGGGTGAGGGTTAGGGTGAGGGTTAGTGTTAGAATTAGGGCTAGGGTTAGGGTTAGGGTGAGGGTTAGGGTTAGGTTTAGGGTTAGAGTAATGGTTAGGCTGAGGGTTAGGTTTAGGGTTAGTGTGAGTGTTAGGTTTAGGCTTAGGGTTTGGGTTAGTTTGAGGGTAAAGTTTAGGGTCAGGGTTATGGTTAGAGTTAGGGTGAGGATTAGGGAGAGGGTTAGGTATAGGGTTAGGGTTAGGGTGAGGGTAAGGTTTAGGGTGAGGGTTAGGGTGAAGGTTAGGTTTGGTATTAGGGTTAGGGTGAGGATGTGTGTTAGGGTGAAGGTTATGTTTAAGGTTAGGGATACGGTGAGGATTAGGGTTAGGTTTAGGTTTAGGGTGAGGCTTAGGCTGAGGGGTTTGGATAGGTTTAGGGTGAGGGTAAGATAGAGTGTGAGGTTCAGGGTTAGGGTTAGGGTGAGTGTTAAGTTTAGTGTGAGGGTTAGGGTTAGGGTTAGGGTGAGGGTAAGTGTTAGGGTGAGGGTTAGTGTGAGGGTGAGGGTGAGGTTTAGGGTTACCATTAGGTTTAGGGTTAGGATGATGATGAGGGTTAGGGTTAGGGTGAGGGTGAGGTTGAGGGTGAGGGTGAGGGTGAGTGTTAGGTTTAGTTTTAGTGTGAGGGTAAGTGTTAGGGTTAGGGTTAGGTTTAGTTTGAGTGTTAGGGTTAGGTTAAGGTTTAGGTTGAGGGTTAGGGTTAGGGTGACTGTTAGTGTTAGTGTTAGGGAGAGAGTTAAGGTTAGGGTTATGTTTATTGTGAGGATTAGGGTTAGGTTTCGGGTAAATGTGAGGGTTAGGGTGTGCTTGCGGGTTAGGTTTAGGGTGAGGGTTAGGGTGACGTTGAGGTTTAGGGTGAGGGTGACATTTAGGTTTAGGGTTAGGTTTAGGATGAGGGTTAGGGTTAGGGTTAGGGGGAGAGTTAACGTGAGGTGTCGGGATAGGGTTAGGGTGAGGGTTAGGTTAGGGTTTGGGTTAGTGTGAGGCTAAGTGTTAGGGTGAGGGCTAGGGTGAAAGTGAGGTTTAGGGTGAGGGTGAGGGTGAGGGTTTCGGTTAGGTAAGGGTCAGGGTTAGGGTGAGGGTTAGGTTTTGTGTGATGTTTAGGGTGGGGGTGAGGTTTAGGGTTAGGGTGAGTGTGAGGGTGAGGGTGAGGGTGAAGGTTAGGGTTAGGTTTAGGGTGAGGGTGAGGGTTAGGATTAGGAACAGGGTTAGGGATTGGGTTGGGCTGAGGGTGAAGGTCAGTGTGAGTGTGAAGCTTAGGGTTAGGGTTAATGTTAGGGTTAGGGTAAGGGTTACGGTTAGTGTGAAGGTTATGTTTAGGTGTAGGTTTAATATAAGGGTGAGGATATGGGTTAGGGTGAGGGTTAGGGTGAGGATGATGTTTAGGGTTAGTGTTAGGGTTAGGGTGAGTCTTAGGGTTTGGGTGATGTTCAGGGTGAGCGTGCGGGTTAGGGTGAGGATGAGGGTTCGGGTGAGCGTGAAGGTTCGGGTTATGGTTAGGTTTAGGGGGGGTTAGGATTAGGGTTAGTGTTAGGGATAGGGGGAGGGTTAGGGAGAGGGGTAGGGGTAGGGTTAGGCTGAGGTTTAGGGCATGGGTAAGTGTTAGGGAGAGGGTTAGTGTGAGGGTGAGGGTTAGGGTTAGGGTGAGGGTAAGGGTTAGGTTGAGGGTTAGGGTGAGGGTTAGGGTGAGTGTTTGGGTTAAGGTTAAGGATAAGGTGAGGATTAGGGTTAAGGTTAGGTTTAGGCTGAGGGTTAGGCTGAGGGTTAGCGTTAGGGTTAGGGTGAGGTTTAGGTTTAGGGTAAGGGTTAGGAGGAGGGTTAAGGTTAGGTTGAGGGTTAGGGTGAGGGTGAGTGTTAGGGTTAGTGTGAGGGTTCGGGTGAGGTGAGGGTTAGGGTGTGCTTGAGGGTTAGGGTGTGCTTGAGGGTTAGGTTTAGGTTTAGGGTTAGGGTGAGGGTTAGTGATAGGGTTAGGCTTAGGGTGAGAGTTATTGTGAGGTGTAGGGTTAGGGTTAGGTTGAGGGTTAGTGTGAGGGTGAGGGTTAGGGTTAGCGTTAGGGATAGGGAGAGAGTTAGGTTGAGGCTTCGGTTTAGGGTGAGGTTGAGGGATAGGGTGAAGGTGAGGGTGAGGGTTTCTGTTAGGTAAGGGTTAGCGTTATTTTTAGGGTGAGGATTAGGTTGAGGTTTAGGGTTAGTGTGAGTGTTAAGGGGTGTGGATTAAGGTTAGGATCTGGTTGAGTGTTAGGGTGACGGTGAGGGTTAGGGTAAGTTTGAGGGGAAGGATTGGGTTTAGGGTGAGGGTTAGGGTTAGGGTGAGGGTTAGGGTGAGGGTTAGGGTGAGGGGTATTTTTAGGTTTATCGGGAGGCTTAGGGTTAGTGTGAGGGTAAGGTAAGGGTTAGGGTTAGGGTTAGTGTGAGGATAAGGGTTAGGGTGAGCTGAAGGTTGAGGGTGAGGGTTAGAATAATCGTTAGTGTTAGGCTAAGTTTAGGGTGAGGATTAGGGTTAGGGTTAGGGTTAGTGTAATGGTTAGGGTTAGGGTGATGTTTAGGGTGAGGGTGAGGGTTAGGGTGAGGATGAGGGTGAGGGTTAGGTTGAGGGTGAGGGTGAGGGTGAGGGTTACAGTTAAGGTCAGTGTTAGTGTGAGGGTAAGGGTTAGGGTTAGGGTGAGGGTAAGTTTTACTGTGAGGGTTAGGGTTATTGTTAGCGTTAGGGTTAGGGTGAGGGTGAAGTTTAGGTTTATGGTTAGGATGAGGGTAATCGTTAGGGTGCTGGTTAGGGTGAGGGTGAGGGTTAGGATAAGGCTTAGGGTGAGGATGAGGGTGAGGGTTAGGTTTAAATTTAGTGTTAGGGTGAGGGTGAGTGTTTGCGTTAGGGTTAGGGTGAGCTTTAGGTTTAGGTTTATGTTTATTGTTAGGATTACGGTTAGGATGAGAGCTAGGGTGAAGGTGAGGGTTAGGGTAAGGGTTAGGAAGATGGTTAGGTTTAGATTAGGGTTAGGGTTAGGGTTAGGGTGAGGGTTAGGGTTAGTGTGATGTTTAGGTTGAGGGTGAGGGTTAGGGACAAGGTGAGGGTTCGGGTTAGGCTTAGGTTGAGGGTGAGAGTGAGGGTTAGGTTTAGGATTAGGGTTAGGTTTAGGGTTAGAGTTGGGGTGATGGTTAGGCTTAGTTTGACGGTTAGGGTTAGGGTTAGGGTGAAGGTAAGTATTAGGGTGAGGGTTAGGGTGAGCTTGAGGGTTAGGATTATCGTGTTAGTGTGAGGGTTAGGGTGATGGTTAGGTTAGAGTTAGGGTTAGGGTGAGGGTGATGGTTATGGTTAGGGTTATGTTTAGGCTTAGAGTAAGGAGGAATGTGAGGGTGATGGTTAAGTTTATTGTTAGGGTTAGGGTTAGGGTTAGGGTTAGGGTGAGGGTGAGTGTGAGGTTTAGGTTTAGGATTAGGGTTAGGGCTAGGGTTAGGCTTAGGGTGAGGCTGAGGTTTCTGGTTAGGGGTAGCATTAGCTACAGTATTAAGGATAGGGTTCGGATTAGGGTGAGGTTTAGGGTGAAGGAAGGGGATAGGGTTATGTTTAGTGTGAGGATTAGGGTTAGTGTTAGGGTTAGGGTGAGGTTTAGAGTGAGGGTTAAGGTGAGGGTTAGGGTGAGTGGTAGGGTTAGGGTTAGGGTTAGGATTAGGGTTAGTGTGAGTATAAGGGTTGGGGTGAGGTTTAGGGTGAGAGTGAGGGTTAGGGTTAGCGTGAGGGTTTGGGTGAAAGTTAGGGTGAGGTTTAGGGTGACCGTAAGGTTTAGCATGAGGGTTAGGGTGAGGGTGATGTATAGGGTTATAGTCAGGGTAAGGGTTAGGGCGAGGGTTAGGGTAAGGTTGAGGGTTAGGGTTAGCATTATTGTTAGGGTGAGGGTGAAGGTTAGGGTGAGGTTTAGAGTTAGGGTTAGGGATAGAGTGAGGATTATGTTTAGGGTTACGTTTAGGGTGAGGGTTATGGTGAGGGGTTGGGTTAGGTTAGGGTTATTGTGAGAGTTAGGGTGAGGGTTAGGTTTAGGGTTAGGTTTAGGATGAGGGTGAGGGTGAGGTTGAGGTTAAGTGTTAGGGTGAGGGTTAGTGTGGGTGTGTGGTTTAGGGTTAGCATTAGCGTTAGGGTTACAGTTAGGTTGAGGTTTAGCATTATGGTTGGGGTTAGGGTGAGGGTGAGGTTTAGGGTTAGCATTAGGGTTAGGGTTAGGGTTAGGGTGAGGGTTAGGGTTAGGGTTATGTTGAGGGTGAGGGGGAAGGTTAGGGTTAGGATTAGGGTTAGTGTTATGGTTAGGCTGAGAGTGAGGGTGAGTGTTCGAATGAGGGTTAGGCTAAGGGTTAGGTTTAGAGTGAGGGCGAGGGTCAGTGTGAGGGGTAGGGTGAGGGTTAGGGTGAGGGTTTTGGTTAAGAAAGGGTTAGGGTTAGGGTTAGGGTGAGAATTAGGATGAGGGTGAGGTTTAAGGTAAGGATTAGGGTGAGGGTTAGGTTTAGGGTTTGGCTTAGGGTGAAGGATCTGGTGAGGGTGGGGGTTAGGGTTAGTGTGAGGGTTAGGGTTATGGAGAGGGTTAGGGTGAAGGTGAGCATTAGGGTGAGGGTTATGGTGAGGGTGAGGATTAGGGTTAGGGTTAAGGTGAGGGTTAGGGTTAGGGTTAAATTGAGGGTTAGGTTGAGGGGCAGGGTTACTTTGAGGATAAGCGTTAGGGTGAGGTTCTGGGTGAGAGTGAGGGTTTGGGTTAGCGTTAGGATTAGTGTGAGGGTTATGGTGAGGGTTAGGGTTAGGGTTAGGGTTAGGGTGAGGTTGAGGGTTAGAGTCAGGATTAGGGTCAGGGTTAGGGTTGGTTGAGTGTTAGGGTTAGGTTTAGGGTTAGTTTGAGGGTTCGGGTGAGGGTTCGGGTGAAGGTGAGGGTTAGGGTGTGGGTGAAGGTTAGGTTTAGGGTGAGGGTTAAGGTGACAGTAAGTGTAAGGGTGAGGGTGAGAATTATGGTTAGGGTGAATGTTAGGGTGAGGGTTAGGGTTAGGGTTAGTGTGAGGATTACGGTTAGGGTTAGGGTTAGGGATATGTTGAGGGTAAGGGTTAGGGTGAGGTTTAGGGTGAGGGTGAGGGTTAGGGTTAGTGTTAGGGTTTGGGTGAGGGTAAGGGTGAAGTTTATGGTTAGGGTGAGGGTGAGGGTGAGAGTTAGGGTTAGGGTTAGTGTGAGGGTTAGGGTTAGGATGAGGGTTAGGGATAGGTTTTGGGTTAAGGTGAGCGTTAGAGTAAGGGTTAGATTAGAGTTAGGGTGAGGATATGGTTTAGGGTGCAGTTTAGGATGAGGTTGAGGATTAGGGTTAGGAAGAGGGTGAGGGTAAGTGTTAGGGTGAGGGCTATGGTTAGGGTTAGGTTTTGGGTGAGTATAAGGGTTATGGAGAGGGTTAGGTTGAAGGTTAGGTTTAGGATTAGGGTTAGGGTTAGGGTGAGGGTTATGGATAGGCATAGGGTTAGGGTGAGTGTTAGGGGTAGGTTTAGTTTTAGGGTGAGGTTGAGTGTGAGGGTTAGGGTTTGTATTAGGGTTAGGTTATGGTTCAGGTGAGGGGTAGGCTGAGGGGTAGGGGTAGGGGTAGGGTGAGGGTGAGGGTAAAGTTAACGGTGAGGGTTAGGATTTGGTTGAAGTTTACGGATAGCATTAGGGTTAGGGTTAGGGTGAGTGTTACGGTTAGGGTTAGGGTGAGGGTGAGGCTTTCGCTTAGGAAATGCTTAGGGTTAGGGTAATGGTGAGGATTTGGGTGAGGGTGAGCTTTAAGTGAAGTTTAGGGTTAGGGTGAGGATTAGAGTTAGGGTTAGGGTGAGGGTTAGTGTTAGGGTGATGTTTTGGGTTAGGGTGAGTGTTAGGGTGAGGGTGAGGGTGATGGTGACGGTGATGGTCTAGGTGAGGGTTAGGGTTAGGGTGAGGGTAGGGTGACGGTGAGGGTTAGGGTGAAGGTGAGAGTTAGGGTTAGGGTCAGGTGAGGGTTAGGTTTAGGGTTAGGGTGAGGTCTAGGGTGAGGGGTAGGGTTAGGGATAGTGTGAGGGTTAGGGTTAATGTCAGGGTTAGCGTTAGGTTTAGTGTGAGGATAAGGGTTAGGGTGAGGGTTAGTTTTAGCGTTAGGGTTAGGGTGAGAGTTAGGGTGAGGGTTAAGGTGAGGGTTAGGATTAGTATGAGGGTGAGTGTTAGAGTTAGGTTTAGGGTGAGGTTTAAGTTTAGGGTGAGGTTTAGGGCAAGGTTATGGTGAGGGTGAGGGTTCGGGTGAGGGTGAGTTTTAGGTTTTGGGTTACAGTTAGGTTTAGGGTGAGGGTTAAGGTGATGTTGAGGGTTAGGGTTGCGGTAGGATTAGGGTTGGCGTTAGGGTTAGGCTTATGGTGAGAGTAAGGGTTAGAATGAAGTTTAGGGTGAGGGTGAGGTTTAGGGACAGCGTTAGAGTTAGGATGAGAGTTAGGGTTAGGGTTAGGGTTCAGGTGAGGTTTAGGTTGAGGGTGAGGGTTAGAGTTAGGGTTAGGGTTAGGATTAGGGTGGTGGTGAGGGTGAGATTTAGGGTTAGGTTTAGGATTAGGGTTAGGGTTAGGGTTAGGCTAAAGGTGGGGTTAGGGTTGAGGGTGAGGGTTAGGGTTAGGGTTAGTTTTACGGTGAGGGCTAGGGTGAGGGTGAGGGTTAGGGTGAGTGTTAGGGTGAGGGTGAGGGTGTCGGTTAGGAGAGGCTTTGGGTTAGGTTTAGGGTGAAGATTAGAGTGAGGGTGAGGTTTAATGTGAGGCTTAGGTTTATGTGAGGATTAAGGTTAGGGTTAGGGTGAGGGATAGGTTTAGGGTGATGTTTAGGGTGAGAGTGAGTGTTAGGGTGAGGGTGAGGGTGAGGGTTAGGGAGAGGGTTAGGGTTAGGGTTAGGGTGAGGGATAGTGAGACTGAGGGTTAGGGTGAGCGTTAGGGTTAGGGTGAGGGTTAGGGTGAGGGTTAAGGTGAGGGTTATGTTTAGAATCAGGGTGAGGGTTAGAGTTAGGTTTAGGGTGAGCATTAGGATTAGGGTGAGGTTTACGGTAGGGTTAAGGTGAGGGTGAGGGTTCGAGTTAGGGTCAGTTTTAGGGTGTGGGTGGCGATTAGGGTTAGAGTGAGTGTTAAGTTGATGGTGATGTATAGGGTGAGGATGAGAGTTAGGGTTTTGTTGAGGATTAGGTTTAGGGTTAGGTTTAGATTTATGGTGACAGTAAGGGTTACGATGAGGTTTAGGGTGAGGGTGAGGTTTACAGATACGGTTAGAGTTAGGGTGAGGGTAGGTTTCAGCTTAGGCTTAGGGTTAGCATGAGGGTAAGGTTTAGGGTGAGGGTGAGGGTAAGGGTTAGGGTTATGTTTAGTGTTAGGGTGTGGGTTAGGGTTAGGTTGAGGGTGAGGGTGATGGTGAGGTTGAGGGTGAGGGTGAGGTATAGGGTTAGGGTTAAGTTTAGGGTGAGGGTTAGGGTTAGGGTTAGGGTTAGGATTAGGGTTAGGCTGAGGCTTAGGCTTAGGCTTATGGTGAGGGTAAGGGGTAGGGTGAGGGTGAGGGTTAAGTTTAGGATTAGGGTTAGGTTTAGTGTGAGGATTAGGCATAGGGTTAGGTTTAGGGTTAGGGTTAGCATTAGAATTAGTGTGAGGGTGAGAGTTAGGGTTTGAATAAGGGTTAGGTTTAGGGTGAGGGTTAGGGTTATGGTTAGCGTTAGGGTTAGGGTGAGAGTGAGTTTGAGGGCTAAGGTGAGGGTGATGTTGAGGTTGAAGGTAAGGGTGAGGGTTAGGTTTAGGATTAAGGGTAAGGTGAGGTTTAGTGTTAGGGTTAGGATGGGTGTTAGGCTGTGGGTTAGGGTGAGGGTTAGGGATAGGGTTAGGGTTAGGTTGAGAGTTTTGGTTATAGTTAGGTTTAGATTTAGGGTGAGGGTGAGGGTGAGTTTTAGGGTTTGGAATAGGGTTAGGGTTAGAGTTCGGCTGAGGCTGAGGTTGAGTGTGAAGTTGAGGGTTAGGTTTAGGGTTAGGGTTAGGGTGAGGTTGAGGGCTAGTGTTAGCATTAGGGATAGGGTTAGGGTCAGGGTGAGGGTTAGGGTGAGCGTTAGTGTGAGGGTTAGGGTTAAGGTGAGGGTTAGGGTGAGGTTTAGTTTTACGGTTAGGGTTAGGGTTAGGGTGAGAGCAAGGGTTAGAGTGAGTTTTAGGTTTAGGGTGAGGGTTAAGGATAGCATTAGGGTTAGGGTTAGGGTTAGGGTGAGGGTTAGTGTTAGGGTAAGGGCTAGGATTATGATTAGGGTTAGGGTTCGGCTGAGTTTGGCGATGAGGTTGAGTGTGAGGTTTAGGGTTAGTGTTAGTTTTAGGGTTAGGGCTAGTGTGAGGGTGAGGGTTAGCGTGAGGGTTAGGGTGAGGCTGAGGTTTTCGGTTAGCAAAGGCTTAGGTTTAGGGGTAGGGTGAGGATTAGGTTGAGGGTCAGTATTAAGTTGAGGGTTATGGTTAGGGTGAGGATTAGGCTTAGGGTGAGGATGAGGGTTAAGGTTAGGGTGATGTATAGGTTGAGGTTGAGGGTGAGGGTGAGGGTTACTGTGAGGGTTAGCGTGTAGTTGAGGGTTACGTTTAGGTTGAGGGATAGGGTGACAGTGAGGGTTAGGGTGAAGGTGAGGGTTAGGGTTATTTTTAGGGTGAGTGTTATGATGAGCCTTAGTGTGAGGATTAGGGTTAGGTTTAGGGTTATGGAGAGGGTAAGGTTTAGGGAGAGGTTTAGGGTGAGGGTTAGGGTTACCGTTAGAGTAAGGATGAGGTTTAAGGTGAGTGTTATGGTTAGGGTTGGATGAGTGTTAGGGTTAGGGTGAGGGTTGGTGTTAGTGTGAGGCTCAGGGTTAGTTTTAGAGTTAAAGTTAGGGTGATGGTGAGGGTTAGGGTTAAGATTAGGATTAGGGATAGTGTTATGCTGAGGGTTAGGGTGAGGGTTAGTTTTAGGGTGAGGGTTAGGGTTAGGGTTAGGGTTAGGTTTAGTTTGAGTGTTAGGTTTAGGGTTAGGAAGAGGATTTGGCTGAGGGTTGGGGTTAGGGTTAGGAATATGGTGAGGGTAAGGTTTAGGGTGAGGGTTAGCGTGAGGGTGAGGGTGAAGATTAGGGTTAGGTTGAGGGTTAGGGTGAGCATTAGGGTGAGGATTAGGTTTAGGTTGAGGGTTAGGTTGAGCGTTAGAGTCAGGTTTAGTCTTAGGGTTAGGGTTAGGGTGAGGTTTAGGGTGAGGGTAAGGTTTAGAGTGATGTTTAGGTTGAGAGTGAGGGTGAGGGTGAGGGTGATGGTGAGCGTTAGGGTTAAGATTTGGGTTAGGGTTAGGGTTAGGCTGAGGGTTGGTGTGAGGGTTAGTTTTAGGGTGAGGGTTAGGTTTAGGGTTAGTGTTAAGTTTAGTTTGAGTGTTAGGGTTAGGGTTAGGAAGAGGGTTTGGCTGAGTGTTGGGGTTAGGGTTCGGGTTATGGTGAGGGTAAGGTTTAAGGTGAGGGTGAGGATGAGAATTAGGGTTAGTTGAGGGTTAGGGTGAGCATTAGGGTGAGGATTAGGTTTAGGTTGAGTGTTAGGGTGAGGGTTAGAGTCAGGTTTAGTGTTAGTGTTAGGGTTAGGGTTAGGGTAAGGTTTAGGGTGAGGGTAAGGGTTACAGTGATGGTTAGGTTGAGGGTGAGGGTGAGGGTGAGGGTGATGGTGAGGCTTAGGATCAAGGTGAGGGTTAGGGTTAGAGTTACACTGAGGGTTAGGGTTAGGGATAGGGGAGGAGTAGGATGAGGGGGAGGTTTTGAGTTAGCGTTTGTGTTAGGGTTAATGTGAGGGTTAGGGTTAGGCTTAGGGTGAGGTTAAGATTAGGGTGAGGGTTAGGGTGAGGGTTAAGTTGAGGTTTAGGGTAAGTATGAGGGTGAGCGTTAGACTTAGGTTTAGGGTGAGGGTAAGGGTTAGGGTGAGGTTTAGGGTAAGTTTAGGGTTTTGGTGAGGGTGAGTTTTAAGATGTGGGTGACGGTTTGGGTAAGGGTGAGGGTTAAGGTGACGGTGAGGATAAGGGTGAGGGTGAGGGTTAGGATTGTGGTGAGGATTAGGGTTAGGGTTAGTGTTATGGTGAGGGTAAGTTTTAGGATGAGGTTTAGGGTGAGGGTAAGGTTTAGGGATAGCGTTAGATTTAGGGTGAGGGTGAGGGTGAGATTTAGGGTTCAGGTAACACTTAGGGTGAGGTTGAGGGTTAGGGTTAGGGTTAGGAAGAGGGTTTGGCTGAGGGTTAGGGTTAGGGTTAGGGTGAGGGATAGGGATAGTGTGGATTAGGGTGAGGGAAAGGTTTAGGGTGTGGGTTAGGGTGACAGTGAGTGTTAGGGTTAAGGTGAGGGTTAGGGTGAGCCTTAGGGTGAGGGTTACGGTTAGGTTTAGGGTTAGGGTGAGGTTTAGTTTTAGGGTTAGGGTGAGGGTGAGGGTGATGGTAAGGGTTAGAGTGAGATTTATGGCGAGGGTGAGGGTGAAGGATAGCATTAGGGTTAGGGTTAGGGTTAGGGTTAGGGTTAGGGACAGGTTTAGGGTAAGGTTTAGGTTTAGATTTAGGGTTAGGTTTAGGGTGAGAATAAGGGTTAGAGTGAGGGTTAGGGTGAGGGCGAAGGTTAGGAATAGCATTAGGGTTAGGGCTAGGGTTAGGGTGAGTGTTAGGGTTACAGTTAGGTTTAGGTTGAGTGGGAGGGTTATGTAGAGGTGTAGGGTTAGTGTGAGGGTTATGTAGAGGTGTAGGGTTAGTGTTAGGGTTAGGATGAGGGTTAGGGTGAGTGTTAGTGTTAATGTTAGGGTTAGAGTGACAGTGAGGGTAAGGGTTAGCGTGAGGTCTAGGATTAGGCTTAGGTTTAGGGTGAGGTTTAGGTTTAGAGTGAGTTTGAGGGTGAGGTTCAGTGTTACGTTTTGGGTGAGGGTTAGGGTTATGGTTAGGGATAGGGTGAGGGTGAGGGTTAGGGTGAGGGGTAGAGTTAGCGTTATTTTTAGGGTGAGGGTTAGGTTTAGTGTGAGGGTTAGGGTTAGGGTTACTCTTAGGGAGAGGGTAAGGGTTAGGTTTAGATATAGGGTGAGGATTAGGGTTAGGGTTAGGTTTAGTGTGAAGGTTAGGCTGAGGGGTAGGGTTAGGGTTAGTTTTAGTGTGAGGGTTAGGGTGAGGGTTAGGTTTAGGGTGAGGGTAAAGTTAGGGTCAGGGTGAGGGTAAGGGTTAGAGTGTGGTTTACGGTGAGGGTGAGGGTTAGAAATAGTATTAGGGTTAGGGTTAGGGTTAGGGTGAGGGTTAGGGTGAAATTTAGGGTTAGGGTGAGGGTTAAGGTGAGGGTGAGGGTGAAGGTTAGGGTTAGAGTTAGGGTGAGGGTGAAGGTTAGGGTGAGGGTTAGAGTGACAGTAAGGGTAAGGGTTAGGGTGAGGGCTAGGGTTCGAGTTAGGGTTAGGGTGAGATTTAGGTTTAGTGTGAGTCTGAGGTTGAGGTTTATGTTTAGGTTTAGGCTTAGGTTTAGGGTTAATCGTAGGGTGAGCATGACGGTGAGAGTCAGAGTTAGTTTTAGGGTGAGCGTTAGGTTTATGGTTAGGGTTAGTGTGAGTGTGAGGGTGAGTGTTATGGTGTGGTTGATGGTGAGGATGAGGGTGAGGGTCAGAGTTATGTTTAGGGTTAGTTTTATGGTTAGTGTTAGGTTTAGAGTTAAGGGGAGGGTGAGGGTTAGGGTTTGAATTAGTTTTAGGGTTAGGGTTAGTGTTGAGGTTGAGGTTGAGGCTAAGGGTGAGGGTGAGTGTTAGGGTGAGGGTTAGGGTGAGGTTGAGGTTTAAGGTTTGCATTAGGGTTAGTGTTAGGGTTAGGCTGAGGGTAGGGTTAGGGTTAAGTTGAGGGTAGAGTGATGTTGAGAGTGAGGGTTAGCGTTAGGAATAGTTTTAGGGTGAGGGCTAGGGTGAGGGTTAGGGTTAGGGTGAGGGTGAGGGTTTCGGTTAGGAAAGGCTTAGGGTTAGGGTTAGGGTGAGGATTAGGGTGAGGGTGAGTTTTAAGGTGAGGGTTAGGGTTAAGGTGAGGTTAGGGTTAGGGTTAGGGTTAGGGTTAGGGTTAGGGTTAGAGTGATGTTTATTTTGAGGGTGTGGGTTAGGGTGAGGGTGAGGGTGAAGGTGAGGTTGAGGGTGTAGATGAGGTTTAGGGTTATGGTGAAGATTAGGGTGACAGTGAGTGTTAGGGTGAAGTTGAGGGTTAGGGATAGGGTTAGTGTGAGGGTTAGGGTTAGGGTTATGGTGAGGGGTAGGGTTAGGGTTAGGGTGAGTGTTAGGGTTAATGTGAGTGTTAGGGTTAGGGTTTGGGATAGTGGGAGGATAAGGTTTAGGGTTAGGGTTAGGGTAAGAATGAGGGTTAGAGTTAGCGTTAGAGTTACGGTGAGAGTTAGGGTGAGGGTTAAGGTGAGGGTGAGGGTTAGTATGAGGCTGAGGGTTAGATTTAGGTTTAGGGTTAGGTTTAGTGTTTGGGTGTGGTTTAGGGAAAGGTAAGGGTGGGGGGTGAGGTTTTAGGTGAGGGTGAGGTTTAGGGTGTAGGTGACGGTTAGCGTTAGGCTGAGGGTTAATATCACGGTGAGGGTTAGGGTGAGGGTGAGGGTTAGGTTTGCGGTGTGTATTATGTTTAGGGTTAGGGTTAGGGTTATGATGAGGGTAAGGGTTAGGGTGAGTTTTAGGGTGAGGCTGAGGTTTAGGGATAGCGTTAGAATTATGATGAGGTTTAGATGAGGGTTAGGGTTCAGGTTAGGCTTAGGTTGATGGTGAGGATTAGAGTTAGGGTTAGGGTTAGAGTGAGGATAAGGTTCAGGGTGAGGTTTAGGTTGAGGGTGAGGGTTAGGGTTAGGTTGAGTGTTAGGGTGAGAGTTAGGCTGAGAGTTAGGTTTAGGTTCAGGGTTAGGGTGAGGGTTAAGGTGAGGTTTAGTGTTAGGGTTAGGGTTAGTGTTAGGGTTAGGGTTAGGGTTAGGGTGATGGTTAGGGTGAAGGTAAAGGTTAGAGTGAGGGTTAGGGTGAGGGTGAGTGTTAGGGTTAGTTTGAGAGTGAGGTTTAGGGTTAGCGTTAGGGTGAGGGTTAGGTTTAGTGTCAGGGCTAGGGTGAGGGTGAAATTTAGGCTGAGGGTGATGGTGAGGTTGAGGGTGAGGGTTTCAATAAGGTAAGGGTTAGGGTTAGGGTTAGGATGAGGATAAGGTTCAGGGGGAGGCTTAGTTTGAGGGTTAGGGTTCGGGTGAGGGTTAGGGTTAGGGGAAGGTTTAGGGTTAGGGTGATGTTTAGGGTGCGGGTCAGGGTTAGGGTGAAGGTGAGGTTTCAGGTGAGGGTGAGGGTTCGGGAGAGGGTGAGGGTTAGGCTGTGTGTGAGGGTTCGGGTACGGGTGAGTGTTATGGTGACGGTGAGGTTTAGGTTGAGGGTGAGCATTAAGGTTAGGGTGAGGGTCACAGTGAGGGTTAGGGTTAGTGTTGGGTTTAGGGTGAGACTTAGTTTGAGGGGTAGGGTTAGGGTTATGGTTAAGGTTAGGGTTAGTGTGAGGATAAGTGTTAGGGTGAGGTTTAGTTTGAGGGTGAGGGTTGGAGTTAGCGTTAGGGTTATGGTGAGGGCTACGGTTAAGTTTAGGGTTAGGGTGAGGGTTAGGATTAGGGTAATGTTTAGGGTGAGGTTGAAGGTGAGGGTGAGAGTGAGGGTTAGGGTTAGATTTGGGGTTAGGATTAGGGTGAGGGTGAGTGTGAGGGTTAGGTTTAGGATTAGGTTTAGGGTTAGAGTTAGGGTGAGTGTTAGGGTGAGGGTGAGGGTGAGGGTGAGTGTTAAGGCATGGGTGAGGGTTAGTGTTAGGGTTAGGATTAGGTTTGGGTTAGGGTTTGGTTTATGGTGAGGGTAAGGTTTAGGCTGAGGTTTAGAGTGTGAGTGAGGGTTAGGGATAGCGTTAGAATTTGAGTGAGGTTTAGGGTGAGGGTTAGGTTTCGGGTTAGGCTTATGGTTAGGTTGAGGGTTAGAATCAGTGTTAGGGTGAAGGTTAGGTGTAGGGTTAGGGTTAGGGTGAGGGTGAAGTTGTGGGTTAGGGTTAGTATTAGGATTAGGATTAGGGTCAAGCTTATGCTGAGGCTGAGGCTGAGGGTGAGGGTGAGGTTAGTGTTAGGGTGAGGGTTAGTGTTAGTGTTAGGTTTATGGTGAGGGTAAGGGAGAGGTTTAGGGTTAGGGTGAGGGTTAGGCTGCGGGTTAGACTGAGGGTAAGAGTTAGGGTGAGGTTTAGGTTGAGGGTGAAGCTTAGGGTTAGAATGAGGGTAAGGGTTAGGGTGAGGTTTAGGGTGAGGGTTAGGGTTAGGGTTAGCATTAGTGTTAGCTTGAGGGTGAGGGTTAGGGTGAGGGAGAGGGATAGCATTAGGGATACATTGAGGGATAGCTTTAGTGTGAGTGTTAGGGTTATTGTGAGGATAAGGGTTACTCTAAGGGTGAGGGTTAGGGTGAGGTTTAGGTTATCTTTTGGGTTAGGTTGAGGGTTAGGCTGAGGGTTAGGGTTACGGTGAGTGTTAGGTTTAGGGTTAGAGTGAGGGTTAGGGTTAGGGTGATGTTTAGGGTGAGAGTGAGTGTAAGGATGAGGGTGATGGTGAGGGTGAGTTTTAGGATGAGCGTGAGTGTGAGGGTGAGAGTTACGGTAATGGTTAGGGTTATGGTGAGGGTTAGGGGTAGGGTTAGATTGAGGGTTAGGGTTAGGATGATGTTTAGGGTGAGGGTGAGTGTAAGGGTGAGGGTTAGGGTGTGGTTGAAGTTTAGTGTGAGGGTGAGAGTGAGGGTGAGGGTTACGATTAGGGTTAGGGTTAGGGTGAGGTTTAGGGTAAGAGTTAGGATGAGTGTTAGGGTTAGGGTGATGTTTATGGTGAAGGTGAGGTTTAGGGTGAGGTTCAGGATTTGGGTGAGGGTGTGGTTTAGGGTTAGGTTTAGGGTGAGTGTTAGGTTGAGTGTTCGGGTGAGGGTTAGTCTGAGGGGTAGGGTTAGGGTTAGGGTGAGAATTAGGTTTAGTGTGAGGGTTAGGGTTAGGGATAGGGGTAGGGTTAGTGTGGTGATAAGTGTTAGGGTGAGGGTTAGTGTGATGTTGAGGGTTAGGGTCAACGTTAGGTTTAGGGTTAGGTTTAGTGTCAGGGCTAGGGTGATGGTGAAATTTAGGCTGAGGGTGATGTTGAGGGTGAGGTTTTCAATAAGGTAAGGGTTAGGATTAGGGTTAGGATGAGGATTAGGTTCAGGGTGAGGCTTAGTTTGAGGGTTAGGGTTCGGGTGAGGGTTAGGGTTAGGGTGATGTTTGGCGTGAGGATCATGCTTAGGTTGAAGGTGAGGTTTCGGGTTAGGGTGAGGGTTCGGGAGAGGGTGAGGGTTAGGGTGTGTGTGAGGGTTCGGGTTCGGGTGAGTGTTAGGGTGACGTTGATGGTAAGGGTGAGGGTGAGGGTTAAGGTTAGGATTAGGGTTACATTGAGGTTTAGTGTTAGTGTTAGGTTTAGGGTGAGGTTTAATTTTAGGGGTAGGGTTAGGGTTAGGTTTAAGGTTAGTGTTAGGGTGAGGGTGAGGTTTAGGTTTAGGGCTAGGGTTAGGGTGATGGTGAGGGTTAGATTTAGGATTAGAGTCAGGGTTATGCTTAGGATGAGGGTGAGGGTGAGGGTGAGGGTTAGGATTAGGGTGAGGGTTAGGGTTAGGCTTAGCATTATTGTCAGGGCAAGGGTTATGGTAAGGGTTAGGGTAAGGGTAAGGGTTAGGGTGAGGCTTAGGGTGAGGGTGAGTGTTAGGGTTAGGGTGAGAGTGAGGGTTAGGGTTAGGGTTAGGGTGAGGGTTAGGTTTAGGGTCAGGGCTAGGGTGAGGGTGAGAGTTAGGCTGAGGGGGATGGTGAGGTTGAGGGTGAGGGTTTCATTAAGGTAAGTTTTAGGGTTAGGGTTAGGATGAGGATTAGGTTCAGGGTGAGGTTTAGTTTGAGGGTTAGGGTCCGAGTGAGGGGTAGGGTTAGGGTAAGGGTGATGTTTTGGGTGCGGGTCAGGGTTTGGATGAAGTTGAGGTTTCGGGTGAGGGTTCGGATTCGGGAGAGGTTGAGGGTAATGGTGTGTGTGAGGGTTAAGGTTCGGGTGAGTGTTATGGTGACGGTGAGGGTTAGGGTGAGCGTGAGGGTTAAGGTTAGGGTTAAGGTTACAGTGAGGGTTAGGGTTAGTGTTAGGTTTAGGGTGAGGCTTAGTTTCAGGGGTAGGGTTAGGGTTAGGGTTAGGGTTAATGTGACTATGTGTTAGGGTGAGGTTTAGGGTGAGGGTGAAGTTTAGGGTTAGCAGTAAAGTTTGGGTGAGGGTTAGGGTGTTGGTGAGGTTTAGGTTGAGGGTGAGAGTGAGGGTGAGGGTTACAGTTAGGGTTAGGGTTAGGGTGATTTTTAGGGTTAGAGTTAGGGTGAGTGTTAAAGTTAGGTTGAGGTTTATGGTGAGGGTGAGGGTTAGGTTTCGGGTGTGGCTGAGGTTTAGGTTTAGGTTTAGGGTGAGGGTTAGGGTGAGTGTTAGAATGAGGGTTAGGCTGAGGGGTAGTGTTAGGGTTAGGGTGAGCATTAGGTTTAGTGTGAGGGTTAGGGTTAGGGATAGGGGTAGGGTTAGTGTGATGATAAGTGATAAGGTGAGGGTTAGTGTGATGGTGAGGTTTAGGGTTAGCATTAGGGTTTGGGTGAGGGTTAGGGTTTGGGTTAGGGTTAGGGTTAGGGTGAGGGTGAGGGTGAGATTAGGGTTAGGGTGAGGGTTGGGTTAGCGTTAGGTTTAGGTTGAGTGTAAGTGTGATGGTTAGGGTTAGGGTGAGGGTTAGGCTGCGGGTTAGGCTGAGGGTAAGGTTTAGGGTGAGGTTTAGGTTGAGGGTTAGGCTTAGGATTAGGATGACGTAAGTGTTATGGTGTGGGTTACGGTGAGGGTTAGGGTTAGGGTTAGCATTAGTGTTTGGGTGAGGGTGAGGGTTACGGTGAGGGAAAGGGTAAGGGTTAGGGATAGAGTGAGGTCTAGGGTTAGTGTGAGTGTTAGGGTTAGTGTGAGGATAAGGGTTAGGGTGAGGGTTATGTTGATGTTGAGGGTTAGGTTATCATTCGGGATAGGTTGAGGGTTAGGCTGAGGGTTAGGTTTAGTGTGAGGATTAGGTTTAGGGTTAGAGTGAGGGTTAGGGTTAGAGTGATGTTTAGGGTGTGGGTGAGTGTAAGGGTGAGGGTGATGGTGAGGGTGAGATTTAGGGTGAGGGTGAGAGTGACGGTGAGGGTTACGGTTATGGTTAGGGTTATGGTGAGGGTTAGGGGTAGGGTTAGAGTGAGGGTTAGCATTAGGGTGATGTTTAGGGTGAGGGTGAGTGTAAGAGTGAGTGTGAGGGTGAGGGTGAGGTTTAGGGTGTGGGTGAGAGTGAGGGTGAGGGTTATGGTTAGGGTTAGGTTTAGGGTGAGGTTTAGGGTTAGAGTTAGGGTGAGTGTTAGGTTTAGGTTGATGATTATGGTGAGGGTGAGGTTTAGGGTGGGGTTTAGGTTTCGGGTGAGGGTGAGGTTTAGGGTTAGGTTTAGGGTGACGGTTAGGGTGAGTGTTAGGGTGACGGTTTGGCTGAGGGGTAGGTTTAGGTTTAGGGTGAGCATTAGGTTTAGTGTGAAGATTAGGGTTAGGGATAGGGGTAGGGTTAGTGTGATGATAAGTGTTAGTGTGAGGGTTAGTGTGATGGTGAGGGTTAAGGTTAGATTTAGGGTTAGCGTGAGGGTTAGGGTGAGAGTTAGGTTTAGGGTTAGGGTGAGGGTGAGGGTGAGGGTTAGGGTTAGGGTCATGGTGAGGGTTAAATTTAGGATTAGTGTTAGGGTTAGGCTTAGGATGATGGTGAGGGTAATGGTGAGGGCTAGGATTAGGGTGAGGGTTAGGGTTAGGTTAGCATTAGTGTGAGGATAAGGGTTAAGGTAAGGGTTAGGGTGAGGGTAAGGGTTCGTGTGAGGCTTAGGGTGAGGGTGAGGGTTAGGGTGAGTGTGAGGGTGAGGGTTATGTATAGGGTTAGGGTGAGGGTTAGGTTTAGGGTCAGGGCTAGGGTGACGGTAAGAGTTAGGCTGAGGGTGATGGTGAAGTTGAGGGTGAGGGATTCAATTAGGTAAGGGTTAGGGTTAGGATGAGGATTAGGTTGAGGGTGAGGCTTAGTTTGAGGGTTAGGTTTCGGGTGAGGGTTAGTGTTAGGGTAAGGGTTAGGGTTAGGGTGCTGTTTATGGTGAGGGTCAGGGTTAGGGTGAAGGTGAGGTTTCAGGTGAGGGTCAGGGTTCGGAAGATGGTGAGGGTTAGGGTGTGTGTGAGGGTTCGGGTTCGGATGAATGTTAGGGTGAATGTGAGTTTTAGGGTGAGGGTGAGGGTTAAGGTTATGGTTAGGGATACAGTGAGGGTTAGGGTTAGTTAGAGGTTTAGTGTGAGGCTTAGTTTGAGAGTTAGTGTTAGGGTTAGGTTTAGGGTTGGTGTGAGGATAAGTGTTAGGATGAGGTTTAGGTTGAGAGTTAGGGTGAGGGTGAGGGTTAGGGTGAGGGTTAAGTTTAGGGTTAGGGTGAGGGTTAAGTTTAGGGTTAGGGTGAGGGTTAGGTTTAGGGTGATGTTTAGGGTGAGGGTGAGGGTTAGGGTGAGTGTGAGGGTTCGGGTTGGTTTAGGGTTAGGGTTAGGTTGAGGGTGAGCATGAGAGGTTTAGGATTAGGGTTAGGGTTAGAGTTAGGGTGAGGATGAGGGTGAGGGTGAGTGTTAGGGGATGGGTGAGATTTAGGTTTAGGGTAAGGATTAGGTTTAGGGTTTGGTTTATGGTGAGGGTAAGGTTTAGGATGAGGTTTAGGGTGAGGGTGAGGGTTAGCGATAGCATTAGAGTTAGGGTGAGATTTAGGGTGATGGTTAGGATTCGGGTGAAGCTTACGGTTAGGGTGAGGGTTAGAGTCAAGTTTAGGGTTAGAGTTAGGGTGAGTGTTATGGTTAGGTTGATGTTTACGGTGAGGGTGAGGTTTAAGGTGAGGTTTAGTTTTCAGGTGAGGCTGAGGTTTAGGTTTAGGTTTAGGGTGAGGGTTAGGGTGAGTGTTAGAATGAGGGTTAGGCTGAGGGGTATTTTTAGGTTTAGGGTGAGCATTAGGTTTAGTGTCAGGGTTAGTGTTAGGGATAGGGGTAGGGTTATTGTGATGATAAGAGTTAGGGTGAGGGTTAGTGTGATGGTGAGGTTTAGGGTTAGCATTAGGGTTAGGGTGAGTGTTAGGGTTAGGGTTAGCGTGAGGGTGAGGGTGAGGTTAAGGTTAGGGTGAGGGTTAGGGTTAGCGTTAGGTTTAGGTTTAGTGTAAGGGTGTGGGTTAGGTTTAGGGTGAGGGTTAGGCTCTGGGTTAGGCTGAGGGTAAGTGTTAGGGTGAGGTTTAGGTTGAATGTTAGGCTTAGGGTTAGGATGAAGGTAAGTGTTAGGGTGTGAGTTAGGTTGAGGGTTAGGGGTAGGGTTAGCATTTGTGTTACGGTGAGGGTGAGGATTAGGGAGAGGGATAGGGTAAAGGTTAGGGATAGGGTGAGGGATTGTTAGTGTGAATGTTAGGATTAGTGTGAGGATAAGGGTTAGGGTTTGGGTTAGGTTGATGGTGAGGTTTAGGTTATCATTGGGGATAGGTTGAGGGTTAGGCTGAGGGTTAGGTTTAGGGTGAGGGTTAGGTTTAGGGTTATAGTGAGGTTTAGGGTTAGGGTGATGTTTAGGGTGTGGGTGTGTGTAAGGGTGAGGGTGATTGTGAGGGTGAATTTTAGGTTGAGGGTGAGAGTGAGGGTGAGGGTTACGGTTATGGTTAGGGTTATTGTGAGGGTTAGGGTTAGGGTTATAGTGAGGGTTAGGGTTAGGGTGATGTTTAGGGTGAGGGTGAGTGTAAGAGTGAGGGTGAGGGTGAGGGTGAGGTTTAGGATGTGGGTGAGAGTGAGGGTGAGGGTTATGGTTAAGGTTAGGGTTAGGGTGAGGGTGAGGTTTATGGTTAGAGTTAGGGTGAGTGTATGGTTTAGGTTGATGATTATGGTGAGGGTGAGGTTTAGGGTGAGGTTTAGGTTTCGGGTGAGGGTGAGGTTTAGGTTTAATTTTAGGGTGAGGGTTAGGGTGAGTTTTAGAATGAGGGTTAGGCTGAGGGGTATTTTTAGGGTAAGGTTGAGCATTAGGTTTAGTTTGAGGGTTACGGTTAGGGATAGGGTTAGGTTTAGTGTGATGATAAGGGTTAGGTTGATGGTTAATGTGATGGTGAGGGTTAGGGTTAGCGTTAGGGTTGGGGTGAAGTTTAGGGTGAGTGATAGGGTTAGGGTTAGGGTGAGGGTGAGGGTTAGGGTTAGGGTTAGGGTGACGGTGACGGTGAGGGTTAGATTTAGAATTAGGGTTAGGATTAGTCTTAGGGTGAGAGTGAGCATGAGGGTTAGGTTTAGTGAGAGTGTTAGGGTTAGGGTAAGGTTTAGGGAGAGGGTAAGTTTTAGGGTGATGTTTAGGGTGAGGGTGAGGATTAGGGTTACCATTAGGGTTAGCATTAGGGTTAGGGTTAGGGTGAGGGTTAGGGTTAGGGTAAGGTTAATGGTGAAGGTGAGGTTTAGGGTTAGGGGTGAGGGTGAGGTTTCCCGTGAGGATAAGGGTGAAGGTGAGGGTGAGGGTTAGGGTGTGGGTGAGCATTCAGGTTCTGTTGAGTGTTACGGACGGTGAGGGTTAAGGTGAGAATGAGGGTTAGGGTGAGGGTTAGGGTTAGGGTTAGGGTTAGGGTTAGTGTTTGGGTTAGGTTGAGGGGTAGGGTTAGGGTTAGGGTTAGGGTTAGGCTTAGTGTGAGTGTTAGGGGCAGGGTAAGGTTTAGGGTGAGGGTGAGGGTTAGGATGATTGTTAGTGTGAGGGTGAGTGTTAGGTGTAACATTAGGTTTAGGGTTATGGTTAGGGTGAGTGTAAGGATTAGGGTTAGTGTTAGCGTGAGGGTGAGGGTGAGGGTTAGGGTTAGGGTTAGGGCTAGGGTAATGGTGAGGGTTAGGTTGAAGGTGAGGGTGAGGGTGAACGTGAGGGTTTCAGTTTTGTAAGGTTTAGGGTTTGGTTTAAGTTGAGGATTAGGGTGAGTGTGAGGGTTAGTTTGAGTGTTAGGGTTAGGGTTAAGGTTAGCATTAGGGTTAGGGTTAGGGTGAGGTTTAGGGTTATGTTTAGGTTGAGGGTTAGGGTTAGGATGAGGGTGAGGTTTCCGGTGAGGATAAGGGTTCAGTTATGGGTGAGGGTTAGGGTGTGGGTGAGCGTTCAGGTTCTGTTGAGTGTTAGGTTGATGGTGAGGATGAAGGTGAGGGTGAGGGTTAGGTTTAGGGTTAGGCTGAGGGTTAGGGTTAGGGTTAGGGTTAGAGTGTGGGTTAGGATGAGGGGTAGGGTTAGGGTTAGGATGAGCGTTAGGGTTAGTGTGAAGGTTAGGGTTAGGATTAGGGTTAGTGTGAGGCTAATTTTTAGAGTGAAGTTTAGGGTGAGAGTTAGGGTTAGCATTAGGTTTAGGGTGAGGGTTAGGGTAAGGGTTAGGTTTAGGTTGAGGTTTAGGGTAAGGGTTAGGGTGAGTGTTAGGGTGAGGGTGAGGTTGAGGGTTAGGGTTAGGATTAGTGATAGGTTGAGGATCAGGTTTTGAGAAATGATGAAGTGAGGATTTGGGTGAAGGTTAGGTTTAGGGTTAGGGATAGGGGAAGGATTAGGGTTAGGGTTAGGATTAGGGTGAGGTTTAGGCTGAGGTGTAGGTTTAGGTTGAGGGGGAGGGTTAGGTTTAGTGTGATTGTTAGGGTTAGGGTAAGGGTTAGGGTGAGGGTAAGGGTTAGGGTGTTGGTTAGTCTGAGGGTGAGGGTTAGGTGTAGCATTAGGTTTAGGGTATGGTTAGGGTGAGGGTTAGGGTTAGGGTTAGGGTTAGGGTTAGGGTGAGGGTGAGTGGTAGGGCAAAGATTTGAGTGAGGGTTAGGGTTAGGGTGAGGGATAGGTCGAGGGTGAGGTTTAGGTTGAGGTTCTGGGTGAGGGTGAGGGTTTCAGCTAGGTAAGTGTTAGGGTTAGGGTTAGGGTTAGGATTACGGTGAGGTTAAGGGTTATTTTGAGGGTTTGGGTTAGGGTGAGGGTTAGGCTTAGGGTTAGGGTTAGGTTGAGGGGTAGGGTTAGGGTTAGGGTGAGGGTTAAGGTTAGTGTGAGTTTTAGGGTTAGGTGAAGGGTTAGTGTGAAGATAAGGGTTAGGGTGAGGTTTAGGGTGAGACTCAGGGTTAGGGTTAGCCTTAAGGTTAGGGTGAGTGTTAGGGTTAGGGTGAGGGTGACGGTTACGGTTAGGGTGATGTTTACATTGAGAGTGAGTGTTAGGGTGAGGGTGAGGGTTAGGGTTAGGATTATGTTTAGGGTTAAGGTGAGGGTGAGGGTTAAGGTTAATGTGAGGGATAGGTTCAGGGTTAGGTTTAGGATGAGGGTTAGGGTTAGAGTTCGGGAGCTGGTAAGGTTATGGTGAGGATTAGGGTAAGGGTGAGGCTTAGGGTTAGGCTTAGGGTTAGGGTGAGGGTTAGGGTGAGGGTGATGAATAGGGTTATGGTGAGGGTTAGGGTTAGGGTTAGGGTGAGGTTTAGGTTTAGTGTGAGGTGTAGGTTTAGTGTTAGGGTTAAGGTTAGGGTGAAGGTGAGAGATAGGGTGAGGGATAAGGTGAGGTTTAGGGTTAGGGTTAATGTGAGGTTTAGGTTTCATTTGAGGGTTAGCGTTAGGGATAGTGTGAGGATAAAGTTTAGGGTGAGGTTAAGGGTGAGAGTGAGGGTTAGGGTTAGCGTTAGTGTTATGGTCAGTGTTAGGGTGATTTTTAATATGAAGGGTAGGGTTAGTGTGAGGGTGAGGATTAGAGTTAGATTTAGCGTGAGGGTTAGGTTTAGGGTGAGGTTTAGGTTAGGGTTAGAGTTAGGTTTCGGGTTCGGGTGGGGGTGAGTTTTAGGGTGTGGTTGAACTTTAGGGTTAGGGTGAGGGTTAAGGTGACAGTGAGGGTTAGTGTTTGGGTGAGGGTTGGGGTTACGGTGAGTGTTAGGGTGAGGGTTAGTCTGAGGGTTAGGGTTAGGGTTAGGGTTATGTTGAGGGTAAGGTTGAGGGTGAGGTTTATTGTGAGGGTGAGGGATAGGGATAGCGTTAGGGATAGGGTGATCGTTAGGGTTACTGTGAGCGTAAGGGTTAGGTTTAGGGTTAGGGTTAGGATTAGCGTTATGGTGAGGGTGAGGGTTAAGTTGAGGGTTAGGTATAGAGTTGGGGTTAGGGTGAGGGTCAGTGTTAGGCTTAGGGTTAGAGTTAGGGTGAGGTTGAGCTTGAGGATTAGGGTTAGGATTAGTGTTAGGGTTAGAGTTAGCCTGAGGGTGAGGATGAGGGTGAGGGTTAGGTTTAGTGTTAGGGTGAGGATTAGGTTTAGGGTTAGGGTAAGGTTGAGGGTTAGAGTTAGGGTTAGGAAGAAACTGTGGCTGAGGGTTAGGGTGAGGGGTAGGCTTAGTGTGAGGGTTAGGATTAGGTTTAGGATTAGGGTTAGGATGAGGTTAAGGTTTAGGGTGAGGGTTAGGATTAGCTTTAGGGTTAGGGTGAGGGTTAGGGTGAGGTTTACTGTTAGGTTTAGGGTTAGGATTAGGGTGAGGGTAAGGTTTAAGGTGAGGGTTAGTGTGAGCCTGAAGGGTAGGTTTAGGGTTAGTGTTATGATTAGGATTAGGGTGAGGGTGAGAGTTAGGTTGTGGGTGGGGTTTAGGGTTAGGTTGAGGGTTAGGGTTAGGTTTAGAGTTAGGGTAAGTGTGAGCATGAGGGTTAGGGTTAGGGTTTGATTAGGGTTAGGAAGAGGGTGAGGGTGAGGGTGAGTGTTAAGGATAGGTTTAGGGTTATAGTTAGGGTGAGGGTGTGGGTGAGGTTTAGGGTTGGGTTTAGGGTTAAGGTTAGGGTGAGGTTGAGGGTGAGGTTGAGGTTTAGGGTGAGGATGAGAGTTTCGGTTAGGTAAGGGTTACGGATATTGTTATGGTGAGTATTAGGTTGAGGGTGATGTTTAGGGTTAAGTTGAGTGTTAGGGTTAGGGTTTTGGTGAGCGTTAGGGTTAGGTTGAGGTTTAGGGTGAGGGTGAGGTTTAGGGTGAGGGTTAGGGTGAGGGTGAGTTTCAGCGTTAGGCTGTAGGTGAGGGTTAGGTTTAGGGTGAGGTTTCGGGTGACAGTGAGGTTTCAGGTGACTCTTAGGGTTAGGGTTAGTTTTAGGTTGAGTGTTAGGGTTAGGGTTATGTTGAGGGTTTATGTGAGGGATAGGATTAAGATTAGGGTGAGGTTTAGGATTAGTGTGATGGTTAGGGTTAGGATTAGGGTTAGGTGGAGAGTAAGCGTTAGGGTGAGTGTTCGGGTGATGGTGAGGGTTAGGGTGAAGGTGAGGGTTAGGGTTATATTTAGGCTTAGGGTAGGTTTAGGTTTAGGATGAGGGTGAGTTTGAGGGTGAGGGTTAGGTTTAGGATTAGGCTTAGGTGTAGGGTTATGCTTAGGGTGAGGGTGAGGTTGAGAGTCAGAGTTAGGTTTCAGGAGAGGGTTAAGTTTAGGGTTAGGATTAGGGTGAGGTGAGGTTTTGGGTTAGGTTTAGGGTGATGGTGAGGGTGAGGGTGAGGGTGAGGTTTAGGCTTAGGGTGAGGGTTAGGGTTTGGGTTAGGGTTAGGGTGATTGTGAGGGTGAGGGTGATGGTGAGGTTTAGGGTGAGGGTGATGGTTAGTTTTTAGGTGAGGGTTAGGGTTAGGGTGAGGGTTAAGTTTCGGGTGAGTGTTAGGGTTAGGGTTAGGTTTAGGATGAAGTTTAGGCTCAGGTTTTGGGTTAGGGTTAGGGTGAGGGTGAGGGTTAGGGATAGGTTTAGGGTTACGGTGAGGGTTTTGTTTAATGTTAGGTTTAGAGTTAGGTTGAGGGTGAGGGTTAGGATTTGGATTAAGCTTAGGGTTAGATTTAGGCTGAGGGTGAGGGTGAGGGTGAGGGTGAGGGTTAGGGTGAGGGTTAGGCTTAGGGTGAGGGTTAAGGTTATGGTTAGGGTTAGGGTGATTGTGAGGGTGACGCTTGGGGTGAGGGTGATGGTGAGGTTTAGGGTGAGGGTGATGGTTAGTTTTTGGGTGAGGGTTAGGGTTAGGGTGAGGGTTAAGTTTCGGGTGAGTGTTAGGGTTAGGGTTAGGTTTAGGATGAAGTTTAGGCTCAGGTTTTGGGTTAGGGTTAGGGTGAGGGTGAGGGTTAGGGATAGGCTTAGGATTAGGGTGAGGGTTTTGTTTAATGTTAGGTTTAGAGTTAGGTTGAGGCTGAGGGTGAGGGTTAGGATTTGGATTAGGCTTAGGGTTAGATTTAGGCTGAGGGTGAGGGTGAGGGTTAGGGTGAGGGTGCGTGTTAGGGTGAGGTTGAGGGGGACCATGAGGGTTTCTGCTACGTAAGGGTTAGGTTTAGGTTTATGGTGAGGATTAGGATGAGGGTTATGGTTAGGATACGGGTTAGATTTATGGTGAGGGTTAGGGTTAGGATGAGCGTGAGGGTTAGAGTTAGAGTTAGGGTGAATGATAGGGTTAGAGTGAGGGCTAGCTTGAGGGTGAGTGTTAGGGTGAAGGTGAGGGTGAGGGTGAGGGTGAGGATGAGGGTTAGGGTTAGGGTGAGGGTCAGGATTAGTTGTAAGGTTAGGGTTAGGGTGAGAGTTAAGGTTAGTGTGAGAGTTAGGATTAGGCTTAGGGATAGGGATAGAGTGAGGATAAGGGTTAGGGTGAGTGTTAGGTTGATGCTGAGGGTTATGGTTAACGTTAGGGTTAGTGTGAGGGTTAGGGTGAGGGTTAGGGTTAGGGTGAGGGTAAGTTTGATGGTGAGGGTTTGGGTTAGATTTAGGTTGAGAGTTAGGGTTAGGGGTAGTGTTGGGGTGAGGGTTAGGGTGAGGGTGAGGGTTAGGTTTTGGGTGAGGGATAGGGTTAGGATTAGTGTTATGGTAAGTTTTAGGGTTAGGGTTAGTGTTAGGGTGAAGGTCAGGTTTAGGATTATGGTTATGGTTAGGGTTTGGGTGAGGGTGAGGGTGAGGGTTGCATTCGGTTTAGGGTTAGGGTTAGGGTGAAGGTGGGGGTGAAGGTTAGGTTTAGGATTAGGGTTAGGGTTAGGGTTAGGGTGATGGTGGGGGTGAAGGGTAGGTTTAGGATTAGGGTTAGGGTTAGGCTGAGGGGGAGGTTAGGGTGATGGTGAGGTTTAGGTTTAGGGTTCGGGTTAGGGTTATGTTGTGGGCTAGGTTGAGTGTGAGTGGTAGGGTGAGTGTTAGGGTGAGGGTGAGGCTTTCAGTTAGTTAAGGGTTAGGGTTATTGTTATGGTGAGGATTAGGTTGAATGTGAGGCTTAGTGTGAGGGTTAGAGTTTGGGTGAGGGTTCGGGTTAGGGTTTTTCGTGACGGTTAGTGTTAACGTGAGGTTTAGGGTGAGGGAGAGGCTTAGGGTGAGGGTTAGTGTGAGGGTGAGTTTGAGCGTTAGGGTGTGGGTGAGGGTAAGTTTTAGGGTGAGGGTTAGGGTTAGGGTGAGGGTTAGGTTGAGGGGTAGGGGTAGGGTTAGGGTCAGTGTTGTGGTTAGTATGAGTGTTATGGTTAAGTATAGGGTTAGGGTTACTTTGAGGGTAAGGGTTAGGGTGAGGGTTAGGGGGAGGGTAAGGTTTAGGGTTAGCATTAAGGTTAGGATGAGTGTTAGCTTGTGGGTTTGAGTTAGGGTTAGGGATAGGGTTAGGGTGAGAGTTAGGTTTAGGGCTAGTGTGAGGGTAAGGGTGAGAGTGAGGGTGAGGTTGAGGGTTTCGTTTCAGTAACAGTTAGGCTTAGGGTTAGGGTGAGAATTAGGGTGAGGGTGAGCGTTTGGTTGAGGGTTAGGTTTAGGGTGAGGTTTAGGGTTAGGGTTAGAGTGAGGTTTAGGGGGAGGCTGAAGGTTAGGGTGAAGGTTGAGGTTTCGGGTGAGTGTGAGGTTTAGGGTTTGTGTTAGGGTTACGTTTAGGGTGAGGGTTAGGGTTAGAGTTAGGGTTAGGGTGAGGGTTATGTTGAGGGGTAGGGTTAGGTTTAGGTTGAAGGTTATGTTTAGTGTGAGAGTTAGGGTTAGGGTTAATGTGAGGTTAAAGTTTAGGGTAAGGGTGAGGGTTAGGGTTAGGGTTAAGGTTAGGGTGAGGTCTAGGGTGAGGTTGAGTGTTAGTGTGAGCGTGAGGGTGATGGGGAGGGTTTCGGTTAGGTAAAGGTTATGGTTATTGAGGATTAAATTGAGGGTGAGGGTTAATGTGAGGGTTAGGGTTAGGGTGAGTGTTAGGGTTCGGATGAGGGTGAGGGTTAGTGTGTGTGTGAAGGTTAGGATGTGTGATGTTTAGGGTTAGGTTTCAGGTGAGAGTTTGGGTTAGGGTTAGAGTGAGGGTTAGGCTTAGGGTGAGGGTTAAGATTAGTGTGGGGGTTAGGGTTGGGGTTAGTGTTAGGGTTAGTGTGAGGATAAGGGTTAAGGTGAGGGTTAAGCGTGAGGGTTAGGTTAAGCGTTAGGGTCAGGGTTAGCATTAGTGTGAATGTTATTTTTAGGGGTAGTTTTAGTGTGAGGGTAAGTGTTAGCGTTAGTGTTAGGGTAAGGTTTAGGGTTAGGGTGAGGGTTAGTGTAAGGGTTAGGGATAGGGTGAGTATGAGGGTGAGGGTTAGGGGTAGGCTTAGGGTGAGGGTTAGGGTTAGGGTTAGGGTTAGTGTTAGGGTAAGGATTAGGGTTAGTGTGAATGTTAGGGTTTGGTTTAGGGTGAGTGTTAGGGTTAGGGTTAGGGTGAGGGTGTGGGCAACGATGAAGGTTTGGGTTAGGGTTATTGTTACGGTTAGTTTGAGGGTGAGGTTGAGGGCTAGGGTTTGGATTACGTTTAGTTTTAGGGTTAGGCTGAGGGAGAGGTTGAGGGTGAGGCTGAGGTTTAGGTTTAACTTGAGGGTGAGGTTTAGGCTTAGGGTTAGTTTGAGGGTAAGGATTAGGGTGTGGTTTAGGGTGAGGGTGAGGGTTAGGTTTAGCATTAGGGTTGGGGTTCGGGTTCGGGTTAGGATTAGGATTAGGTTTAGGGTGAGGGTGAGGATTAGGGTTAGGTTTAGGATGAGGGTTAGAGTTAGGGTTTGCGTTAGGGTGAGGGTGAGGGTTAGGTAAGGGTTTCGGTTAGGTAAGTGTTATGGTTAGGTTAGACTGAGTAATAGGTTGAGGGTGAGGTTTAAATTGATGGTTAGCGTTAGGGTGAGGGTTAGGGTTAGGCTTAAGGTGAGAGTTACGTTTAGCGTGATGTTTAAGGTGAGAGTGTGGGTTAAGGTGAGTGTGAGGGTTAGGGTTAGGGTTAGGGTTAGGGTGAGTTTGATGGTGTGTGTTAGGTTTAGGATTAGGGTTAGGGTTAGGGTGAATGATAGGGTGAGGCTAAGGGTTTGGGTGAGGGTGAATTTTCGGTTGTGGGTGAGGATTAGGTTGATGGCAAGGATTAGGGTTAGGGTTAGGGTTTTGGTGAGGGAAAGTTTTAGGGTTAGAATTAGGGATAGGGTGAGGATTAGTGTTATTGTGAGGGCTAGGTTTAGGGTTAGGTTGAGGATTAGGTTTAGGGTGATGATTATGGTGAGAGTGAGTGTTAGGTTGAGGGTGAGGATGAGGGTTAGGGTTAGGGTTAGTGTTAGGTTTAGGTTTAGGATGAGAGTGAGGGTGAGGTGAGGGTTAGGGTTCAGGTGAGGGGGAGGTTCAGGGTGAGGTTTAGGGTGAGGGTCAGGCCTAGCATTACGGTAAGGGTGAGGGTTACATTTAGGGTAAGGGTTAGGGTTAGGGTTAGTGTGAGAGTTAGGGTGACGGTTAGGGTTAGGGTTATGGTGAGGATTAGGGTTAGATTTAGGATTAGGGTATGTGTGAGGATAAGGGTTAGGGTGAGTGTTAGGTTGAGGGTGAAGGTTAGGGTTAGCGTTAATGTTGGGGTTAGCTTTAGGATTATGGTGAAGGTTAGGGTGAGTGTTAGGTTTAGGGTGAGGTTTAGTTTGAGGGTAAGCATTAGGGTTAGGTTTAGCTTGATGGTTAGGGTTACGGTTAGGTTTAGGGTGAGGGTTAGAGTGAGGGTTAGTGTTAGGTTGAGGGTTAGGGTTAGGATTAGGGTTATGGTGAGTTTTAGGGTTGGCATTAAGGTTAGGGTAAGGTTTAGGGTTAGGATTAAGGTTAGATTTAGGGTTAGGGTTATTGTTAGGACTATGGTTAGGGTTAGGGTGAGGGTGAGGGTGAGGGTTGGCGTTAGGGCTAGGGTTAGGTTTAGGGTGATGGTGGGGGTGAGGGTTAGGTTTAGTATTAGGGTTATAGTTAGGCTGAGGTGGAGGCAGAGTGTGAGGGTGAGGTTTAGGGTTAGGGTTAGGTTTAGAGTTACAGTGTGGGCTAGGGTGAGGGTGAGGGTTAGGTTGAGGGTTAGGGTTAGGTTGAGGGTTAGTGTTAGGGTTAGAGTGAGAGTTAGGATTAGGTTGATGTTTAGTGTGAGGCTGAGTGTTTGGGTTCGGATGAGGGTTCAGGTGAGGGTGAGTGTGAGGGTGAGGGTGAGGTTTAGGTGTGGCTTAGGGATAGGGTTAGGGTGAGGTTTAAGATTAGGGTTAGTGTTAGGTTGAAGGTGAGTGTGAGGGTTAGGCTTAGGGTTACGTTGAGGGTTAGGGTTAGGTTGAGGGCTAGGGTGAGGGTGAGGATTAGGGTGAGTTATAGGTTTAGAGTTAGGGTTAGGGTGATGGTTAGGGTGTGGGGTACAGTTAGGGTTATTGGGAGGGTTAGTGTTAGTGTGAGGATTAGGGTTAGAGTTAGGGTTAGTGTGAGGTTAAAGTTTAGGGTGAGGGTTAGGGTGAGGGTGAGGGTTATGTTTAACGTTAGGGTTAGGGTGAGGGTTAGGGTGAGGGTTAGGTTTAGGGTGAGGGTTAGGTTTAGTGTTAGGGTGAGAGTTAGAGTTAGGGTACTGTTTAGCGTGAGGGTGAGGATTAGGGTGAGGGTTAGGGTTAGGGTGAAGTTTAAGGTGAGGTGAGAGTTAGGGTGAGGATGAGGGTGAGTGTTAGGATTAGGGTTAGGGTTAGGGTGCGGATGAGGGGTATCTTGAGGGTTAGGTTTAGGATTAGGTTTAGAGTAAGGTGAGTGTTAGGGTGAGGGTAAGGATTCGGTTGAGGGTGAATTTTCGGGTGTGGGTGAGGGTTAGGTTTAGGGTGAGGTTTAGGGTTAGGGTTAGGGTTATGGTGAGGGTAAGTATTAGGGTGAGGTTGAGGTTTTTGTTAGCGTTTTGTTTTACGGTGAGGGTTATTGTGAGGGTTAGGTTTAGGTTTAGGGTTCTTGGGAGGTTGAGGTTTAGAGTTATGGTGATGGTAAGGGTTAGGTTTAGGGTTAGGATGAGGGTAAGGGTTAGGGTTAGGGTTAGGGTGAGAGTGACGGTTAGGGTGAGGGTTAGGGTTAGGGTTTGGGATAGGGTGAGGTTTAGGGTTAGTGTGAGGGTTAGGGTTAGGTTTAGTGTGAGGATAAATGTTAGGTGGAGGGTTAGTGTGAGGGTGAGGGTTAGGGTTAGCATTAGGGTTAAGGTTAGGGGGCGAGTTAGCTTTGGGGTGAGTGTTAGGATTAGGATTAGCGTGAGGGTTAGGTCTAGGGTTAGGGTTAGGAAGAGGGTGAGGGTTAGTGAGAGGGTTAGGGTGAGGGTTAAGGTTAGGTTGAGCGATAAGTTTAGGGTGAGGGCTACAGTGAGGGTGAGGGTGAGGCTTTCGGTTAGGTAAGTGTTTTGGTTAGGGTTATGGTGAGGATTAGGGAGAGAGTGAGGGTTAGCTTGAGGGATAGGGTTAGGGTGAGGGTTAGGGTGAGGGTTAGTGTGAGGTGTAGGGTTAGGGTTAGGGTGAGGGTTAGGGTTAGTGTGAGGGTTAGGGTTAGTGTGAGGGGTAGAGTTAGGGTTAGGGTGAGGGTTAGGGTTAGTGTGAGGTTTAGGGTTAGTGTGAGGGTTAGGGTTAGGGTTAGGGTTAGGTTTAGGGTTAGTGTGAGGATAAGGGTTAGGGTGAGTGTTAGGTTGAGGGTGATGTTTAGGTTTAACGTTAGCTTTACGGTTAGCGTTAGGGTTAGTGTGTGGGTTAAGGTTAGGGTTAGGGTTAGGTTGAGGGTGAGGGTTAGGGTTAGGTTTAGGTTGAGTGTTAGGGTGAGTGTTACGGTTCGGGTGAGGTTTAGGGTTTGGATTAGGGTTAGGGTGAGGGTTAGTGTGAGGTTTAGCGTTAGGGTTAGGTTTAGGGTGAGGGTGAGTGTTAGTGTTAGTGTTAGGGTGAGGGTTAAGGTAAAGGTGAGTGCTATGGTGAGCATGACGATTAGGGAGAGTGTGAGGCTGAGTATTTCCTTTAGTTAAGGTTTAGGGTTAGGGTTATGGTGAGGATTAGGGTGAGGGTGAGGCTTAGGTTGCAAGTTAGTTTAATCGTGAGGGTGAGGGTTAGGGTTAGGGTGAGGGTTAGTGTTAAGTGATGCTTAGCGTTAGGTTGAGGGTTAACGTGAGGGTGAGGGTTCGGGTTCGGGTGAGGATTAGGTTTAGGTTTAGGTTTAGGGTTAGGATGAGGGTTAGGATGAGGTTTAGGGTTAGGGTTAGGGTTAGTGTGAGGGGTAGGGTTAGTGTTAGGGTGAGGGTTAGGTTTAGTGGTAAGGGTTATGTTTAGGATTAGGTTTAGTGTGAGGATAAGGGTTAGGGTGAGGGTTAGATTGAGGGTGAATTTAGGGTTAGCGTTAGTGTTAGGGTGAGGGTTAGTGTGAGTGTTAGGGTTAGGTTGAGTTTTAGGTTGAGGGTGAGCATAAGGGTTAGGTTTAGATTGATTGTTAGGGTTAGGGTTAGGTTTAGGGTGAGGGTTAGCTTGAGGGTTAGAGTGTGGGTTAGTGTTAAGGTGAGGGTTAGGTTTAGGATTAGGGTTACTGTGAGTTTTAGGGTTAGGTTCATGGTTAGGGTAAGGGGTAGGGTTAGGATTAAGGTTAGATTTAGGGTTAGAGTTATTGTTAGGGTTAGGGTTTGGGTTAGGGTGAGGGTGTGGCTGAGGGTTGGCATTAGGGTTAGGGTTAGGTTTAGGATGATGGTGGGGGTGAGGGTTAGTTTTAGGATTAGGGTTATGGTATGGCTGAGGGGGAGGCAGAGGGAGAGGGTGATGTTTAGGGTTAGGGTTAGGTTTAGAGTGAGGTTAAGGTTAGGTTGATGTTTAGGGTGAGGCTGAGTGTTAGGGTTCGGGTGAGAGATCGCGTGAGGGTGAGTGTGAGGGTGAGGGTGAGGTTTAGGGTGTGGATTAGGTTTCAGGTTAGGGTGAGGTTTACGGTGAGGGTTAGGGTTATGGTTAGGGTTAGGTTGAAGGTGAGCTAAGGGTTAGGTTCAGGGTTAGGTTTAGGTTTAGGGCTAGGGTGAGGGGCAGAAATAGGGTTTGGGTGAGGGTAAGGGTTAGTGTGAGGTTTTGGGTTAGAGTTAGGGTTAGTGTGAGGTTAAAGTTTAGGGTGAGGGTAAGGGTGAGGGTGAGGTTTAGGGTTTTGGTTAGTGTTAGGGTGAGGGTTAGGGTGAGGGTTAGGTTGAGGGTTAGGGTGAGGGTTAGCTTTAGGGTGAGGGTTAGGTTTAGGGTTAGGGTGAGAGTTAGGGTTAGGGTACTGTTTAACGTGAGGGTGAGGGTTAGGGTTAGGGTGATGTTTAGGGTGAGGTGCGGGTTAGGGTTAGGTTTAGGTGTAGTGTGAGGGTGAGGATTAGTGTTAGGGTTAGGGTGGGGGTTAAGGTTAGGGTGAGGTCTAGGGTGAGGATGAGGGTTAGGGTGAGGGTTGGTGTGAGGGGTGGCTTGAGGATTAGGGTGAGGGTTAGGGTTAGTGTGAGAGTTAGGGTTGGAGTTAGTGTGAGAATAAGTGTTAGGATGAGGGTTAGGTTGAGTGTGAGGTTTAGGGTTAGGGTTAGGGTTAGTGTGAGGGTTAGGTTTAGTATTAGGGTTAGGGTTATGGTTAGGGTTATAGTTAGGGTTAGGGTTAGGGTTTGGATGAGGGTGAGTGTGAGGGTTGGCGTTAGGGTTAGGGTTAGGGTTAGGCTGAGGGTGGGTGTGAGGGTTAGGTTTAGGATTTGGGTTAGGTTTAGGCTGAGGGGGAGGGTGAGTGTGAGGGTGAGGTTTTGGGTTATGGTTAGGGTTAGGGTTATGGTGAGGGCTAGGATGAGGGTGAGGGTGAAGGAGAGGGTTAGGTTTAGTGTGAGGATTTTGATTAGGGTTAGAGTTAGGGTTAGGATGAGGGTGAGGGTTGGGTTAGGGTTATTGTGAGGATTAGGGTTAGAGTGAGGGTTAGGGTGACGGTGAGGGTTAGGGTGAGTGTTAGTGTCAGGTTTAGGTTTCGGGTGAGGGTTAGGGTTGGGGTTCGAATGAGGTTGAGGCTTAGGGTGAGGGGTAGCGTTAGTGTTAGTGTGAGGGTTAGAGTAAGTGTTAGGGTTAGGGATGGTGTTAGGGTTAGGCTTAGTGTGAGGATAATGGTTAGGGTGAGGGTTAGGTTAAGTGTTAGGGTTAGGGTGAGGGTTAGGGTGAGTGTTAGTGTTAGGGTTAGTGTTAGGGTGAGGGTAAGGTTTAGGGTTAGTGTTAGGGTAAGTTTTAGGGTTAGGGTGAGGGTTAGTATAAGGGTTAGTGATAGGGTGAGTGTGAGGGTGAGGATTAGAGTTAGGATGAGGTTGATGGTTAGGGTTAGCGAGAAGGTTATGGTAAGGGTTAGGGTTAGGATGAGAATTAGGGTTTGGTTTAGGGTGAGTCTTAGTGTTAGGTTTAGGGTTAGGGTTAGGGTGAGGGTTAGGGTTAGGGTGAGGGTGAGGGTAAGGGTGAGGGTGAGGGTTAATTTTAGGCTTAGGGTGTGGGTGAGGGTTAGGGTGAGGGTTAGTTTTAGCGTTAGGGTGAGGGTGGGGGTAAGGATGAGGGTTAGGGTTAGGGTTAGGGTTATGGTTAGTGTGAGGGTGAGGTAGCGGTTTAGGGTTAGGATTAGGTTTAGTATTAGGCTGAGTGAGGGGGTGAGGCTGAGGCTGAGGGTGAGGTTTACGTTTAGGGTTTGGGTTAGGGTGAGCGCTAGTGTATGGGTGAGAGTGAGGGTTTCGGTTAGGTAAGTGTTAGGGTTAGGGTGAGGATTAGGTTGAAGGTGAGTGTTAGATTGAGGGTTAGGGTTAGGGTGTGGGTTAGGTTTAGCGTGTAGTTTAGGGTGAGGGTGAAGGTTAAGGTGAGGGAAAGTAGTAGGATTAGAATTAGGGATAGGGTGAGGATTCGTGTTAGTGTGAGGGTTAGGGTTAGGGTTAGGATTAGTGTGAGGATGAGGGTTAGGTTGAGGATTAGGTTGAGGGTGAGGTTTAGGGTTAGTGTTAGGGTTAGTGTTAGCGATAGGGTGAGGATTAGGGTTAGTGTGAGGGTTAGGGTTAGGGTTAGGTTTAGGGTTACTGTGAGGATAAGGGTTAGGGTGAGGTTTATGTTGAGGGTGAGGGTTAGGGTTAGCCTTAGGGTCACGGTAAGCATTAGGGTGAGTTTTAGGTTTAGGGTGAGGGTTAGGATTATGGTTAGGTTGAGGATTAGGTTTAGTGTGATGTTTATGGTGAGGGTGAGTGTTAGTGTGAGGGTGAGGATGATGGTTAGGGTTAGGGTTAGGGTTAGGTTTAGTGTGAGAGTGAGGTTGAGGGTGAGGGTTGGGGTTAGTGTTAGGGTGAGGATTAGGGTTAGGGTTAGGGTTATGGTGAGGGTAAGTCTTAGGGTGAGGTTGAGGTTTAGGGTTAGTGTTTGGGTAAGGGTGAGGGTTGGTGTGACGGTAAGAGTTAGGGTTAGGGTGAGGGTTATTGTTAGGGTTAGGGTGGGGGTTAAATTTAGGGTGAGGTCTAGGGTGAGGTTGAGGGTTAGGGTTAGGGTTAGTGTGAGGGGTAGGGTTAGGGTTAGGGTTAGTATGAGGGTTCGGGTTAAGTTTAGGATTAGGGTTAGTGTGAGGATAAGGGTTAGGGTGAGGGTTAGGTTGAGGTTGAAGTTAGCTTTAGGTTTGGGGTTAGCGTTAGTGTTATGGTGATGGTTAGGGTGAGTGTTAGGGTTCGGGTGAGGTTTAGCTTAAGGGTGAGCCTTAGGGTTAGGTTTAGGCTGATGGTTAGGGTTAGGGTTAGGTTTAGGGTGAGGGTTACGGTGAGGTTTAGAGTGAGGGTTAGTGTTAGGGTGAGGGATAGGGTTAGGATAAGTGTTACAGTGAGTTTTAGGGTTAGGGTTATGGTTAGGGTAAGGGTTAGGGTTAGGATTAATTTTAGATTTAGGTTTAGGGTTATTGTTATTGTTAGGGTTAGGGTTAGGGTGAGGGTGAGGGTGAGGGTTGGCGTTAGGGTTAGGTTTAGGGTGATGGTGGGGTTGAAGGTTAGGTTTAGGATTAGGGTTATGGTTAGGCTGAGGGGAAGGCAGAGGGTGAGGGTGAGATTTAGGGTTAGGGTTAGGTTTAGAGTAACGGTGAGGGCTAGGGTGAGGGTGAGGGTTAGGTTGAGGGTGAGGGTTAGGGTAAGGTTTAGAGTGAGATTTAGGGTTAGGTTGATGTTTAGGGTGAGGCTGAGTGTTAGGGTTCGGGTGAGGGTGAGGGTGAGGGTGAGTGTGAGGTTGAGGGTGAGGTTTAGGGTGTGGCTTAGATTTCGGTTTAGGGTGAGGGTTATGGTGAGGTTTAGGGTTAGGGTTAGGGTTAGGTTGAAGTTGAGGGTGCGGGTTATGGTTAGGGTTAGGTTGAGGGTTAGTGTTAGGGTTATGTTGCGGGCTAGTGTGAATGGTAGAGTTACGGTTAGGGTGAGGGTTAGGGTTAGTGTGAGGGTTTGGGTTATAGTTAGGTTTAGGGTGAGGGTAAGGGTGAGGGTTAGTTTTAGGGTTAGGGTGAGAGTTAGGTTTAGGGTACTCTTTAGCGTGAGGGTGAGGGTTAGGGTGAGGTTTAAAGTTAGGGTTATGTTTAGGGTGAGGTGAGGGTTAGGGTTAAGGTGTGGGTTAGGGTTAAAGTTAATTTTAGGGTGAGGGTGAGGGTTAGTGTTAGGGGTAGGATGGGGGTTAAGGTTAGGGTGAGGTCTAGGGTGAGGGTGAGGGTTAGGGTGAGGGTTAGTGTGATGGGTAGTGTTAGGATTAAGGTGAGGGTTAGGGTTAGTGTGAAGGTTAGGGTTAAGTTTAGCGTTAGGGTTAGGATTAGGTTTAGGGTTAGTGTGAGTATAAGGGTTGGGGTGAGGTTTAGGTTGAGGGTGAGGGTTAGAGCTAGGGTTAGGGTTAGTGTGAGGGTTAGGTTTAGGATTAGGGTTTGGGTTATGGTTAGGGTTATTTTTAGGGTTAGGTTTAGGGTTTGGGTGAGAGTGAGGGTGAGGGTTGGTCTTAGGGTTAGGTTTAAGGTGAGGGTGAGGGTGGGGGTGAGGGTTAGGTTTAGGATTAGGGTTAGGTTTAGGCTGAGGGGGAGGGGGAGGTTTTGGGTTAGGGTTAGATTTAGGGTTACATTGAGCGCTAGGTTGAGGGTGAGGGTTAGGGTGAGTGTGAGGTTGAGGTTGAGGGTGAGGGTGAGGGTTAGGTTTAGGGTGAGGGTTAGGATTAGGGTTATGGTTAGTTTGAGGGTGAGGGTGAGATTTGGGTTAGGGTTAGAATGAGGGTTACTGTTAGGGTGAGGGATAGGTTTAGGTTTCGGGTAAGGGATAGGGTTAGGGTTACACTGAGGGTGAGGCTTAGGGTGAGGGTTAGAGTCACTGTTAGGGTGAGGGTTAGAGTTAGTGTGAGGGTTAGGGATGGGGTTAGAGTTAGGGTTTTTGTGAGGATAATGGTTAGGGTGAGGGTTAGGTTAAGCGTTAGGTTTAGGGTGAGGGTTAGGGTGAGTGTTAGGGTTAGGGTTAGTGTTAGGGTGAGGGTAAGGTTTTTGGTTAGTGTTAAGGTAAGGATTAGGGTTAGGGTGAGTGTTAGGGTAAGGTTTAGGGATAGGGTGAGTGTGAGAATGAGGGTTAGAGTTAGGGTTAGGGTGATGGTTAGGGTTATTGTTAGGGTTAGCATAAGGGTTAGGGTTAGGGTGAGGGTTAGGGTTTGGTTTAGGGTGAGTGTTAGGGTTAGGTTTAGGATTAGGGTAAGGGTTAGGGTTAGGGTGAGGTTTAGAGTTAGGGTTAGGGTTAGGGTGAGGGTGAGGTTAAGGGCGAGGGTGAGGGTTAATTTTAGGTTTAGGGTGTGGGTGAGTGTAGGGTGAGGGTTAGTGTTAGGGTTAGGGTGAGGGTGTGGGTAAGGATGAGAGTTAGGCTTAGGGTTAAGTTTATGGTGAAGAATTAGAAAAAATAGGGCTGCATCCATTTTACAATTTACTAACTTCTGACTCTGCTTCTGTAAACTTGTTTGCTTGAGCTAACACCAACCCCCACCCCCCTGGAAATAAGGAATTGGGTAAAGTCTCAGAGCCCAGGTGTCAGCCCCAGGACAAGGTCAGTGGTCGTAGATAAAGAACAGACAGTACGTGTTCCTCAGTTCCCATTTAGAAATTCCCCAGACAGAACCTTGAGATAACGACCACCTGGCAAGACTACAAGCTAAGCCAAATGTCAACCAATCATAGGCCTGTAACCATGTAAACCCCCCTTAAACCAACCATGGGCCATTCATTTTACAAAGAGTGTTACAAAATTTCCCGCGTGGCAAAGTGAGTGTTGGCGTATATGATGACCTTTAAATGGACCAATCATGGGATGCTTTGTGTTATGCATTAATCTTGTGGTTTTTGCCTTTAAAAGAAGGCTTGTAACTGCTGCTCGGGGCTCCCTGTCTGCACGGGACAGAGAGTCCGTTTGCACAAACGTCAAATAAACTCCTCTTGCTTATTGCATCTCCCGGCCTGGAGTCTGAGTTTCTGGGGCGCCCTCCCGTTGACGAAAGTATCCCAGGAGTCTGGGGTCTTTCATTTGGTGCGTTGACTGGGAACCAGGCTCCCCCAAACCCCAGATTCCAGGACCGGCAGGAGGTAAGATAGAGCTCTTGTCTTTCGTGTTTGTCGTGTTCATTTCATGTTTTGGGGATCCAAAAGTGCCTGTACAGGACATGTGTGGTGGACCAGAGGAAAAAGCAGACGTGCCCACTACCCTGGTCCCGCCCTGGGCTTCTACCCCAGGGTGCGTGAATTTGTGGTGGACTAGAGGGAAAAGCAGACGTGCCCAGTACCCTAGTCCTGCCCTGGAGTCCTACTCCAGGGTCACGTGGAGGGGGACGAGATCCGAGTGTCTCTGTGTTCGGGGGAGTTAAGGCACGGCCGGCCTCTCCCTTCTGAAGTTTCTCTCCTGATTTGTGCTCACTCGGGGACCGCGCGGCGTTTGTCTAGTCTTGTCTGTGTCTGTCTGACGTTAATTGTCTTTGGTGTTTGTTTTGTGACTTTCAAGGAAATGTGTCAACAAGTGAGTCCACTCCTAGGACACCTGAGACCTTGTCCTAGATCGTTTAAAAACAAAAACTGCTGGTTCTGCTTTTGTAACTTGCTTGTTTGTCAATTATGAATCTGCCACTGACCACCTGCGAGTGGCCTCAGTTAGATATCAGCCTTGGGCCTTGGCTCGGGGGGGTCTAAACGTGGGGGAGAACCTGTCAGTCTGAGGGGATGGCCGCTAGGGACTTCTTTCCCTTGCCCCAAGATGACTGGCAATTCTCCTCCGCCTTGGAAGGCCCCTGGGTCAACGTCTGCAGGAATCTAAGAGAAAAATCCTCCGGAGGTGAGTAGGGGTGTTGAGTCCCCTGGTAAGTGAATGGTGGTGAGATGTCGCCCCATTCACTGAGACCTGATTTTGTCTTTGTGGCCACTTATTTGTCTTGTTTACTTTAGTGTGTATGTTTGTTTTATGTTTTCTGGGGTAGGGAAGTTCTGGGTGAGTGTGGCAGGCTCACCCAGCAGACTGTGGATTCAGCTTGCTGAGTGAGAACAGCACAGAGTTCCGGTAGGAATTACCTGGGGCCCATTAGTCCCCAACTCAGCCTTCAGTTCTTGTCTAGTTCTGTTTTAGAATTGGTACCAATTTTAAATGTGGATCCTTGGTTTTTGTGTTTATCTGTGTTTTTGTTATTTATTTGAACATCTCTGGGGAAATAAAAGTTCCAGCGGGGCTTGGTCACAGACCTGCTATGCCCCCCCCCTGAGGCATGGAAGGTTACTGGGCTAGTTTGGTTCCCTTCAAGCCTCACGCTGCATTTACTCCTCGTGGAGGCTGCCAGCAGGGAGGGTGTAGAAGGTTGTCTGTCTAGTTTGGACTTTTTCAGCTAGTCCTGACAATGTAACAATTTGTAAAGTGCTCTTGTCTATCTGTGTGAGTGTTTTGTGTGTGTCTGTGAACGTGTTCAAAGATAAGAATTGTCAGCATGCTGTAACAATTGGATGAGTTTAAATTTAAAATTCAAAAGGTTATGAGGTTTGGACATTACCAAAAATTCTAAAAAAATCTTCACATTGTTTTAAATGGCTTTTTAAAGGTTTTTTTAACTTGCAAATTAGAAAATCTGGTATTTTAAAAAACTAATATTTTAAATGCATAAGACTGTAATCAAGTTATCTGGCTTAACAAAATGCATTGGCTATTTGGGATCTGGTTCCCTTGGCTAAAATTTGGGATAAATATTAAAAATTTAAATGTAAAGGTTAGTTTAACACTGTCAAAGATGTTACCTGTTCTGTCTGTCTAAAAACTGTGTATTTCATTCAAGAACCAAGAAAAGAGACGGGGAAAAACTTAGAAGCCAACAGAAGACCTATCTTTAGGGATAAGGGGTGAACAAGCAGAAGTGCAGTTCAGCTAGTCAAGCATGGTGGGACAGGTCCTGGGAAGAGTCCATGCATGGTGAAAGAGGGCAAGCTGGCATAAACGCAGTTCATCTAACCCTAAAGAGTCGGATTGGGTGCGTACCCATTCCATAGAAGGGGCTGAGTGGCCCATCTTTGTTCTTTCTTTTCCCTGCAGATAGACTCTAAAAACATGATAGTTAAAATGAGTGATGTGATGATCTGATTAGTATTGCTAAAACTTCCCCTTGGATGTGTTAACATTAAAATTAGAAAGGCCTTAAAAAAAAGGGTTAAAAAGTTATTTATATAATGTGACTTGCTTTTAATGTTTTACAATTAGGATGTTTTTAAAAGTCAGAAAGACACTAAGTCTAGCTTTTTGGTTCAGTTATGATGATTGTTATTTTCGCATTAAGGAAAAATTGTCATTTGAGTTTAAAAATCTTATTGTGTGTCTGTTTTAAAACAAGCAACTAAGAGGCAATGAGTGACACTTGGCCTCAAGATTTCAATGGGTTTTTTCAAAATGCAAATAAGAGGCTTAAAAAAAATTAGGAATGGATGTTTGGATATAAAGTTTAAATGTAAAATTGTTCTTAACATTGGCCTCAATGTACACAAAGGAAAAAATTAGGATTACCAAAATAATTGCGATTCCAGTTTGCTCTTATAGGTTGTTTTTTTTTTTTTGGTGGGCCGTGGGGCTTGAACTCTGGGCCTGGGCACTGTCCCTCAGCTCTTCAGCTCAAGGCGAGTGCTCTACCACTTGAGCTACAGCCCCAGTTCCGGTTTTCTGGTGGTTTATTGGAGATAGGAGTCTCAAGGTCTCTCCTGCCCGGGCTGGCTTTGAACCGCGATCCTCAGATCTCAGCCTCCTGATTAGCTAGGATTACAGGCATGAGCCACCAGCGCCCGGCAGGATGTTTTTTTTTTAAGTTTCCAGCAAGCCCAGAGCAAAGCACAGAGGATTCTTACAAGTTTGTCAGATGTAACTTTGACTCTTAATAAGTTTCAGGTAAGAGCATGCTTAAAAG
The DNA here is from genome assembly GCF_024711535.1 of Dipodomys merriami. NCBI lineage: Eukaryota > Metazoa > Chordata > Mammalia > Rodentia > Heteromyidae > Dipodomys > Dipodomys merriami. Next base: position 2,346,070 of record NW_027202349.1, on the reverse strand, counting down.
CTACTTCTATGTTGACCACCTTGTTGCTTTTAATTGGAGTAAAATGGCCTTTTATAAGACTCACTGATCTGCAAACTGGTTCAAAGCCAGCCCGGGCACAAAAAGGTTCCTGTGAGACTGTCACCTCTATTCAGCCAGCAGAGAACTAGCCCTGGACTTAAGAGTCAGGGGACAGTACTCAAGCCCCTAGCTCGAGGCTCACAGTGGCAGAGTACTAGCCCTGGACTGAAGAGTTAGGGGACAGCATTCAAGCCCTGATTCTGGGACTCAAAGTGGCAGAGTGCTAGCCTTGAGCTGTAGAGCTGAGGGACAGTGCTCAGGTCCCGAGTTCAAGTCCAGCGACCAGCTAAAGGGAAATGCCAATGAGGCATTTTTCCCAATGTGAAGAAGAGACTCCTGGGACAAAAGCAATGGAGGAGCATCCAGAGGCAGTAAGCCACTGCTTGGATGGCAGAAATGTCAGATCCTAGAGTCACTTGTGCGTGGCCCTTCAAAACTGGTCAGAACCAGGAGGTCATAAAAAGAGTTTATAAGCATGCCAAATGTCCATGACTATCTACCTTGTAAGGGACAGGAACTTGCCAGTCCTCTGTGATAGTAAAAGCCAATGTTATAAAATGTGGGGGATAGTTTAAATCTCAACCCCTTTATGTGCCAAAAGCTCTAATTGAGCTGACACTAGTTACATGAAGTTCATCTGCTCAGGGAAAAGTTTGTAAACCTGAGAGTGTGTTTCTATTTGATATCTGTCTAAAGGCCTGCAAAGGTAACTTAGGAATTGTTTGGGATCATTAGAGATCACATTCCTAAGCCATCTAGAAAGATGCTTTTGCAAACCAGAGTGCTAAACAAGCTACACTGCTGTAGACGGAAAAAAGGTCTGTGCAGTTGTCAAAAGTTAAATATTGTTCTAAATGACATCTAACCCTGATGGCCTCTTTGTAAAATAGGCTAAGGTTATAGGTTCCTGGCTAGGTAAGATCAACAAGTTACAGAAGATGGACCTTCACCCTTCTACCCCCATTTTAAGATCAAGGGTCCAGAGTCAGTTTTGGAGAAATGAGGCAAAATAGATAAAATAATTTTTAAAAAAGGCATAAAAAATAGTGTTAACAGTTGTCAGTGTACAAGGTGTAAAGACTTCATCTGTCAGAGATGGCTACAAGACTAAGCCTTCTGAGCCTTCTGTGTCTATTTACAAAAATATCTCGTTAGTAAAAAAGTTGTGATTTTGGTAAATTGTCCTGGACTATTGTTTAAAGATCTTAAAAATCAGCAGGATCAAAGCCTGCCAAGCCTATGCAATGTATTTTTAACCAGTCTGTGTAGGAATTTACAGCCAAGCATGAGGTGTGACAGTCCCTTGGAGGCACTGAGAGATCCTGCTGCTGCTGCTGCGGCTGCTGCTGCTGCTGCGGCTGCTGCTGCTGCGGCTGCTGCTGCTGCTGCTGCTGCTGCATACCCTAATGGGTAAAGTTCAAAGACGGCCTGACAGCCAGCTGGAGAAACTCCTGCCTGATTCCATAACCTGAGTCTGCTTCCTGGTTGACTGCTGCTAAATCTAAGATCTTGTGGGACATTCTTTTGGGTGATATCCAGAAACCCTCTCTTCCCACAGTGGATATTGAGGACAAGGATATCACTGGCTTGCTTGTCTTAGTCACTTCAGTGCATAGTGACTGAAAATCCACTCTATGGTCACAGCCTTGTTTGGCTCTGGTATGGTAATAACCTGAGTGTGTTATCAATGAAAATTGTAAAGAGAGGGGTGTAGTAAAGAAAGCCTTGGAAAAGGAATTATAAAGGAGAGGGGGGTAGTAAAGAAAGCCTTGGGAAGGGAATTGGGGAAAAATTGGTATCCCCTTTAGATAAGAAAGGATTCAAAATGTAAGGATTGTCTTTAATTGTTTGGAAAAGGGAAAGAAGACAAACCTCGGAAAGTTTAAGTATGTAGCAAAGGGTATGAGTATGTCGCAAATGGTATGAGTATGTCGCAAATGGTATGAGTATGTCTTAAAATTGGGGCTTACAAGTACAACTGGTATAAAATTAAGTGAACTGTGATACACGGAGGGAGGACTGGTAAAAAAAATGTAAGGGGCTCTGGTACTCTTACTTTTGTTACAATCGGACCTTGTATACTCAACAGACTGATGTCTTTTCTAAAAGAATAAAATCAGCGCAGACCATCTATTAGTTCTGAGGTCTCAATACCAAGCACTGAGAACAACTGACACCCCAAAAGATAATGTAGAGACACCCTAAATTTTAAGGTTAAAATTACTCCTGAGAAGAAGTGGGGAATGAAAAATTAGGGCTGCGTCCATTTTACAATTTACTAACTTCTGACTCTGCTTCTGTAAACTTGCTTGCTTGAGCTAACACCAACCACCCAGTCCCCCAGGAAACAAGGAATTGGGTAAAGTCTCAGAGCCCAGGTGTCAGCCCCAGGACAAGGTCAGTGGTTGTAGATAAAGAACAGACAGTACGTGTTCCTCAGTTCCCATTTAGAAATTCCCCAGACAGTACCTTGAGATAACGACCACCTGGCAAGACTACAAGCTAAGCCAAATGTCAACCAATCATAGGCCTGTAACCATGTAAACCCCCCTTAAACCAACCATGGGCCATTCATTTTACAAAGAGTGTTACAAAATTTCCCGCGTGGCAAAGTGATTGTTGGTGTATATGATGACCTTTAAATGGACCAATCATGGGATGCTTTGTGTTATGCATTAATCTTGTGGTTTTTGCCTTTAAAAGAAGGCTTGTAACCGCTGCTCGGGGCTCCCTGTCTGCACGGGACAGAGAGTCCGTTTGCACAAACGTCAAATAAACTCCTCTTGCTTATTGCATCTCCCGGCCTGGAGTCTGAGTTTCTGGGGCGCCCTCCCGTTGACGAAAGTATCCCAGGAGTCTGGGGTCTTTCAGTGGTTAGTGTGAGGGTGAGGTTGAGGGTTAGGGTTAGGATTAGGTTTACGTTTAGGGTTAGGCTGAGGGACAGGGTGAGTGTGAGGCTGAGGGTGAAGTTTACGTTTAGGGTTTGGGTTAGGGTGAGGGCTAGTGTATGGGTGAGGGTGAGGGTTTCGGGTAGGTAAGTGTTACGGTTAGGGTGAGGTTGAAGGTTAGTGTGTGAGTTAGGGTTAGAGTGAGGGTTAGGGTGACTGTGAAGGTTAGGGTTAGGGTTAGGGTGAGGGTAAGGATTATGGTGAGGGTTAGAGTGCTGGTGAGGGTTAGGGTTACCATTAGGGTTAGGGTCAGGGTGAGGGTTAGGGTGAGGTTTAGGGATAGGTTTAGGATTAGGGTTAGGGTTAGAGTTAGGGTGAGGGTTAGGCTGAGGGGTAGGGTAAGGGTTAGGGTGAGGGTTAGGTTTAGTGTGAGGATTAGGGTTAGGTTTAGAGTTAGGGTGAGGGTAAGGATTAGGCTGTGGGTTAGGGTGAGGGTGAGGGTTAGGTTTAGCATTAGGGTTAGTGTTAGGGTGAGTGTTAGGATTAGGGTTAGGGTTAGGGTGAGGGTGAGGGTGAGGATTAGGGTTACTGTTAGTTTGAGGGTTTGGGTTAGGGATTGGGTTAGGGTAAGGGTGAGGGTGAGGTGAAGGTTTCGGTTATGTAAGGGTTATGTTTAGGTTAGGGTGCGGATTAGGTTGAGTGTGAGTGTTAAATTGAGCGTTAGGGTTAGGGTGAGGGTTAGGGTTAGGCATAAGGTGAGGGTTAGGTTTAGCGTGATGTTTAGGGTGAGGGTGAGGTTTAAGGTGAGGGAAAGGATTAGGGTTAGAATTAGGGATAGGGTGAGGATTAGTGTTGGTGTGAGGGTTAGGGTTAGGGTTAGGGTTAGTGTGAGGATGAGGGTTAGGTTGAGGATTAGGGTGAGGGTGAGGGTTAGGGTTAGCGTTAGTGTTAGGATTAGGGATAGGGTGAGGTTTAGGGTTAGTGTGAGGGTTAGGGGGAGGGTTACTGTGAGGATAAGGGTTAGTGTGAGGGTTATGGTGAGTGTGGGGGTTAGGGTTAGCCTTAGTGTTATGGTGAGCGGTAGGGTGAGGGTTAGGGTTAGGGTGAGGGTTAGGGTTATATTTAGGTTGAGTATTAGGTTTCTTGTGATGTTTATGGTGAGGGTGAGTGTTAGTGTGAAGGTGAGGATGAGGGTTAGGTTTAGGGTTAGGTTTAGGTTTAGGGTGAGAGTGAGGGTGAGGGTGAGGGTTAGTGTTAGTGTTAGGGTGAGGATTAGGGTTAGGGTTAGGGTTATGGTGAGGGTAAGTCTTAGGGTGAGGTTTAGGGTGAGGCTGAGGTTTAGAGTTAGCATTAGGGTAAAGGTGAGTGTTGGTGTGAGGGTTAGAGTTAGGGTTAGGGTGAGGGTTAAGGTTAGGGTTAGGGTGAGTGTAAGTATTAGGGTGAGGGTTAGGGTGAGGTTGAGGGTTAGGGTTATCATTTGGGTTAGGGTGAGGTGAGGGTTAGGGTGTGTTTATTGTGAGGGTGAGTGTTAGGCTGAGGGTGAGGTTGAGGGTTAGGTTTAGGTTTAGGTTTAGGTTTAGGGTTAAGGTGAGAGTGAGGGTGAGGGAGAGGGTTAGGGTTCGGATACGGGTGAGGGTGAGCATTACAGTTAGGGTTTGGGTGAGGGTTAAGTTTAGGGTGAGGGTTAAGGTTAGTTTGAGGGCTCAGGGGAGGGTGAGGGTTCGGGTGAGGGTGAGTGTGAGGGTTTTGGTTAGGTAAGGGTTAAGGTTAGGGTTATGGTGAGGATTAGCATAATGGTGAGGTTTATGGTGAGGTAAGGGTTATGGTGAGGGTTAGGGTGAGGGTTAGGGTTAGGGTTATGGTTAGGGTTAGGGTGAGGGTTAGTGTGAGTTTTAGGGTTAGGGTTAGGTTTAGTGTGAGGATGAGGGTTAGTGTTAGGGTTAGGGTGAGGGTTAAGTTTAGGGTGTGGCCTAGGGTGATGGTGAGGGTTATGGTGAGGGTGAGGGTGAGGGTTTCAGTTAGGTAAGTTTTAGGATTAGGGTTATGGTCAGGATTAGGATGAGGGTGAGGGTTAGGTTGAGGGTTAGTGTAAGGTTGAGGGTTAGGGTAAGGTTTAGGGAGAGGGTTAGGATTAGGGTGATGTTTAGGGTGAGGTTGAGTGTTAGGTTTAGGGTGAGGATTCAGGTTAGTGTGAGGGTTAGAGTTAGGGTGTATTTATGGTGAGGATGAATGTTAGGGTGAGGGTGAGGTTGTGGGTTAGATTTAGGGTTAGAGTTAGGGAGATAGTGAGGATGAGGGTGAGGGTTAGTTTTCGGGTGAGGGTGAGGTTGAGTGTGAGGGTTAGGGTGAGGGTGAGGGTTTCCGTTAGGTAAGGATTAGGGTTAGGGTTATGGTGAGGATTATGGTGAGAGTGAGGCTTAGCCTGAGGGTTAGAGTTAGGGTGAGGGTTAGGGTGAGGGTTAGTGTGAGAGGTAGGGTTAGGTTTAGGGTGAGGTTTAGGGTTATTGTGAGGGTTAGGGTTAGGGTTAGGTTTACGGTTAGGGTGAGGATAAGGGTTAGGGTGAGGGTTAGTTTGAGGGTGATGGTTAGGGTTAGCGTTAGGTTTACGGTTAGCATTAGGGTTATGGTGAGGGTTAGGGTTAGGATGAGGGTTAGGTGGAGGTTGAGGGTTAGGGTTAGGTTTAGGTTCAGGGTTAGGCTTAGGGTTAGGGTTTGGGTGAGGGTTAGGGTCAGGGTTAGGTTTAGGGATGTGGTGAGGGATAGTGTTAGGATTAGGGTGAGGTTTAAAGTTAAGGTGAGGACTAGGGTGAGTGTGAGGATTAGGGGGAGGCTAAGGGTGAGTGTTTCCGTTGGGTAAGGTTTAGGGTTTGGGTAATGGTGAGGATTAGGCTGAGGGTTAGTGTTAGGTTGAGGGTTAGGATTAATTTTAGGGTTAGGATTAGGGTTAGTGTGAGTGGTAGGTTTAGGGTTAGGTGAGGCTTAGGGTTAGTGTTAGGGTTAGGGATAAGTTTAGGATTAGCCTTAGTGTGAGGATAAGTGTTAGATTTAGGATTAGGGTTAGTGTGAGGATAAGAGTTACGGTGAGGGTTAGGTTGAGGGTTAGGGTTAGCGTTATGTTTGGGGTGAGCGTTAGGGTTAGGGTGAGAGTTAGGGTGAGTGTTAGGGTTAGGGTGAAGTTTAGCTTGAGGGTGAGAGTTATGGTTAGGTTTAGGTTGATTGTTAGGTTTAGGGTTAGGTGTAGGTTGAGGGTTAGGGTGAGGGTTAGAGTGAGGGTTAGTGTTAGTGTGAGGGTTAGGGTTAGGATTAGAGTTACGGTGAGTTATAGGGTTAGGATTATGGTTAAGGTAAGGGTTAGGGTTAGGATTAAGGTTAGATTTAGGGTTATGGTTATTGTTAGGATTAGGGTTAGGGTGAGGGTGAGGGTGAGGGTGGGCATTAGGGTTAGGGTTAAGTTTAGGGTGATGGTTGGGGTGAGGGGTAGTTTTAGGATTAGGGTTATGGTTAGGCTGAGGGGGAGGCAGTGGTTGAGGGTTAGATTTAGGGTTAGGGTTAGGTTTAGAGTTATGGTGAGGGCTAGGGTGAGGGTAAGGGTTAGGTTGAGGGTTAGGGTTAGGGTGAGAGTTGGTGTTAGGGTTAGAGTGAGGGTTATTGTTAGGTTGATGTTTAGGGTGAGGCTGAGTGTTAGGGTTCCGGTGAGGGTTCGGGTGAGGGTGAGTGTGAGGGTGAGGGTGAGGTTTAGGGTTAGGGTTAGGGTTAGGTTGAAGTTGAGGGTGAGGGTTATGGTTAGGGTTTGGTTGAGGGTTAGTATTATGTTGAGGGCTAGGGTGAGGGTTAGGGTTAGGGTTAGGTTTAGAGTTAGGGTTAAGGTGAGGGTTAGGGTGAGTGGTAGAGTTTGGGTTAGGTTTAGGGTTAGAGTTAGTGTGAGGGTTTGGGTTAGAGTTAGGGTTAGTGTGAGGTTAAAGTTTAGGGTGAGGGTTAGGGTGAGGCTGAGGGTTAGGTTTATCGTTAGGGTTAGGGTGAGGGTTAGGGTGAGGGTTAGGGTAAGGGTGATGTTTAGGGTGAGGTGAGGTGAGGGTTAGGGTGAGGATGAGGGTGAGGGTTAGGGTTATGGTTAGTGTTAGGGTGCGGTTGAGGGTAATGTTGAGTGTTAGGTTTAGGATTTTGTATATAGTAAGGTGAGTGTTAGAGTGAGGGTAAGTATTCGGGTGAGGGTGAATTCTAGGTTGTGGTTGAGGGTTAGTTTTAGGGTGAGGATTAGTGTTAGGGTTAGGCTTATGGTGAGGGTAAGTATTAGGGTGAGGGTTAGAGTGATGGTTAGGGTGAGGGTTAGGGTTATGGTGAGGGTTAGGGTGAGGGTAAGGGTTAGGGTTAGGTTTAGGTTGTGGGTGAGTGTTAGTGTTAGGGTAAGGGTGGGGGTTAAGGTTAGGGTGAGGTCTAGGGTGAGGGTGAGGGTTAGGATGAGGGTTAGTGTGAGGGGTAGTGTTAGGGTTAGGTTGAAGATGAGGGTTAGGCGGAGGGGGAGGGGGAGGGGGAGGGTTAGGCATAACGTTAGGTTTAGGGTGAGGGTTAGCGTTTAGGGTGTGGTTTAGGGTGAGGTTGAGGTTTTAGGTTAGCGTTTGTGTTAGGGTGAAGGTTAGTGTGAGGGTTAGGGTTAGGTTTAGGTTTTGCGTGATGGTGAGGTTTAGGGTTAGGGTGAGGTGGAGGGTTAGGTTTAGGGTTAGGGTGATGGTAAGGGTTAGGGTGAGGGTTAGGGTGAGTTTGAGTGTTAGGGTTAGCATTAGTGTTAGGGTGAGTGTGAGGGTTAGGGTGAGGGTTAGGGTAGTGTTTGATAGGGTGAGGATTAAGGTTAGTGTGAGGGTTAGGGTTCGGTTTAGTGTGAGGATAAGTGTTAGGGGGTGGGTTAGGGTGAGGGTGAGGGTGAGGGTTTCAGTTACGTAAGGGTTAGGGTTAAGGTTATGGTGTGGATTAGGGTGAGGTTCCTGGTTAGGTTGAGGATTAGGTTTAGGGTGAAGGTTCGGGTGAGGGTTAGGGATAGGGTGATGGTGGGGGAGAGGTGTAGGTTTAGGAATAGGGTTAGGGTTAGGCTGAGGGTGAGGGGCAGGTGGAGGGGGAGGTTTTGGGTTAGGGTTATGGTTAGGTGCGGGCTAGGTTGAGGGTGTTAGGGAGAGGGTGAGGGTGAGGGTGAGGGTGAGGGTTAGGGATAACTTTAGGGTTAGGGTGAGGGTTAGCACGAGGGTTAGTTTTAGGTTTTGAGTTAGAGTGAGAATGAGGGTTAGGGTTCAGTTTAGGGATAGGGTTAGGGTTAGGGTTAGGGTGACGTTTAGGGTTAGGGTTAGGGTTAGGTTGATGGTGAGAGTAAGGGTTAGGCTGAAGTTGAGTTTTAGTGTTAGCATTAGGGTTAAGGTGAGAGTGAGGGTTAGGGTGAGGCTTAGAGTTAGAGTTAGTGATAAGTAGAGGATTAGGGTTAGTGTGAGGGTTAAGGTTAGGTTAACTGTGAGGATAAGTGTTAGGGTGAGGGTTAGGGTGAGGATTTGCATTAGGGTGTGGGTTAGTGTTAGTGTTAGGGTGATGGTTAGGTTTATGGTTAAGGAGAGGGTGAGGTTTAGTGATTGATTTCGGGTGAGGGTTAATGTTAGTTTGAGGATTAAGGTTAGGGTGAGGGCTATGGTGAGGATGAGGGTTAGGGTGAGGGTGAGTGTGAGGGTTTCATTTAGGTAAGGGTTAGATTTAAGGTTATGGTGAGTATTAGGGTGAGGGTGAGGGTTAGGTTGAGGATTAGGGATAGGGTGAGGGTTAGAGTGATGGTTAGGGTGAGGGTTAGGGTTATGGTGAGGGTTAGGGTGAGGGTAAGGGTTAGGGTTAGGTTTAGGTTGTGGGTGAGTGTTAGTGTTAGGGTAAGGGTGGGGGTTAAGGTTAGGGTGAGGTCTAGGGTGAGGGTGAGGGTTAGGATGAGGGTTAGTGTGAGGGGTAGTGTTAGGGTTAGGTTGAAGATGAGGGTTAGGCGGAGGGGGAGGGGGAGGGGGAGGGTTAGGCATAACGTTAGGTTTAGGGTGAGGGTTAGCGTGAGGGTTAGGTTTACGTTTAGAGTTAGGGTGAGGGTGAGGATTAGGCTTCCGATTAGGGATAGGGTTATCGTTAGGGTTAGGGTGAGGTTTGGGTTTAGGGTTAGGGTTAGGTTGAAGGTAAGGCTGAGTGAGGGTTAGGTTTAGGGTTAGGTTGAAGGTGAGGATGAGGGTTAGGGTTAGGGTTAGGTTGAGGGCTAAAGTAATGGTGAGGGTGAGGGTTTTGATAAGGTAAGTGTTAGGGTTAGTGTTAGGTTGAGGATTAAGGTGAGGGTGAGGGTTAGGTTGAGGGTTAGGATTAGGTTGAGGGTTAGGGTTAGGGTGAGGGTGAGGGCGAGGTTGAGGGTAAGGGTTAGGGTTATGTTTAGGGTGAGGATTAGGGTTAGGGTGAAGGTGAGGGTTCGGGTGAGTGTGAGTGTTCTGGAGATAGTGAAGGTTAAATTGTGGGTGAGGATTAGGTTACAGAGCAGTGTTAGGGTGACAGAGAGTGTTAGGGTGAGGGTGAGGGTTAGGGTTAGGGTTAGGGTTAGGGTGAGTGTTAGGGTTAGGGTTAGGGTTAGGCTCAGTGTTAGGGTTAGGATGAGGTGAGGTTGATGGTTCAGGTGAGTGTGAGTGTTCAGGTGAGGATGAGGTTTAGAGTCTGGGTGAGGGTTAGGTTTCGGCTGAGTGTTAAGGGGTTGTTGAGGGTTAGGGTTAAGGTTAGCGTTAGGTTTAGGGTGAGGGTTACGTTGAGGGTTAGGGTTAGGGTGAGTGTTAGGGTTAGGGTGATGTTTCAGTTGAGGTTGAGTTTTAGGTTGTGGGTGAGAGTTAGGGTTAGGGTGAGGATTAGGGTTAGGGTTAGGGTTATGGTGAGTTTAAGGGATAGGGTGAGATTTACTCTGAGGGTGAGGATTATGCTTAGTTTTAGGGTGAGGGTGAGGCTTAGGGTTAGGGTTAGGTTTAGGGTGACAGTTAGGGTTACGGTGAGCGTGAGGGTGAAAGTTAGGGTTAGGGTTAGGGTTAGAGTTAGGGTGAGGGTGAGTGTAGGGTTAGAATTTGGATTAGGGATATGGATAGAGTTAGGGTGAGGGTGAGGTTTAGGGTTAGGATTAGAGTTAGGGTGAGAATGAGGGTGAGGTTCAGTGTTAGGATTAGGGTTAGGGTTAGGTTTTGGGTGAGTGTTAGGGTTAGGTTTAGGGTTAGGATTAAGGTTAGGGTGAGTGTTAGGTTTAGGGTTAGGGTGAGGTTGAGGGTTCGGGTGAGTGTGAGTGTTCGGTGAGGGTGAGGGTTAGAGTGTGGGTGAGGGTTAGGTTTCGGCTGAGTGTTAGGTTGATGGTGAGGTTTAGGGTTAGATTTAGCGTTACCGTTATGGAGAGAGTTGCGCTGAGGGTTAGTGTTAGGGTGAGGTTAGTGTTAGTGTTAGTGTTACGGTTAGGGTGAGGTTTAGGATTAGGGTGATATTTAGGGTGATGGTGAGGGTTAGTGTGAGGGTGATGGTTAAGGATAGGGTTAGGGAGAGGGTTAGGTTTAGTATTAGGGTTAGGATAAGGGTTAGGGTGAGTGTAAGGGTGAGAGTGAGATTTCGGGTGAGGTTTAGTTTTGGGTTTTGGCTGAGAGTTAGGGTTAGGGAGAGGATTAGGGTTAGGTTTAGAGTTAGGGTTAGGGTGAGTTTAACTGATAGGGTGAGGTTTAGGGTGAGGGTGAGGGTTACGATTAGCATTAGGGTTGGGGTGAGTGTTAGGGTTAGGTGCGGGTTAAGGTGAGGTTTAGGGTATGGGTGAGAGTGAGGGTGAGGGTAAGGGTTAGGGTTAGGTTTAGAGTTAGGGTGTGGGTCAGACTGAGGGTGAGAATTTGGATTAGGGTTAGGGATAGAATTAGGGTGAGGGTGAGGGTTAAGATTAGAGTTAGGGTGAGAGTGAGGGTGAGGTTCAGTGTTAGGATTAGGGTTTGGCATAGGGTTAGGGTGAGGATAAGGGTAAGTGTTAGGGTTAGGGTTAGGGTTACTGTGAGTATAAGGGTTAGGGTGAGGGTTAGGGAGAGTTTGAGGGTTAGGGTTATTGTGTGGGTTAGGGTTAGGTTTAAGGTGAGGGTTAGGGTTAGGATGAGATTTAGGGTGAGGGTTAGGTTTATGGTTAGGGTTAGAGTGAGGGTTAGGGTGAGGGTTAGGGTTAGGTTTAGGATTAGGGTGAGGGTGAGGGTTAGTGTTAGGGTTAGGGAGAGGGTTAAGGTTAGGATGAAGGCTAGGGTGAGGGTGTTGTTTAGGGTGAGGGTGAGTGTGAGGGTGAGTGTTTCTGTTAGGTAAGGTTTAGGGTTAGGGTTATGATGAGGATTAGGGTGAGGGTGAGGTTTAGGTTGAGGGTTAGGTTGAGGTTGAGGGTTAGGGTAAGTTTTATGGTGAGTTTTGGGGTTAGGGTGTTGTTTAGTGTGAAGGTGTGGTTTAGTTTGAGTTTTATGGTTAGGGTTAGGGTTATTGTATGGTTTAGGGTTAGGGTTAGGGTGAGGGGAGGGTAGTGTTAGCGTTTTGGTTAGTGTGATGGTGGGGGTGAGGGGTAGGTTTAGGATTAGGGTTGGGTTAGGCTGAGGGCTAGGGTCAGGTTGAGGGTGAGAGTGAGGGTGAGGCTTTCTGTTAGGTAAGGGTTATGGTTTTTGTCAGGGTGAGGATTAGGTTGAGGGTGAGTGTTAGGGTTGGGGTGAGTGTTAGGGTTACCGTTTTGGTGAGAGTTGGGGTTAGGGTGAGGTTTAGGGTGAGGGTGAGTGTTAGGGTGAGCGTTAGTTCGGGTGAGGTTGAGCAATAGGGTGTGGGTGAGGGTTAGGTTTAGGGAGAGGTTTAGGGTGTCGGTGAGGATTAGGTTAACTGTGTGGGTGAGGGTTAGATTTAGGGCGAGAATTAGGGTTAGGGTTAAGGTTAGGGTGAGGTTTAGGTGAGGTTAGGGTTAGGGTTAGGGTGAGGGTTAGGATTAGTTTGAGGGTTAGGGTTAGGGTTAGGGTTAGGTTGAGTGTAAGGGTCAGCGTGAGGGTTAGGGTGAGGATAAGGGTTAGGGTGAGAGTTAGGGTGAGGGTAAGGTTTAGTGTTAGCATTAGGTTTAGGGTGAGGGTTAAATTGAGGGTTAGGGTTTGGGTTAGATTTAGGGTTATTGTGAGGGTTAGGGTGAGGGTTAGGGTTAGGTTTAGGCTGAGGGTGAGGGTGAGGTTTAGGTTGTGGCTGAGGGTTAGATTTCGGCTGAGTGTTATGGTGATGATGAGGGTTAGGGTGAGGGTGAGCATTAGGTTTATGGTTAGTGTTAGGGTGAGGTTTAGTGTTAGGATTAGTGTTAGGGTGTGGCTTAAGGTGAGGGTTAGGATTACAGTTAGGGTCAGGTTTAGGGTTAGTGTGAGGGTTAGCATTAGAGTTATGGTTAGGGTTAGTGTTAGGATAAGGATGAGGGTGAGTGTTAGGTTTAGTGTTAGGGTAAGGGTGAGGTTTACGGTGAGTGTTAGGTTTACGGTGAGTGTTAGGTTCAGGGTTAGGGTGAGGGTTAGGTTTAGGGTGTTATTTAGGGTGAGGGTGAATATTAGGGTGAGGGTGATGGTTAGTGTTAGGGTTAGGGTTAAGGTTAGGGTGAGGGATAGGTATAGGATTAGGGTTAGGGTTAGGGTTAAGGTGATTGTAAGAGTTCGGTTGACGTTTCGGGTGACCTTGAGTGTTAGGGTTTGGGTGAGGGTTAGCGTTAGAGTGCATATTAGGGTTAGGTTTAGGGTCAGGGTTTAATGAGTTTATGGGTTAGGGTGAGGTTTATGGTGAGGGTTAGAGTTAGGATTAGCGAGAGGGTTAGGGTGAGGGTTAGGGTAAAGGTTTGGGTTAGGGTTAGGGTGAGGGTTAGGGTGAGGGTTAGGGTTATGATGAGGGTTATATTTAGGGTTAACGTGAGGGTTAGGGTGAGACTACTGCTTAGGGTGAAGGTGAGGGTCAGGGTGAGGGTGAGGTTAAGGGTGAGTGTTAAGTTGACGGTGAGGGTGAGGGTGACGGTGAGGGTTAGGTTTAGGGTTAGGGTTAGGGTGAGGGTGAGGGTTAGGGTTAGTATTGGGGTTAGGGTTAGGTTTAGGGTGAGGGTTAGGGTGAGGGTGAGGTTTAGGGTGCGGTTGAGGGTGATGGTGTATGTTAGGGTTAGGATTATTTTTAGGGTGAATTTTAGGGTTAAGGTTAGGTTTAGGGTGTGGGTGAGGTTTAGGTTTCGGCTGAGTGTTAGGGTGACGGTGAGGATTAGGGTGAGTGTGAGGGTTAGGGTTAGGGTCAGGTTTAGGTTTAGGGTGAGTGTGAAGATGAGTATTAGGTTTAGGATTAGTCTTAGGTGTTTGGTAAGGCTTAGGATGAGTGTGAGCGTGAGGGTCAGATTTAAGATTAGGGTGAGGTTTAGGGTTAGGGTTAGGGTTAGGTTGAGGGTGAGGGTGAGGGTTAGGTTGTGGATGATGGTGAGGGTGACGATGAAGGTGAGGGTTAGGTTTAGGGTAAGGTTTAGGGTTATGTTTAGGGTAAGAGTGAGTGTGAGGGTGAGGGGTAGGGTGAGGGTGATGGTGAGGTTGAGAGTGAGGGTGAGGGTTAGGGTTAAGGTTAGGGTTAGGGTTAGGGTTAGGGTTAAGGTTAGGGTGAGGGTTAGGGTTAGGGTTAGGGTTAGGGTTAGGATGACAGTTAGGCTGAGGGTTAGGGTTAGGGTTAGGGTGAGGGTGAGGGTTAGGATTAGGATTAGGGTTAGGTTTAGGTTGAGGTTTAGGGTTAGGGTGAGGGTTTGTTTAGGGTTAGTTTTAGAGTTAGGGTGAGGGTGAGGGTGAGGGTTAGGGTTTGGATTAGGGTTAGTGTTAGGGTTAGGCTGAGGGTGAGGTTGAGGGTGAGTGTGAGGTTTAGGGTTAAGGTGAGGGTTAGATTAGGATTAGGGTTAAGGGTTAGGTGAGGGTTAGGTTTAGGATTAAGTTTTATATGAGGATTAGGTTGAGGGTTAGGGTTAGGGTTCGTGGAAGGATATGAGTTAGGGTGAGGCTTAGGGTGAGGGTGATCGTTAGGGTTAGGACTTAGGGTTAGGATGAGGGTTAGGGTGAGGGTTAGTGTTAGGTTTAGGGTTAGGTTTAGGGTGAGTGTAAGGGTTAGGTTGATTTTTAGAATGAGAGTTATTGTTACTGTTAGGTTTAGGGTTAGGGTGAAGGTTAGGTTGAGGATCAGGTAAAGGGCGAGCTTTACGGTGACAGTGAGAGTTAGCGTGAAGGAGAGGGTTATGTTGAGGGTAAGGGTTGGGGCGAGGTTTAGGTTAGGTTGAGGGTTATGGTTAGTGTTAGGTTTAGGCTGAGGGTTAGGGTGAGTGGTAGGGTTACGGGGAGGGTTAAGGTTAGTGTGAGGGTAGGGAGAGGGTGAGGGTGAGTGTGAGTGTGAGTGTGAGGGTGAGGGTTTTGTTTAGGTTAGGGTTAGGGTTAGGGTTATTCTGAGGATAAGGGTGAGGGTGAGGGTTAGTTTAAGGTTTAGGATTAGGGTGAGTTTTAGGGTTAGGTTTAGGGTGATGGTTATGGTTAGGGTGATGTTTAGGGGGAGAGGGAGCATTAGAGTGAGGGTGCGGGTTTGGGTGAGGGTGAGGGTTAGGGTTAGGATTAAGGTGAAGGTTAGGATTAGGGTTAGGGTTAGGGTGAGGTTTAGTGTGAGGGGTAGGGTTCGGGTTAGCGTGAGGGTTAGGGTTAGTGTGAGGGTTAGGGTGAGGATAAGGGTTAGGGTGAGGGTTAGGTTGAGGCTGACGGTTAGGGTTAGCGTTAGTGTTAGAGTGAGCGTTAGGGTGAGTTTTAGGGTTAGGGTGAATGTTAGGGTTAGGTTTAGTGTTAGAGTTAGGGTGAGGGTGAGAGTAAAGGTGAGGGTTAGGTGTAGGGTTAATGTCGCGACCACCTCGACCAGCAATGAAGACGCCACCTGGGATTCTTATTAATGCGGTTTATTCAGGACCTTGTTACAAGCTTCTCTCCTGCTTCTCTCCTGCCTGCTTCTTCCCGCTTCTCTCCGCCCCCTGCACCCGCGCTCCGGCTTTAAGCCTCCTGGATGGACAATCCCTAAGCGCCACGTGGCATATATATACCGATAGGGTCGCAAACACGGAAGCAAACTAGGAGCCAAGTCATAGCCATATAAGGAGTTGTTTTTACAGAGAGCACTGGTCACCGGTAAGATGGAAAGTGGGAGCCAGCGCCATCTTACCAAGGAGTTACAATGTTGCTGTTGGGGCCGCTCCTTACAGCCGTGCTGTCTTTGGTCGCGGCTCCCGCAGCTCTCCACAGCTCCCCTTTTTTTGTTTTATTAAGCAAAGGTAAGAGTAGAGGTTGGGCCTCTGTCTAAAACATTAATGAGAGGACCTTGCACTGGTCTTCGCCTGAGGGGCGCCTTCCCCAGTGATGACCAGGCCTGTCCGATGCCTTTTTTGCAGAGGTGGGATCTTGGGCATCAACCCACTTGCAACCCAACATGCTCTTCTTGCGCTCACACCAGGGAGTGATTCCCAAGTGCAGTGCATTTGCCGCGCACCCTGTGCTATTCCTGTAACGTGGCAAGCCACGCGTAGGGGGACTGTCCGGCCTCAATGGCAGTGAAGGCCTGGACCACCACAGCCATACTCCTGCCCTGCAAGCTCCTAATCCGGCATATGCACCACAGGCACAGCAAGATCACCAATGCCAGGATACCAATAAGGGAGCCCATTCCCGCCCACTCCTTCAAATGATCCACAGCTGTCAAAATCCAGGAGGAAACATCTTGTAACAGGGCATCATCCATCCGGGTAGAGTTTATCGCGACAATGACCGATCGTAGCTGCAACATCAATTGTTCGAATTTCCCCGTCCAGTTGCCTAAAAGATAACTTGACAGTTGTTTAGACAAATTTGCTGCTTGGGTAGAGTTATAATACTGAATAGCAGTAATACAAAGCCCTTCATATTTTTGAACACATCCCAGCTGAGCCAACTGCCACAGGATATCAAGCTGCTCCTGCACAAGGTCAACCCTTTGATATAACAGCATCAGTCCTCCTTTTAATTGTGCATTGGCCGCTTGTTGTAAATCCATAGCTCTAGCTGTAGTAGCCGACAAGTTATTTAAAGTCTGAGCCGTCTGCACAGTATGTGACATGGCAACAGCGGCAGCCGTTGCACCCGCAGCAGCCACAGCTATAGGAGTTACAATGGCCACAGTGATGCCAAAATCTCTCTTATGCCTAAACAAGGTTACAGCTTGAGAAGCATCTACTGGCACAGGCACCCAACGTGGGATTCGTGCAACTATAGCTAAGGGATACTGAGAACTCCAGCAAGTAGCATAATAGCAGGTTTCATTAGTGAAAGCACATACATCATCTGAGCATACAGAGGTGTTGTTAATTACCAAAAACACAAAAGGGGAAACCACACACACGGGTGTAGGCTGATAGCTAAATACCGTATAATTCTTACTAAAATGACAATTGGCACCCACAGTACGGGCAGTACTAGTCAAATTGCAAGTCATGTTTGCTATAAAAAAGTGACCTCCTTGCAGCATAACTATAGGTTCGGCCTGCAAGCAACTTCCATTAAGACTACATAACAGCCAATTATTAAAGGGATTAATTCCAGCCCAGAATTGTACACTAGCATTGGACAAAACACTAGGGGAGAATGAAAAACGCTCAGACTCATCAGCCCAAACAGCGCGTTGTGATTGGCAACCTGTCCAAGGCCAAGCCTCCCCCATACAGTCAGGCTAGCAAAAAGGGGCCCATTTAGGTTGCTTTACAATCCACAGGTCAGTACTTAACTTTAAGCTTTCATAATATCTGCCTAAGACAGTATTAACAAATCCAGTAGCATTTGCCCAAACCTCAGTTGATCCCGGATTCCCATACCAATATCTAATATAAGCGGCGGGGGAACGAGTCAAAGCCATGCAACTACCATTAAGGGTCACATCACTTAAGCAAAAGCATAGCGTGCCCGTCAAGCTAATATTTCTAGCTTCACCTATCCCTGCTATTTGTTTATCCTCTGGGTAAAAGGGAAGGTTAAGAGTCTTATTTGTAGTGAAAAATCTAGGGAAAAGAGAGGCGTCATGTCTTACGGGCATGGGCCTCGGGAATGCAGACAGTATCCCCCATCTCGTTACCGTCTAGCCCTGTTGGATCATCAGGAGCTGTATGATCAGCAACGCAATCTTTTGTTTCTTCCGTGTTCCGTTCATCTTGGACTCGCCGCACCAGTCGTTCGGGCACCCACACTGGATGCGAACGATTCTGAGGAAAAAACACAAACAGATCCTCGTGCCCATACCAGCACGGGGTTAGGCCTGTTCCAGAGACCAGTGAGCACATCCTTCCACAAAGCCGATCCTAAGGCCAAAGGAGTGGAACAGTTATGCCTATCCGCCGCTGAGCGACCAGCGTTATCCAAATTCAAAAAATTTAGGGTGAAAAGTGTCATGGCTATTCTTTGTCTTGCTGTAGCCATCAGGGGTCCAGCTCCCCCTTTTTGTTTTATTAACATTTTCTTGATAGTACGATGAGTTCTTTCCACAATTCCTTGTCCTTGAGGGTTATAGGGCAGTCAATGCACCAGAGTAACACCCATTTGAGTGCAAAAGGAAACAAAGCGCTGCCCAGTATAGGCCAGACCATTATCAGTTTTTAGCTGTTTTGGCATTCCCCAGGCCGCCCACGCTTCCAGGCAGTGAGATATTACATCAGTAGCCTTTTCCCCTGACAGGGGGGTGGCAAGTATAACACCCGAAAAGGTGTCAACAGAAACATGTAGATATTTTAAGCGGCCAAATTCTTGTACATGAGTTACATCCATTTGCCATACTTGTAAGGGTCTTAAACCACGTGGATTAACTCCAAACGTAGGGGGCTTATGGTAAATAATACATCGGGGACACTCCTTTACCACTTGACGTGCATCCGCTCTAGAAAGGGAAAAGCGGCTTTGTAAAGTCCTGGCGTTTACATGAAATTTGGCATGAAAATCTTTTGCTAAGTCAACAGAAGAAGCATGGAGCGCCCACTCAGCACGAGTGTGTGCATCAGCCAGGGCATTACCCTTTGTCAGTGGTCCTGGGAGGCCCGTATGTGCTCGAATATGCATTGGAAAAAACGGTTCCTTGGGTTGCCATATAAGGGATTGTAGCAAGATAAAAGGAGCTAGAACAGAACTGGTAGCCTTTATTGTACCAACCGCTTCCAATATCTTTAAAGCATTTATTACATAGGCTGAATCTGATATTAAATTAAAGGCACAGGGGAAAGCTTTAAATACTTCAATTACAATCATCAACTCAACAATCTGTGGGTTACCAGGGACAAATTGATGCTGCACGGGGTCTTGGTTACCTGCGACGTATACCCCGCATCCCGTTTTGGAACCATCCGTAAAAATATTTATAGCCCCTCCAATAGGCTTTTGGGCAGTTACCTTTGGAAAAATCACTGGATGTTCCTTTACAAATCTCAGTAGGGGGTATTTGGGCAAATGATTATCAATATCTCCTGGAAACATGCATCTCAAAATGGACCAATTGTCAATAGTGGCACATAAAGTCTGAACTTGGTAGGCATTGTAGGGAACAATGATGGAGTGCGGATAAATTCCAAAAAATTGTAAACTCTGTTGAACTCCTTGCAGAGCTAAGCCCACCACTGCCTCAGGGTAATACTCCAGCACCTTTCGGGGGAAACATGAGAGTGTAACCACATCAACGGCCCCTCTTGCCAAAGTACCCCAGTTGGTTGGATCTCAGTGGGAAGAATGCATAAATCAAAGAGTTGGCCATCTTGTAGCCTGTTTAAACAGGCGGCACTTAAAGCCTCCTCCACCCTTTTGAGAGCAAATCGGGCGCTCTCAGTCAGGTCTCGTGGGGCGTTTAAATCTATATCTCCTTTTAACATATCAAAAAGGGTTTTAATTCATAATTTGGCAATTTCAAATACCCTCTTATCCAATTAATATCCCCCAACAATTTTTGAAAATCATTTAAAGTCTTTAAGTTATCTTTTCTCAGGGTCAATTTTTGGGGCATGATCGACCTGGGATGTATCTTAGCTCCCAGGTACTCCACCACACTGCCTGTTTGTATTTTTTCTGGTGCTGGATAAAGACCCTGTTCCCTTAAGGCAAAAACCAATTCTGCATATGCCTTTTGAAACCCAGCTTCTTCCTTATGAGCTATCAAAATGTCATCCATATAATGGACCACCCTGAGTTTAGGATGCCGTTCTTTAACAGGAGCTATAGCCCTGCCGACAAACAGCTGACACATAGTGGGGCTGTTGGCCATACCCTGAGGCAGTACGACCCACTCATATCTTTGGTCAGGTTCTTCATGGTTACAAGAGGGCACAGTAAAGGCAAAACGCTCACAATCCGCAGAATGCAAGGGGATAGAAAAGAAACAATAATAGGCCAATGGTCAGGGATGGCGGAAAGCAAAGGTAACCCTCCTTGTACAGGGCCCATAATTTGCACTTGTGCGTTTATGGCACGCAAATCATGAAGTAATCGCCATTTACCCGACTTCTTTTTTATCACAAATATTGGAGTATTCCATGGTGAAACTGAGGTTCTCACATGGCCCAGGGCTACTTGTTCTTCTACCAGTTTATGAGTGGCTAAAAGCTTTTTGGAGGATAGAGGCCACTGAGCTACCCATACCGGTTCCTCCGTCTTCCAGGGAATGGGAACTTGATTCTCAGCGGCCCCTATGAAAAACCCAGCCCATGTCTATCAAGTTTTTGGTGGACATCAATAGGCTCTTTACAGCCTTGCAAGTTTTTTCCCAGTCCATGCCCTGGGCAGTAGCCCATTTGTAACATCATTTCCTTTGAGGTAGGAGAATATTCATTACTAAGGCAAAACCCCATCTCTTTGAGTAAATCTCGACCCCACAGGGAGACAGGCAATTCTAAAACATAAGGCTGGATGTTTCCAGAGTGTCCCTCTCCATCCTTCCAGTTGAGGGGTCTTGCACTTTTGTCAGGGGCTTTGGCATAGCCCAACCCTCTCAGGGTTTGTTCTGAGGCCTGTAATGTTCTGAGGCCACCCTCTAGGCCAATCCTTTTTGGCAATAATGCTATGATCGGCCCCTGTGTCTAACAGTCCTATAATCCTTTTTCCTTCAATCTCCAGCTTAAGCGTGGGTCTCTGGTCTAAATCCAGGGCTAGGTACACTGACTCAATTCCGGAGGAGCCAAAACCCTTTTTACCTCTCTCAGACTGTATGGCAGGAAATTTTTCATGTAGGCTAGGCAGGAGTAACAATTGGGCAATTCTGTCTCCAGGGGAAATTGCTACAATATCTTTTGGAGCTTCTACCATGATTTTAACTATACCTGTTTAATCTGGGTCAATAACTGCTGGGTGAATTTTAAGCCCTCTAAGAGTAATGGAAGACCGGCCAAGTAGTAGCCGCACTGTGCCCCGTTCTAGAGGACCTTGAAAATCTGACTCTATTAACTGAACGCCCATTTGCGGGGTTAGTACGAGTCTGGTGGTGGTGCAGAGGTCCAGTCCCGCCGAGCCTGTAGTGGCTCTCCGCGGTTCTTGGGATGCCTCAGGGTAGGCCATCCTTCTTGGGAAATTTCCTCGTTTGGGCTGTCCATTGCCCCATACATTTGCGGGCCCTGGGGACAGGGGCCCCTGTGCCCGTTTTTTGGCTGCATGATGGGTCCCAAGGCCTGGCCGTTAACATCTTTGAGTAATCTACATTCGTTGGCCCAATGCTTTCCTTTATTACATCTGGGGCACAGCCCTGGCTGCTTACCCGTTGTAACTCCTCCAGCCCTTCCGGTTCCTTTTCTCTCTGGGCAATCTCTCTTAAAATGACCAGCCTTACCACACTTAAAACATACTCCAGATGTCACTCCAGAGCCCCCCCCCTCGCCTATTTGAATACTGGAGTACTGCGGCAGCAAGGCCTGCATTAGTTTGAGGTCCTCCCAGCTCCCTGCACACTTTCATCCATGCCTCCAACCCTCTATTTTTATACGGGGTAATGGCAGCTTTGCATTCTTTGGTGCATTGCTCATAGACTAATTGTTTTATAAGAGGCATAGCCATGTCAGGATTCCCAAAAATTCTGCCTGCTGCTTCCACCATTCTGGCCACAAAATCTGAAAAAGGCTCGGTAGCCCCCTGCAGGATCTTGGTGAGATTGCCGCTAACTTCCCCCTTATTTGGTAGTGATTTCCACGCCTTAATGCAAATATCATTTATCTGTTGATACACTTCAGGGGGATATCCTATCTGAGCATTAGCAAAGCGACCTTATCCTAGGAGCATGTCTCTGTCCCAAACCTGACGTCCGTTCGCTTGATTGATGGCTGCCTGTTCATTACAAAATTCCAGTAAAAATGCCCTCCAATCCAAGTATTGGCCTGGACTCAAACATGCCCATGCTAGGCTTGCCCAATCAGAGGGGGTCATGCAATATCTCTTTATAGCTTCCACTTGAGCTACAGTAAAAGAGGCTGTAAGCCCATCCGTCCGAACAGATTCAGCCAGGGACTTAATTACTTTAAATTCTACAGGCTCATGGAATCTCTGTTGATTATTGTCTTGAAAAACTGGGAAGGCGACTTCTGCTCGAGCAGTTCGCCAAGTGTCTGGGCAAAATGTGTGCCCATTGGCTCCATGTTGATATGGAGGAGGAGCTAAAGGGGTCTGACCGGAAGTTCTTTCTATGTCCTCATTAAGTGCAGGTTGGCTTAGCTTACGTTCCCCTTGTTTTATACGGCTCCTTTTCATCTGTTGAATAAGTGCTCTCACTTCTTCCTCCTCTAACTCGCTGGAACTCCCTCTTTCCGATTTTAGCTCGGACAGATCTGGGTATAGTCGCACCCTTTTGCCCTGTTCACTGTGTCCCTTTTCACTGATCGCCTTCTCTGACCTCTCCTCCTGTAACTGCTCTAGTGCTGACTGTCCATTTTCTATAATCTCACAGCAGCTCTGATCCTCCAGGCAGCCACTAATCAATCTCCAAATGGGTCGGACTCCTGCTTTAATGTGCCCTTTTTATAGGCAAAGTCCAAATCCCTCCCTAATTTTTCCCATGAGGCTATTGTAAGGCTCCCGGACACTATGAACCAAGGAGCTACAATGTTGCATTCTTCAAGGAACCTCTGTAAAGTACCCTTCTTTAACTTCAGTCCTTTTGAGCGTAGTAGCTCTTCCAGGGCCCATCATAGGTATCACAAATTTTATTTTTTGTTACTTTCACTTTAGGCCTGTATTTTATTTCTTCCCGGGTTTCTGCTCTCTCTTTTATCTACAGAGAAGAGCCCCGTATTATGCCCGGTTTAATCGCGGATTCCCACTTCACCTGGGAACTTACCCCCGCTCTTGTTGCAGATTCTCCCTTTTCCTGGGAATTTACGGGTACACCACCCTGACCGCAGAGAGTTCTGAATTCCCCGTACGGGCCGCCAGCTGTCGCGACCACCTCGACCAGCAAGGAAGACTCGACCCGGGATTCAATGCAGTTTATTCAGGACCTTGTTACAAGCTTCTCTCCTGCTTCTCTCCTGCCCGCTTCTCGCATCTTCCCACTTCTCTCCGCTCCCTCCCCCCCCCCCCCCCCCCGCGCTCCGGTTATAAGCCTCCTGGATGGCCAATCCCAAAGCGCCACGTGACATATACAAATAGGTTCACAAACACGAAAGCAAACCAGGAGCAAAGTCATAGCCATATAAGGAGTTGTTTTTACAGAGAGCACTCGTCACCGGGAAGACGGAAGGCAAAGCCAGCGCCATCTTACCAAGGAGCTACAACGTTGCTTTTGTGGCAGTGCCTTACAGGCACGCCATCTTTGGTCACGGCTTCCGCAGCTATCCAAAGCTTAGGGTTAGGGTTAGGGTTAGTATGAGGATTAGGGTTAGGCTTAGGGTTAGGGTTATAGTGAGATTTAGAGTTAGAGTGAGGTTTAGGGTGAGGGTGAGGTTGAAGGTTGAAGCAATAGGGTTAGGGTGAGGATTAGGGCAAGGGTTAGGATTGGGGATAGGGTGAGGTTGAGGGTTAGGTTTAGGATTAGGGTTAGGGTTAGAGTTTTGGTGAGGCTGAGGGTGAGGGTTAAGGTTAGGATTAGATTTACAGTTCTTGTTAGGGTTAGGGTTAGGGTTAATTTGAGTGTGGGTGCGAGAGTTAGCTTAGAGTTATGGTTAGGATTAGGGTGAGGGAGGGGGTGAGGGTTAGGTTTAACATTAGGGTTAAGGTTTGTGTTAGGCTGAGGGTGAGGGTGAGGGTGAGGGTGAGGGTTAGGGTTAGGATGAGGGTTAGGGTTAGGGTTAGGATGAGGGTTAGGGTGAGGGGTAGGGTTAGGGTGAGGTGTAGGGTTAGGGTTAGGGTGAGGGGTAGGGTGAGGGTTAGGGTTATGGTTAGGGTTAGGGTAAAAGTGAGGTTTAGAGTTATTGTTAGGGTGAGGTTGAGGTTTAGGGTGAGGGCTATGGTGAGGGTGAGGTTTAGGCTGAGTGTTAGGGTGAGGGTGAGGGTAAGGGTTACGATTTCCGTTAGAGTAATGGTAATGCTGAGGGTGCCGGTGAGGTTGAGGGTGAAGGTTAGGGTGAGGGTTAGGGTTAGGTTGAGGGTGAGGTTGAGGATTAGGGTTAGAATTAGGGCTAGGGTTAGGGTTAGGCTGAGGGTGACAGGGAGGATGAGGGTGAAGGTTAGGGGGTAGGGTTAGGGTTTGTGTTAAGGTGAAGGCTAGGGTGAGGGTGAGGGTTAGGGTGACAATAAGGGTGAAGTTGAGGGTTTCGGTTAGGTAAGAGTTAGGGTTATTGTTAGGATGAGGATTAGGATGAATGTGAGGGTTAGTGTGAGGGTTAGGGTTAGGGTAAGGGTTAGGGTTAGGTTTAGTGTTAGGGTGAGGGTGAGGGTTAGGGTGAGGGGTAGGGTTAGGGTTAGGTTGAGGGTTAGGTTTACTGTGAGGGTTAGGGTTAGGGTTACAGTTAGGGTTAGCGAGAGGTTAAAGGCTAGGGTGAGGGTTAGGGTGAGGGTGAGGCTTAGGGTTAGGGTTAGGGTTTGGGGTTGGGTGAGCGTGAGGGTGAGGGTGAGTGTGAGGGTTAGGGTTAGGGTTAGGGTTAGGCTGAGGGCGAGGGTGAGGTTGAGGGTAAGTGTTAGGTTTAGGGTTAGGGTTAGGGTGAGGGCTACGTTGAGGGTGAGGGTTAGGGTGATATTGAGGTTGAGGGTGAGGGTTTTGGTTAGGTAAGGGTTAGGGTTATTGTTAGGGTGAGGTTTAAGTTGAGGGTGAGGGTTAGTGTGAGGGTTAGGGTCAGGTTGAGGGTTAGGGTTAGAGTTAGGGTGAGGGTTAGGATTAGGGTGATGTTTAGTTTGAGAGTAAGGGTAAGGGTGAGGGTTAGAGTTCGGTTGAGAGTGAGGGTTAGGGTGTGAGTGAGGGTTAGCATTAGGGTGAGGTTTAAGGTGACGGTGAGTGTTAGGTTGAGTGTGCGGGTTAGGGTTAGGTTTGGGGTGAGGGTTAGGGTTAGGGTTAGGGTGAAGGTGAGGTTTAGTGTGAGGGGTAGGTTTAGGGTTACTGTGAGGGTTAGGGTTAATGTGAGGGTTAGGGTTATTGTTATTGTTAGGTTTAGTGTGAGGATAATTGTTAGGATGAGGGGTAGGGTGAGGCTGAGTGTTAGGGTTAGAGTTAGGGATAGGGTGACGCTTAGGTTGAGGGTTAGGGTTAGAGTTAGGATTATGGTGTAGATTAGGGTGAGTGTTAGGGTTAAGTTTAGGGTGAGGGTTAGGGTTAGGGTGATGTTTAGGGTGAGGGGGAAGGTTAGGGTGAGGGTGAGTGCTTGGGTGAGTGTGAGGGTTAGGGTTAGTGTTAGGGTGAAGGTTTAGTTTAGGGTTAAAGTTAGTGTGCGGTTTAGTGTGAAGGGTAGGGTTCGGGATAGGGTTCGGGTTAGGGTTAGAGTGAGGGTTAGGGTTAGGTTTTGGGTTAGTGTTAGTGTGAGGATAAGGGTTAGGTTGAGGGTTAGTTTGAGGGTGAGGGTTAGTGTTAGCGTTAGGGTTAGGGTGAGGGTTAGAGTGAGTTTTAGGGTTAGGGTGAGTGTTAGGTTTAGGGTTAGGGTGAGGTTTAGAGTTAGGGTGAGGAATAGGGTTAGGATTTTTGTTAGGCTGAGTTTTATGG
This sequence comes from Dipodomys merriami, assembly GCF_024711535.1. NCBI lineage: Eukaryota > Metazoa > Chordata > Mammalia > Rodentia > Heteromyidae > Dipodomys > Dipodomys merriami. The sequence continues at coordinate 2,320,940 of NW_027202349.1, read as the reverse complement.
TTATGTTTAGGGTTAGGGTGAGTGTGAGGTTTAGTGTTAGGTTTAGGGTGAGGTTTAGGGTTAGGGTGAGTGTTAGGGTTAGGGTTAGGGTTAGGGTTAGGGTGAGGGTGGAGTTGAGGGGTAGGTTTAGGATTAGGGTTAGAGTTTGGGTTATCCTGAGGGAGAGATGAGGATGAGGGTGAGTTTTAGGGTTAGGGTTAGGGTGAGGGTGAAAGTTAGGTTTAGGATGAGGGAGAGGGTGAGTGTTTCGGTTAGGTAAGGGTTAGCATTATTGTTTGGGTGAGGATTAGATTGAGGGTGAGGGTCAGTGTGAGAGTTAGGGTTGAGTGAGTGTTAGGGTATGGGTTTTCGTGAAGGTAAGGATTAGTGTGAGGTTTAGGGTGAGGGTGAGATTTTGGGTGATGGTTAGGGTTCCGGTGAGGTTTATCGTTAGGGTGTGGGTGAGTTTGAGGTTTAGGGTGACAGTGAGGTTTAGGGTGAATGTGAGGGTTAGGGATAGGTTTAGGGTGAGGTTCAGGGTTAGGGTTAGGGTTAGGGTGATGGTTAGGGTGAGGGGTAGGTTTAGGGTTAGGTTTAGGGTGAGTGTTAGGGTTAGTGTGAGGGTTAGGTTTAGGATTACAGTTAGGGATAGGGTTAGTTTGAGGGTAAGGTTTAGAGTGAGTGTTAGGGTTAGGGTAAGCGTTAGGGTTAGCGTTAGGGTTAGGGTGAGGGTTAGGGTGAGGCTTAGGTTTAGGATTAGGGTTAGAGTGAGGGTTAGGGTGATGGTTAGGTTAAGGGTTAGTGTTAGGAAGACGGTGAGGGTCAGGGTTAGGGTCAGGGTTAGGGTGAGAGTGAGGGTGAGGATTTTTATTATGTAAGGGATAGGGTTAGGGTTCGGGATAGTATTAGGTAGAGGGTGAGGGTTAGGTGGACGGTTAGATAAGGGTGAGGGTTAGAGTTAGGTATAGAGTGACGGTTAGGGTTAGGGTGAATTTTAGGGTAGGGTTAGCGCCAGGGTGAGGGTTTGGGTGAGTGTGAGTTTTGGGGTGTGGGTGACGGTTAGGGTTAGGGTGAGCTTAAGGTGACGGTGAAGGTTAGGGTGAGGGTGAGGGTTAGGTTTATGGTGAGCGTTAGGATGAGGATTACGGTTAGGGTTAGAGTGAGGATTAGGGTTAGGGTTAGGGTTATGGTGCAGGTAATGTTTAGGGTGAGGTTTAAGGTAGGGTGAGGGTTAGGGTTAGCGTTAGGTTTAGGGTGAGGTTTAGGGTGAAGGTTAGCTTTATTGTGAGGGTTAAGTTTAGGTTGAGGCATCGGTGAGGGTGATTGTTAGGGTGAGGGTGAGGGAGAGGTTGAGGGTTTTGGTTAGGTAAGGGTTAGGTTTAGGGTGAGGGCTAGTTTGAGGGTGAGGGTTAGGGTGAGAGTGAGGGTGAGGGTGACGGTTTCTGTTAGGTAAGGGTTAGGTTTATTGTTAGGGTGAGGTTTAAGTTGAGGGTGAGTGCTATTGTTTGAGTTAGGGTTAGGGTGAGGGTTAGGGTTAGAGTTAGGGTGAGGGGTAGGGTTAAGGTAATGTTTAGGGTGAGGGTAAGAGTTAGCATGAGGGTTAGGGTTTGGTTGAGAGTGAGGGTTAGGGTGTGGGTGAGGGTTAGGTTTAGGGTGAGGTTTAGGGTGACGGTGAGCGTTAGGGTCAGTGTGCGGGTTAGGGTTAGGTTTCGGTGAGGGTTAGGGTTAGGGTGAGGGGGAGGTTTAGGGTGAGGGGGAGGTTTAGGGTTAGGGTGAGGGTTAGAGTTCATTTGAGGGTTAGGGTTAGGGTTATGGTTAGTTTTAGTGCAAGGATAAGTGTTAGGATGAGGGTTAGGGTGAGGGTGAGGCTTAGGGTTAGGTTTAGGGTAAAGTTTATGGTTAGGGTGAGGGTTAGGGTTAGGATTAGGTTTAGAGTGAAGTGAGGGTTAGGGTTAACATTAGGGATAGGGTGACGGTTAGGTTGAGAGTTAGGGTTAGGTTTAGGGTTAGGGTGAGGTTTAGTGTTAGGGTTACGTTTAGGGGAAGGATTAGAGTTTAGGTGAGGGTTAGGGTTAGGGTGATGGTTAGGGTTAGGGGTGAGTGTTAGGGTGAGGGTTAGGGTTAGGGTGAGGGTTAGGGTTAGGATTAGAGTTAGGGGTAGGGTTAGGATGAAGGTGAAAGTGAGGGTGATTTTGAGAGTGAGGGTTAGGTTTAGGGTGAGGGTTAGGATCAGTGTGAGGGTTATGGTGAGGTTTAGGGTGAGTGTTAGTTTTAGGGGTAGGGTGAGGGTTGGGGTAAGGTTTAGAGTTAGGGTGAAGGTTAAATTGAGGGTGCGGGTGAGGGTTAGGTTTAGGGTTAGGGTGAGGGTGAGGTTTTGGTTTAGGATTATGGTTAGTGTTAGGGTTAGGCTTAGGGTGAGGTGAGGTTGACGTTGAGGGTTAGGGTAAGGGTGAGGGGTAGGGTGAGGTTGAGGTTTAGGATGAGGGTTAGGGTTAGGGTTAGGGTTAGGGTCCGGGTGATGTTTAGGTTGAGGGTGAGGGTTAGGGTGAAGCTGAGGTTTCGTGTTCCGGTTCAGGTTCGCTGAGGATTAGGGTTAGGGTGTGGGTGAGGGTTAGTGTTCGGGTGAATTTTTAGGGTGACGGTGAGTATTCGGGTGAGGATGAGGATTAGAGTTAATGTTATGGTTAGGGTGAGGGGTAGTGTTAGGCTTAGGGTGAGGGTTAGCATTAGTGTGAAAGTTAGGGTTATGTATAGGGTTAATGTTAGTGTGAGGATAAGGGTTAGGGTGAGGGTGAGGGTTAGGGTTAGAATTAGGGTGAGGGTGAGGGTGAGCATTAGGGTTATGGTTAGGGTTAGAGTGAGTGTGAGGGTTAGTGTTAGTGTTAGGGTTAGAGTGAGTGTTACTGTTAGGATTGGGGTTATGGTTAGGGTTAGTGTTATTATTAGGGTTAGGGATAGGGTTAGAGTTAGGGTTAGTATGAGGATAAAGATTAGGGTGAGGGTTAGGGTTAGTGTTAGGGTTAAAGTTAGGGTTAGGGTGAGGGTTAGGGTTAGGGTGATGTTTAGGGCGAGGGTGAGGGTTAGGGTGAGGGTGAGGTTGAGGGTGAGTGTGAGGGTGAGGGTGACGGTGAGGGTTAGGTTTAGGGTGAATGTGAGGGTTAGGGTTAGGATTAGGGTTAGGTTTTGGGTTAGGCTGAAGTTGAGGGTGAGGGTGAAGGTTAGGGTTAGGGTGAGGTTTAGTGTTAGGATAAGGGTGAGGGTGTGGTTTAGGGTGAGGGTGTGGTTTAGGGTGAGGGTGAGGTTTAGGGTGAGGGTTAGGATTAGGATTAGGGTTAGGATTAGGGTGAGGTGTAGGGATAGGTTTAGGGTTAGGGTGAGGGTTTGTTTAGGGTTAGGTTTTGAGTTAGGGTGAGGGTGAGGGTGAGGGTTAGGGTTTGGATTAGGGTTAGTGTTAGGGTTAGACTTAGGATAAGGTTGAAGTTGAGTGTGAGTGTTAGGGTTAGTGTGAGTGTTAGGTGTAGGCTTAGGGTTAAGGGTAAGGTGAGGGTTAGGTTTAGGGTTAAGTTTAATATGAGGGTTAATCTGAGTGTTAGGTTTAGTGTTCATGTATGGGTAAGGGTTAGGGTGAGGGTTAGGGTGAGGGTGAGGGTTACAGTTAGGCTTAGGGTTAGGGTGAGTGTTAGGGTGAGGGTTAATGTTAGGGTTAGAGTTAGGGTTAGGGCGAGGGTAAGGGTTAGGGTGAGGGTTAGGGTGAGGGTTAGTGTTATTGTTAGGGTTAGGGTTAGGGTTAGGGTAAAGTTTAGGGCTAGTTTAGGTTGAAAGTGAGGGTTAGGGTGAAGGAGAGGGTTAGGGTTACGGTTAGTTTGAGGTTTAGGTTTAGGGTGAGGGCTAGTGTGAGGGAGAGGGTTAGGGTGAGGGTGAGGTGTAGGGGTAGGGGTAGGGTTAGGGTAAGGTTTAGGCTGTGGGTTAGGGTTAGTGTGAAAGTGATGGCTAGTTTTGCATTAGGGTTAGGATTAGGGTTAGGGTTAGTGTGATGGGGAGGGGGAGGTTGAGCTTGAGGTTAGGGTTAGGGTTAGGGTTAGGCTTAGGGTGGGGGTGAGGGTGAGGGTTAGGTTTAGTTTGTGGGTTAGGGCTTGGGTGAAGGTGAGGGTGAGGGTGACGTTTAGGGTGAGGGTGAGGGTTTCGTTTAGGAAAGTCTTAGGGTTAGGTTTAGGATGAGGATCAGGGTGGGTGAGGTTTAAGGTGATGGTTAGGGTTAGGGTGAGGGTTAGAGTTAGGGTTAGGTTGAGGTTTAGGATTAGGGTTAGGTTTAACGTTAGGGTGAGGATTAGGGTGAGGGTGAGGGTGAGAGTGAGGGTTCAGGTGAGTATGAGGGTTAGGGTGTGGTTTAGGGTTAGGGTCAGGGTCAGGTTAGGGTGACGGTGAGGGTTAGGGTGAGGGTGAGGTTTAGGGTTAGGGTTAGTGTATTTGTTAGGTTGAGGGTTAGGTTGAGGTGTAGGGTTAGGGTTAGGGTGAGCCTTAGGGTCAGTGTGAGGGTTAGGGTTAGCGTTAGCGTTAGTGTGAGGTTAAAGTTTAGGGTGAGGGTTAGTGTGAGGGTTAGGGTTAGGTTGAGGGTTAGGGTTAAGTTAGGGTTGAGGTTAGGTTTTCAGTGAGGGTTATGGTTAGGGTGATGTTTAGGGTGAGGGTGAGGGTTAGGATGAGTGTGAGGTTTCGGGCGAGGATGAGGGTTCCGGTAAGTGTGCAGATTAGGGTGTGGTTTAGTTTTAGGTTTAGGGTCGGGTAAGGGTGACATTGAGGGTTAGGGTGACGTGAGGGTTAGGGTTAGTGTTAGGGTCATTGTTAGGGTGAGGGTTAGGTTGAGCGGTAGGATTAAAGTTAGGGTGAGGGTTAAGGTGAGGGCTAGGGTGAGGGTGAGGGTTTCGTTTAGGTAAGGCTTAGGGTTATTGTTACGGTGAGGTTTAGGTTGAGTGTGGGTGTTAGTGTGAGGTTTAGGGTTAGGGAGAGGTTTAGGATTAGAGTTAGGGTGAAGGTTAGGTTTAGGGTGATGTTTAGGGTGAGGGTGAGGGTTAGGGTTTGGGTTAGAGTTCAGGTTCAGGGGAGGGTTAGGTTATGGGTGACAGTTAGGGTGAAGGTTAGGGCGACGGTGAGGGTTAAGGTGAGGGTGTGGGTGAGCATTATGTATAAGGTGATGGTTAGCGTTAAGGTTAGGGTTAGGGTGAGGGTTAGAGTGAGGGTTAGGATTAGGTTTAGTGTGAGGGTTAGGGTTAGTGTGAGGGTTAGGTTTAGGTTTAGTGTGAGGATAAGGTTTATGGTGAGGGTTAGGGAGAGAGTGAGGGTTAGGGTTAGCGTTAGGGTTATTTTGAGGTTTAGGGAGAGGGTTAGGGTTAGGGTGAGGGTTACGGTTAGGGTGATGTTTAGGGTGAGGTTGAGGTTTAGGGTGAGGGTTGAGGGTGATGATGAGTGTTAGGGTGAGTGTGAGGGTGAGGGTGACGGTGAGGGTTAGGGTTAGGGTTAAGGTTAGGGTGAGGGTGAGGTTTATTGTTAAGATTACGGTTAGGGTTAGGGTTAGGCTGAGGGAGAGGCTGAGGGTTAGTGTTAGGGTTAGGATTAGGGTTAGGGTTAGGGTGAGGGCTAGGGTGAGTGTGAGGGTTAGGGTTAGGGTGAGGTTGAAGGTGAGTGATAGGTTTAGGGTTAGGGTTAGCCTGAGGGCGAGGGAAGGGTTGAGGGTAAGGGTTAGGTTTAGGGTTAGGGTTAAGATGAGGATTAGGTTCAGGTTGAAGTTTAGTTGAGGGTTAGGGTGAGGATTAGGGTTAATGTGATGTTTAGGGTGAGGGTGAGGTTTAGGGTGAGGGTTAGTGTTCGGTTTCACCTGAGGGTTAGTGTGTGTGTGAAGATTAGTGTTAGGGTGAAGGTTAGGGTGACGGTGAGGGTTAGGGTGAGGGTTAGGGATAGGGTTTTGTTTAGGGTGAGAGTTAGAGTTAATGTTAGGATTAGGGTGAGGGTTAAGGTGAGGGGTAGGGTTTGGGTTTGGGTGAGGTTTATGGTTAGTGTGAGGGTTAGGTTTAGGGTTAGGGTTAGTGTGAGGATAAGGGTTATTGTGAGTGTTAGGATTAGGGTGAGGGTTAGGGTTGGCGTTAGGTTTAGTGTGAGGTTTAGGGTGAGGGTAAGGGTGAGGGTTAGGGTAAGGGTTAGGGTTAGGCTGAGGGCGAGGGTGAGGGTTAGTGTGTGGGTTAGGGTGAGGGCTGGTTTTAGTTTGAGGATTAGGTATAGGGATAGAGTTAGGGTTAGTTTGAGGTTAAAGTTTAGGGTGAGGTTTAGTGTTAGGGTGAGGGTTAGTGTTAGGATTAGGGTTAGGGTTAGGGTTAGGGTCATTGTTAGGGCTAGCCTTAGGGTTAGGGTGAGTTTGAGGGTGAGGGTTACCATTAGGGTTAGGGTTAAGGTGACGATGAGGGTGAGATTTAGGGTTAGGGTTAGGGTTAGGCTGAGGGCGAGGGTATGAGTGAGGGTAAGGGTTAGATTTAGGGTGAGGGTGAGGGCTAGGTTGAGCCTGAGTGTTAGTGTGAGAGTGAGGGTGAGGGTTTCAGTCAGGTAAGATTTAGGATTATTGTTAGGGTGAGGTTTAAGTTGTGGGTGAGGGTTAGGGTGAGGGTTAGGTTTCGGGTAAGAGTGAGGGTTAGGATGTGTGTGAGAGGTAGGGTTACAGTGAGGGTTAGTGTGACGGTGGGTTTTAGGTTGAGTGTGAGGGTTAGGGTTAGCTTTTTTTTGGGTGAGGGTTAGGGTTAGTTTTAGGGTGATGGTGAGGTTTTGGATGAGGTGTAGGTTTAGAGTATGGGTGAGGGTTAGGGTTAGTGATAGGGTTACGTTTAGGGTTAGGGTTAGTGTGAGGATAAGGGTTATGGTGAGGATTAGGATTAGGGTGAGGGTTAGGGTTGGCGTCAGGGTTAGTGTGAGGTTTAGGGTGAGGGGGACTGTTAGGGTGAGGGTTAGGGTTCTGTTTCAGGTGAGGGTTAGGGTGTTGGTGAGGTTTAGTGTAGGGTGAAGGTTAGGGTGACGGTGAGGTTTAGGGTGAGGGTGAGGTTTAGGGTTATGTTTAGGGTGAGAGTTAGAGTTGGTTAGGGTTAGTGTGAGGGAAAGGGGGAGGCATAGGGTTAGGGTTAGTGTGAGGGTTAGGGTTAGTGGTAGGGTTACGTTTAGGGTTAAGGTTAGTGTGAGGATAAGGGGTATGGTGAGGGTTAGGATTATGGTGAGGGTTAGGGTTGGCATTAGGGTTAGGGTGAGGTTTAGGGTGAGGGCTAGGGTTAGGCTTAGGGTGAGGGTGAGGGTGAAGTTGAAGGTTAGTGTGACGGTTAGGGTTCGGGTTAGGGTGAGGGTTAGGTTTAGGTTGAGGTTTAGGGTTAGGGTGAGCGGTAGGCTTAGGGTTCAGTTTATGATTAGGGTTAGGGTTAGTGTTAGGGTTAGGGTTAGGGTGAGTGTTAGGGTTAGGGTGAGCGGTAGGCTTAGGGTTCAGTTTATGATTAGGGTTAGGGTTAGTGTTAGGGTTAGGGTTAGGGTGAGTGTTAGGGTGAGGGGTAGGTTTAGGGTTAGTGTGAGGGTTAGGGTTAGTGTGAGGGTTAGGGTTATGTATAGGGTTAGTGTTAGTGTGAGGATAAGGTTTAGGGTGAGGGTTAGGTTGAGGGTAAGGTTTAGTGTTAGGGTAAGGGGTACGGTGATGATTAGGGTGAGGGTCAGGGTTAGGGTTAGCATTAAGGTTAGGGTTAGTGTGAGGGTGAGGGTAAGGTTGAGGGTTTCGGTTTGGTAAGGCATAGGGTTAGGCTGAGGATTAGTGTGATGATGAGGGTTAGATTGAGGGTGAGGTTTAGGGTTAGGGTGAGGGTTAGGGTTGGGGTTAGAGTGAGGGTTAGATTTACGGTGATGTTTAGGTTGAGGGTGAGTTTTTGGGTGAGGGTGACGGTTGGGGTGAGTGTGAGGTTTAGGGTGGGGGTGAGTGTTAGTGTGTGGGTAAGGGTTAGGTTTCGGGTGAGTTTTAGGGTGATGGTGAGTGTTAGGGTGAGGGTGAGGATTAGGGTTTGGTTTAGGATTAGGGTTAGGGTTAGCATTAGTGTTAGGGTAAGCATGTGGTTTAAGGTGAGTGGTAGGGTTAATGTTGTTGTGAGGCTTAGGTTTAGTGTGAGAGTTAGGGTTAGGTATAAGGTTAGGGTTAGTGTGAGGATGAGGGTTAGGGTGAGGGTGAGGGTTAGGGTTAGTGTTAGGGTTAGGGTGAGGGTTACGGTGAGGGTTAGGGTTAGTGTTATTGTTAGGGTTAGGGTGATATTTATGGTGAGGGTGAGGGTTAGGGTTAGGTTTAGGGTGAGGGTGAGGGTTAGGGTTACGGTTACGGTGAGGGAGGAGGTGAAGGTTTGGTTTAAGATTAGGGTTAAGGTTTGGGTTAGGCTGAGGGTGAGGGTGAAAGTGATGTTGAGGGTTAGTGTTAGAGTGAGGGTTAGGGTTACTGTTATGAAGAGGGTTAGGTTGAGGGGTAGGGTTAGGGTTAGGGTGAGGGTTAGGTTGAGGGTTAGGGTGAGGGTTAGGTTTAGGGTTAGGGTGAGGGATATGATTAGGGTGAATTTTAGGGTGATGGTTAGGGGTAGGCTTAGGGTGAGGTTTAGTGTTAGGGTGAGGGTTAGAGTTAGGGCTAGGGTGAGTTATAGGGTTAGGTTTATGGTTAGTGTGAGCGTTAGAGTTAGGATTAGTTTTAGGTTTAGGGTTTCAGTTATTGTTAGGTTAAGGTTTAGGGTTAGATTGAGGTGAGGGTGAGTGTTAGCATTAGGGTTAGGGTTAGTGTTAGGGTGAGTGAGGGGTGAGGGTTAGGTTTAGGATTAGGGTTAAGGTTAGGGTTAAGCTGAGGCTGAGGGTGAGGTTGACGGTGAGTGTTAGTGTTAGGGTGATGATTAGGATTAGGGTTAGGGTGAGCATTAGGGTGAGGGGTAGGGTTAGGGTTAGTGTGAGGGTTAGGGGTATGTATAGGGTTAGTGTTAGTGTGAGGATAAGGGTTAGGGTTAGGGTGAGGGTTAGTGTTAAGGTAAGGGTAAGGGTTACTTTGATGGTTAGGGTGAAGGTCAGGGTTAGGGTTAGCATTAATGTTAGGGTTAGTGTGAGCGTGAGGGTGAGGGTGAGGTTGAAGTTTTTGGTTAGGTAAGGGATAGGGTTAGGGTGACGATTAGTGTGAGGATGAGGGTTAGATAGAGGGTGAGGGTTAGGGTTAGGGTGAGGGTTAGGGTTGGGGTTAGGTTGAGGGTTAGGTTTACGGTGATGTTTAGGTTGAGGGTGAGGTTTAGGGTGAGGGTGACGGTTTGGGTGTTGGTGAGGGTGAGGGTGGGGGTGAGGGTTAGTGTGTGGGTAAGAGTTAGGGTTCGGGTGAGTTTTAGGGTGATGGTGAGTGTTAGGGTGAGGTTGAGGGTTAAGGATAGGTTTAGGATTAGGGTGAGGGTTAGCGTTAGTCTTAGGGTAAGCGAGAAGTTTAGGGTGAGTGGTAGGGTTAGGTTTAGGGTGAGGGTTAGGGTTAGTGGGAGTGTTAGGGTTAGGTATAGGGTTAGACTTAGTGTGAGAATGAGGGTTAGGGTGAGGGTGAGGGTTAGGTTTAGCGTTAGTGTTAGGGTGAGGGTTATGGTGACGGTTAGGGTTAGGGTTAGTGTTAGTGTTAGGGTTAGGGTGATATTTAGGGTGAGAGAGAGGGTTAGGGTTAGGTTTAGGTTTAGAGTGAGGGTGAGGGTGAGGGTTAAGTGTAGGGTTAGGGTTAGTTTAGGTTTAGAGTGAGTGTGAACGTGAGGGTTCGGGTTCGGGTGAGGTTGAGTGTTAGGGTGTGGTTGAGGTTTAGGGTTAGGGTGAGGATTAGGGTTAGGGTTAGGGTTATAGTGAGCTTTAGAGTTAGAATGAGGTTTAGGGTGAGGGTGAGATTTTGGGTTAGCAATAGGGTTAGGTTGAGAATTAGAATAAGGGTTAGGTTTAAGGATAGGTTGAGGGTGAGTGTTACGTTTAGGATTAGGGTTAGGGTTAGAATTTTGGTGAGGCTGAGGGTGAGGGTTAGGGTTAGGATTAGGGTTAGGGTTAAGGTTAGAGTTATTGTTAGGGTTAGGGTTATGGTTAAGTTGAGTGTGAGTGTGAGGGTTAGCATTAGAGTTATGGTAAGGATTAGGGTAAGGGAGGGGGTGAAGGTGAGGTTTAAGATTAGGGTTAAGGCTTGGATTAGGCTGAGGGTGAGGGTTAGGGTTAGGGTGAAGGTTAGGGTTACTATTAGGATGAGGGTTAGGTTGAGGGGTAGGGTTGGGGTTAGGGTAAGGGTTAGGGTGAGAGTTAGGGTGAGGATTAGGTTTAGGATTAGGGTGAGGGTTATGATTAGGGTGAAGTTTATGGTGAGGGTTAGGTGTAGGCTTAGGGTGAGGGTTAGTGTGAGGGTGAGGGTTAGGGTTCGGGCTAGGGTGAGTTATAGGGTTAGGTTTAGGGTTAGTGTGAGGGTTAGGGTTAGGATTAGGTTTAGGGTTTGGGTTACGGTAAGTGTGAGGGTGAGGGTGATTTTGAGCGTTATTGTTAGGGTTAGGGTTAGGGTGAGTGTGAGGTTTAGGGTTAGGATTAGGGTTTGGTTTAGGGTTTGGCTGAGTGTGAGGGTGAGTGTGAGGGTTAGGGTTTGGGTTAGGGTGAGGGTTAGGGTTAGTGTGAGGGTTAGGGTGAGGGTGAGTTTGAGGGTCAGGTTTAGGGTGACTGTGACAGTGAGGGTGTGGGTTAGGTTTAGGATTAGTTTTAGCGTGAGTTTTAGGGTTAGGGTTAGGCTTAGGGTGAGGGTTAGGGTTAGGATTAGGGTTAGGGTTAGGGTTATTAGAGTTAGGGATAGGGTTAGTGTAAGAGTGAGGTTTAGGGTTAGGGTTAGGGGGAGGTTTAGGTTTAGGGTGAGGGCTACGGTGAGGGTGAGGTTTAGGGTGAGTGTGAGTTTGAGGGTGAGGGTAAGGGTTACGATTTGGGTTAGAGTTCTGGTAAGGCTGAGGGTGACAGTGAGGGTGAGGGTGAAGGTTATGGTTATGGTTAGGGTTAGGGTTAAGGTTAGGTCTAGGGTGAGGGTGAGGGTTAGTGTGAGAATGAGGGTGAAGGTGAGGGTTTCGGTTAGGTAAGAGTTAGGGTTATTGTTAGGGTGAGGATTAGGTTAAATGTGAGGTTTAGGGTAAGTGTTCGGGTTAGGGTTAGGGTAAGGGTTAGGTTAAGGATGAGGGTTAGGGTTAGGATTAGAGTTAGGTTAAGATTTAGGGTTAGGGTGAGGGTTAGTGTTAGGGTTAGGGTGAGAGTTAGGGTTAGGGTTAGCTTTAGAGTGAGGTTTAGGGTTAGGGTTAGGGTGAGGGTGAAGGTTAGGGTGAGGGGTAGGGTGAGGGTTAGGGTAAGGGTTTGGTTAGGGTGAGCGTTAGGCTTAGGGTTAGGGTTAGGTTTAGGGTGAGGGTTAGGGTAAGTGTTAGGGTTATGGTGAGGTTTAGGGTGAGGATTAGGGTTAGGGTGGGGGTTAGGTTGAGGGTTAGGGTTAGGGTGAGGTTTAGGGTGAGGCTGAGGGTTAGGGTAAGGGTGAGGGTTCAGGTGAGGGTGAGGGTTCGATTGAGGGTTCGGTTTAGGTGGTGGGTTAGTGTTAGGTTTAGGGTGAGTCTTAGAGTGACGATGAGGGTTAGTGTGAGGGTGAGGATTAGGGTTAAGGTTATCGTGAGGTTTAGGGTTAGGGGAAGGGTTAGGGTGAGGGGTAGGGTAAGGCTTAGGGAGAGGGTTCAGGTTAATGTGAAGGTTAGGGTTAGGTTTAGAGTAAGGGTTAGTCTGAAGATAACAGTTAGGGTGAGGGTTAGGGTTAGGGTTAGGGCTAAGGTTAGGCTTAGGGTGAGGGTTAGGGTTAGGGTGATGTTTAGGATGAAGGTGAATGTTAGGGTGAGGGTGAGGTTGAGGATGAGGTTTAGGGTGATGCTGAGGGTGAGGGTGACAGTGAAGGTTATGTTTAGGGTGAGGGTGAGGTTAGGGTTAGGATTAGGGTTAGGTTTAGGTTAGTTTGAAAGTGAGGGTGAAGGTGGGGATTAGGGTAGGGTTAGTTTGAGGGTTAGGGGGAAGGTGAGTTTAAGGGTGATGATTAGGTTGAAGGTGTCTGTGAGGGTGAGGGTTAGGGTTAGGATTAGGGTTAGCATAGAGTGAGGGTTAGGGTTAGGGTGATGGTGAGGGTGAGGGTTAGGGTTAGGGTTTGGGTAAGGGTGAAGTTTAGGGTTAGGGTAAGATTTAGGTTTAGGGTTAGGTTGAGGATTACAGTTAGGGTGAGGGTTAGGGTTTGGTATAGGTTGAGGGTTAGGGTTAGGATTAGGGTGAGGATTAGGGTTAAGTTTAGGGTTAGGTTGAGGCTTAGGGTTTTAGTTAGGGTGAGGGTGAGGGTTAGGGTGAGGTGTAGGGTTAGGGTTAGGTTAAGGTTTAGGGTTAGTGTGAGGGTTAGGTTCAGGGTTAGTGTTAGGGTGAGGGTGAAGTTGGGGGTTAGGGTTAGGGTTAGGGTAAGTGTTAGGGTTAGAGTGGGGGTTAAATTTAGGGTTAGGGTTAGGGTGAGGGTGAGGGTGAGGGTTAGGGTTAGGGTTAGTGAGAGGATAAGGGTTAGGGTGAGGTTTAGGGTGAGGGTGAGGGTTAGGTTAGGGTTACCATTAGGGTTATGGTGAGGGTGAGGGTTAGGGTTATGGTTCGGTTTAGTGTGAGGGTTAGGGTTAGGTTTAGTGTAATGGTTTCGCTGAGGGTTAGGGTTAGGGTGAGGTTTAGGGTGAGGGGAAGGGTTAGGGTTATGGTTACGGTGACGGGGAGGGTGAGGGTTATGTTTAGGGTTAGTGTGAAGATAAGGTTTAGGGTGAGGTTTAGGGTTAGGTTGAGGTTTAGGGTTAGCGTTAGTGTTCTGTGAGGGTTAGGGTTACAGTTAGGGTGAGGGTTAGGGTGAGGGTTATTGCTAGGGTTAATTTTAGGGTGAGGGTGAAGGTTAGGGTTAGGGTTAAATTTAGGGTGAGATTGAGGGTTAGGTTTAGGATTAGGGTTAGGTTTAGTGATAGGCTTAGGGTGAGTGTGAGGGTGAGGTTTAGGTTTAGGATTAGGGTTAGGGTAAGGGTTAGGCTTAGGTTGAGAGTGAGGGTGAGGAATAGGTTTAGGATTAGGGTTATTATTAGAGTTAGGCTTAGGTTTAGGGTGAGGTTGAGGGTTAGGTTGAGGATGAGGATTAGGCTTAGGTTTAGGGTGAGGGTTAGGGTTAGGTTGACGTTCAGGGTGAGGATGACGATTAGGGTTAGCTTGTGGGTGAGGGTTAGGCTTAGGTTGAAGTTTAGGGCGATGGTGAGGGTTAGGGTGAGGGGAGGTTTAGGGTTAGGCTTAGCGTTAGTGTGAGGGTAAGGGTTAGGGTGAGAGTTAGGGTGAGGTTAAGTTTAGTGTTAGGCTGGGGTTTACAGTTATTGTGAGGGTTAGGATTAGTGTTAGGGTTTGGGTTAGTGTGAGGATAGGGGTTAGGGTGAGTGTTAGGGTGTGGGTTAACGTGAGGGAGAGGTTTAGTGTTACCATTAGTTTTAAGGTGAGGGTTAGGGTGAGGGTTAGGTTTAGGGTAAGGTGTAGGTTTAGGGTGAGTGTTAGTGTTAGGGTTAGTGTTACGGTAAGGATGAGGGTGAGGGTTAGGTTTAGGATTAGGGTTAGGTTTAGTGTAAGTGTGAGGGTTAGGGGGAGGGTGAGGGTTCAGTTGAGGGTGAGGGTTAGGGTGTGGTTGAGGGTTAGGGTTAGAGTGAGGGTTAGTGTGAGTGTTAGGGTGATTGTGAGGTTTAGGTTGAGGGTGATGGTGAGGGTTAGGTTGAGGGTTAGTTTTATGGTTAGCGTTAGGGTGAGGGTATGGGTTAGTGTGAGGGTGAGGGTGAAGGTGAATTTTAGGTTTAGGGTTAGTGTTACGATTAGGGTGAGTGTAAGTGTTAGGGTTAGCGTTAGGGTGAAGATGAGGGTGAGGATTAGGGTTAGGGTTATGATTAGAGTGAGGGTGCGGGTGAGCATTAGGGTTAGGGTTAGCGTTAGGTTTAGGGTTAGTCTGAGGGTGAGGGCGAGGGTTAGGGTGAAGGGTAGGGTTAGGTTTAGGGTAAGGGTGAGGGTCAGTGTGAGGGTAATGATTAGGGTTAGGGTAAGGTTTAGGGTTAGTGTTAGGGTTAGGTTAAGGTTAGGGTTTGGGTGAGCGTGAGGTTGAGGGTTAGGGTTAGGTTTAGTGTAAGGGTAAGGGTTAGGATGAGGGTTAGTGTGAGGGATAGGGTTAGGGTAAGAGTTAGGGTTAGACTGAGGGTTAAGTTTAGGATTAGGTTTAGGGTGAGGGTGAGGGTTAGGGTTAGGGTGAGGGTTAGTGTGAGGATATGGTTTAGGGTGAGGTTTAGGGTGAGGGTGTGGGTTAGGGTTAGGATTAGTTTTAGGGTAAGGATTAGGATGAGGATGAGGGTGAGGGTGAGGGTGAGGGTTAGGGTTAGGGGTAGGGTGAGGGTTAGGGTTAGTGTGAGAGTTAGGGTTAGGGTGAGGTTGAGGGTCAGGGTTAGGGTGAAAGTGACGGTGAGAGTGAGGGTTAGGTTTAGGATTAGGGTTAGGGTGAGTTTTAGGGTTAGGGTGAGGGTTAGTGTTAGGATTAGGGTTAGGGTTACGTTTAGGGTTATTGTTAGGGTTAGGGTTAGGTTTACTGTTAGGGTTAGGGGTAGGGTTAGGGTCAGCGTAAGAATGAGGTTTAGGTTTAGCATGAGGGTTAGGGTTAAGGTTACGGTTAGGGTGAGGGTGAGGGTGAAGGTGAGGGTGAGGTTTAGGGTTAGGATTAGGGTTAGTGTTCGGGTCAGGTGAGGGTGAGGTTGGAAATTAGGATTAGGGTTAGGGTTAGGTTTAGGGTGATGACTAGGGTGAGGGTAAGTTTTAGGGTGATATTGAGGTTGAGGGTGAGGTTTAGTGTGAGGGTTAGGGTTAGGTTGAAAGTTGGGGTTAGAGATAGGTTGAGGGTCAGGGTTAGGGTAAGGGTTCGAGTGAGGGTTAAGGTTAGGGTTAGGGTTAGGGTCACGTTGAGGGTAAGCGTTAGGTTGAGGTTTAGGGTAAGGGTGACTGTTAGGGTTAGCGTTAGGGTTAGGGTGAGGGTGAAGGTTAGGGTGAGGGTTAGGGTTACGGTTAGGATTAGGGTTAGGGTGAGGTTTAGGGTGAAGTTTAAGGTTAGGCTTGGTGTTAGGGTGAGGGTTAGGTTTAGGGTTAGTGTGAGGTTTAGATTTAGGGTGCGATCTAAGGTGAGGGTGAGGGTTACAGTGAGTGTGAGGGTGAGGGTGAGGGTTTCGGTTGGGTAAGGGTTGGGTTAGGGCTAGGGTTAGGGTTAGAGTGAGGTTTAGGATTAGGGTGAAGTTTCAGGTGAGGTTGAGGGTTCGGGTGAGGGTGAGGGTTATCGGGTGTGGTTAGGGTTAGGTTTATGGTGAGGTTTAGGCTGATGGTGATTGTGAGGGGGAGGGTTAGGGTTAGGTGGGGGTTAGGGTTAGGTTTAGGGTTAGGGTGACAGTGAGGGTGAGGGTTAAGGTTAGTGTTAAGGTTTGGGTGAGGGTTAGGGTGAGGGTGAGGGTTAGCGTTAGGGTTAGGGTTAGGGTAAGGGTGAGGGTGAGGGTTAAGTTTAGTGTTAGGATTAGATTTAGTGTTACGGTAAGGCTGAGGGTCAGGGTGAGGGTGAGGGTGAGGGATAGGTTTAGGTTATGGTTAGGGTGAGTGCAGGTGTGAGGGTGAGGTTTAGAGTGGGGGTGAAGATGAGGGTGAGGGTTTCGCTTAGGTAAGGGTTAGGGTTTTTGTTAGTGTGAGGATTAGGTTGAGGGTGAGGGTTAATGTGAGGATTAGTGTTAGGGAGTGTCAGTGATAGAGTTAGGGTGAGGGTTAGGGTGATGTTAAGGGTGAGGGTGAAGTCTAGGGTGAGGGTTAGGGTTGAGGTTAGAGTGAGGTTTTGGGTGTGGGAGAGGGTTAGAGTTAGGGAGAGGTTTATGGTGAGGGGTAGGGTTAGGGTTAGGGTTAAGGTGAGTGTGAGGCTGACGGTTAAGGTTAGGGTTAGTATGAGAATAAGGGTTAGGGTGAGGGTGAGGTTTAGGGATAGCGTTATGGTTACAGTGAGGTTTAGGGTTAGGCTTACGGTGAGGGTTAGGGTGAGGGTTATTGTTAGGGTTAGGGTTAGGGTGAGGGTGAGGGTGAAGGTTAGGTTTATGGTTAAGTTTAGGGTGAGGGTGAGGGTTAGGTTTAGGATGAGGATTAGGTTTAGGGTTAGGCTTAGGGTTAGGGTGAGTGTGAGGGTTAGTTTTAGGGTGAGTATTAGGCTTAGGTTTAGGGTGAGGGTTAGGATTAGGGTGATGTTTAGGGTGAGGGTGACGATTAGGGTTAGGTTGTGGGTGAGGGTTAGGCTTAGGGTGAGGGTTAGGGTGATGGTGAGGGTTAGGGTGAGGGGAGGTTTATGGTTAGGGTTAGCATTAGGGTGAATGTAAGGCTTAGGTTGAAGGTTCGGGTTAGGGATAGGGTTAGGGTGAGGTTGAGGTTGAGGGTTAGGGTTAGGTTTATGGTGAGGGTTAGGGTGAGGTTGAGAGTTAGTGTTAGTGTTAGTGTGAGTTAGTGTTAGTGTTAGTGTTAGGGTGAGGATGAGGGTGAGGGTTAGGTTTAAGTTAAGGGTTAGGGTTAGAGTAAGGGGGAGGTTTAGGGTGAGGGTGAGGGTTCACGTGAGGGTGAGGGTTAGGGTGTGGTTGAGGGTTGTGATTAGGGTGAGGTTTAGGGTGATGGTGAGCGTGAGGGTGAGGGTGAGGGTTAGGGTTTCCGTGATCGTTATGGTGAGGTTTAGGCTTAGGGTTACGGTTTGGGTTAGTGTGAGGATTCGGTTTAGGGTTAGGGGTTGGGATATGGTGAAGATAATGGTTAGGGTGAGTTTTAGGGTGAGGGTGAGGGTTAGGGTTACCATTAGGGTTAGGATAAGGTTTAGGGTGAGGGTTAGATTTAGGTTTAGGGTTAGGGTTAGGGTGATGGTGAGGGTTAGTGTTAGGGTTTGGATGAGGTTTAGGGTTAAGGTGAGGGTGAGGGTGAGGGTTAGGGTTAGGGTTAGTATGAGAATAAGGGTTAGGGTGAGGGTTAGGGCGAGGGTGAATTTTAGGGTTAGCTTTAGGGTTACGGTGAGGGTTATGGTTATTGTTACGGTGAAGGTTTGGCTGAGGGTTATTGTTAGGGTTAGGGTTAGGGTGAGGGTGAGGGTGAAGGTTAGGATTAGGGTTATGTTTAGGGTGACGGTGAGGGTGAGGTTTAGGTTTAGGATTACTGTTAGGTTAGGGTTGGGCTTAGTTTGAGTGTGAGGGTGAGTGTTAGGTTTAGGATTAGGGTTAGGTGTAGGGTTAGGCTGAGGGTGAAGGTGAGGTTGAGGGTGACGGTGAGTGTTAGGGTTAATTTTAGGGTTATAGTCAGGGCTAGGGGAAGGGTGTTTGTTAGGATTAGGGTAAGGGTTAGTGTTAGGCTTAGGGTAAGGGTAAGGCTTATGATGAGGGTTAGGTTGAGGTTGAGGTTTAGGGGTAAGGTGAAGGTTAGGTTTAGCATTAGGGTTAGGGTGATGGTAAGGTTAAGGTGAGGTTTCCAGTTACGGTTAGGGATAGGGTGAGGATTAGGCTTATGGTTAGGTTTATGGTGAGGTTTAGGCTGAGGGGTAGTGTTAGGGTGTGTGTGAGGGTTAGATTTACTGTTAGGGTTAGGATTAGCTTTAGGGTTAGTGTGAGGTCAGAGTTAGGGGGAGGGTTAGGGTTAGGGTGATGTTGATGGTGAGGGTGAGGGTTAGGTTTTGACTGAGTGTTAAATTTAAGTTTAGGGTGAGGTTTAGGGTTAGGGTGATGTTAAGGTGAGGGTGAGGTTTAAGGTGAGGGTGAGTTTTAGGGTGAGTGTGAGCGTTTCTGTGAGGGTGAGGGTTCGGGTGAGGTTGAGGGTAAGGGTATCATTGAGGGTTAGGGCTAGAGTGAGTTTTAGGCTGAAGGTGAGGGTGAGGGTGAGGGATAGGAAGAGGGTGAAGTTTAGGGTTACCTTAAGGGTTAAGGTGAGAGTTAGTGGGAGGGGGAAGGTGAGGGTGAGGATGAGGGTTACTGTTAGGATGAGGGTAAGTTTTTGTTTTAGCCTGAGGGTGAGGGTGAGGGTCAGGGTGAGGGTTAGG
This sequence comes from Dipodomys merriami, assembly GCF_024711535.1. Taxonomy (NCBI): domain Eukaryota; kingdom Metazoa; phylum Chordata; class Mammalia; order Rodentia; family Heteromyidae; genus Dipodomys; species Dipodomys merriami. Next base: position 2,302,771 of record NW_027202349.1, on the reverse strand, counting down.
GTTAGGATTAGGGTGAGGGCTAGGGTGAGTTTGAGGGTTAGGTTGAGGCTGAGGATGAGGGTTTCGGTTAGGTTAGGGTTAGGGTTAGGGTTAGGCTGAGGATAAGGGTGAGTTTGAGATTTAGTGTGAGGGTTAGGTTTGGGTGAGGCTTAGAGTTAGGATTAGGGTGAGGGTTCGAGTTCGGCTTAGTGGTTGGTTTACTGTTAGTGTTAGAGTTAGTGTGAGGATAATGTTTAGGGTGAGGTTAGGGTGAGGGTAAGGTTTAGTTTTAGCATTAGTGTTAATGTGAGAATTGGTTGAGGGTGAGCGTGAGCATGAACGTGAGGGTTAGTGTTAGTATTAGGTTTGGGGTTAGTGTTAGGCTGAGGGTGAGTTTGAGGGTGAGGGTGAGGTTGAATTTTAGGTTTAGGTTTAGGGTGAGGGCTAGGATGAGGGTGAGGGTTAGCGTGAGGGTGAGGATGAGTTTTTCGGTTACGTAAGGGTTATGGTTAGGATTAGGTTGAGGATTAGGGTGAGTTTGAGTGTTGGGGTGAGGGTTAATGTTATGGTGACGGTGAGGGTTAGGGTTAGGGTTCGGGTTCGGGTTAGGGTGATGTTTAGGGTGAGCGTGAGTGTTAATTTGAAGGTTAGGCTGAGGGTTAGGGTTGGGGTACTGGTAGGGTTAGGTTGAGGGTAAGGTTTAGGATGATTGTTAGGGTGAGGGTGAGGGCTAGGGTTATGTTTAGTGTTAGGGTGTGGGTTAGGGTTAGTGTTAGGGTGAGGGTTAGTGTGAAGTTTAGGGTTAGGGTTAGGGTTTGGGTTAGGGTGAGGTATAGGATGAGGGTAAGGTTTAAGGTGAGGGTTAGGTTAGGGTGAGGGATATGGTTATGGTGAGGGTAAGGTTTAGGGTGAGGGTTAGGTTAAGGGTGAGGGTTAGGGTTAGCATTAGGGTTACAGTGAAGGTTATAGTTAGGGTTTGGGTTCGGGTTAGGGTTAGGGATAGGATGAGTATTAGGGTTAGGGCTAGGTTTAGGGTGAGGGTTAGGCTGAGGGGTAGTGTTAGGGTTAGTGTGAAGGTTAGGTTTACAGTGAGGGTTAGGATTAGGGTTAGGGTTAGTGTGAGGTAAAGGGTTTGGGTGGGGGTTAGGGTTAGGGTGAGGGTGAGGATAGGAAGGTGGGTTAGAGTTAGGGTTACGGTGAGGGTGAGGGCTAGGGTTTGGGTGAGTGTGAGGGTTTGGGTTAGGTAAGTGTTAGGGTTAGGGTGAGGATTAGGAAGAGGATGAGGATGAAGTTTAGGGTTAAGGTTAGGGTTAGGGTGAGGGTTAGGGTTAGGGGGGAGTTTTGGGTTAGGGTGATATTTAGGGTTCGGGTTTGGGTTAGGGTGAGGGTAAGTGTTCCGGTGAGGGTGAGGGTAAGGGTGAGGGTTAGGTGTGGGTGAGCATTAGGGTTAGCATTAGGGTTAGGGTGACCGTGAGTGTTACGGTAAGGGTGAGGTTTAGGGTTAGGTTTAGGCTGAGTGTTAGTGTTAGTGTTAGGGTTAGGGTTAGTTTGAGGGTTAGGTTTAGGGTGAAGGGTAGGGTTAGGTTTAGGGTGAGGGTTAGGGTTAGTGTGAGGGTAAAAGTTAGGGTTAAGGTGAGGTTTAGGGTTAGGGTGAGTGTGAGGGTTAGGGTGAGTGTGAGGGTGAGGGTGAGGGTTTCGGGTCGGAAAGGGTTATCTTTACTGTTAGGGTGAGCATTAGGTTGGTGGTGAGGGTTAGGTTGAGGGTTAGGGTTAGGGTGAGGATTAGGGTTAGGGTTAGAATGAGGGTTAGGGTTAGGGTGATGTTTAGGGTGAGGCTGAGGCGTAGGGTGGGGATGAGTGTTCGAGTGAGGGTTCATGTGAGGGTGAGGGTTAGGTTGTGGTTTAGGGTTACGGTTAGGGTTAGGGTTAGAGTGATGCTTAGGTTGAATGTGAGGGTTAGGGTTAGGGTTACGGTGAGGTTTAGGGTTAGGTTTCGGGTGAGGGTTAGTTTGAGGGGTAGGAGTAAGTTTAGGGTGAGTGTTAGGGTTAGTGTGAGGGTTAGGCTTAGGATTAGGGTTAGGGTAATTTTGAGGATAAAGGTTAGGGTGATGTTTAGGGTGAGGGTGAGGGTTAGGGTTAGGGTTAGGTTTAGAATTAGGTTGGGGTTTACGTTTAGGGTGATGTTTAGTGTGAGGGTTGTTATTGTGATGATGAGTGTTAGGATTAGGGTCAGGGTGAAGGTTAGGGTTAGGATTAGGGTTAGTTTTAAGGTAAGGCTGAGAGTGAGGGTGAAGGTGAGGGTGAGGGTTAGGGTTATTGTTAGGATGGGGGTTAGGGTTTGTGTGAGGGTTAGTGTGAGGGTGACTGTTAGGGTTAGGGTGAAGTTGAGGGTGAGTGTTAGGATTAGGATTACGATTATGATGAGTTTTAGGGTTAGGGTTAGGGTTAGGGTGAGAGTTAGGGTTAGTATTAGGGTTAGGGTTAGGGTTAGGGTAATTGTTAGGGTTAGGGTTAGGGTTAGGGTGAAGGTGAGGCTGAGGGTTAGAGTTAGGTTTATGGTTAGGGTTAGGGTGAGGGTGAGTGCTAGTGTGCGGCTTAGGATTAGGGTGAGGGTGAGGGTGAGGGTTTCGGTTAGGGAAGCTTTAAGGTTATTGTTAGGGTGTTGATAAGGTTGAGGGTGAGGGTTAATGTGAGGGTTAGGGTTAAGGCGGAGGTTAGTGTTAGAGTTAGGGTGAGGGTTAGGTTTAGGATGATGTTTAGGGTGAGGGTGAGGGTTAGGGTGAGTGTTAGGTTTCAGGTGAGGTTGAGGGTTAGGGTGTGGGTGAGGTTTATGGTGAGGTTGAGGGTTAGGGTTTGGTTTAGGTTGAGGGTTAGGGTTAGGGTTAGTATTAGGGTGAGGGGTAGTGTGAGTGTTAATGTTAAGGTTAGTGTGACGGTTAGGGTTTGTGTGAGGGTTAGGGTTAAGATTAGGGTTAGGGTTAGGATAAGTGTTAGGGTGAGGGTTTGGGTGAGTGTGAGGGTTAGAGTGAGGGTTAGGGTTAGGGTTAGAATTAGGTTGAGGGTTAGGGTTAGGGATAGGGTAAGGTTTAGGATTAGGATGAGGGTTATGGTTAGGGTTAGGGTTAGGGTGAGGGTGAGGTTGAGTGTTCGGGTTAGGTTTAGGGTTATGGTGAGGCTGAGAGTAAAGGTTAAGTTTAGGATTAGGGTTCGGGTTAGGGTTAGGGTTAGTCTTAGGGTGAGGGTGAGGGTGAGGGTTACCCTGAGGGTTATGGTTAGGGTTAGCGTGATTGTTAGGGTTACGGTGATGATTAGTTTGAGGGTGAGGGTTAGCATTAAGGTGAGGGTTAGCATGAGGTTTAAGATTATGGTGTTGTTGAGGGTTAGGCTTAGGGTTACGTTGAGTGTTATGGTGAGGGTTAGTATTAGGGTGAGTTTTAGGGTTAGCATTAGGGTGAGGGTGAGGGTTAGTGTTAGGGTGAGGTTTAGGGTTAGGGTGAGGGATAGAGTTAGGGTTACTATTAGGGTGAGCGTGAGAGTTAGGGTGAGATTTAGTTTTAAGGTGAGGGATAAAATTATGTTGAAAGTAAAGGCTGCGTGAATGTTAGGGTGAGGTTGAGGGTTAGGGTTAGCATTATGGTTAGGGTGAGGGTGAGGGTTAGGGTGAGGATTTGGGTTTCGGTTAGGGATAGGGTGAGTATTAGTGTTAGGTTGAGGGTTAGGGTGAGGGTGAGGGTGAGGGTGAGGGTTTATTTTGGGTAAGGGTTAGGTTTAGGGTGAGGTTAAGGGTGAGGTTTAGGGTTAGAGTGAGGGTTAGGTTTAGGAGTAGGCTGAGGGTTCGGTTTAGGGTGATGTTTAGGGTGAGAGTGAGCGTTAAAGGGGAGGTTTAGTCTGAGTGTTATGGTTAGCGTTAGGGTGAGGGTGAGGGTTAGGGTTAGGGTGAGGAAGGTTAGAGTGAGGGGGAGGGGGAGGTTGAGGGTTAGGGTTAGGGTCAGGGTTAGGTTTAGGTTGAAGATTAGGTTTAGGGTTAGGGTTATGGTGAGGGTAATTTTGAGGGTTAGGGTTAGAGTTAGGGTTAGGCAGAGAGTGAGGTTGAGTGTGAGGTTGAGGGTTAGGGTGAGGGCTAGGGGTAGGGTTACTGTTAGTGTGAGGTTGAGGGTGAGGAGTATTTTTAAGTAAGGGGTAGCGGTAGGGTGAGGATTAGGGTTCGGGTGAGGGTGAGGGTTCGAGTGAGGGTGAGTGTTAGGGTGTGGGTGAGGATTTGGGTTAGTTTGAGGGTTAGCATTAGGTTTAGGGTGAGTGTGAGTGTGAGGGTTAGGGGTAGGGTTAGGGTTGGGGTGAGGGTTTGGATCGGGGTAAGGGTTAGTGTGAGGGTTAGGGTGAGGGTTTCTTTAGGTAAGGGATAGGGTTATGGTGAGCATTAGGGCGAGGGTGAGGTTTAGGTTGAGGGTTAGGGTTAGGTTGAGGGTTAGGGTTAGGGTTAGGGTGAGGATGAGAGTGAGGGTGAGGATCAGGGTTCGAGTAAAGGTGGGGGTTAGGGTGTGGTTGAGGATTAGGTTTAGGTTGAGTGCTAGCGTTAGGTTTAGGGTGAGTATGAGGGTGAGCATCAGGGGTAGTGTTACCGTTAGGCTGAGGGTTAGGATTAGGGTTAGTGTTAGGGTGAGGGTTATGGTGAGGTTTAGGGTTACGGTTAGGCTGAAGGTGAGGGTTAATGTGAGGGTAAGGGTGAAGGTTAGAGTTAGGGTTAGGGTTAGGTGAGGTTGAAGATGAGGCTTACGGTTAGGATTGGGGTTACGGTTAGGGTTAGGGTGAGTGTTAGGGTGAGGGTGAGGGTTCGGTGAGGGTGAGGCTTAGGGTTTGGATGAGGGTTAGGGTTTGGGTGAGGATTAGGGTTAGGGTTACTGTAAGGGTTAAGTTGAGGTGAAGGGTTATGGTGAGGTTTAGTGTGAGGATGAGGGTTAGGGTTAGGGTGAGGTTTAGGGTGAGAGTTAGGGTGAGGTTTAGTGTTGGTGTTAGGGTTAGGGTAAAGGTGAGGTATGGGGTGAAGGTTAGGTTTAGGGTTAGGGTTAGGGATAGTGCTAGGGTGAGAGTGAGGGTGAGGGTGAGTGTTAGGGTTAGGTTTAAGGTTAGAATTAGGGTGAGGGTGATGGTTAGGATTAGGGTTAGGATTAGGTTTAGGTTGAGGGTGAGTGTTAGGGTTAGGGTGAGCATTAGGCTGGGGGTTAGTTTTAGGGTTAGTGTGAACATTAGGGTTAGTTTTAGGGTTAAGACGAGGTTTAGGGTTAGGTTTAGGGTTAGGATAAGGGATAGGCTGAGGGTTAGGGTTAGGGTTCCTGTGAGGGTTAGGTTTAGGGTTAGGGTTATGGTTAGGGTGAGGGTAAAGTTAGGGTGAGGGTTAGGGTTAGGGTTATGCTGAGGGTTAGGTTTAGGTTTATGGTTAGGATTAGGGTGAAGGTTAGGGAGAGGGTTAGGTTTAGGGTTAGTGTTAGAGTGAGGGTTAAGGTGTGGGTAAGGGTTAGGGTGAGGGTTAGGGTGAGGGTGAGGGTTAGGTTGAGGGTTAGGGTGACGCTGAGGGTTATGTTTAGCATTAGTGTAAGGGTGAGTGTGAGGCTTAGTGTGAGGTTTAGAGTTAAGGTTAGGGATAGGGTGAGGATTAGGTTTAGAGTTAGGTTTAGGGTGAGGGTTAGGCTGAGGGGTAGGGTTACTTTTAGAATGAGGTTTAGGTTTAGTGTGAGGTTTACGGTTAGCGTTAGGGTGAGGGTAAGTTTTAGGGTGAGGGTTAGGGTTAGGTTGAGTGTGAGGGTGAGGGTGAGGGTTAGGGTGTGTGTGACGGTTAGGGTTAGTGTGAGGGCTAGGTTTCGGTTTAGGGTTTGGGTTCGGGTTAGGGTGAGGGTAAGGGTTATGGTTAGGTTGATGCTGATGGTGAGCGATAGATTTAGGGTTATGGTTAGGGTGAGGTTGAGGGTTAGGGTTATGGTGAGGGTGAGGGCTGAGGTGAGGATGAGGGTTAATGTGAGGGTGTGGGTGATGGTAAGGATTAGGAATAGGGTTAGGGTTAGGGTTAGGCTGAGGGTGAGGGTGAGGGTGAGGCTTAGTGATAGTGTTAGGCTTAGGGTGAGGGTTACGATTACTGTGTAGGTTATGGTTAATGTTAAGTTTAGGTTTAGTTTGAGGTTGAGGGTTAGGGTGAGGGTTCGGGTGAGGGTGAGGGTTAGGGTTAGGGTTAAGATTAGAGTGAGGGCTAGGGTGAGCGTGAGGATTAGTGTGAGGATTAGGGTGAGGTTTTCTTTTAGGTAAGAGATAGGGTTATGTTGAGGATTAGGGCGAGGGTGAGATTTAGTTTGAGGGTTAGAGTTAGGGTGAGGGTGAGGGTGAGGATTAGGGTGAGGGTTAGGGTGAGGGTGAGCGTTAGTGCTAGTGTTAGGGTTAGAGTCAGGGTGAGCGTTAGGGTAAGTGTGAGTGTTTAGGTGAGTGTGAGTGGGAGTGTGAGGATTAGGGTTAGGGTTAGGGTGAGAGTTAGGCTGAGGGTGTGGGTGAGGGTTAGTTTTAGGATTAGGGTTAGGGTTTGTGTTAGTCTTAGGGTGAGGCTTCAGGTTCGGGTTCGGGTTAGGGTTAGGTTTATGTTGAGGGTTCGGGGTTGGGTTAGGGTTAGGGTTAGGATCAGTGTTAGGCTGAGGTTTAATATTAGGGTTAGGGTTCGGGTTAGGGTTAGTGTGAGGATTAGGGTTTGGGTTAGGGTTAGTGTGAGGGTTAGGTTGAGGGTGAGGGTGTGGGTTTAGTTTAGGTAAGGTTTTGGGTTAGGTTAGTGTGAGGATTAGGTTGAGGGTGAGGATTAAGGTGAGGGTTTGGGTTAGGGTGATGTTTAGGGTTTGTGTGAAAGTTCGAGTGAGGGGCAGGGTTAGGGTTAGTGTTAGCGTGAGAGTTAAGGTTAGGCTTAGGGTTAGGGTGAGGGTTATGATGAGGTTGAGGGTGAGGGTGAGGTTGAGTGTTAGGGTGAGGGTTTGGTTTAGGATTAGGGTTAGTGAGAGGTTTAGGGTGAGGGTGAGTGTTAGGTTTAAGGTTAGGGTTAGGGTGATGTTGAGTTTTAGGGTAAGGGTTAGGGATAGGCTTAGGGTGAGATTTAGGGTTAGTGTGAGGGTTAGGGTTTGGGTTAGTGTTAGGCTGAGGGTCAGGGTTTGGGTGAGGGTTAGGGTGAGTGTGAGGGTGAGGGTGAGGGTGTGTGTGAAAGTTAGGTTTAGCGTGAGTGTTAGGGTGACGGTGAGGGTTAGAGTGAGGATGAGGGTTAGGCTTAGGGTTAGGTCGAAGTTGAGGTTTAGGGTTAGGATTAGGGTAAGGGTGAGTGTTAGGGTGAGGGGTAGCGTTAGGTTTAGGGTGAGGGTTAGGGTTAGGGTGAGGGTTAGGGTTAGTGTGAGGGTTACGGTTAGGATTAGAGTTAGGTTTAATGTGAGGACAACAGGGTGATGATTAGGGTGAGTGTGAGGATTAGGGTGAGGTTTAGGGTGAGGTTGATAGTTCAGGTGAGGGTGCGGGTGAGGATTAGTGTTAGGGTTAGGGTTATAGTCAGGGTGAGGGTGTGGGTGAAGGTTAGGTTTAGGATTAGGGTTAGGGTTTGGCTGAGTGTGAGGTGAGAGTGAGGGTTAGGGTTGGGTGAGGGTTAGGTTTAAGGTTAGGGTTAGGGTTATGGTGAGGGTTATGTTTAGGGTTTGGTTTAGGATGAGGTTCAAGCTGTGGGGTAGGGTCAGGTTTAGGGTGAGTGTTAGGGTTAGTGTGAGGTTTAGGGTTAGGGTTACGGTAAGGGTTAGGGTTAGGGTAAGGGTTAGGGTTAGGATGAGGGTAAGGTTTAGGTTGACGGTTAGGGTTCGTGTGAGGTTTAGGGTTAGGGTTAGGGTAAGGGTTAGTTTTAGGGTTAGGGTGAGGTGAGTGTGAGGGCAATGGTGTGTGTGAGGGTTAGGGTTAGGGTTAGAGATAGGGTGAGGATTAGGTTTAATGTGAGGGTTAGGTTTCGGGTTAGGGGTAGGGTTAGGGTGAGGGTTATTGTGAGGGTGAAGGTTAGGGTGGTGTAGAAGCTTCAGGTGAGGATGTGGGTTAGGGTTTGTGTGAGGGTTAGTGTTAGTGTGAGGGTTAGTGTTATGGTTAGGGTTACGATGAGGGTAAGGGTTAGGATTAGGTTGAGGCTAGGCTGAGGGTTTGGATTAGGGTTAGGTTTAGGGTGAAGGTTAGGGCTCGTGTGAGAGTTAGGATTAGGGTTAGGGTTAGGGTTACGGTGAGGATAAGGGTAGGGGAAGGGGGAGGGGGAGGGGGAGGTTTTATGTTAGTGTTAGGGTTAGGTTTAGGGTGAGGGTGAGGGTGAAGTTTAGGTTTAGGGTGAGGGTTAGGATTAGAGTGAGGGTTAGTGTTAGAGTTGGCGTTTGGGTGAGGGTTATGGTGAGGGTAAGGGTTAGGGTTGGTGTTAGGGGTAGTATTAGGGTGAGGGTGAGGATGAAGGTTAGGGTTAGGATGAGGGTTAGGATTAGGGTGGGTGTTAGTGTTAGGGTTAAGGTGAGGGTGAGGGTTAGGGTGAGGGTTACGTTTAGGGTTAGGGTTAGGGTAAGGTCTAGGGTGAGGTTGAGTTTTAGGGTGAGGGTGAAGGTAAGGTTAGGGTGAGTGTGATGGTGAGGGTGAGTGTGAGGATTAGGGTTAGGGTGAGGGTTAAGGTTAGGGTTAGGGATATGGTGAGTGTGAGCGTTAGGGTGAGGGTGAGGTTTTGGTTGAGGGTGAGGGGGTGTGTGAGGGTTAGGGTGAGGGTGTGGGTGAGGGGTAGGTTTAGGATTAGGGTTAGGTTTAGGGTTAGGCTAAGGGTGCGTGTGAAGGTGAGGGTGAGGGTTAGCGTTAGGTTGAGGGTGAGGGTGAGGGTTACGGTTAGGGTTAGGGTTAGTGTTAGGATGAGGGTTAGGCTGTGGAGTAGGTTTAGGGTTAGTGTGAGGGTTAGGGTAGTGTGAGTTTTAGGGTTAGGGTAAGGGTTAGGATTAAGTAAGGGTTATGGTGAGGGATAAGTTGAGGGTGAGATTTAGGGTGAGGAATAGGGTTAGAGTTTGGTGAAGGTTTGGGTTAGGGTGAGTGTGAGTCTTAGGGTTAGGGTTACGGATAGGGTGAGGATTAGGTTTAGGGTTAGTGTGAGGTTGAGGGATAGGGTGAGGGTTTGGGTTAAGGTTAAGTATAGGGGGACGATTTGGCTTAGGTTTAGGTTAAGGCTGAGGGTTAGGCTGAGGGGTAGGGTTAGGGTTAGGGTGAGGGTTAGGTTTAGTGTGAGTGTTAGTGTTAGGGTTATGGTGACAGTAAGGTTTAGCGTGAGGTTTAGGGTGAGTGTGAGTTTTAGGGTTAGCATTAGGTTTAGGTTTAGGGTTAGGATGAGTGCTGGGTTAGGTGTAGGGTTAGGGTTAGGGTGAGGGTGAGGGTTAGAGTTAGGGTTAGATGAGGGTTAATGTTAGGGTGAGGGATAGGATGAGGATGAGGGTTAGGATGAAGGTGAGGTTTGTGTTTAGGTAAGGGTTAGGTTTAGGCTTAGGGTGAGGATTAGGGTGAGGGTGAGCTGTAGGGTTAGCATTTGGGATAGGGAGAACGTTAGGTTGAGGGTTAGGTTTAGGGTAAGGGTGAGGGTTAGGTTTAGGATTAGGGTTAGGGTTAGGCTTATGGTGAGGGTGAGGGTGAGGGTTAGGGTTAGGATATGGGTTAGCGTTAGAGTTAGTGTGAGTGTTAGGGTGAGGACGAGGGTTCGGGTGATGTTGAAGGTTAGAGTGTGGGCGACGGTCAGGGTTTGGGTGAGGATTAGGGTTACGGTTAGGGTTATGGTGCGGGTAAGGTTTAGGGTGAGGTTTAGGGTGAAGGTGAGGGTTAGGGTTAGCATTAGGGTTAGGGTGAGGGTTAAAGTGAGAGTTAGGGTTAGGGTGAGTGTGAAGGTGAGGGTGAGGATTAGTGCTAGGGTTAGGGTTAGGTTTAGGGGTGTTGTGAGGGTGAGGGTTAGGGTTAGTGCTAGTGTGAGGGTTAGGTTTAGGGTGAGGGTTAGGTTTAGGGTGAGGGATAGGGTTAGGTTGAGTGTGAGGGTGAAGGTGAGGGTTAGGGTGAGGGTGAAGGTTAGGGTTAGTGTGAGGGCTAGGTTTCGGTTTAGGGTTTGGGTTCGGGTTAGGGTGAGGGTAAGGGTTAGGTTTAGGGTGATGTTTATTGTGAGGGTGAAGTTTAGGGTGAGGGTGAGTGTTAGGGTGAGTGTTCAGGTTCGTGTGAGGTTTAGAGTTAGGGTGATATTTATGGTGAGGTTTAGGGTTAGGTTAAGGTTTAGGCTTCGGGTGAGTGTGAGAGTTAGGGTGAGGGTGAGTTTGAGGGTCAGGGTGACTGTTAGGGTTAGGTTTAGTGTGAGGGTTAGTGTTAGGGTGAGGATTAGGTTTAGGGTGAGGTTTAGGGTTATGGTAAGGGTTAGGGTGAGAGTTAGGGTTGGGTTTGGGTGAGGGTCAGGGTGAGGGTTAGGGTTAGGATGAAGGTTAGGGTTAGGGTGAGGGTTAGGGATAGTGTTAGGGTGAGAGTTAGGGTTAGTGGGATGTTTATTGTGAGGGTGAGGGTTAGGGTGAGGGTGAGTATTCGTGTTAGAGTGAGGTTTCGGGTTCGGGTGAAGGTTATGGTGTGGTTGAGCGTTAGGCTTAGGGTGAGTTTTAGGGTGTGGATGAGGTTTAGTTTTAGTTTTATGGTTAGGGTTAGTGTTAGGGTTAGGTTTAGGGTTAGTGTGAGAGTTAGCTTGAGGTGTCGGGATTGGGTTAGGGTGAGGGTTAGGGTTAGGGTTAGGGTTAGTGTGAGGATAAGGGTTAGGGTGATGTTGAGGGTTAGGGTTAGGTTTCGGATGAGTTTGAGGGTGAGTTTTAGGATTAGGAATAGGTTTAGGGTTAGGGTTAAGCTGAGGTTGAGGGTCAGGGTGAGGTTGTAGTTTAGGGTTAGGGTTAGGGTTAAGTTTAGTGTGAGGCTTATGGTTAATGTGAGGGTAATGTTTAGGGTTAGGGTTAGGGTTAGGGTGAGCGTAAGTTTTAGGGTGAGGTTTAGGGTGAGGGTGAGCTTTAGGGTTAGGTTTAGGTTTAGGGTGAGGCTTAGCGTTTGGGTGATGTTTTGGGTGAGGGTGAGGATGAGGGTTCTGGTCAGGGTGAGGGTTCGGATATGGGTGAGGGTTAGGGTGACGGTGAGGGTTAGGGTGAGGGTTGGGGTTAGGTTTAGAGTTAGGGTTAGGGTGCTCGTTAGGGTTACAGTTAGAGTGAGATGTATTGATAGGGTTAGGATGAGGGTTAGGTTTAGTGTGAGGGTTAGGGTCAGGTTTAGGGTTAGTGTGAGGATAAGGTTTAAGGTGAGGTTTAGATGAGGGTAAGGTTTAGGGTTAGCCTTAGGTTTGGGGTAAGGTTCAGGGTGAGGGTTAGCGTTAGGGTGAGTGTTAGGGTTAGTGTTAGTGTGAGGGTTAGGGTTAGGGTGAGGTTTAGGGTGAGGTTGAGTGTTAGTGTGAGGGTGAGGGTGAGGCTGAGGTTTGAGGTGAGGGTGAGGGTGAGGGTGAGGGTGAGGGTGAGGGTGAGGGTGAGGATTAGGGTTAGGGTTATGGTTAGGGTAAAAGTGAGGGTGAGGGTTAAGTTAGGATTAGGGTTAGGGTTAGGGTTATGCTAAGGGTGAGGGTGGAAGTGCATCGTGAGGGTTAGTGTGAGGGTTTGTGGTAGTGTGAGGGTTAGTGTGATGGTGGGGTCAGGGTGAAGATGAGGTTTAGGGTTAGGATTAGGGTTAGGGTGAGTTTTAGAGTTAGGGTTAGGGTTAGGTTTAGGGTTAGGGTCAGGATGAGGGTGAAGCTTAGAGTAAGTTTTAGGGTTAGGGTTAGAGTGAGGTTGGGGTTGAGGTTTAGGTTTAGGATTAAGGTTAGGTTTAGGGTAAGGCTGAGGGGGAAATTTAGGTTGAGGGTGAGGGTTAGGGTTAGGGTTAGGTTTAGGGTGAAGGCTACGATGAGGGAGAGGGTTAGGGTCAGGGTTAGGGTGAGGATTTCAGTTATGTAAGGGATACGGTTAGGGTGAGGATTCCGGTGATGGTGAGGGTTAAGCTGAGTTTAGGTTTAGGTTGAGTCATAGGGTTAGGGTTAGGGTGAGGTGTAGGGTTAGTGTGATGTTTAGGGTGAGGGTGAGGTTGAGGCTTAGGGTGAGGGTGAGGGTTATGATTAGGGTTAGGGTGAGTGTAAGGGTGAGGGTTAGGATTAGGAATAAAGTTAGGGTTAGGTATAGGCTGAAGGTGAGGGTCAGGGTGAGGGTGAAAGTTAGGTTTAGGTTTAGGATTAGGGTTAGGGAGAGTGTTGGGCTGAGGGTGTGTGTTTAGCTGAGGGTGAGATTTAGGTTATGGGTGAGCGTTATGTTTAGGGTTAGGATTAGGGTTCGGGTAGGGGTTAAGTTTATGGTGAGGGTAAGGGTTAGGGTGAGGTTTAGTGTGAGGATGTGGGTTAGGGTTAGTGTTAGGACTAGGGTGAGGGTTAGTTTGAGGTTTAGGGTTAGGGTTATGTTTAGGGTGAGGGTGAGATATAGGGTGAGGGTTAGGGTTAGAGTGAGGGATATGGTTAGGATTAGGGTTAGGGTGAGGGTGAGGGTGAGTGTTAGGTTTAGGTTTAGTGTTGGAGTTAGGGTCAGGCTGAGGGTGATGGGGATGGTGAGGGTGAGGATTAGGGTTAGGATACGGGTTAGGGTTAGGGTTAGGGTGAGGGTTAGTCTTAGGGTTAGGGATAGGATAAGGGTTAGGCTGACGTTTACGGTTAGGATTAGTGTGAGAGTTAGGTTTAGGGTCAGGGTTAAGGTCAGGTTTAGGGCTAGGATAAGGGTTAAACTGAGGGTTATGGTTAGGATTAGTCTGAGGGTTAGGTTTAGTGTTAGGTTCAGGGGTACGGTGAGGGTTAAGGTTAGGGTGAGGGTTAGGGTGAGGGTGAGTGTTAGGTTTGGGCTGAGGATTAGGGTGAATGTTGGTTTAGGGTTAGGGTTAGGGTCAGGGTTAGGGTGTGGGTAAGTGTTAGGGTGAGGGATTGGTTGAGGTTGAGGGTTAGGGTTAGGTTGAGTGTAAAGGTTATGGTGAGAATTAGGGTGAGAGTGAGGGTTCAGTTTAGCATTAGGGTTAGAGTGAGGGTGAGGGTTAGGGTGAGTGTTTGTGTTAAGTTTAAGGACAGGGAGAGGATTAGGGTTATGGTTTGGTTTAGCGTGAGGGTTAGGCTGAGGGGTAGGGGTAGAGTTAGTGTTTGGGTTAGGTTTAGTGTGAGGGTTAGGGTTAGGGTTAAGGTGACAGTAAGGGAAAGGGTTAGGGTGAGTGTAAGGTTTAGGGTTAGAATTACGGTTAGGGTTAGTGTTAGGATGAGGGTTGGGTTAGGTTGAAGTTTAGGGTGAGGGTGAGGCTGAGGGTTAGGATTAGGGTTAGGGTGAGGGTTAGTGTTAGGGTGAGGGCTAGGGTGAGGGTGAGGGTTAGGGTGAGGTTGAGGGTGAAGGTAAGGTTTTTGGTTAGGTATAGGTTACGGTTAGGGTTAGGGTGAGAATTAGGGTGAGGGTATGGGTTAGGTTTAGGTTTAGGGTTAGGGTGAGGGTGAGTGTTAGGGTTAGGGTTAGTGTGAGGGTTAGGGTTATGGTGAGGTTAGGGTTAGGGTGAGGGTTAGGGTTAGGGTTAGTTTGAGGGTTATGGTTAGGGTGATGTTTACTGTGACGGTGAGGGTTAGGGTGAGGGTGAGTGTTCGGGCGAGACTTAGGGTTAGGTTTAGGGTTACGGATAAGGTTAGGTTGAGTGTAAGTGTTAGGATGAGGGCTAAGGTGAGTGTGAAGGTTAGGGTTAAGGTGAGGGTTACGGTTTGGGTTAGGGTTAGGGTGAGGTTGAGGGTTAGGGTTTGGATGAGGGTTAGGCTGAGGGTTAGGGTTAGGTTAGGGTGAGGGTTAGGGTTAGGGTTAGGGTTAGGGTGAGGGTTAGGCTGAGGGTTATGTTTAGGGTTAGTGTGAGTGTTAGGTTTAATGTTAGGGTTTTGGTTAGGTTGAGGGTAAAGGTTAGGATGAGGGTTATGGTGAGGGTGGTGGTTAGGGTTAGGGTGATAGTTAGGGTGAGGGTTAGGTTTAGGGTTATGGGTAGAGTTAGGGTGAGGGTTAGGGTGAGGGTTAGGTTTAGGGTTATGGTTAGGGTGAGGTTTAGGGTGTGGGTAAGTGTTAGGGGAGGGTTAGGATGAGGGTGAGGGTTTGGGTTAAGGTTAGGGATAGGGTGAGGATTAGGTTTCGGGTTAGGTTTAGGGTGAGGGTTAGGCTGAGGGGTACAGTTAGGATTTGTGTGAGTTTTAGGTTTAGTGTGAGGTTTAGGGTTATTGTGAGGGTTAGGTTTACTTTAAGGGTTAGGGTTAGGGTTAGGCTGAGGGTGAGTTTTAGGGTTAGCATTAGGTTTAGGGTTAGGGTAAGGATGAGGGTTAGGGTGAGGGTGAGTTTGAGGTAGAGGGTGAGGATGAGTGTTAGGTTTAGGTTTAGTGTGCCGGTTAGTGTTAGGGTGAGGGCTAGGTTTAGGGTGAGTGTTAGGGTTAGGGTAAGGTTTAGGGTGAGGTTTAGGTTTGGGATTGGGTTAGGGTTAGTGTCAGGGTGAGGGTTAGGGTTAGGTTTAGGCTTTGGTTTAGTGTTAATGTTAGGTTGAGAGTTAGGGTTAGCCTGATGTTTATTGTGATGGTGAGGGTTAGGGTGAGGGTGAGTGTTGGTGTGAGTGTGAGGGTTCAGGTGAGGGTGAGGGTTAGGGTGTGGTGGAGTTTTAGGGTGAGGATGAGGGTTAGGGTTAAGGTGAGGATGAAGGTTAGGGTGAGGCTTAGGGTTAGGGTTAGGTTTAGGGTGAGTGTGAGGGTTAGGGTTAGTGTTAGGTTTAGGGTTAGGATAAGGGTTAGGCTGAGGGTTAGGTTTAGGGTTAGTGTGAGTGTTAGGTTCATGGTTAGGGTTTGGGTTAGGTTGAGGGTAAAGGTTAGTTTGAAAGTTAGGGTGAGCGTGAGGGTTAGGGTTAGGGTGAGGGTTAGGATGAGGGATAGGTTTAGGGTTATGGTTAGGCTTAGGGTGAGGGTTAGGGTGAGGATTAGGTTTGGGTTAGGGTTGGGGTGAGGATTAGGGTGTGGGTAAGTGTTAGTGTGAGCATTAGTGTGAGGATGAGGGTTAGGGTTACGGTGAGGGTAAGGGTTAGGGTGAGGGTTAGGGTGAGGGTGGGGGTTAGGGTTAGGATTAGAGTTAGAATTAGGGTTAGGCTGAGGGTGAGGGTGAATGTGAGGTTAAGGGTTAGGGTTAGGGTGATGGTTAGGGTTAGTGTGAGGGTTAGTCTGATGTTTAGGGTCAGAGTGAGAGTGAGGGTTAGAATCAGGGTGACTGTGAGGGAGAGGGTTAGGGTTAGGATTAGGTTCAGGGTGAGTTTTAGGTTTAGGGTTAGGTATAGAGTTACGGTTATTATTAGGGTTAGGGTTAGGGTTAGGGGGAGGGGAGGGGGAGGGTTTCGGTTAGGTAAGGGTTAGGATTAGGTTGAGGATTAGGGTGAGGGTGAGGGTTAAGCTGAGGTTAGGTTTAGGGTGAGGGTTAGGGTTAGGGTTAGGGTGATGTTTAGGGTGAGGGTGAGGGTTAGGGTGAGGATGAGGCTTAGGGTGAGGGTTAGGGTTAGGGTTAGTGTAAGTGCGAGGGTCAGGGTGAGTGTTAGTGTTAGGGTGAGTGTTAGGGTTAGGGTGAGTTTTAGGGTTAGCATTAGGTTGAGGGTTAAGTTTAGGTTGATGTTTATTTTGAGGGTGCGTGTTAGGGTTAGGGTGATTGTTCGGGTGAGTTTGAGGGTTAGGATGAGGGTGAGGGTTAAGGGTTAAAGTTAGGGTTAGGTTGGGGGGTTAGGGTTAGTTTTAGGGTGAGGGTAAGTTTTAGGGTGAGGGTGAGAGTGACGTTTAGGGTGTGGGTGAAGATTAGGGTTAGTGTGAGGTTTAGGTTTAGGGTTAGGGTTAGGGTTATGGTGAGGGTAAGGGTTAGGGTTAGGGTGATGATGAGGGTGAGGGTTTCGGTAAGGGTGAGGGTGAGTGTAAGTGTTAGGCTGAGGATTAGAGTGAGGGTGAGGTTTAGGGTTATTTTTAGGGTTTGGATTATGATGAGGGTGACAGAGAGGGTTAGTGGTTAGCGTTAGGGTTAGCGTTAGGATTAGGGTGAGGGTGAGGGGGAGGGGGAGTGTTAGGTTTAGTGTAAGTTTGAGGGTAAGGGTTAGGGTGAAGGTTTGGGTGATGGTGAGGGTTAGCGTTAGGATTATGTTTAGGGTTATGTTTAGGCTGAGGGGGAGGGGGAGGGGGAGGTTGAGGGTAAGGGATAGGTTTAGGGTTAGGGTGAGGGCTAGGGTGAGTGTGAGGGTTAGTGTGAGGGTGGGGGTGAGGGTTTCATTTACCTTAGGGTTAGGGTTAGGGTGAAGTTTAGGTTGAGGGTGAGGGTAAAGCTGAGGTTAGGGTTAGGTTGAGGGTTAGGGTTAGGTTTAGGGTGAGGGTGCATGTGAGGGTTAGGATTAGGAATAGGGTTAGCGTTAGTGTTAGGCTGAGGGTAAGGGTTAGGGTGATGTTAAGGGTGAGGGAGAGGGTTAGGATGAGGGCCAGGTTTAGGCTGAGGGCTAGGGTGAGGGAGAAGTTTAGTGTGGGGTTTACGGTGAGGGATTCTTTTAGGTAAGGGTCAGGGTTATGGTGAGGATTAGCGTGAGATTGAGGGTTAGGTTGAGGGTTATGGTTAGGGTTAGGTTTAGGGTAAGGCTTAGGGCTTCAGTGATGTTTAGGGTGAGGGCGAGGGTTAGGGTGAGGATGAGTGTTCGGGGAAAGGTGAGGGTTCGGGTGAGGGAGAGTGTTAGGGTTTGGGTGAGGATTAGGGTTAGGGTGAGGGTTAGTGTTAGGGTTAGGGTTAGTGGGAGGGTGAGGGTTAGGGATAGTTTTAGCATTAGGTTGAGCGTTAGGGTTAGGGTTAGTGTTAGGGTGAGGGTTAGGGTGCGGGTGCGGGTTATTGTGAGGGTGTGCGTGAGGGTTAAGGTTAGGTTTAATATTAGGGTTAGGGTCAGGGTTAGGTTGAGTGTTATGTTGAGGATGAGGGTTCGGGTGAGGGTGAGGTTGAGGGTGTGGGTGAATGTTAGAAATAGGGTGAGAAATAAGGTTAGGGTTAGGGTTAGTGTTAGGGTTATTGTGAAGGTATGGGTTAGGGTGAGGCATAGTGTGAGGATGAAGGTTAGGGTTAGTGTTAGGGTTAGGGTGAGTTTTAGGGTGAGGCTTAGGGTTAGATTTAGGTTTAGGGTGAGATTGAGGTATAGGGTGAGGGTTAGCGCTATGGTGAGGGTTAGGGTGAGGGTCAGGGTGAGTGTTAGGTTTAGCGTTAGGGTGAGGGTGAGGGTTAGGAATAGGGTAAGGATTAGGGTTAGGATGAGGGTGAGGGTGACATTAAGGGTTAGGGTTAGGGTTAGGGTGAGGGTTAGGTTTAGGGTGAGGGTGAGGGTGGGGGTTAGGGTTAGGTTTAGGGGTAGGGTGAGGGTTAGGCTGAGGGTTAGGGTTAGGGTTAGTGTGAGGGTTAGGTTTAGGGTTAGGGTTTGGATTAGAGTGAGGGTTAGGGTTATTTTTAGGGTTAGGATAAGGGTTAGGCTGTGGGTTAGGGTTAGGGTTAGTGGGACTGTTAGTTTTATGGTTAGGGTTTTGGTTAAGTTGAGGGTAAAGGTTAGGGTGAGGGTTAGGGTGAGGGTGAGGGTTAGGGTTAGGGTGAGGATTAGTCTGAGGGTTAGGTTTAGATTATGTTTAGGGTAAGGGTGAGGGTTAGGGTGAGGGTTAGGTTTAGGGTTAGGCTTAGGGTGAGGTTTAGAGTGTAGGTAAGGGTTAGGGTGAGGGTTAGCATAAGGGTGAGATTTGGATTTTGGGTGAGGCTAAGGGTTAGGGTGAGGGTGAGGGTGAGGGTGAAGGTTAGGGGTAGCATGAGGGTTAGGGTGAGGTTGAGGGTTAGGGTTAAGTTTCGGGATAGGGTGAGGATTAGATTGAGAGTTAGATTTACGGTGAGGGTTAGGCTGAGTGGTAGGTATAGGGTTAGGTTGAGTGTTAGGTTTAGTGTGAGGGTTAGAGTTAGGGTTAGGGTGAGGGTAAGGGTTAGGGTGAGGGTGAGTTTTAGGGTTAGCATTAGGTTTACTGTTATGGTTAGGGTGAGGGTTAGGGTTAGTGTGAGGGTGAGCGTGAGGTTGAGGGTGAGGCTTAGTGTTAGGGTTCGTGTGACGGTTACTGTTATGCAGAGGGTTAGGTTTAGAGTGAGGTTTAGGTTTAGTGTAAGGGTTTGGTTTAGGGTTAGGGTTAGGGTGAGGGTCAGGTTTAGGTTGAGGTTTAAGGTTACGGTGAGGGTTAGGGATAGGGTTAGGTTGAGGGTAAGTGTTAGGATGAAGGTTAGGGTGAGTGTGAGGGTTAGGTTTTGGGTTAGGGTTAGGGTTAGGGTGAGGTATAGGGTTAGGATTAGTTTTAATCTGAGGGTTAGTGTTAGTGTTCGGGTGAGGGTTAGGGTGAGGATAAGGGTTAGGGTGAGGGTTAGGGTGAAGTTGAGGGGTAGGTTTAGCATTAGGGATAGGGTGAGCGTTAGGGTGAGGGTTAGGTTTAGTTTGAGGGTGAAGGTTAGGTTAAGGGTTAGGTTTAGGATTAGGCTTAGGGTGAGGGTGAAGGTGAGGGTTAAGTTTATGATAAGGGTTAGGGTTAGATTTAGTGTGAGTGTTAGGTTGAGGATGAGGGTTCGGGTGATTGTGATGGTTAGGTTGTGGGCGAGGGTTAGGTTTACGGTGAGGATTAGTGTTGGGTTACGGTTAGGGTTATGGTGAGGGTAAGGGTCAGTGTGAGGTTTAGGGTGAAGGTGATTGTTAGGGTTAGCGTTAGGGTTAGGGTTAGGTTTAGGGTTATGGTGAGGGTAAGGGTTAAGGTTAGGTTTAGTGTGAGGGTTAGGGTTAGGGTAAGGGTTAGGGTGAGTGTTAGGGTTAGGGTTACGGTGAGGGTGAGGGTCAGGGTGAGGGTTAGGTTTAGGTAGTGGGTTAGGGTTAGGCTGAGGGGTAGGGTTAGGGTGATGTTTATTGTGAGGGTGAAGTTTAGGGTGAGGGTGACTCTTAGGGTGAGGATGAGTGTTTGGTTGAAGGTTAGGGTTTGGGTGATTTTTAGGGTGAGGTTTAGGGTTAGGGTAAATTTTAGGCTTCGGGTGAGTGTGAGGTTAGGGTGTGGGTGAGGGTTTGGGTTAGGTTGACGGTGACGGTGAGGTTTGGGGTGAGGGTGAGGGTTATGGTTAGGTTTAGGGTGAGGGATAATGTGAGGGTGAGGGTTAGCTTGAGGGTGAGGGTGAGGGTCAGGTCTTCGTTTAGGTAAGGGTTAGCGTTAGAGTTAGGGTGAGGATTAGGGGAGGGTAAGGTTTAGGTTGAGCTGTAGGGTTAGGGTGAGGGTTAGCGTTAGGGTTAGGGTGAGGATTTGCGTTACTTTGATGTTTAGTATGAGGTTGAGGGTTACTATTAGGGTTAGCACTAGGGAAAGGGTTAGGGTTAGGGTTAGGGTTAGGGTGAGGGTTAGCGTGCGCGGTAGGTTTAAGGTAAGGGTGAGGTTAAGGGTTAGTGTGAGGGTAAGGGTTAGGGTTAGAGTTATTGTTAGTGTGAGGATAAGTGTTAGGGTGAGGGTTAGGTTGAGTGTGAGTGTTAGGTTTATCGTTGGGATTAAGGTGAGGGTTAGGGTGTGGGTTAGGGTTAGGGTTTGGGTTAGGGTGAGGGTGAGGGTGAGGGTGAGTGTTATGGTTAGGTTTAATGTTGGAGTTAGGGTTAGCCTGAGAGTGATAGGGATGGTGACGGTGAGGGTTAGGGTTAGGATACTGGTTAGGGTTAGGTTTAGGGTGAGGGTTAGTGTTAGGGTTATGCTTAAGATAAGGGTTAGGCTGACGGTTAGTGTTAGGATTAGTGTGAGAGTTAGGGTTAGGGTCAGGGTTAAGGACAGGTTTAGGGTTAGGATAAGTGTTAGGCTGACAATTATGTTTAGGATTAGTGTGAGGGTTAGGTTTAGTGTTATGTTATGGGGTAAGGTGAGGGTTAAGGTTAGGGTGAGGGTTAGGGTGAGGGTGAGTGTTAGGGTTGGGTTGAGGATTAGGGTGAATGTTGGTTTAGGGTTAGGGTAAGTGTCAAGGTTAGGGTGTGAGTAAGTGTTAGGGTGAGGGATTGGTTGAGGGTGAGGGTTAGGGTTAGGATGTGAGTGTAAGGGTTATGGTGAGGATTAGGGTGAGGGTGAGGTTTCGGTTTAGCATTAGGGTTAGGGTGAGGGTTAGGGTTAGGTTGAGTTTTTGTGTTAAGTTTAAGTACAGGGTGAGGTTTAGGGTTTTGTTTTGGTTTAGCGTGAGGGTTAGGCTGAGGGGTAAGGTTAGAGTTAGTGTTTGGGTTAGGTTTAGTGTGAGGGTTAGGGTTAGTGTTAAGGTGACAGTAAGGGTTAGGGTGAGGGTTAGGGTGAGTGGAAAGTTTAGGGTTAGAATTACGGTTAGGGTTAGTGTTAGGATGAGGGTTGGGGTTAGCGTGATGTTAAGTTTGAGGGTAAGTGTTAGGGTGAGGTTGAGGGTGAGGGTTAGGCATAGGGTGAGGGTGAGTGTGAGGGTGAGGTTTAGGATTAGGGTTAAGTTTACGGTTAGAGTTAGGGTGAGGGTTAGGTTTCGTGTGAGGGTTAGGATTAAGTTTGGGAGAGGGTAAATATTAGGGTGAAGGTGAGGGAGAGATAGAGGGTTATGATTTGCGTGAGTGTTAGTGTGAGGGTTAGGGTGAAGGTTAGGGTTACAGTTAGGGTTAGGGTGAGGATGAGTGTTAGGGTTATGGTTATGGTGGTGGATTAGGGTTAGATTGAGGGTTAGGGTGAGGGAGAGGGTGAGGGTGAGGGTTAGGGTTAGTGTTAGTGTGAGGATAAGTGTTAGGGTTAGGGTTAGTGTGAGGGTGAGGTTTAGGTATAGCGTTAGGGTTAGGGTTAGGGTTAGGGTGAGGGTTAAGGTTAGGGTTAGGGTGAGGGTTAGGGTTAGGGTGATGTTTAAAGTGAGGTTGCAGGTTAGGGTAAGGGTGAGTGTGAATGTGAGGGTTAGGTTGAGGTTGCGGCTGAGGGTGAGGTTGAGGGTGATGGTTTGGGTTAGCGTTAGTGTGAGGTTTAGGGTTAGGGTTAGGATTAGGGTCAGGGTTAGTGTTTGGCTTAGAGTGAGGGTGTAAGTGAGGGTGAGGGTTAGCATTAGGGTGAGAGTTAGGGTTAGGGTGAGGGTTAGGGTTAGTGTGTAGGTTAGGGGAGGGTGAGGGTTAGGTTGAGGTGTAGGATTAGGGTGAGGGTTAGGGATAGGGTGATATTTAGGGTGAGGTTGAAGGTTAGGGTGAGTGTGAGTGCGAGGGTGAGGGTGAGGTTTAGGGTTAGGGTTGGTTTTAGGGTGAGGGTGAGGGTGAAGGTTATGGTTATGGTTAGGGTTAGGGTAACTTTTACGGCTAGTGTGAGGGTTATGGTTAGTGTTAGGGTTAGGGTTAGGGTGAGGATAAGGGTTAGGGTGAGGGTTAGGGTGAGGGTGAGGGTTAGGGTTAGGTGAGGGTGACGGTTAGGGTTTGGGTGATGTTTAGGTTGAAGTTTAGTGTGAGGATTACGGTTCGGGTGAGGGTGAGGCTTCAGGTGAGGTTGAGGGTTATGGTGTGGGTGAGGATTAGGGTTAGGGTGAGGGTTAGGGAGAGGGGTAGGGGTAGGGGTAGGGTGAGATTTAGGTTGAGTGTGAGGGTTAGGGTGAGAGTGAGGGTAAGGGTTATGGTTAGGGTTAGGGTTAGGTTGATGGTGAGGGTGAGGGACAGTGTTAGGATTAGGGTTAGGTTTAGGGGTATTTTGAGGGTGAGGGTGAGGTCGAGGATTAGGGTTAGGGTTAGTGTGAGGGTTAGAGTTAGGGTCAGGGTTAGGTTTAATTTGAGGGTTAGGGTTAGGGTGAGTGTTAGGGTGACCGTGAGAGTTAGGGTGAGGGTGAGGGTTAGGTTTAGGGTTAGGGTTAGGTTGAGGGTTAGGGTTAGGGCTAGGGTGAGAGTTAGGTTGAGGTGTCGGTTAGGGTTAGGGTGAAGGTTAGGGTTAGTGTTAGGATTAGTGTGAGGATAAGGGTTAGGGTTAGGGTTAGGGTGAGGGTGAGATTTAGGTTTAGCCTTAGGGTTAGAGTTATGTTTATGGTGAGGGTGAGGGTTAGGTTTAGGGTGAGGGTTAGGGTTAGTGTGATGTTTAAGATGAGGTTGAGGTTTAGGGTAAGGGTGAGTGTGAGGGTGAGTTTTAGGTTGAGAGTGCGGGTGAAGGTTAGGTTGAAGGTGATGGTTTGGGTTAGGGTTAGGGTGAGGTTTAGGGTTAGGGTTAGGATTAGGGTTAGGGTTACGTTTAGGCTTAGAGTGAGGGTGAAAGTGAGGGTGAGGGTTAAGATTAGGGTGAGGGTTAGGGTTAGTGTGAGGGTTAGGGGAGGGTGAGGGTTAGGTTGAGGTATAGGGTTGTGGTGAGAATTAGGGTTAGGGTGATATTAAGGGTGGGTGAGGGTGAGGGTTAGGGTTAGTTTTAGTGTGAGGGTGAGGGTGAAGGTTATGGTTAGGGTTAGGTTTAGGGTAAGGTTTACCGCTAGTGTGAGGGTTATGGCTAGTGTTAGGGTTAGGTTTAGTGTGAGGATAAGGGTTAAGGTGAGGGTTAGGGTGAGTGTTAGGATTAGGGTTAGGGTGAGTGCTAGGGTTGGGTGAGGTTTAGGGTGAGGTTTAGGGTGAGACTGAGGTTTCGTGTGAGGGTGAGGTTTCAGGTGAGTTTGAGGGTTAGGGTGTGTGTGAGGATTAGGGTTAGGGTTAACATTAGGTTTAGAGTTAGTGTGAGGGTTAGGCTTAGGTTTAGGGTTAGGCTTTGGGTTAGGTTTAGGTTTAGGGTTAGGATGATTTTTAGAGAGAGGGGTAGGGGTAGGTTTAGGGTGAGGTTTGGGGTGAGAGTGAGGATTAGGGTGAGACTGAGCGTAAGGTTTAGGTTTAGGGTTAGGTTTAGGGTGAGGATGAGGGTGAGGTTCAGTGTTAGTATTAGGGTTAGGGTTAGGGTTATTGTGAGGGTGAGGGTGAGGGTGAGGGTGAGGTTTATGTTGAGGGTTAGTTTTAGGGTAAGGGTTAGGGTGAGGGTTAGGGTTAGAGTGAGGGTCAGGGTGAGGTTTGGGGTTAGGTAGGGGGTTAGGGTTAGGCTGAGACGTAGGGTTAGTGTGATATTTATTGTGAGGGTGAGGGTTCGGTTGAAGGTTAGGTTTAGGGTGATGTTTAGGGTGAGGTTTAGGGTTAGCATAAGGTTTAGGGTTCGGGTGAAATTTTCGGTTAGGTTAAGTGTTAGGGTGACGGTGAGGGTTAGGGTGAGTTTGAGGGTTAGGGTTAGGTTTCAGGTGAGGGTTAGGATGAGGGTTAGGGGGAGGGTTAGGTTTAGGGTTAGGGTGAGGTTTAGGTTTAGGCTGAGGGTTAGAGTTAGGTTTAGGGTGAGGGTAAGGTTTATGGTGAGGGTTAAGTTGAGGGTGAGGGTGAGGGTGAGGGTGAGGGTTTCATTTAGGTAAGGGTTAGGGTTAGAGTTTGGGTGAGGATTAGGTGACGGTGAGGGTTAGGTTGAGGGGTAGGGTTAGGGTGAAGGTAATGGTTAGGGTTAGGGTGACGGTTACCGTTAGAGTGATATTTAGTATGAGGGTGAGTGTTAATGTTAGGGTTAGCGTTAGGGAAAGGGTTAGGGTTAGGGTTAGGGTGAGGGTTAGGGTTAGAGTTAGGTTTAGGGTTAGGGTGAGGGTTAGGGTTAGTCTGAGGGTAAGGGTTAGGGTTAGAGATAGGGTTAGTGTGAGGATAAATGTTAGGGTGAGGGTTAGGTTGAGTGTGAGGGTTAGGTTTATCGTTAGGGTTAGGGTGAGGGTTAGGGTTTGGGTTAATGTGAGGGTTAGGTTTAGGTTGATGTTTAGGGCGCGGGTGAGGGTTAGGATGAGGGTGAGGTTGATGTTAGGTTGAGGGTGACGGTGAGGGTGAGGGTTACGGTTAAGGTTTAGGTTTGGGTGAGGGTGAGGTTTAGGGTTAGGGTGAAGGTTAGGGTTAGTGTTTGGGGTAGGGATAGGGTTAGGGAACAGATGAGGGTAAGGGTTATGGTGAGGGTTAAGGTGAGTATAAGGTTTAGGGTTAGGGTTAGGGTGAGTGTTAGTGTGAGGGTTAGGATTAGGGTTGAGTTAGTGTGAGGGTCAGAGTGAGGGTTACGATTAGGTTGAGGTTTAGTTTTATGGTGAGGGTTAGGGATAGTGTTAAGGTGAGAGTTAGGGTTAGGGTGATTTTTATTGTGAGTGTGAGGGTTAGGGTGAGGGCGAGTCCTCGGATGAGGGTGAGGGTTTGGGTGAGGGTGAGGGTTAGGGTGTGGTTGAGGGTTAGGGTTAGGGTGAGTGTAAGCGTGACGTTGAGTTTTAGGGTGAGGCTGAGGGTTAGTTTTAGGGTTAGGGTTAGGGTGAGGTTTAGGGTTAGGGATTGTTTAGGGTCAGAGTTAGGGTGAGGTGTCGGGATTGGGTTAGGGGGAGTTTAGGGTTAGTGTGAGGGTTAGGGTTGGTTTAGGGTGAGGGTAAGTGTGAGGATAAGGTTTAGGGTGTAGGTTAGGTTGAGCGTGAGGGTTAGGGTTAGCGTTAGAATTATGGTGAAGGTTTGGTTTACGGTGATGTTTAGGGTGAGGTTGAGGGTTAGTTTCAGGGTGAGGGTGAGGGTATGGTTTAGGGTGAGGGTGAGGGTGAAGGTGAGGTTGAGGATTAGGGTTAGGGTTAGGATTAGGATGAGGGTGAGGATTAGGGTTAGGAATAGGGTTAGGATTAGGTTTAGTCTGAGGGTGAGGGTCAGGGTGACGGTGAAGGTTATGGTTAGAGTTAGGGTGAGGACAAGTTTTAGGGTGAGGGTTAGGGTGAGGGTTAGAGATAGGGTTAGGGTTAGGGTGAGGATTAGGGTTTGGGTGATGTTTAAGGTGAGGGTTAGCGTTAGGTTTAGGGTTATTGTGAGGGTGAGGGTTACAGGTAGGGTTATGGTTAGGTTTAGGGGTAGGTAGGGTGAGGGTTAGGGAGAGGGATAGGGGTAGTGTTCGGGTGAGGTTTAGGGTGAGTGTGAGGGTTAGGGTTAGGGTTAGGTTTAGGGTGAGGGTAAGTGTTAGGGTGAGGGTTAGGGTGAGGTTGAGGTTTAGGGTTAGGGTAAGGGTTAGGGTGTTATTGTTTGCGTGATGTTTAGGGTGAGGTTTAGTGTAAGGATGATGGTTCAGGTGAGGGTGAGGGTTCAGATGAGGGTGAGGGTTAGTGTTAAGGTTAGTTTATGGTGAGGATTAGGGTTAGAGTTAGGGTTAGTGATAGGGTAAGGGTTAGAGGGAGGTTTGGGGTGAAGGTTCGGTTGAGCGTGATAGTAATGGTTAGCATTAGGGTTAGGGTGAGGGTGAGAGTTAGGTTTAGGGTGAGGGTTAGTGTGATTGTGAGGGTAAGGGTGAGGGTTAGGGTTAGGGTTAGGATTCGGGTTAGGGTTAGGCTGAAGTTGAGGGTGAAAGTGAGGTTGAGGTTTAGTGTTAGGGTTAGGGTTAGTGTAAGGGTGTGATTTTGAGGATCAGGATGAGAGTGAGGGTTAGAATGAGGGTGAGGGTGAGAGTGAGGGTCATGGTTAGGATTAGTTTTAGGGTTAGGGTTAGGCTGAGGGTGAGGGTGAAGGTTAGTGTTAGGCTATGGTTAGGGTTAGGGTTATGGTGAGGGTTATGGTGAGTGTGAGCGTTATGGTTATGTTTAGTGTTTGGGTTAGTGTTAAGGTTAGGGTTAGGGTTATGGTTAGGGTTAGGATTAGGCTGATGGTTACGGTTTGGGTGATGTTTAGGGTGAGGGTGAGGGTCAGTGAGAGGATGAGGGTTCGGGTGAGGGTTCGGGTTCGGGTGAATGTGAGGGTTAGGATGTGGGTGAGGATTAGGGTTAGGGTTAGCTTTAGGTTTAGGGTTAGTGTGAGGGTGAGCGTTAGAGGTAGGGTTAAGGTTATGTTGAGGGTTAGGGTTAGGGTTGGGGTTTGGGAGACGGGTAGGGAGAGGGGTACGGGTATGGTTAGTGTGCGGTTTAGGGTGAGTGTGAGTGTGAGGGTGAGGGTGATGGGGAGGGTTAGGTTTAGGGTTAGGTTTAGGGTGAGTTTGAGGGTTAGGGATAGGTTTAGGTTTAGTGTTAGTGTTAGGGTGAGTGTCAGTGTATGGGTTCGGGTTCGGGTTCGGGTTCAAGTTAGGGTGTGGATGAGGATTAAGGTTAGTGTGAGGATTAGGGTTAGGGTTAGGGTTAGGGTTATGGGTGAGGGTAAGGGTTAGTTTGAGGATGAGTGTTAGGGTTAGGATTAGGGTGAAGGTGAGGTACAGGGTGAGGTTTAGAGCTAGGGTCAGTGTTAGGGATACGTTTAGGGTTAGGGTGAGAGTGAGGGTGACTGTTATGGTTAGATTTAGGGTTAGAGTTAGGGTGAGGGTGAGGGTGAGGGTTAGGATTAGGGTTAGGATTATGGTTAGGCTGAGGGTGATGGAGAGGGTGAGGGTGAGGGTTAGGGTTAGGATGAGGGTAAGGGTTCGGGTTAGGGTTAGCGTAAGTGTTAGGGTGAGGGTAAATATTTGGGTGAGGGTTAGGGTGAGGGTGAGGCTGAGCGTTAGATTGAGGGTAAGGTGAAAGTTAGGTTTATAGTTAGGTTTTTGGTGAGTGTTAGGTTGTGGGTAAGTTTAGGGTGAGGGTTAGGGTGAGGGTGAGTGTTAGGGTTCGGGTGAGGGTAAGGGTAAGGGTGAGGGTTACGGTGAGAGTGAGGGACAGGGTGAGGTTTTGGGTTAAGGTTAAGGATAGGGTGAGGATTTGGGTTAGGGTTAGGTTTAGGGTGGGGGTTAGAGTGAGTATGAAGTTTAGGGTTAGAATTGGGTTTAGGGTTAGGGTTAGGATGAGTGTTAGGGTTCGGTTTATGGTTAGGGTTAGGGTGAGGGTGAGGGTTAGTGCTAGGGTTAGGGTGAGGGTTAGTGTTAGGGTCAGTGCTACGGTGAGGGTGAGGGATAGCGTGAGGGTATGGGTGAGGGTGAAGTTTTTGGTTCGGTAAGGGTTAGGGCTAGGTTTAGGGTGAATATTAGTGTAAGGGTGTGGGTTAGGGTAGGGTTAGTGTTAGGGTTCGTTTGAGGGTGATGGTGCGGGTGAGGGTTAGTGTTAGGATGAGGGTTAGGGTGAGGGTGAGGGTGAGGGTGAGTGTTAGGGTTAGGGTTATTTTGAAGTTTAGGGTTACGGTGATTTTTAGGGTTAGGTTGGGGGTTAGGATTAGGGTAAGGTTTAGGGTGAGGGTTAGTGATAGGATGATGTTTAGTGTGAGGGTTAGGGTGAGCGTGAGAGTTAAATCAGAGTTACAGTTAGGGTTCGGGTTAGGATAGGGTTAGGGTGAGGGTGAGGGTGAGTTTTAGGGTTAGGGCTAGGGTGCGGGATAGGGTGAGCGTTAGGGTTAGGTATAGGGTTATTTTAAGGGTTAGGCTGAGGGTAAGGTTTAGGGTGAGGTTTAGGGTGAGGGTTAGGTTAAGGGTGAGGGTTAGGGTTAGCATGAGTGGTAGGGTGAGGGTGAGAGTTAGGGTGATGATTAGGAATAGGGTGAGGATTAGGCTTAGTGTGAGGGTTAGGGTTAGGGTTAGTGTGAGGAAAAGGGTTAGAGTGAATGTTAGGTTGAGGGTGAGGTGTAGGGTTAGCGTTACGGATAGGGTGAGCGTTAGATTGAGGGTTAGGTTAAGGGTTAGGGTTAGGGTTAGGGTTAGTGTGAGTGTTAGAGTGAGGGTAGGGTTCAGTTATGGTGAGGGTTAGGGTGTGGGCGAGGGTTATGTTTAAGGTGAGGATTAGGGTTAGAGTTAGGGTTAGGGTTATGGTGAGGGTAAAGGTTTGGGTGAGGTTTAGGGTGAGGGTTAGGGTGAGGGTGAGAGTTAGGGTTAGCATTAGAGTTAGGGTGAGGATGAGGGTTAGGATGAGGGTTCGGGTGAGGGTTAGGTTTAGGGTTAGGGTTAGGGTGAGGGTGAGGGTGAGGGTGAGGTTTAGTGTTAAGTTTTGGGTTAGGGTTAGGCTGAGGGTTAGGGTTAGGGTGATGTATATTATGAGGGTGAGGGTGAATGTTAGGGTGAGGGTGAGGGTCCGGGTGAGTGTGAGGGTTAGGGTGTGGTTGAGGGTTAGGTTTAGGGTGAGGATTAGGGTGACGGTGAGGGTTAGATTTAGGTTTACGGTTATGGTGAGGTTTAGGTTTAGGGTTAGGTTTGGGGTGAGAGTTACGGTGAGGTGTATGGATAGGGTTAGGGGGAGGGTTAGTGTGAGGGTGAGGGTTAGGGTTAGCGTTAGGGATAGGGTGAGGGTTAGGGTTAGGGTGAGGGTGAGGGTTAGGTTTATGATATGGGTGAGGGTTAGGTTTAGTGTGATGTTTAGGGTGAGGTTTAGGGTTAGGGTGAGGGTTAGCTTTCGGGTGAGGGTGAGGTTTAGATTGTGGGTGAGGGTTAGGTTTAGATTGACTGTTAGGGTGACTGTTATGGTTAAGTTGAGGGTGAGGATTATGGTTAGGTTTAGGGTGACGGTGAGGGTTAGTGTGAGAGTTAGGGTGAGAGTTAGGGTGAGGGGTAGGGTTAGGGTTAGGATGAGCGTTAGGGTTAGTGTTAGGGTTTGGGTTAGGGTTAGGGTGAGTGTTAGAGTTAGGGTGATGGGTAGGGTGAGGTGTAGATTTAGTGTTAGGGTGAGGGCTAGGATGAGGGTGAGGGTTAGGTTGAGGTTGAGGGTGAGGGTGAGGTTTTCGGTTAGGTAAGGGTTAGGGTTAGGGTTAGGGTGAGGGTTAGAGTGATGGGTAGGTTTAGCATTAGGGTGAGGGTGAGGGTTAGGGTTAGGGTGAGGGCTAGGGTGAGGTTTAGGTTGAGGTTGATGGTGAGGGTGAGGATGAGGTTTTTGGTTAGATAAGCTTTAGGGTCAGGTTCAGGGTGAGAATTAGGTTTAGGATGAGGGTTAGGATTAGGGTAAGGATTAGGGTTAGGGTTAGGGATAGGTTGATGTTTAGTGTGAGGGTTAGGGTGAGCGTGAGTGTTCAGGTCAGAGTTAGGGTTAGGTTTAGGGTTAGGCATAGGGTTAGGGTGATGTTTAGGGTGAGGGTGAGGGTGAGGGTTAGGGTTAGGGCTAGGGCGAGGGAAAGGGTGAGCGTTAGGGCTATGTTTAGGGTTATTTTAAGGGTTAGGGTGAGGGTAAGGTTTAGGGTGAGGTTTAGGGTGAGGGTTAGGGGGAGGGTGAGAGGCATGGTTAGCATGAGTGTTAGTGTGAGGGTGAGGGTTAGGGTGAGGGTTAGGAATAGGGTCAGGATTAGGTTAAGTGTGAGGGTTAGCGTTAGGGTGAGGGTTAGTGTGAGGATAAGGGTTAGAGTTAGGGTTAGGTTGAGGGTGAGGTGTAAGGTTAGCTTTAGAGATAGGGTGAGCGTTATGGATAGGGTGAGCGTTAGGGTGAGGGTTAGGTTTAGGCTGAGGTTTAGGGTTAGTTTTAGTGTGAGGGTTAGTGTTAGGGTGATGTTTATGGTGACGGTGAGGGTCAGGTTGAGGTTGAGGGTTAGGTTTAGGGTTAGGGTTAGGGTTAGGGTTAGGTTGAGTGTGAGGTTGAGGGAGAGGGTTAGGTTTCAGATTAGGGTTAGGGTTAGGGTTAGTGTGAGTGTTAGGGTTAGGATGAGGATTCAGCTTATGGTTAGGGTTAGGGTATGGGCGAGGGTTAGGGTTAGGGTGAGGATTAGTGTTAGAGTTAGGTTTAGGGTTATGGTGAGGGTAAGGTTTAGAGTGAGGTTTACGGTGAGGGTTAGGGTTAGGGTGAGAGTTAGGGTTAGCATTAGAGTTAGGGTGAGGGTGAGGATTAGGTTGAGGGTTCGGTTGAGGGTAAGGGTTAGGTTTAGGGTTAGGGTGAGGGTGAGCGTGAGGGTGAGGTTTAGTGTTAAGTTTAGTGTTAGGGTTAGGGTGAGGGTTAGGGTTAGTTTGAGGGCTAGGGTGAGGGCGAGGTTTAGGTTGAGGGTGAGGGTGAGGGTGAGGTTTTTGTTTAGGTAAGCTTTAGGTTCAGGTTCAGGGTGAGAATTAGGTTGAGATTGTGGGTTAGGGTTAGGGTTAGAGTTAGGGTGTGGGTGAGGGTGAGGGTGAGTGTTAGGATGAGGGTTAATATTAGGGTGAGGGTGTGGGTGAGGGTGAGTGAGAGGATTAAGGTTAGGTTTAGGTTTAAGGTTAGAGTGAGGGTTAAGTTGTGGATATGTGTTAGGGTGAGGGTTAGGGTGAGGGTGAGGGTTAGGGTTAAGGTGAGGGTAAGTGTTAGGGTAAGGTTTAGGGTGAGGGGGAGGCTTAGTGTGAGGGTTTGGGTAAGAGTAGGGTGAGGATTAAAGTTAGGGTTAAGTTTGGGGTGAGGGTTACGCTGAAGGGTAGGGTTAGGGTTAGAGTTAGGGTTAGGTTTAGTGTGGGGGTTAGGGTTAGGGTTAGGGTGATGGTAAGGGTTAGGGTGAGGGTTAGTGTGAGTGTGAGGTTTATAATTAGATTTAGGTTTAGGGTTAGGATGAGTCTTATTGTTATGTTTAGGATTAGGGTTACGGTGAGGGGGAGGGGTAGGGTTAGGGTGAGGGTTAGTGTTAGGGTGAGTGCTAGTGTGAGGTTGAGTTTTATGGTGGTAGTGAGGGTGAGGGTGAGGTTTTTGGTTAGGTAAGGTTTAGGGTCAGGTTCAGGGTGAGAATTAGGGTGAGGGTATGGGTTAGGGTGAGGGTTAGGTTTAAGGTGTTTAGAGTGAGAGTGAGGTTTAGGGTGAGGGTGAGTGTTCTGGTGAGAGTTAGGGTTAGGGTTAGGGACAGGCATAGGGTTAGTGTGAGGGTAAGGGTTAGGGTGAAGGTTAGAATGAGGGTGAGGGTTAGGGTTAGGGTGAGGGTTAGGGTTAGGTTTAGGGTTAGGTTTAGGGTCAGTTTGCGGGTTAGGGTGAGTGTAAGTGTTAGGGTGAGTTTTAGGGTGTGGTTGAGGGTTAGGGTTAGGAAGAGGCTAAGGTTTAGGGTGAGGGTTAGGGTGAGATTGAGAGTGAGGTTCAGCATTAGACTTAGGGTGAGGTTGAGGGTTAGGGTGAGGGTTCGTGTTAGGGTTGGGGATAGGATGAGGATTAGGGTTAGTGTGAGGGTTAGTGTTAGGTATAGTGTTTTAGTGAGTGTGAGGATAAGGGTTACCGTGAGGGTTAGGGTGAGGGTGAGGTGTAGGGTGAGTGTAAGTGATAGGGTGAGTGTTAGGGTGAGGGTTAAGTTTAGGGTGAGGGTTAGCGTTAGGTTTAGGGTGAGCATTAGGGTTAGGGTGATGTTTATGGTAAGGGTGAGGTTGAGGGTGAGAGTTAGGTTTAGGTTTAATGTTAGTGTTAGGGTTAGAGTGAGGGATAAGGTGAGGATTAGGGTTAGTGTGAGGTTTAGCGTTAGGATTGGGGTTAGGGTTAGTGTGAGGAAAAGGGTTAGGGTGAGGGTTAGGCTGAGGGTGAGGTGTAGGGTTAGCGTTAGGGATAGGGTGAGCATTAGGGTGAGGGTCAGATTTAGGGTGAGGGTGATGTTTAGGTTTAGGGTTAGGTCTAGTTTTAGGCTTAGGGTGAGGGTGAGGTTGAGGGTTAGGTTTAGGATGAGGGTTAGGGTTAGGGTAAGTGTGAGTGTTAGGGTGAGGATGAGAGTTAGGGTAATTGTGAGGT
Organism: Dipodomys merriami; assembly: GCF_024711535.1. Taxonomy (NCBI): domain Eukaryota; kingdom Metazoa; phylum Chordata; class Mammalia; order Rodentia; family Heteromyidae; genus Dipodomys; species Dipodomys merriami. The sequence goes on along the minus strand of NW_027202349.1, from coordinate 2,271,074 downwards.
TTAGGATTTGGCGAAAGTTAGTCTTAGGGTGAGGATTAGGGTTAGGATTAGGGATAGGGTTATGGTGAGGGTAAGGGTTAGGGTGAGTTTTGGGTGAAGGTGAGGGTTAGGGTTAGCGTTAGTGTTAGGATGAGAATTAGGGTGAGGGTTTGTGTTAGGGTTAGGGTGAGAATTAAGGTGAGAATGTGGGTTATGGTTAGGGTTAGGGTGAGGGTGAGTTTGGGGGTGAGGGTGAGTGCTAGGATGAGGGTTAGGTTTAGGGTAATGGTGTGGGTGAGGGTGAGTGTGAGGGTTAGTGTTAGGGTGAGGGGTAGGTTTACGGTGAGGTTTAGGGTTAGGGTGAGGTTTAGGGTTAGGCTTAGGGTGAGTGTTAGGTTTAGGGTGATATTTAGAGTGAGAGTGAGTGTTATGGTGAGGGTGAGTGTTCTGGTGAGAGTTAGGGTTAGGGTTAGGGACAGGGATAGGCTTAGTGTGAGGGTAAGGGTTAGGGTGAGTGTGAGGCTTAGGGTTATGGTGAGGGTTAGGGTTAGGGTTAGGGTGAGGGTTAGGGTGAGCGTTAGGTTTAGGGTTAGGGTTAGTTTGCGGGTTAGGATGAGATTTAGGGTGAGGGTGAGGGTTAGGTTTAGGATGTTGGTAAGGTTTCGAGTGAGGATTAGGGTGAGGGTGAGGGTTAGGGTTAGGGTTATGGATAGGGGGAGGATTACTCTTAGTGTGAGGGTTAGGGTTAGGATTTGTGTTTTGGTTAGTGTGAGGATAAGGGTTAGCGTGAGGGTTAGGGTGAGGGTCAGGTGTAGGGTTAGAGTTAGGGTTAGGGTGAGTGTTAGGGTGAGGGTTAAGTTTAGGGTGAGGGTTAGGGTTAGGTTTAGGGTGAGGATTAGGGTTAGGGTGATGGTTATGGTGAGGGTGAGCGTTAGGGTGAGGGTGAGGGTGAGGGTTTGGTTTAGGGTTAATGTTAGAGTTAGGGATAGAGTGAGGGATTGTGTGAGGATTAGGGTTAGTGTGAGGTTTAGCATTAGAATTAGGATTAGGGTTAGTGAGAGGATAAGGGTTAGAGTGAGGGTTAAGCTGAGTGTGAGGTATAGGGTTAGCATTAGGGATAGGGTGAGCGTTAGGGTGAGGGTTAGGTTTAGGGTTAGGGTGAGTGTTAGGTTTTGGGTTAGGGCTAGGTTTATTCTTAGGGTGAGGGTGAGATTGAGGGTTAGGTTTAGGATTAGAGTAACGGTTAGGGTCAGTGTGAGTATTAGGGTGCGGATGAGCGTTCGTGTAATGGTGAGGGTTAGGATGTGGGCTTGGGTTAGGGTTAGGGTGAGGATTAGGGTTAGGGTTAGGGTTAGGGTTATGGTGAGGGTAAGGGTTAGGGTGAGGTTTAGGTTAAGGTGGGGGTTATGGTTAGCGTTAGTGTTAGGATGAGGGTTAGCGTTACGGTTAGGGTTAGGTTTAGAGTGAAGGTCAGGGTGAGGGTGTTCTTTAATGTTAGGATTAGGATTAGGGTTAGGATGAGGGTGAGGGTGAAGATGAGGGTTAGGGTTAGGTTTACTGTGAGGGTTAGTGTTAGGGTGAGGGCTACGTTTAGGGTGAGGCTTAGGGTTAGGCTAAGGGTTGGTGTGAAGATTAGGGTTAGGGTTAGGGATAGGGTGAGAGTCAGGGTGATGTTTAGAGTTAGGTAGAAGTTTAGGGTTAGGCTGAGGGGTAGGGTTAGGGTGATGTTTATTGTGAGGGTGAGGGTTAGGGTGAGTGAGAGTGTTAGGGTGAGGGTGAAGGTTTGGGTGAGGATGAGGGTTAGGGTGTGCTTGAGGGTTAGGGTTAGGGTGACAGTGAGTGTTAGGGTGAGGGCGAGGGTTAGATTTAGGGTTAGGGTTAGGGTGATGGTGAAGGTTAGGGTTAGGGTGAGAGTTAGGGTGAGGTGTAGGGATAGGGTTAGGGTGAGGGTTAGGATGAGGGTGAGGGTTAGTGTTAGAGTTAGGGATAGGGTGACTTTTAGGGTGAGGGTTAGTTTTAGGGTGTGGGTGAGGTTAGGATGAGGGTAAGGGATAGGTTTAGCGTTAGGGATTGGGTTAGGGTTAAGGTTAGGCTGATGGCTAGGGTGAGGGTGAGGGTGAGGATGAGGGTTTCTGTTTTGTAAGGGTTAGGGTTATTTTTAAGGTGTGAAGTATGTTGAGATTGAGGTTTAGTGTGATCTTTAGTGTTAGAGTGAGGGTTAGGGTTAGGATTTGGGTGAGGGTTATTCTTAGGGTGATGTTTAGGGTGAGGTTTAGGGTTAGGGTGAGGGTTAGAGTTCAGGTGAGGGTGAGGGTTAGTGTGTGGGTGAGGGTTAGGGTTAGGTTGAGTGTTAGGGTGACGGTGATGGTCAGGTTGAGGATGAGGTTTATGGTTAGGGTTACGTTTAGCGTTAGGGTGAGGGTTGGGTTTAGGGTGAGAGTGAGGGTTAGGGTTAGGGTTAGTGTGAGGTTTAGTGTTAGGGTGAGGGTTAGGTTTAGGGTGAGGGTTTGGGTTAGGGTAAGGGATAGGGTGAGGGTTAGGGTTAGGGTTAGGGTGAGGGTCAGGGTGAGGGTTAGTGTTAGGTTGAGGGTTAGGGTTAGGGTAAGGGTTAGGGTTAGGGTTAGAGTGAGAGTTAGGGATAGGGTGATGTTTATTATAAAGTTGAGGTTTAGGGTGAGGGTGAGTGTTCGTGTGAGGGTTAGGGTGAGTGTGAGGGTGAGGGTTTGGGTGTGGTTGAGGGTTAGTGTTAGGGTGAGGGTTAGGGTGACGGTGAGGGTTAGGGTGAGGGTCATTGTTAAGTCTAGAGTTAGGGTTAGGTTGAGGTTTAGCTTTAGGGTTATGGTTAGGGTGATAGTTAGGGTGAGGTGTCGTCATAGGGTTAGGGTGAGGGTTAGGGTTAGTGTTAGGAATAGCCTTAGGGTTAGGGTTAGTGTGAGGATAAGGTTTAGGGTGAGGTTGAGGGTTAGGGTTAGCCTTAGGGTTAGAGTGAGGGTTGGGGTGAGGGTTAGCGTTAGGGCGAGGGTTAGGTTTAGGGTTAGGGTGAGGTTTAGGGTTAGGGTGATGTTTAGGGTGAAGTTGATGGTTAATGTGAGCGTGAGGGTGAGGGTTGGCGTGAGGGTCAGGGTGAGGGTGCGGTTAGGTTTAGGATTAGGGTGAAGGTGAGGCTGAGAGCTAGAATTAGGAATAGTGTTAGGGTTAGGGTTAGGCTGAGGGTGAGGGTCAGGGTGAGGGTGAAGTTTAGGTTTAAGGTTATAATTAGGGTTAGAGTGAGGATTACGGTTTTTGTGAAGGTTATGGTTAGGGTTACGATTAGGGATAGGTTGAGGGTAAGGGTTAGGGTGAGAGTTAGGGTTAGGGTTAGGATTAGGGTGAGGGTTAGGGCTTGGGTGATGTTTAGGGTGAGGTTGAGTGGTCGGGAGAGGCTGATGGATCGGGTGAGGTTGAGAGTGAGGGTGTGGGTGAGGATAAGCGTTAGGGTGAGGATTAGCTTTAGATTTAGGTTTCTTGTGAGGGGGAGGGTTAGGGGGAGGGTTAGGGTTTTGTTGAGGTTTAGGGTTAGGGAGAGTGGTAGGGTTAGGTTTAGGGTGAGTTTTAGGGTGAGTGTGATGGTTAGGGTGATGGTGAGTGTGAGGGTTAGGGTTAGGGTTAGGGTTAGGGTGAGTTTGAGGGTGAGGGTTAGGTTTAGGATTAGGGTTAGGGTTAGGGTTAGGGAGAGTGTTAGGGTGAGGGTGAGGGTGAGGGTGAGGTTGAGAGTTAAGGTGTTGGGGAGGTTTAGGTTTAGGGTAAGGATTAGGGTTAGTGTTATAGTGAGAGTAAGGGTTAGAGTGAGGTTTAATGTGAGGATGAGGGTAAGGTTAGTGTTAGGGTTATGGTGAAGGTTAGGGTTTGGTTTAGGGTTAAGGTGAGGGTGAGGTATAGGGTGAGGGTTAGGGTAAAGGTGAGGAATAGGGATAGGGTTAAGGTTAAGGTGAGGGTGAGGATCAAGTTTAGGATTAGTGTTAGGATTAGGGTTAGGCTGAGCCTGATATGGAGGATTAGACTGTGAGTTAGGTTTAGGGTGAGGGATAGGGTTAGGGCAGGGTGAGGGTGAGTGTTAGGATTAGGATTAGGGTTAGGTTGAGGGTTAGGGTTAGGGTTAGTGTAAGGGTTAGTGTTAGGGTTAGGGTTAGGGTTAGGGTGAGAATTAGGGTTAGGTTTAGGGTTAGCATAAGGTTTAGGCTGAGGGTTAGGTTTAGGGTTAGTGTGAGGGTTAGTTTTAGGGTTAGGCTAAGGGTTAGGGTGATTGTAAAGTCAGGGTGTGGGTTAGGGTTTGGGTATGTGTTAGGGTGAGGTTTAGGTTGAGGGTGAGGGTTAGGGTTAGGGTGAGGGTAAGGATTAGGGTGAGGGTTAGGGTGAGGTTGAGGGTTAGGGTTAGCATTAGGGTTAGGGTGAGGGTGAGGTTTAGGGTGAAGGTTTTGGTTATGGTTAAGGATAGGTTGAAGATTAAGGTTAGGGTTAGGTTTAGGGTGAGGGTTAGGTCGAGGGGTAGGTTTAGAGTTAGTTTGAGGGTTAGGGTTAGTGTGAGGGTTAGGGTTAGGGTTAAGGTGACGGTAAGGTTTAGGGTAAGGGTTATGGTGAGTGTGAGTTTTAGGGTTAGCATTAGGTTTAGCGTTAGTGTTAGGATGAGGGTTAGGGTTAGGATTAGTTTTAGGGGGAGGGATAAGGGGAGGGTTAGGGTTAAGGCTGGGGTGAGGGTTAGAATTAGGGTGAGGGCTAGTGTGAGGTTGAGGTTTAGGGTGAGGTGAGGGTGAGAGTGAGGTTTTCGGTTATGTAAGGGTTAGGGTTAAGGTTAAGGTGATGATTAGGGTGAGGATGTGTGTTAGGTTTAGGTTTAGGGTGAGGGTGAGGGTGAGGGTTAGGGTTAGGGATAGTGTGAGGGTTAGGGTTAAGGTGAGGGTTAGGGTTAGGGTGATTTTTTGTGTGAGGGTGAGGGTTAGGGTGAGGTTCAGTGTTCGGGTGAGAGTTAGGTTTAGGGTTAGATTGAGGGTTAGGATTAGGATTAGGGTTAGGATTAGCGATAGGCTGAGGGTTAGGGTTAGGGTTAGTGTGACGGGTAGGGTTAGGGTTAGTGTTAGGGTTATGGTGACGGTTAGGTTTAGGGTTAGGATAAGGGTTAGGCTGAGGATGAGGATTAGGGTTAGTGTGAGTGTTAGGTTTAGGGTTAGGGTTTGGATTAGGTTGAGGGTAAATTTAGGGTGAGGGTTAGGATGAGGGTGAGGTTTAGGGTTACGGTGAGGATTATTGTGAGGGTTAGGTTTAGGGTAATGGTTAGGATTACGGTGAAGTTTAGGATGAGGGTTAGGTTTAGGGTTAGGGTGAGTGTGAGGGTTAGGGTGAGGGTGAGGGTGAAGTTTAGTGATAGGATCAAGGTTAGGTTTAGGGTTAGGGTGAGGATGAGGGTGAGGGTGAGGGATAGGGTTATGGTAAGTGTGAGGGCTAGGTTTAGGGTGATGGTTAGGGTTAGGGTAAGGGTTAGGGTGAGGGTTAGGGTTAGGGTGAGGTTCAAGGTGAGAGTTAGGTTTAGGGTGAGTGTTAGGTTTTGGGTGAGGGTTAGGTTTAGTGTGAGGTTTAGGGTTAGCGTTAGGTTGAGGGTTAGGGTTACGGTGATGTGTATTGTGAAGGTGAGGTTTAGGGTTAGGGTGATTTTTCGGGTGAGGGTGAGGGTTAGGATGAGTGTGAGGTTAAGGGTTAGATTTAGGGTTAGTGTGAGTGGTATGGTGAGCGTTAGGGTTAGGATTAGGGTTAGGGTTAGTATTAGGTTTAGAGTGAGAGTAAGGTTTAGGGTGAGGGTGAGGGTGAGCGTGACGGTTAGGGTGTGGGTGAAGCTTAGGGTTAGTGTGAGGGTTAGGTTTAGGGTTAGGGTTATGTTTAGTGTTAGGGTTATGTTTAGGGTGAGGGTAAGGGTTAGGGTTAGGGTGATTGTGAGGGTGAGGGTTATGATAAGGGTGAGGGTGAGTATAAGAGTTAGGGTGAGGGTTAGGGTGAGGGTGAGTGTTACGTTTATTGTTAGGGTTTGGATTAGGGTGAGGGAGAATGAGAGGGTTAGGTTTAGGTTGAGGGTTATGGTTAGGTTTACGTTTAGGTTGAGGGTGAGGGTAAGGGTTAGGGTGAGTGTTACGGTGAGGGTGAGGGTTAGGGTTAGTGTTAGGGTTAGGATTAGGGTGAGGGTTAGGGTTAGTGTTAAGGTTAGTATTACAGTGAGGTTGAGGGTGAGGTTTAGGGTTAGGGTTAGGGTCAGGGTGAAGGTAAGGGTTAGGGTGAAGGTTTGCGTGATGTTTAGGGTTAGGGTTATGGTTATGGTTATGGTTTAGGCTGTGCGGAAGGGGGAAGGCGAGGTTGAGGGTAAGTGTTAGGTTTAGGGTTAGGGTGAGGGCTAGGGTGAGGGTTAGTGTGAGTGTGAGGGTGAGGGTTTCATTTACCTTAGGGTTAGGGTTAGGGTTAGGGTGAAGATTAGGTTGAGGGCGAGGGTTAAGCTGAGGTTAGGGTTAGGGTGAGGGTTAGGCTTAGTCTTAGTGTGGGTGTTAGGGTTATGGTGAGGTTTAGGGTGAGGGTGAGCGTTCGGTGAGGGTGACGGTGACGGTGAGGTTTAGTGTTAGGGTTAGGTTTAGGGTGAAGTTGCGTGTGAGGGTTAGGATTAGGAATAGGGTTAGGGTTAGGGTTAGCCTGAGGGTAAGGGTCAGGGTAAGGTTGAAAGTTAGGGTTAGGGTAAGTTTTAGGGTGAGGGTGAGGGTGAGGGTGATGGTTAGGGTTAGGGTAAATGTGAGGTCTAGGTTTAGGATGAGGCTTAGGTTTAGGGTAAGTGTTAGGGTGATGGTTAGGGTTAGGGTTAGGTTTAGGGAGAGGGTCAAGTTGAGAGTTAGGGTTAGGTTAAGTGTTAGGGTTAGGGTGACGGTTAGGGTTAGCGTTAGGTTGAGGGTTAGGATTAGGGTGATGCTTATTGTGAGTGTGAGGTTTAGGTTTAGGGTGATTTTTCGGATGAGGGTGAGGGTTAGGATGAGGGTGAGGGTTAATCTTAGGGTTAGGTTTAGGGTGAGAGTAAGGTTAAGGGTGATGGTGAGGGTGAGAGTGACGTTTAGGGTGTGGATGAAGCTTAGGTTTACTGTGAGGGTTATGTTTAGGGTTAGGGTTAGGGTTAAGGTGATTGTGAGGGTGAGGATTACGGTAAGGATGAAGGTGAGTGTAAGAGTTAGGGTGAGGGTTAGGGTGAGGGTGAGGGTTAGGGTTATTGTTAGGGTTTGGATTAGGTTTAGGGTGAGGGAGAGGGTTAGGTTTAGGGTGAGGGTTAGGGTTAGGGTGAGGGTTATGGTTATGGTTATGGTTAGGGTTAGGTTTAGGTTGAGGGTGAGGGCAAGTGTTAGGGTGAGGGTGAGGGTTAGGGTTAATGTTAGGGTTAGGATTAGGGTGAGGGTTAGGGATAGTGTTAGGTTTAGTATTAGGGTGAGGGTGAGGGTGAGGTTTAGTGTTAGGGTTAGCGTCAAGGTGAAGGTAAGGGTTAGGGTGAACGATTGGGTGATGGTGAGGGTTAGGGTTAGGGTTATGGTAAGGGTTAGGTTTAAGCTGAGGGGGTTTGGGTGGGTGACGTTGAGGGTAAGTGTTAGGTTAGGCTTAGGTTGAGGGCTAGGGTGAGGGTGAGGGTTAGTGTGAGGGTGAGGGTGAGGGTTTCATTTACCTTAGGGTTAGGGTTAGGGCAAAGATTAGGTTGAGGGTGAGGGTTAAGCTGAGGTTAGGTTTAGGGGGAGGGTTCGGCTTAGGCTTGGGGTGAGGGTTAGGTTTAGGGTGATGTTTAGGGTGAGGGTGCGTGTGAGGGTTAGGATTAGTAATAGGGTTAGGGTTAGGGTTAGGCTGAGGGTAAGGGTCAGGGAGAGGGTGAAGTTTAGGGTTAGGGTTAGGGTTAGGCTTAGGGTTAGGGTGAGGGTTATGGTTAGTGTGACGATTATGATTAGTGTTTGGTTTAGGGTTAGGGTGAGGGTTAGGGGTAGGGTGAGGTTAAGTGTAAGGGTGAGGGTTAGGGTTAGGGATAGGTTTACGCTGAGGGCTAGGGTGAGTGTGAGGGTTAGTGTGAGGGTTAGGGTGAGGGATTCTTTTAGCTAAGGGTTATGGTTATGGTGAGGATTAGCGTGAGGTTGAGATTTAGATTGAGGTTTACGGTTAGGGTGAGGGTTAGGGTTAGGTTTAGGGTATGGGTTAGGGTTTGGGTGAAAGTTTAGGGTGAGGTTGAGGTTTAGGTTGAGGATGAGTGTTGGGGGAAAGGTGAGGGTTCGTTTGAGGGAGAGGGTTAGTGTGTAGGTTAGGATTAGGTATCGGGTGAGGGTTAGTGTTAGCGTTAGGGTTAGTGGGAGACTGACGGTTAGGGATAGGGTTAACATTAGGTTGAGGGTTAGGGTTAGGGTGAGGGTTAGAGTGAGGGTGAGGGTTATTGTGAGGGTGAGGGTGAGGGTTAGGGTTAGGGTTAGGGTAAGTTTGAGGGTGATGGTTAGGTTTAGTATTAGGGTTAGTGTTAGGATTAGGTTGAGTGTTAGGTTGAGGGTGAGGGTTCGGGTGAGAGTGAGGGTTAGGATGTGGGTGACTGTTAGGGTTAGAGTTAGAATTAGGGGTAGGTTTAGGGTTAGGGTTATGGTGAAGGTAAGGGTTAGGGTGAGGTATAGTGTGAGGATGAGTTTTATGGTTAGTTTTAGGGTTAGGGTGAGGGTTAGGTTTAGGTTTAGGGTTAGGTTGAGGTTGAGGTATAGGGTGAGGGTTAGCGTTATGGTGAGGGTTAGGGATAGGTTTAGGGTGAGGGTGAGGGTGAGTGTTAGGATTAGGTTAAGGATTACGGTTAGGCTGAGGGTTAGGGTAATGGTAAGGATGAGGGTTAGGGTTAGGGTGAGGGTTAGGTTTAGGGTTAGGGATAGGGTGAGGGTCAGGGTCAGGGTTAGGATTAGGGTTAGGGTTAGGGTGAGGGTTAGGCTGAGGGTTAGGGTTAGGGTTAGTGTGAGTGTTAGGTTTAGGGTTTGGGTTAGGTTGAGGGTAAAGTTTAGGGTGAGGGTTAGGGTTATGTTTAGGGTTACTGTGAGGGTTAGGGTGAGGGTTAGGTTTAGGGTTAGGCTTAGGGTGAGGGTTAGGGTGTAGTAAAGAGTTAGGGTCAGGGTTAGGATGAGGGTGAGTTTTAGGTTTTGGGTGAGCATAAGGGTTAGGGTGAGGGTTAGTGTGAGGGTGAGGGTTAGGGTTAGCATGAGGGTTAGGGTGAGGGGTTGGGTGAGGGTTATTGTAAAGTTTAGGTTTAGGGTGAGGATTAGGGTTACGGTTATGTTTTGGGCCAGGGTTAGGCTGAGGGGTAGGGTTAGGGTTAGGGTGAGCGTTAGGGTGAGGATGAGGTTTAGGTTTAGCATTAGGTTTACCTTTAGGGTTAGGATGAATGTTAGGTTTAGGGTGAGGGTGAGGGTTAGGGTTAGGGTTAGTTTGAGGGTTAGTGTTAGGGTGAGGGTTAGGTTTAGGGTTAGGGTTAGGTAAGGGTTAGGGTTAGGGTGAGAGTTAGGGTTAGGGTGATGTTTCTTATAAGGTTGATGGTTAGGTTGAGGGTGAGTGTTCATGTGAGTTTTAGGGTGAGGGTGAGGGTGAGGGTTTGGGTGTGGTTGAGAGTTAGTGTTAGGGTGAGGGTTAGGGTGACGGTGAGGGTTAGGGTGAGGGTGAGGGTTAAGTCTAGAGTTAGGGTTAGGTTGAGGTTTAGGGTTTGGGTTATCGTTAGTTTGAGAGTTAGTATGAGGTGTCGGGATAGGGTTAGGGTGAGGGTAAGGGTTAGTGTTAGTGATAGGCTTAGGGTTAGGTTTATTGTGAGGATAAGGTTAAGGGTGAGGTTTAGGGTGAGGGTGAGGGTTAGGGTTAGCGTTAGGGTTAGAGTGGGTTAGGGTGAGGGTTAGCGTTAGGGTGAGGGTTAGGGTCAGGTTTAGGGTGAGGTTTAGGGCTAGGCTGATGTTTAGGGTGAGGTTGATGGTTAATGTGAGGGTGAGGGTGAGGGATAGGGTGAGGGTCAGGGTGAGGGTGAGGTTTAGGGAGATGTTTAGGGTGAGGGTGAGGCTGACAGTTAGAATTAGGAATAGTGTTAGAGTTAGGGTTAGGCTGAGGGTGAGGGTCAGGGTGAGTTTGAAGGTTAGGTTTAGGGTTAGGATTAGGGTTAGAGTGAGGGTTACGGTTAATGTGAGGGTTATGGTTAGGGTTATGATTAGGGATAGGGTGAGGGTAAGTGTTACGGTGAGGGTTAGGGTGCGGGTTAGGGATAGGGTTAGGATTAGTGTGAGGGTTAGTGTTTGGGTGATGTTTAAGGTGAGGTTGAGGGGTAGGGAGCGCATGCTGGTTCGGGTGTGTGTGAGGGTGAGCGTGTGGGTGAGGATTAGGTTTAGGGTGAGTGTTAGCGTTAGGTTTAGGTTTCTTGTGAGGGTGAGGGTTAGGGGTAGGGTTAGGGTTATGTTGTGTGTTAGGGTTAGGGAGAGGGGTAGGTTTAGGATTAGGGTGAGTTTTAGCGTGAGTGTGACGGTTAGGGTGATGGAGAGGGTGAGGGTTAGTGTTATGGTTATTGTTATGCTTAGGGTTAGGGTGAGTTTCAGGGTGAGGATTAGGTTCAGGATTAGGGTTAGGGTTAGGTTTAGGGAGAGTGTTAGGGTGAGGGTGAGGTTGAGGGTTAGGGTGTGGGAGAGGGTTAGGTTTAGGGTAAGGATTAGGGTTAGGATTAGTGTTAGGGTTATGGTGAGAATAAGGGTTAGGGTGAGGTTTAGTGTGAGGATGAGGGTACGTTTAGTGTTAGGGTTAGGGTGAGGTTTAGGGTGAGGATTAGGGTAGAGTGAGGGTTATGTTCAGGGATAGGGTTAGGGTGAGTCTTAGCGTTAGGGTTATGTTTAGTATGAGCGTGAGGGTTACTGTTAAGGTTCGGGTTAGGGAAAGGGTTAGGGTTATGTTTAGGGTTAGTGTGAGGGTTACGTTGAGGGGTATTGTTAAGGTTAAGGTGAGGGTTATAGGTAGTGTGAGGGTTAGCGTTAGGGTCAGTGTTAGTGTGAGGATAAGGGTTAGCGTGAGGTTTAGGATGAGTGTCAAGGATTAGGATTATCATTAGGGTTAGGGTGAGGTTAGGGTGAGTGTTAGGGTTAGGGTTAGGTTTAGGGTGAGGGTGAGGTTTAAGGTTAGGGTGATGTTTAGGGTGAGGGTGAGGGTTAGGGTGAGGATGAGGGTGAGGGTTAGGTTGAGGGTGAGGGTGAGGGTGAGGGTTATAGTTAGTGTTAGGGTTAGGGAGAGCGGGAGGTTTAGGATTAGCGTGAGGGTTAGGTTTACTGTGAGGGTTAGGGTTTTTTTTCGGGTTAGGGTAAGGGTGAGGGTTATTGTTAGGATTAGGATGAGGGAAAGGTTTAGGGTGAGTGTTAGGGTGAGGGTTAGGCTTAGCGTTAGGCTTAGGGTGAGGGTGAGAGTGAGGGTTAGGGTTAAGTTTAGGGTTAGGGTGAAGGTGAGTGTTAGGGTTATGGTTAGGGTGAGATTTAGGGTAAGGGTTAGGGTTATTGTTAGGATTATGGTTACGAGGAGGGCTAGGGTGAAGGTGAGGGTTAGGGTTAGGGTTAGGATGAGGTTTAGGGTTAGGTGAGGGTTAGGGATAGGTTTAGGTTGACGGTTAAGTTTAGTGTGATGTTTAGGTTGAGGGTTAGTTTTAGGGTGAGGGTTCGGGTTCAGGTTAAGCTTAGGTTGAGGGTGAGTGTGAGGTTTTGCTTTAGGATTAGGGTTAGGTTAAGGCTTAGATTTGGTGTGAGGGTTAGGTTTAGTGTGAGGGTTAGAGTTAGGGTTAGGGTGAGGGTAAGTATTAGGGTGAGGGTTGGGGTGAGAGTGTGGGTTAGGATTAGCATGAGTGTTAGTATGAGGGTTAGGGTGAAGGTTAGGGTTATAGTTAGGTTTAGGATGAGGGTGAGGGTTATGGTTAGGGTTAGGGTGAGGGTTAGGGTTAAGGTGATGTTTAAGGTGAGGGTGAAAGTTAGGGTTTGGGTTAGAGTGAGTGTGAACGTGAGGGTTCGGGTTCAGGTTAGGGTTAGGGTAAGGGTGAAGTTGAGGGTTAGGGTTATTTTTAGTGTTAGGGTTAGTTTGAGGGTGAGGGTTCTTGTGAGGGTGATGGTTAGGGTGAGAGTTAGTGTGTCTGTGAGGGTTAGGGTAAGTGTGATGGATCGGGATAGGGGTAACATTAGCGTGAGGGTTAGTGTTAGAGTTAGGATTAGGGTGAGGGTTAGGGTGAAGGATGGGGATAGGGTTAATGTTATGGTTAGAGGATTAGGGTTAGCATTAGGGTTAGGGTGAGGGTTAGCGTTAGGGTAAAGTTTAGGGTTAGGGTGAGAGGTAGGGTTAGGTTTAGGATGAATGTTAGGCTTAGTGTGAGGGTTAGGGTTAGGGTAGGGTTAGGGTTAGTGTGAGTTTAAGGGTTAGGGTGAGGGTTACGGTTAGAGTGAGGGTTAGGGTTAGCGTGAGGGTTAGGGTGAAGGTTAGGGTGGGGGTAAGGGTGAGGTTTAGGGTTAGGGTTAAGTTTAGGGTTAGGCTGATGATTAGGGTGAGTATAAGGTTTAGGGTGAGGGTTAGGGTGTGGGTGAGGGATAGTTTTATGGTCAGGGTAAGTGTTAGGGCGAGGTTTAGGGTGAGGTTGAGGGTTAGGGTTAGCATTATAGTTAGGGTGAGGGTGACGGTTAGGGTGAGGATTAGGGTTAGTGTAAGGGTTAGGGTGAGGTTTAGGCTGAGGTGTAGGGGTAGGGTTAGGGTTAGTGTGAGAGTTAGGGTGAGGATTATGGTTAGGGTTAGGGTTAGGATGAGGATGTGGGTGAGGGTGAGGTTAAGTGTGAGGTGATAGTTTGGGTGAGGGTTAGGGTTAGGGTTAGGGTTAGGCTTAGAGTGAGGGTGAGGGTTAGTGTTAGCATTAGGCTTAGGATAAGGTATAGTGTAAGGGTTAGGGTTAGGGTTAGGATTAGGGTTATGGTTAGGGTTAGGCTGAGGGTGGGGGTGAGGGTGAGGGTGAGGGTTAGGGTTAGGGTTAGGTTTAGAGTGAGGGCTTGAGTGAGGGTGGGGGTTAGGATGAGGGCATGGGTGAGGGTGAGGGTTTCGGTTAGGAAAGGCTTACTGTTAGGGTTAGGGTGAGGATTAGAGTGAGCGTGAGCTATAAGGTGAGGATTAGGGTTAGGGTGAGAATTAGGGTTAGGGTTAGGGTTAGGGTTATTGTTAGATTGATGTTTAGGGTGAGGGTTAGGATTAGGATGAAGGTGAGGCTGAGGGTGAGGGTTAGGGTTAGGGTTAGGGTTAGGGTTAGGTTTAGGGTGAGGGTGAGGGTGAGGGTGAGGGTTAATGTGAGATTTAGGGTTAGGGTTAGGGTTAGTGTGAGGATAAGGTTTAGGGTGTCAGTTATTGTGAGAGTGCGGTTAAGGGTTAGCGTTAGGGTTAGAGTGGGAGTTAACCTTAGGGTTTGGTTTAGGGTTAGGATAAGGGTTAGCCTGAGGTTTAAGGTTAGGGTTAGTGTGAGTGTTAGGTTTAGAGTTAGGATTTGGGTTACATTGAGGGTAAAGTTTAGGGTGAGGCCTAGGGTGAGGGTGAGGGTTACGCTTAAGGTAATGGTTAGGATTAGGGTGAAGTTTAGGTTGAGGGTTAGGTTTAGGGTTAGTTTAGGGTGAGGGTTAGGGTGTGGGTAAGTGTTAGGGTGAGGGTGAGGGTGAGGGTGAGGGTTAGGGTTAGTATTAGGGTTAGGGTGAGAGTGAGGGTTATGGTGAGGGTTAAGGTTAAGGTTAGGGTTAGGGTGAGGATTAGGGTTAGGGTTTGGTTTAGGGTGAGGGTTAGGCTGAGGGTTAGGGTTGGGGTTAGGGTGAGGCTTAGGTTTAGTGTGAGGTTTAGGGTTAGCGTTAGGTTGAAGGTTAGGTTTAGTGTGAGGGTTAGGGTTAGGGTTAGGGTGAGGGTGAGGTTTAGTGTTAGCATTAGGTTTAGGGTTAGGGTTAGGATGAGGGTTAGGGTTAGGGTGAGGGTGAGGTTGAGGGTGAGGGTGAGTGTTAGGGTTAAGTTTAGTGTGAGGGTTAGTGTTAGGGTGAGGGTTAGGTTTAGAATAAGGGTGAGGGTGATGGTTATGGTTATGGTTATGGTTAGGGTTAGGGTGAGGGTAAGGTTTAGGGTGAGGGTGAGGTTTAGTGTTAGCATTAGGTTTACGGTAAGGGTTAGGATGAGGGTTAGGTTTAGGGGGAGGGTGAGGTTGAGGGTGAGGGTAAGTGATAGGGTTAAGTTTAGTGTGAGAGTTTGTGTTAGGGTGAGGGTTAGGTTTCGGGTGAGGGTTAGGTTTAGAATAAGGGTTAGAGTGAGGGTTATGGTTATGGTTATGGTTAGGGAACCCAAAACCTCACCCTCACACTAACCCTCACCCTAATCATTACCCTAATCCTAACTTTCACCCTAAACCTAATCCTAACCCTTACCCTCACTATAACCCTAAACCTAACCCAAACTTAATCCTCATCGTAACCCTAACCCTCGCCCACACCCTAACCCTCATCATCACCCGAAACCTCATCCTCACCCTAACACTCACACTAAGTCTAAATCTAACCCTTATCATAAACCTAACTCTCACACTCACCCTAAGCCTAACACTAACCCTAACCCTAAACCTAACCCTCACCCTCACCCTAAACCTAACCCTCAAACTCAGCCTAAACCTAACCCTCACCCTAACCCTACACATCACCCTCACCCTAACCCTCAACATAACCCTTATCCTCACACTAACCCTGACCATAACCCTAACCCTCACACTAACCCTAATCCTCACCCTATCCCTAACCCTAACCCTAACCCTCACCATATCCCTCACTCTCACCATAACTCTAATGCTAAAACTAACTCTCACCATCACCCTAACCCTCAACCTATCCCTTAACCTCATCCTAAGGCTAACCCTCACCCTCACCCTAAATCTCACCCTAAAACTTATACTCACTCTATCCCACAAACTAACCCTAAACCTAACCCTAATGATCACCCTAACCCTCACCCTCACCCTAACCCTAAACCTAACCCTAACCCTGATCCTAACCCTAATCCTCACACTCACCCTAACCCTCAACCTAACCCTTACCCTCACACTAACCCTCTCCCTAACCCTAACCCTAACCCTAACTCTTAGCAGAACACTCACCCTCACCCTAACACTCACACTCACACTAAACATCACCCTAAACCTAACACTCACCCTAAACCTAACCCTAACCCTCGCCCTAACCCTAACCCTCACCGTAACCCTAACATTCACACTAACGCTAACCCTAACCCTCACCATCCCCCTCAACCTCACCCTAAACTAACCATAACCCTCATCCTAACACTCACCCTCACCCTCACCCTAACCCTAACCCTAAACCTAAGCCACACCCTCACCCTAATCCTCACCCTAACCCTAACCCTAAACTTTACCTAACCAAAAACCTCACCCTCACCCTCACCCTAACCCTCACGCTCACCCTAGCCCACACCGTAACACTAACCCTCAACCTAACCCTAACCCTAACCCTCACCCTCACCCTAACCCTAACCCTAAACCTAACCCTAACACTCATCCTAACCCTAACCCTAAACCTAATGCTAACCCTAAAACTCACACTCACCCTAACCCTCACCATAACCCTTACTGTCACTCTAACCCTAACCCTAACCCTCACACTAAACCTAACCCTCACATAACCCTAAACCTACCCCTCAGCCTAACCCTCACCCTAAACCTAACCATAACCCAAGTCCTCATCCTATCCTTAACCTTAACCCAAACTCTCACCCTCACCGTAATCCTCACCCTTATCCTTACCCTCACCCAAACCCTAACCCTCACCCTCAACCTAACCCTCACCGTAACACTTTCCCACACCCTAACACTCACCCTAACACGAACCATAAACCAAAACTTCACCCTAACCCTCAACCTAACCCTAACCTTCACCCTCATCATAATATTCACCCTAAACTTTACCCTCACCCTAACACTTACCCTAACCTTAAACCTAACCCTCAGACTAACCCTAACCTCAACCCTAACCCTCAGCCTAACCCTTATCCTAACGCTAAACCTAAACCTAACCCTCACCCTAAACCTAACCCTAACCCTAACCCTAACCCTCACACCAACCATAACCTTAACACTCATAACCCTCACCCTCACCCTAACCCTCATTTTAACCCTAACCCTCACCCTCACCCTCCACATCACCCTCAGCCTAACCCTAATCCTAACCCTAATCCTAACCCTGATCGTAACCCTCACCCTCACCCTCACACTAAATCTAACCCTAAACCTAACCCTAACACTCACCCTCACCCTAACCCTAACCCTAACCCTCAGCCGAACCCGAACCCAAACCCAAACCCTAACACTCACCCTAACCCTAACATTATCCCTACTCCTAAACCTAACCCTCACCTTAAAACTCACCCTAACTCTAACTCTAAACCTAACCCTAACCCTCACACTCACCCTCACCCTAATCCTCACACTCACCCTAAACCTCACCCTAACCCTACCCCTCTCCGTAATTCTCACCCTAAACCTAACCCTAACCCTAACCCTTATTCTAAACCTAAACCTAAATCTCACACTAAGCCTAAGCATAGCCCTCAGCCTTACCCTTATCCTAATCCTAAACCTAAACATAACCCTCACCCTAACCCGAAACCGAACCCTCAAACTAATCCTAACCCTAACCCTAAAACTAATGCTAACCCTAAATCTCACCATCAGCCTAACCCTCACCCTAACCCTAACCCTCACCATTACCCTTTCCCTCACCCTCACCCTAACACTCACCCTCACCCTAACCCTCACCCTAAAACTTACCCACACCCTAAACCTCACCCTAACACTAACCCTAAACGGAAACCTCACCCTAAACCTCACCATAACCCTAAACATAAACCTAAACCTAACCCTCACCCTAACCCTCAACATAACCCTCACTCTAACCCTAACCGTCACCCTCACCCTAACCGTCACCCTAAACTTTACCCTCATCCTAAACCTTATCCTAACCCTAAACCTAAATCTCACACTAACCCTAACTCTAACCCTCAGCCTAACCCTTATCCTAAGCCTAAACCTCACCCTAACCCTTACCCTCACCATAACCCTAACACTAACACTAACCCTAATAATCACCCTAACCATAACTTTCACAGACAACCTAACCCTCACACTCACCCTCACCCTCACCCTCACCCTAACAATCTCCCTAACCATAACTCTAACACTAACCCTAACCTTCACCCTCACCCTGACCCTCAACTTTAGCCTAACCCTAAAACTAACCCTAGTCCTAATCCTAACCCGCACACTCACCCTCACCCTAAACCTAAACCTAAACCTCACCCTGACCCTCAACCTCAGCCTAAACCTCACCCTCACCCTAACCCAACCCTCAACCTAAACCTAAACTCAGCTTAACCCTCACCATCACCCTAATCCTCACCCTAACCCTAACCCTTACCTAACTGAAACCCTCACCCTGACACTCAACCTCACCCTAACCCTCACCTAAATCTAACCCTAACTCTAACCCTAACCTTCAACCCCACCCTCACTCTAACCCTAACGCTAACCCTATCGCTAAGTTTCACCCTCACCCTAACCTTAAACCTAAACCTAACAATAACCCTAACCCTAACCCCAACCCGAACCTTAACCCTAAAACTCACCCTAACCCTAATCCTAACCCTAACCCTCATCCTCACCCTTACGCTCATTCTAACACTACCCCTCCCGTGACCCTCACCATCACAGTAACCCTCACACTAAACCTAACCTTCACCCTAACCCTAACCCTAACCTTCATCCTTCAATTTCACCCTCACCCTCAGCCTAACCCTAAACCTAACCCTAATCCAAACCTAACACTCACCCTCAGCTTCACCCTAACCGTAAACCTAACCCTAACCCTCAACCTAACCCTCAACCTCACCCTCAACTTAACCCTAACACTCACCCTCACCCTCACATTAACACCCAACCTCACACTAAACCGCACCCTAACCCTAACACTCACCCTAACAATTACCCTAACACTCACCCTAACGCAAAACCTTACCCAAACCCTTACCCTAACCCTAACGCTAACCCTAAACCTCACCATCACCCTAAACCTCACCGTAACCCTTATCCTCACACTAACCCTAACCCTCACCCTAAACCTATCCCGACACCTCACCCTAACTCTCACCCTAACCCTAACCCTAACCCTAACGTTCACCCTAACCCTAACTCTAAACCTAACCCTAACCCTCACCATAACCCTCACCGTCACCCTATTCCTCACCCCAACCCTAACCCTCAACCACAACCTAACCTTCACCCTCACCCTAACCCTCTCCCTCACCTGAACACTCAGCCTCACCCTAACCCTCACCCTCACAATAAACATCACCCTAAACCTAACTCTCACCCTAACCCTAACCCTCAACCTAAACTTAACCCTCACCCTAAACCTAACCCTCACCATAACAGTAACCGTCAAACTAACCCTAACACTAACCCTCACCCTCACCCTCACCCTAACCCTAAACCTCATCCTAACCCTAACGGTAAAACTAATGCTAACCCTAAACCTCACCCTCAACCTAACCCTTACCCTCACCCTAACCCTAACCCTAATCCTCACACTAAACCTAACACTCAAACTAACCCTAAACCTACCCTTCAGCCTAACCCTCACGCTAAACCCAACCCTAAACCTAATCCTCACCCTATCCCTAAACTTAACCCTAACCCTCACCGTCACCCTAACCCTCATCGTAACCCTAAATCTCACCCTCACCCTAACCCTCACGCTAACCCTTAGCCTCACCCTAAAACTAAACCTCACTCTTATCCTAACCTTCACTCTAAAAATTACCTACACCCTATCCCTCACCCTTAAAATAACCCTAAACTAATCCTTACCCTAACCCACACCCTAACCCTAAACATAACCCTAACCATCTAATCCTCACCCTAACCCTAAACCTCACCCTCATCCTAAACTTCACCCTAACCTTTACCCTCATAGTAACCCAAACCCTAACCCTAAACCTAACAGTCACACTAACCCTAACAGTAACCCTCAGCCTAAACCTTATTCTAACACTAAAACTAACCCTAACCCTCACGCTAACCCAAACCCTAACCCTAAACCTAACCCTCAAACTAGACCTAACCCTAACCCTCAGCCTAACCCTCACCCTACCCCTAACTCTAACCATAACCCTCACCTTCACCCTAACCATAACCCTAAACCTAACCCTCACCCTAAACCTAACCCACACACTTACTGTCACCCTCACCCTCAGGGTAACCCTAATACTTACCGTAATCCTAACCCTCACCCTCACCTCTCCCTAACTCTAAACCTAACACTCACCCTCTCCCTCACCCTAACCCTAGCCCTAAACCTCAACATAGCGCTAACCCTCACCCTATACCTCAACCTCACCCTAAACCTAAACATAACCCTAAGCATAACCCTAACCCTCACCCTAAGCCTAACACTAACCTTAATCCTCATGCTCACACTATACATCACCCTTACCTTCACCATAACCCTAATCCTAACCCTAATTCTCACCCTAACCCTAACATTCACCCACACCCTAACCCTCACCCGAACCCGAACACGAACCCTCATCCTTACACTCAACATAACCTTAACCCTAACCCTAATCCTAAACCTAACCCTCACCATGAAACTCACCCTAACACTTACCCTAACCCTCACCCTCACCCTCACAATAACCTTCACGCTCACCCTAACCCTCACCCTAACACTAACCCTAACCCTAACCCTCAACCTAATGCTAACCCTATCCCTAACCCTCACCCTACCACAAACCCTAACCCTAACACTAACCCTCACCCTAACCCTATTACTCACACACAACCTAAACCTCTCAATCACCTGAACCCTCACCCTTCCCGGAACACTCATCCTCCCTAAACCTCACCCTCATCCTAAACATCACCCAAACCCTAACCCTTACCATCAACCCAACCCTAACCCTCACCATAACCGTAAACCTCAACCTAACACTCAGCCTCACGCTAATTCTCCCCATAGCCCTAAACCTTACTAAAATAATCCCTCACCCTAACCCTCACACTAACCCTCTCCCTCACCCTAGCCCTCATCCTAAACCTATCCCTAACCCTAACCCTCTCCCTCACCCTTAACCTCACCCTAACCCTTCCCCTCACCCTAAACCTAACCTTAACACTAATCATAATCCTCAAACTAACCTTAACCCTCACCCTCACTCTAACCCTAACCCTAACACTAAACTTCACCCTCATGCTGACCCCTACACTCAGCCTAACCCTAACCCTAAATGTATTCGTAATCCTAAACCTCAAAACCACGCTCACCCTAAACCTAACCCTAACACCAACCCACACCCTCACCCTCACCGAACGCTCACCCTCACCCTAAACATCACCCTAAACCAAAGCTCAGCTTAACCCAAAACCTCACCCTAACCCTAACCCTAACCCTCTCCTTCACCCTAACCCTCACTGTCACCCTAAACCTCCCCCTAACCCTTACCCTAACCCTATCCCTAACAGTAACAATAACCCTCACCCTAACAATCACCCTAACCCTTACCCTAACCCTCACCCTAACCCTAATGCTAACCCTAACCCTAACACTAACCCTCACCCTAACCCTAAGGCCTAACCCTAACCCTCACCCTCACCCTAACCCTCACACTAACCCTTACCCTCCATCGAACCTAAACCTAACCTTCAGCCTAAACCTCATATTAAACTTAATCCTAACCCTAACTCTCACCTTACCCTTAACCCTAACCGTAATCCTAAACCTCACGTTAACGCTACCCCTCACACTCACCTTCTACCTCACCCTCAGCCTAACCCTAACACTCTTGCTAATCCAAACCGTAACCCTCACCCTCACCCTCACCCTAACTCTAAACCTAACCCTAAACAAACCCTCACCCTAACCCTAAACCTATCCCTAAACTTCATCCTAACCCTAACCCTAATCCTAAATCTAAACCTCACCCTCACCCTAACCTTAACACTAACCCTCAGCCTAACCATCATCTTAAAAGTAACCCTAACCCTAACACTCACCCTAACCTTAAACTTAGCCCTAACCTTAACCATCACCCAAACCCTAACCCTCAACCTCACCCTCAACCTCACCATCACCGTCACCCTACCCCTCACCCTCACACTCACTCTAACCCTAACCATAACCCTAAACCTAACCCTAAACCTAACCGTCAAGCTCACCATCACCTTCACCATCACCCTCAACCTAACCCTCACCCTCACCCTCAGCCTAACCCTAACCCTAACC
Source organism: Dipodomys merriami (assembly GCF_024711535.1). Lineage (NCBI taxonomy): Eukaryota > Metazoa > Chordata > Mammalia > Rodentia > Heteromyidae > Dipodomys > Dipodomys merriami. The sequence continues at coordinate 2,249,706 of NW_027202349.1, read as the reverse complement.
CTAACCCTCACCCTAATCTTTTTTTTCATATTTAATTTAATTTTATTTGTGAACATACTGTACAGAGGGGTTACAATTACATGGGCAGGATAAGGCGTACATTTCGTACCAAGCATTGCAGCCTCCTCCTTTGGTTTACCCTTCTTACCAAACACCTAAGCCTAATCCTAAAACTAACCCTCATCTTCACCCTCACCCTAAACCTAAACCCTAACCCTAACCATAACCCTAACCCTCACATTCACCTTAACCCTCACCGTCACCCTAAAACTCAGCCAAATCCTAACTCTCACCCTTACCCTACCCCTAATCCTAACCCTAAAACACACCCAAAACATAATCCTAACCCTAACACTCACCATCACCCTCACCCTCACACTAACCCTCACCCTCACCCTCACCCTCAGCCTAAACCTAACCCTAACCCCAATCCTAACCCTAACCCTCACCCTCACCCTAACACTAACCCTAAACCTAACCCTCACCCTCACCGTCACCTTAAAACTAACTTTCAACCTCACCCTCACCCAAACCCTCACACTCACCCTAAGCAGTACTCTCACCCTAAGTCTCACCCTAACCCTAACCAAAACCCTCATCCTAACCCTAACCCTCACCTTAAACCTCACCCTAACCTAACCCAAAGCCCCACTATAACCCTCACACTAACCCTAATGCTAACCCTAACCCTAACCCTCACCATAAACTTCACCCTAACCCTTAAACTCACCAAAACCCTGACCCTAACCCTAATCCTAATATGCACTCTAACACTAACCCTCACACAAAACCTAACACTCAATTTCACCCGAATCATCAACTGAAGCCTTACAATCACCCTAACCCTAACACTAACCCTAATCCTATGCCTATCCCTCAACCTAACCTTATCCCTAACCCTAAACCTAACCATCACCCTCACCCTAAAGTTCACCCTCAACCTAAATAACAACTTAAACCTAACCATCACCCTAAGCCTAACCCTAACACTCACCCTAACTCTAACACTCATGGTAAACATCACCCTAACCCTAACACTAACCATAACCCTCACCCTCATCTTCACCCTAACCCTCACCCTCACCCTTTCCTAACACTAACCCTAACCATAACCATCACACTAACCCTAACCCTGACCCTAACCCTAAACCTAAACCTCACCCTAACACTAACCATAACCCTAACGCTCACCATCACCCTCACCCTCACCCTCAACCTCACTCTCACACGAAAAATCAACATGACCCTAACCTTCACACTAACCCCTATCCTAACCCTCACACTAACCCTAACCCTCACCCACACTCTAAACCTCACCCCAAACCTAACACTAACCCTCACCCTCAACGTCACCCTCAACCTAACACTAAACCTAACCCTAACCCTCACCCTAAACCTAACACTAACCCTCACCCTAAACCTAACCCTAATCCTAAACCTCAACCTACACCTAACCATAACCCTCACCGTAAACCTAATCCTTTCCCTAACCGTAACCCCAACACTCACCCTAACGCTAACCCTAACACTAACCCTCACCCTCACCCTCAACCTAACCCTAACCCTTAGCCTAACCCTAACCCTAATCCTAACCCTCACCCTCACAATCACCCTCACCCTCAACCTCACCCTGATCCTAACACTCACTCTCACCCTAACCCTAACCCTAAAGCTAAACCTCACCCTCACACTCACCCGAACCCTAACCCTAACCCTAACAATAACAATAACCCTAACCCTAACCCTTATCCTAACAATAACACTCACCCTAAACCTAACCCTAACACCCACCCTAACCCTAACCCTCCCCATAAACCTCACTCTAACCCTAATGCTAACCCTAAACTTCAGCCTCACCCTAACCTTTATCCTCACACTAACACTAACCCTATACATAACCCTGACCCTCACACTAACCCTAACCCTCACCTTAACCATAACACTAACCCTCCTCCTAACACTCACCCTAACCCTAACCCTAACGCTAACGCTCACTCTACCCATAATATTAACCCTAACACTCAAACTCACCCTAATCCTCACCGTCACCCTAAAACTCACCCGAACCCTAACCATCACCCACACCCTAACACTCATCCTCACCGAACCCGAACCCGAACCCGAACCCTAACCCTCAGCCTCAATCTAAATATCGCCCTAACCCTAACCCTCACCCTAATCCCCACGCTAACCCTCACCCTAACCCTAAACCTCAACCTTAACCTCACCCTCAGCTTACCCCTCACCCTAACCCTATCCCTCAACCTCACCCTAACCCTCACCCTAAGCCCAACCCTAACTCTAACCCTAATCCTAAACCAAACCTCACCCTCATCCTCACCCTAACCCTAAAACTAACCCTCACCCTCACCCTCAACCTAACCCTAAACCTAAACCTAACCCTCACCCTAACTCTAACCCTTACCGTAAACCTCACCCAACCCGTAAACCTAACACTCAGCCTAAACCTCATCCTAACCATCATATTAACCTAACCCTCACCCTAACCCTAACCTAACAGTTCAGGCTCACCCTCACCCTCAACCTCACCGTCATCCTAACCCTAAACCCTAAACCTAATCCTAACCCTAACCCTCACCCTCAACCTAACCCTCAACCTAACCTTTAACCTCACACTAACTCTAACCCTAACCCTAACCCTAACCCTCACACTAACCCTAACTTTCAGCCTAACACAAACCCTACCCCTCAACCTAACCCTAACCCTCACCCTAACACTCACCCTGACCCTAACGCCAACCCTCACCCTTACCCTAACCCTCACACTTTCCCTTACCCCAACCTAAACCTAACCCTAACCCACACCCTCACCCGAACCCTCACCCGAAAACTCAGACTCACCCTCAACCTCACCGTAAAACTCACCCTCACCCTAATCCTCAGCCTAAGCCTAACCCTCACCCTAACCCTAAACCTTACCCTAACCCTAACCCTAATTCTAACCCTAACCCTACCACTAACCCTCATCCTAAACATCGCCCTAATCCTAACGCTAACCCTAACCCTCATTTCACACTAACCCTAACCCTAACCCTAACCCTCACCTTAACCCTAAACCTTACCCTAAACCTAACACTAACCCTCACCCTAACCCTCAACCCAACCGTCACCCTATCCCTAACCCTAAACCTAACCCTAACCCACACCCTAACCCTCACCCTCACCCAAACCCTCATCCTCACCCAAAACCTCACCCTCAACATAAACCTCACCCTAACCTTTATACTCATTCTAACCCTAACTCTAACCCTAACCCTAACCCTCACCCTAACCCTAACCCTAACCCTCACCTTAAACCTAACCCTAACCCTCACCCATACCCTAACCCTCACCGTCACCTTAACCCTCACAATAAACCTAACACTAACCCACACCCTAACCCTCCCCCTCACCCGAACCCTCATCCTCACCCTCACCCTCACTCTCACCCTAACCCTCAGCCTCACCCTAAACATCACCCTAATCCTAACCCTCAAACTAACCCTCACCCCCAGCCTAATTGTCACCCTAACCCTAACCCTCACACTCACCCTAAACCTCACCCTAAATCTAAACATAATCCTAACCCTAAACTTCACCCTTACCCTCACCATCACCCTCACCCTAAGCCTAACCGTAACTCTAACACTAACACTAAACTTTACTCTCACCCTAACCCTAACAATAACCCTAAACCTAACCCTAACCCTAATCCTAACACTAACCCTCAACCTATTCTAAACCTAAGCCTAAAAGTCACCCTAACCCTAATCCTAACCCTATCACTCACCATCACCCTCACCCTCACCCTAACCCTCACCCTCACCCTCACCCTCACCCTCAGCCTAAAACTAACCCTAACCCTAATCCTAAACCTAACTCTCAACCTCACCCTAACCCTAACCCTAAACCTAACCCACAAGTCACTCTCACCCTCACCGTCACCTTAACACTCACCTTCAACCTCACCCTCACCCTAAAACTCACCCTCAACCTAAGCAGTACACTCACCCTAACCCTCACCCTAAACCTAACCATAACACTCATCTTAACACTAACCCTCACCTTAAACCTCACCCTAACCATAACCATTAACCTCACCCTCACCCTAAGCCACACCCTAACCTGCAACCTTACACTAACCCTAACTCTAACCCTAACCCTACCCCTCACCCTAACCCTTAGCCTAAACCTAATCCTAACCCTAAACCTCACCCTCACCCTAACCCTAACCCTCACCCTCACCCTACACCTAACCCTCAACCTCAACCTAACCCTGACCCTCACCCTCACCCTAACCCACACTCTCACCCTAAACCTCACCCTAACTCTAACCGTAACCCACAAACTAACCGTCACCCTCACCCAAAACCTCTCGCTCACCCGAAACCTCAATCTCACTCCAACCCTCAGCCTCACCCTAAACATAACCCTAACACTAACCCTCACTCTAACCCTAACCCTAACCCTCACCCTAAACCTAACCCTCAACCTAAAGCTCACCCTCACCCTAAACTTCACCAAAACCCTAACCCTAACCCTTACCTAACTGAAACCCTCCCCGTCCCCCTCCCCCTCCCCCTCCCCCTAACCCTCACCCTAACCCTAACCCTAACCCTCACCCTCACCCTCACCCTCACAGTAAACCTAACCCAAACCCTAACCCTAACCCTAACCCTAATGCTAAACTAACCCTCACCCTAACCCTGACCCTAACCCTCATCCTAACCCTAACCCTTACCCTTACCCTAAACCTAACCCTGAGACTCACCCTAACCCTCACCCTAAACCTAAACCTAATCCTAACCCTAAACTTCACCCTCACCCTCACTGGCACCCTCCGCCTAACCCTAACAATAATCCTAACCCTAACCCTAATCCTAACCCTAATCCTAACCCTAACCCTCAATCTAAAACTAAACCTAACGCTAAAATTCACTCTAACCCTAATCCTAACCCTAACACTCACCATAACCCACACCCTCACCCTAACCCTCATGCTCACCCTCACCATCACCCTCAGCCTAAACCTAATGCTAACCCTAATCCTAACCCTAACCCTCAATCTCACCCTAACCCTAACCCTAAACCTAAACCTCACTGTTACCGTCACCCACACCGTCACTTTAACACTTACCCTCAACCTCACCCTCATCCTAAGCCGTACTCTCACCCTAACCCTCACCCTAACCCTAACCATAACCCTCATCCTAAATCTAATCCTCACCCTAACCCTCACCCTAACCCTAAACATAACACTTACCCTCACCCTCACCCTAACCCCCAGCCTAACCTTCAACCTCAAACTAACCCTAACTCTAACCCTAACTCTAACCCTGACACTAACACTAACCCTCAACCTAACCCTAAACCTACCCCTCAACCTAACCCTCAGCCTAAACCTAACCCTAACCCTAAACCTCACCCTCACCCTAACTCTAACCCTCAACCTCACCCTAACCCTAACCCTTACCCTCAACCTAACCCTAACCCTCACCCTCATCCTAACCCTCACTTTCACACTAACCCTCACCCTAACCCTAACCCTAACGCACAAACTAACCGTCACCCTCACCCAAACTCTCACCCTCAACCGAACACTCAATCTCACCCCAACCCACAGCCTCACCCTAAACATCACCCTAACCCTAACCCTAACTCTAACCCTAACCCTAACCCTCAACCTAAACCTCAACCTCAACCTAATCCTCACCCTAAACTTAACCCTATACCTTACCTAAACGAAACCCTCACCCTCACCCTCACTATCACCCTAACCCTCACCCTAATCCTAACCCTAACCCTCACCCTCACCCTCACAGTTACCCTAACAATAACCCTAACCCTCACCCTGACCGTAACGCTAACCTAACCCTCACCCTAACCCTCTCCCTAACGCTAATGCTAACCCTAACCCTTACCCACCCCCTAACCCTCACCATAACCCTTTCCCTCAACCTAACCCTAACCCAAACCCTAACCCTCACAGTCACCCTAACCCTCACCGTCACCCTAACCCTCATCCTAACCCTAAACCTCAGCCACACCCAATCGCTCAACATCACCCGAACCCTAACACTCACCCTAAACCCCACCCATACTCTAAACCTCAGTCTAAACCTAACCCTCATCAAAACCGTAACGCTAACCCTCACCCTAACACTAACCCTCACACAAACCCTCACCCTCAACCTATTCCTCACCCTAAAAATATCCCTAACCCTTACCTAACCAAAACACTTACTCTCACCCTCACCCCAAACCTCACCCTCATACTAGCACTCACATTCAACCTCACCCTCACCCTCAGGCTAACCCTAAACCTAACCCTAAACCTAAACCTAAACCTCAAACTCACCCTCACCGTAACTCTAACCCTCACCCTATCCCTGACCCTCACCCTAACTCCAACCCTATCCCTAACCATCAACCTAATACTAACCCTCACCCTTACCCTAACCCTAACCCTCACCCTCACCCTAACCCTATCCCTAATGCTATCCCTAACCCTCACCCTCACCCTAACCCTAACACTAACAATAAACCTCACTCTAATCCTCACCCTAACCCTAAACCTAAACCTAACCCTCACCCTAACGCTCACCCTAACACTCAACTTAACCCTAACACTCACCCTAAACCTAACCCTTACCCTAAACCTTACCCTCACCTTAACACTAACCCTAACACTAACCCTAACCCTGACCCTTACCCTAAGCCTAACCTGAACTCTAACCCTCACCTAACTCTAACGCTATCTCTAAACCTCATACTCACCCTAAACCTCATCCTAACACCTACACTCACCATAACCATTACCCTAACCCTAATCCTAATCCTCAACGCAACCCTAACCCTCACCCTCACCCTAACAATCACCGTAACCTTAACGCTGACCCTAACCCTAACCCTCACCCACACCTTAAAACTCACCCTCACCTAAACCCTCACACTCACCCTAACCTTACCCTAAACCCAACCTAACCCTAACCCTCACCCTAAACCTTACTCTAACCCTCACCCTCAAACTAACCCTAACGCTCACCTAAAACCTTACCCTAACCATCACCCTAACCCTAAGGCTAACCCTAACCCTCACTCTCACCCTAAGCCTCACCCTAACCCTTATCCTCAAACTAAACTTAACCCTAACCCTAAACTGCACATTAACGCTAAAACTCACCCTAACCCTAAATCTACACCTCAACCTAACCCTCACCCTAACCCTCACACTAACCCTCACTCTAAACCTAACCCTAACCCTCACCTTCACCCTAACCCTCACCTACACCCTCACCCTCACCCTCAACATAACCCTAAACCTAACCCTAAACCTAAATCTCACCCTAACCCTATACCTCACCCTCACCCTGAACCTGACCCTCAGCCTAACCCTAATCCTAACCCTAACTCTCTCACTCACACTCACCCTAACTCTATCCCTAACCCTAAAGCAGATTTTCACACTAACCCCAACCATATCCCTAACCCTCAAACTTACCCCAACCCTCACCCTTAGCCTAACCCTAACCCTCACCCTAACCCTAATGCTATCCCTAACCCTCACCCTCACCCTAACCCTCACTCTAACCCTTACCCTCACCCTAACCCTCACCATAACCCTAACCCTAACACTAACACTAAACCTAACCCTAAACCTCACCCTCAACCTAACCGTCACCCTAAAACTTACCCTTACCCTAACGCTAATCCTAACCCTAACTCTAACCCTCAACTTCACCCTAAGTGTAACCTGAACCCTAAACCTCACCCTAACTCTAACGCTTTCCCTAAACCTCACCCTCACCCTCAACCTTATTCTAAACCTTGCCCTCACCATAACATTACCCCTAACCCTCACCCTAATCCTCACCACAAACCTAACCCTCAACCTCACCCTAACCTTCACTGTCACCTTAACCTTCAACCTAACCCTAACTGTCACACACACCACCCTAAAATTCCCCCTCAGCTTCAAGCTCACCCTCACCATAAGCTTACCCTAAACCTCACCCTAAACCTAACCCTCACCCTAAACCTAACTCTAACCCTCATCCTCATACTAACCCTAACCCTCACCTTAAACCTCTCCTTAACCCTCACCCTAAACCTAACGCTAACCCTAACTGTAGTGACCGTCTACTCGACCAGCGAGGAAAAACGACCACCACACCAGGAGTCTTCTCAGATCACGCTTTATTGGAGAGCCTTTTAGTTGTAGGAGAGCTTGCGCGCGAGAGAGCCTGCACCCGAAACACAGCCACTTATATAGGGGAATCGGAACGCGGGTCTTTCTATTGTTGGTCGCCTGCCTTTCACCGTCACCAGGTGTCATGGGATTGGCTGGGGACTCTACCTGGCTCGTGCACGTGCACAGCCCAGGCGTCCCGCCAAGCACCTTCTGGGGTGGTTACCTCATACCTGCAAGGGAGTGGGCGGAGTCTCGCCTCGGCTCCCTACAGTTCCCCCTTCTTTGTTTTATGGCAACAGGTAAGAGTAGAGGTTGGGCCTCTGTCTAAAACATTAGGACCTTGCACTGGCCTTCGCCTGAGGTGCGCGCCTTCCCCAGTGATGACCAGGCCCGTCCGATGCCTTTTTTGCAGAGGTGGAATCTTGAGCATCAACCCACTTGCAACCCAGCATGCTCTTCTTGAGGAGATGAGAACCATCTCCTCAAGTGCAGTGCACTTGCCTTGCACCCTGTCCCAAATTGCAAATTGCATACCTGTCCCGGTGCAATGGGATCCCCTGATCCCTCGGGGTGCTAAGGCTATGCAGAATGGTAAGGCTTAACTGCCTCTTCGGGCCGACAGCCAAATCTGGGGTGAGGATCCACTCTCCAAACCGGCTAATGCTTGCAAGATAACAACCTTGTCCCTTCTGGTTTGGGCTCGAAGGCGACAGACCAACCATAGGCAGACCACGCATCCTCCCAAGCAGCAGGCTAAAAACATTCCGACTCCCACCCGCTCTTTGGAAAAGGACACCGCAGAGGCAATCCAGTCAGTAAATTGTAACAGCCCACAGCATCATCGGTTTAGCTATCACAGGGATTGCTATTAGCACTGTTGCTAACAGCAGGAAGATCAGCTGTATCAGGAGACGAGTGGATGGCATCTTCAAGATGGGGTTCTTCTGCAGTCTCCACCGGCCTGGTCAGTCTCGTTGGCACCCAGTGAGGTACTTCTTGACTCTGTGGAAAAACACAAACAGCTCCCCTGGATCTCGTTATTACCGGATCCGGTCCATACCATTTATTATTAATAACATCCTTCCACATAACCATGTCTTTAGTATCCATGGAGTCTCTTGTCATATGCCGATCTGCGGCAGACTGATCGTTGTCATTTAGAATTAAAAAATTAAGGGTAAAGAGCACAAGAGAAAGTCTTTCCCTGGGGGACGCGGACTCAGCAATTCCCCCTTTTTGCTTTTGAAGCATTTCTTTTATGCTTCGATTAGCTCTTTCCACTATACCTTGTCCTTGAGGATTGTAGGGCAATCCGGTGGTGTGGGCAACCTGCATTTGTGCGCAAAAGGCGCGAAAACCATGGGAAGTATAAGCAGGGCCATTATCCGTCTTGAGTCTAAGGGGCTTTCCCCAAGCTGCCCAAGCTTCTAAGCAGTGTATTCTGACGTGAGACACCTTTTCTCCTGCCAGAGGTGTGGCATGAATGACACCAGAAAAGGTGTCCACAGACACATGTAAATATTTCAACTTACCAAATTCCGTCAGATGAGTAACATCCATTTGCCATAGGGCGTTTGGTCTCAACCCCCTGGGGTTTAGCCCCACATGGGGAGGATGAAGAAAGGTAACACAAGATTTACAGGCTTTAACAATATCTCATGCCACATGCCTGGACAAATTATATCTTTTCCTAAGAGTATTAGCAGGTATATGATACAATCTATGAAAGTCTTTTGCCAATTCTACAGGATCAGCAGCAACCAGAGCCATAGCCCGAGTTGCCTGGTCAACCAAATCATTACACTTTGCCATCGGGCCCGGCAACATAGAGTGGGCACGAATATGTCCAATATAAAAAGGATGTTTTCTGTTTAAGATAAGGGATTGAATCTGTAACAAAACATTAGAAATTGTACTGGCCTGCTTAACTGAAGCAGCAACTTCAAGAGAAGCAACGGCATTTACAACATATAATGAATCAGAAAATAAATTAAAAGGTTGATCAAATCTTTTAAAAACTTCAAGCACAATTAAACATTCAACAGCCTGTGGGCCATTCGGCCGAAAATTAAAGACTACCGGCTGTTTGTGTCCTTGAACAAAAAAGGCACCTTGTCCAGATTTTGATCCATCCGTAAAGATGGTCAGAGCATCAGCCAAGGGCTCCTTTGAAGTGACAACAGGAAAATACACTAAATTTTTGTTAACTATGGCAAGCAGAGGATGCTTAGGATAATGATTATCAATTACATTTGGAAATGAGCAAACAAGAATTGCCCACATATCCATTGTGGCTGCTAAAATTTCAACTTGTTCACGGGTGTATGGAATAATTAATTTATCTGGAATTTTTGCAAAGTGCATTAAACAACACTTTATACCCAAAATTGCCTCTTATTTAATTTTTTTATTTTTTTTATTTTTTTTTATTTTTATTTTTATTTTTTTTTCCTCAGATCAAAATTGCCTGTTTAGCCACTAATTCAGGAAAATATTGAACAGTTTTTGCTCCCACAGAATCATAGCATTAATAGTTAGCCTTTGAAGCAAGGCAGTGGTATAATTGGCCGTCACTCCATAAGTCCTGACTGCCTCAACTAAATCTTTTAACTGGGAGTAGGAAACCGGCTCAAAATTTCTTTCAGCAGTAATGGGATTCTCAAAGACTGGGAAAGCGGCTGCTAATCGCGACCAGGTTTTTTCTTTTATAAAGTGACTCTTCCCTGCCGGCGGGCACGGCGGGGGGGGGGGGGCCGACGGGTGAGGGGCAGCTCCGTTTCCTCTCCCTGGCTGGTGCGGTACTCCCACCCCTAGGGGGCGCCACCCTCCATATATGTCTGCCACGTGCTCCGCCGCAGCCTCTTCTAAGTCTTCACTATCAGCTGGATCGAGCTGTTCTCCCTCCTCCTCTAACATTTCTTCCTCTGAGTCACTCACAAGATTACTATATTCTTGGTCCCGCCCTTCCACATGTAGGGCTGAGAACCGGTTTGCTTTTAAAGAAGGGCACGGGGGTCTCCTTGAGACCCCCTCCTCTCTGAAACCCTTCTCCTTTTGTGAGGGCTACAGCCCCTCTTTCTTTAATTCTTTAGGATCCTTTTGTCTTTTTTCCCTTTTTCTTTTAGGCCTATTATCCTCCCCCTTACTGTATACTGACTCTGATAGACTATCCTGATGCTGCGTTAGTACTTTGCGTCCTTCCTGGATTAAATCAAACCCTCCCTCCTCGAGGCAAGTGCGCACCATCAAAAAGACAAGCCACAAGGGAAGAAGCAATGCAAGCAACCAATAAATATCTAAATCTACAGTGAACAGCATACCGGGGGATATTTACCGACGTCTCCTCTCCGCTTGTTGAGTTCTGGCTCCAATTCGGCCTCTCGCGCAGGTCCCGTCCCAGGTTCGTTCCCGGGTTTTGGCACCAGTTGTAGTGACCCTCTACTCGACCAGCGAGGAAAAACGACCACCACACCAGGAGTCCTCTCAGATCACTCTTTATTGGAGAGCCTTTTAGTTGTAGGAGAGCTTGCGCGCGAGAGAGCGTGCACCCGAAACACAGCCACTTATATAGGAGAATCGGAACGCGGGTCTTTCTATTGTTGGTTGCCTGCCTTTCACCGTCACCAGGTGTCATGGGATTGGCTGGGGACTCTACCTGGCTCGTGCACGTGCACAGCCCAAGCGTCCCGCAAAGCACCGTCTGGGGTGGTTACCTCAAAGCTGCAAGGGAGTGGGCGGAGTCTCGCCTCGGTTCCCTACACCTAACCCTCACTCTCAACCTAAACCTCACCTTAACCCTTATCCTAACACTAACCCGAAAACTAACCCAAACTCTCACATTAACCTTAACACTCACGCTAACCCTAACCTTACCCCTCAGCCTACCCCTCACCCTAACCCTAACCCTAACCCTCACCTTGACCCTAACCCTCACCCTAAAACATACCCTCACCATAACCCTAACCCTTAACCCAACCCTCAGCCCAACCCTCAGCCAAACCCTCTTCCTAACCCTAAACCTAACACTCAAACTAAACCTAACCGTAACCGTAAACTTAACCCTCACCCTAAACCTAACCCTCAGCCTAACCCTAACCTTAACCCTAATCTGAACCCTAACTCTCACCATCAACCTAACTCTAACACTAACACTAACCCTGACCCTCACCCTAAACCCAACCCTCAGCCTAACCCTAATCCTCACCCTCACCCTAACCCTAGCACTAACCTTAAACCTCACCCTTACTCTAACGCTAACCCTAACCCTCACCCTCACCATAAACCTTAACCCTAACCCTTACCTTCCCACGAACCCTAAACCTAGCCGTCAGCCTAAACCTCATCCTAAAACTAACCCTAACCCTAATCCTCACCCTAACCTTAACCATAACCATAACCCTATCCCTCAACCTCACCCTAAGCCTCACCCTCACCCTCAACCTAAACCTCAGCCTAACCCTAAACCTAACACTTATTCAAACCCTAACCCGCACCCGCACCCTAATTCTAATCCTAAGCCTAACCAAAATTCTCACCCTAACCCTAAACCTAACCCTGTGCCTAATCCTCACCCTAACCCTAACCCTATCCTAAACCTAACCCTCACCCTCACCCTAACACTTACCCTCACCCTAACCCTAAGCCTAACCCTCATCTTAACCCTAACCCTAACCCTAACCCTCACCCTAACTTTAACCCTAACCCTAACCATCACCCAAACCCTAACCTTCACCCTCACCCTCAACCTCACCATCACCCTCATCCTAAAACTCACGCTCACCCCCAACCTAACCCTAACCATAACCCTAATCCTCACCCTCACCCTCACCCTCAACCTATTCCTTACCCTCATGCTACCCCTAAGCCTAACCTGAACCCTAACCCTCACCCTAACTCTAACCATATCCGTAAACCTCACCCTCATCCTAAACCTCATCGTAACCCGTACTGTCACCGTAAACCTAAACATAACCCTAAACCTAATCCTAACCAAATCCCTAACACTCACCCTCACCCTAACCCTCACCATCACCTTAAAACTCTCTCTAACCCTAACCGCCACCCACACCCTAAAACTCACCCTAAGCCGAACCCTCACATTCACCCTAACCCTACCCTAAACCTCACCCTAACCCTAAACCTCACCCTAAACCTAACTCTAACCCTCACCCTCATACTAACTCTTGCCCTCACCTTAACCATCACCCTAACCCTAAAGCTCACCCTAATCCTCACTCTCACCCTATCCCTCACCCTAACCCTAACCCTAATGCTCACCCTAATGCTCACCCTCACCCTAACACTCACCCTCACCCTAAACATCACCCTAACCCTAACCCTCACCCTAACCCTAACCTTAATCCACACATAACCCTAACCTTCACATTAAATCTCACCCTCACCCTAATCCTCACCATAAACCTAACCCAAGCCTTTACTAACATAAAACCCTCACCCTCGCCCTGACCATCAACCTAACCCTCACCCTCACCCAAGCCCTCACCCTAAAACTAACCCTAACCCTAACACTCACCCTAAACCTCAACCCCAACTTCAGCCTAACCCTAACCCTAAACCTAATCCTAAACATAACCCTAACCCTCACACTCACCCTCACCCTAACCCTAATCCCAATACTAACACTAAAGCTAACACTAGCCCTCACCCCATCCGTAACACTAATCCTAACCATAACCCTCACCCTAAACCTAATGCTAACCCTAAACCTAAACCTCACCCTAACGCTCACCCTAACCCTTACCCTCACCCTCAACCTCAAACTAACACTAATCCTAACCCTAACCCTAACCCTCACCCTAACCCTCACCCTAACCCTAACACTACGCCTCAGCTTAAACTTCACCCGAAACCTAACCGTAACCCTAATCCTCACAGTATAGCTAAACCTAACACTCACCCTCCCCCAAAACCTCCCCCTCACCGTATCCCTAATGCTAACAAATAACCCTCAACCTCAACCTAAACCTCACCCTAACCGTTACCCTCATCTTAACCCTATCCCTCACCTTCACCCTAAGCTTAACCCTAACCCTAACACTAATCCTCACACTAACCCTAACCCTCACCCTAAACCTAACCATACATCTCACCCTAACGCTAACTTTAACCTAACCCTAAATCACAACCTAACCCTAACCCTAAACCTAACCTTAACCCTTACCCTCCCCTGAACCCTAATCCTAACCCTCAGCCTAAACCTCATCCTAACCCTAACCCTAACCCTAACCCTCAACCTAACCTTAACCCTAACCCTAAACCTCACACTAACCCTAACCCTAACCCTAAACCTAACTGTAAACATCACTCTAACCGTAACTTTAACCTAACCCTATCCCTAACCCTCACCCTAACCCTTACCCTAACCCTAAACCTCAAATTCACCCTAACCCTCACCGTCACCCTAAACCTCACTCTAACCCTAAACCTCAGCCACACCATAATCCTCACCGTAACCCTAACCCTAACCCTAATCCTAACCCTTACCCTCACCCTAACCCTAACCCTAACCCTAAATCTAAACCTCACCCTAAGCCTAAACCTAACCCTTTCCCTCACCCTAACCCTTACCCGCACTGTCACTCTAACCCTCACCCTAACCATAACCCTCATCCCATACCTAACCCTAACCCTAACCCTCACCCTAACACTAAGCCTAACCGTAACCCTAACCCTCACCCTAATCATTACCTTAACCCTAATGCTAACCTTACCCCTCACCCTCACCCTAAATCTCACTCTAATCCTTACCCTCACCCTCACTCTAACCCTAACCCTAAAACTAAACCTCAACCTAACCCTCAAATTAACCCAAAACATAACCTAACCCTCACCCTAACGCTCACCCTAACCCTCACCCTAACCCTAACACTCACCGTCACCCTAACCCTCAACCGAAAACTTTCTCTCACCCTAATCCTAACCCTAACCCGAAGCCTAACCCTCACAATAACCCTATCCCTCACACTAACCCTAACCCTAAACCTCAGCCAAACCCTTTTCCTAACCTTAACCCTAATCCTCAACCTAACCCTAAAACTAAACCTTATTCTCACCCTAACCCTAAACCTCACCTTCACCCTCACCCTCAGCCTAACCCTAACCCTAACCCTAATCCTAACCTTAACCTTCACACTCACCTTAACCGTAACCCTAACCCTGATGCTATTCCTAACCCTCACCCTCAGCCTAACCCTAAACCTAAACCTAACCCTCACCCTAAAGGTCACCCTATCCCTCAACCTAAACCTAACGCTAACGCTAAATCTCACTTTCACCCTAATCCTCACACTAACCCTTTTCCTCACAGCAACCCTAACCCAAACCCACACATTAACGCTTACCCTCACCCTAACAGTAATCCTAACCTTCACCCTACCCCTCACCCTAACCCTAAACCTAACCCTCACCTACACCCTCACACTCACCTACACCTTCACCCTCACCCTTAGCCTAACCCTAACCCAAACCCTAAACCTGACCCTCACCCTAAACCTAAACCTCACCCTCACCCACACCCTCACCCTAAGCCTAACCCTAACCCAAACCTAATCCTAACCCTAAACCTCACACTCCCCCTCACCCTATTTCTTACCCTAATCCTAACGCAGACTTTCACCCTAACACGAACCCTATCCCTAACCCTCAACCTAACCCTAACCCTCACACTACCCCTAATCCTAAACCTAACCTTAACCCTAACCCTAACCCTAATTCTAACCCTCAGCCTCAACCTAACCCTAACGTGAACCCCAACCCTCACCCTAACACTAACGCTGTCCCTAAACCGCACCCTCACCCTAGACCTCATACTAACCCTGACCCTCACCATAAACCTAACCCTAACCATAACCATAATCCTATCTCAACCCTAACCCTCAACCTCACCCTCACCCTCACCATCACCTTAACCCTATCCCTAAACCTAACTGTCACCCACACCCTAAAACTCACCCTCAACCGAACCCTCACCATCACCATAACCTTACCCTAAACCTCACCCTAATCCTAACCCTCATCCTAAACCTAAATCTAATGCTCACCCTCATACTAAACCTAACCCTCACCTTAACCATCACCCTAACCCTCACCCTAACCGTAAAGCTAACCCTAACAATCAATCTCACCCTAACCCTCACCCTAAACCTTATCCTCACACTAACCCTAACCCTAACCCTAACCCTCACATTAACCCTAACCCTCACCCTAACCCTAACCCTACCCCTCACCCTAGCACTCACCCTAACCATAACCTTAACCCTCACCTTCACCCTAACCCTCACCCTAACACTCATCCTCACCGTAAACATCACCCTAAACCTAACCCTCACCCTAACCCTAACCCTAATCCTCACCCTAACCCTAACCCTCACCTTAAATCTCACTCTCAACCTGATCCTCACCCTAACACTAACCCTAAGCCTTTCCTAACCACAAACCTCATCCTCACCCTAACCCTCACAGTAACCCTCAACCTCAACCTAGCCCTCACCCTAAAACTAACCCTAAACCTAACCCTCACCCTCAACCTCACCCCCACCCTCAACCTACCCCTACCCTTAACCCTAAACCTCACCCTAACCCTAACCCTAATGCTAACCCTAAACCATAAACTCACCCTAACCCTCACACTTACCCATACCCTCAACCTCAACCTCAACCTAATCGTAACACTAACCCTAACCCTAAACCTAACCCTCACCATAACCCTCACCCTAACACTCAGGCTAACCCTAACCCTCACTCTCACCCTAACCCTCACCCTCACTCTTACCCTCATCCTAACCCTAACCTTCACACTAACCCTCACACTAAACCTAACCCTCACCCTAATCCTAAACTTAACCCTAGACCTCAACCACACCCTAGTCCTCACCCTAAACCTAAACCTAAAACTAACCATAACCCTAAAACTAAACCTAACTCTCACCCTCACCCTCGCCCTCACCATCACCCTCACACTAACCCTCACACTCACCCTCACCCTAACCCTAACCATAACCCTAACCCTCACCCTAAACCTAACTCTGACCCTCACCCTCACCCTCACCCTCACCATGAGCCTAACCCAGAACCTAAGCCTAGTCCAAAACTTAACCCTCACCCTAACCCTCAACCTAAATCTATACCTCACCCTAACACTAACCCTAAACCTAGCCCTCAACCTAACCATTAACCTCACCTTCACTCTAACCCTCACCCTGATGCTAACCCTCACCCTAACCCTAACCCTTAGCCTCACCCTCACCCTCACCCTAACCCTAACCCTCACCCTAACCCTAAACCTAAACCTAACCCTACACCTCAACATAACCCTCAACCACACCCTAACCCTAACGGTAACCGTAACCCTCACCCTAAACCTAATATTATCCTTAACCTCACCCTCACCATAAATCTCACTCTAACCCTTATCCTCACCCTAACACTAACCCTAACTCTAAAACTAATCCTCAACCTAACCCTCACCTTAACCCTAAACCTAACCCTAACCCTCACCCTATGCTCACCCTAACCCTAACATTCACCATCACCCTAACCCTCAACCTAAATCTTTCCCTCACCCTAATCCTAACCATAACCCTAAGACTAACCCTCACACTAACCCTATCCCTCACCCTAACCCTAACCCTAACCTCAGCCAAACCCTCTTCCTAAACCTCACTCTAACCCTCACCCTAACCCTAACCATAAACCTAATTCTCACAATAACCATAAACCTCACCCTCACCCTCACCCTCACCCTTAGCCTAACCCTAACCCTAACACAAATCCTAACCCGAACCCTCACACTCACCCTCACCCTAACTGTAATCCTGACCCTCACCCTAACCCCAACCTTATATCTAACCCTCAACCTAACGCTAACCCTCACCCTAAACCTTACCGTAACCCTCACCCTAACCCTAACCCTAATGCTATCCCTAACCCTCACCCTCACCCTTACCCTCATTCTAACTCTTACCCTCACCCTAACCCTCAGCCTAACCCTAAACCTCAACCTAACCCTAACCCTAGCGCTCACCCTATCCCTCAACCTAACCCTAATGCTAACCCTAACCGTCACTCTCACCGTAATCCTCACACTAACACTTAACCTCACAGTAACCCTAACCCTAAACCAAACGCGCACATTAAGGATAACCCTCACCTTAAGCCTAACCCCACCCTTCACCCTACCCCTCACCCTAACCCTAACCCTAACCCTAACCTGCACTGTCTCCCTAACCCTCCCCTACACCCTCACCCTCACCGTCATCATAACCCTAACATTAACCCTAAACCTGACCCTCACCCTAACCATAAACCTCACCATCACACACACCCTCACCCTCAGCCTAAACCTAACCCTAACCCTAATCCTAACCCTAACCCTCACACTCCCGCTCAACCTAACTCTACCCCTAACCCTAACGCTGACTTTCACCCTAACACCAACCCTATCCCTAACCCTCATCCTAACCCTAACCCTCAACCTAAACCTAACCCTAAATCTCACCCTAACCCTAAACCTAACCCTAAGGCTAACCCTAACCCTCACCATCACCCTACCCCTCATCTAACCCTTACCCTCACCGTAACCCTCCCCCTAACCTCACACTAACACTAACACTAAACCTCACCCTAACCCTCACCCTAACCCTAAACCTAAAATTAACACTATACTTAACGCCCACCCTAACCCTCAACCTAACCCTCACCCTCACCCTCACCCTAAACCTCACCCTAAAACTTACCCTAACCCGAATCCTAACCCTAACCCTACCTCTATCCTTCACCCTCAACCTAACCCTAACCTGAACCCTAACCCTCACGCAAACTCTAAAGCGGTCCCTAAACCTCACTCTGACCCTAAACCTCATTATAACCCTTAACCTCACCATAACCCTAATGCTATCCCTAATCCTACCCCAACCCTAAACTTTACCCTCACCCTAACCGTCACCGTCACCTTTACCCTCACCCTAACCCTAACCGTCACCCAACCCTAAAACTCACCCTTACCCAAACCGTCACCCTCACCATAACCTTACCCTATACCTCACCCTAAACCTAACCCTCACCCTAAACCTAATTGTAACACTCACCCTCATACTAACCTTAACCCTCACCTTAACCCTCACCCTAACCCTGACCCTAACCCTAATGCTAACCCTAACCCTAAATCGCACCCTAACCCTCACCCTAACCCTTATCCTCACACTAACCCTAACCCTAAACCTAACCCTCACATTAAACCTAACCCTCACCCTAACCCTAACACTACTCCTCACACTCACCCTCACCCTAACCCTAACCATAAAACTAACCCACACACTAATCCTAACTATCACCCTCACCCTCACCATGACCCTCACCCTAACCCTCACCCTCACCCTCACCCTAACCATAACCATAACCCTAACCCTCACCCTAAACCTAACTCTGACCCTCACCCTCAACCTCACCCTAAGCCTAACCCTACACCTAAGCCTAAGCCTGAACATAACCCTCAACCTCACCCTCACCCAAACCTAAAACTCAGCCAAACCCTAAGCCTAACCCTAGCTCTCACCTAACCCTTGCCCTCACTGTCAATCTAAACCTAATCCTCAACCTAAACCTAACACCCACCCTAACCCTACCCCTCACCCTCACTTTCACCCTAACCCTAACCCTACCACTCACCCTAACACTCACCCTAACCTTAATCCTCACCCTAATCCTAAACTTAACCCTAGACCTCAGCCTCACCCTAGCCCTCACACTAACCCTAAGCCTAAAACAAAACATAACCCTAACCTTAAACCTAACTCTCAACCTCACCCTCATCCTCACCATCACCCTCACCCTAACCTTCACCCTCACCCTCACCCTAACCCTAACCATAACCCTAACCCTCACCCTAAACCTGACTCTGACCCTCAACCTCACCCTCATCCTAAGCCTAACCCTAAACCTAAGCCTAATCCTAAACCTAACCCTCACCCTCAACCTCACCCTAAACCTAAACCTCACCCTACACCTCAACATAACCCTCACCCTCAACCTAATTTAACGGTAACCCTAACCCTCACCCTAAGCCTATCCCTAACCCTCACCCTCACCTTAACCCTAACCCTAACCCTAACCCTCACCCTAACCCTATCCCTAACCGTAACACTAAACATCACCATAACCCTAACCCTAACACTAATGCTATCGTTAACCCTGACCCTCACCCTAAATCTCACTCTAACACTTACCCTCACCCGAACCCTAACCCTAACCATAAACTAATCCTCACCCTAACCCTCACCCTAATCCTAAACCTCTCTCTAATGCTCAGCTTAATCCTAACACTCACCGTCACCCTAATCCTCACCCTAAACCTTTCCTTCACCCTAATTCTAACCCTAACCCTAACACTCACACTAACCCTATCCCTCACCCTAACCCTAACCCTCAGCCAAACCCTCTTCCTAACCCTAACCCTAACCCTAACTCTAACCCTCACCCACACCCTAAGCCTAAACTGAACCCTAACCCTTACCCTCACACTCACTCTAACTCTAACGCTATCCCTAAACCTCACCATCACGCTAAACCCCATCCTAACCCTTACCCTGACCATAACCTTATCCATAACCCTAACCTAATCCTGACCGCAAACCTAACCCTCAACCTCACCCTAACCCTCACCGTCACCTTAATCCTCACCCTTATTCTAACAGTCACCCACACCCTAAAATTCACCCTCACCCGAACCCTCACACTCACCCGAAACTTACCCTAGTCCTCAACCTAACCCTTCCCCTCACCGTCACTCTAACCCTCACATTAACCCTAATTCTCAACCTAACCCTAACCCTCACCCTCAGCCATACCCTCACCCTAACCCTATAACTAACCCTCACCCTAACCCTCACCCTCACCCTAACCCTAAACCTCACCATACCCCTCATCCTAACCCTAACCCTAACCCTCACCCAAACCCTAACCTTCACCTTCACCCTAAACCTCACGTACACTCTCGCCCTCACCCTCAGCCTAACCCTAAAACTAACCCTAAATCTAACCCTCACCCTAACTCTAAACTTCACCCTCACCCTCATCCTAACCCTAACCCTAACCCTAACCCTCACCCTAACTCTCACACTAACCCTAAACCTAACCCTACCCCTCAGCCTAACCCTCACCCTAAACGTAACCCTAACCCTAATCCTCACCCTATCCCTAACCCTAACCCTAAACCTCACCCTAACCTTCACCCTCACCCTAACAATAATGCTAACCCTAACCCTCAACCTTACCCTAACCCTCGCCTTATCCCTTACCCTGACCATAACCCTATACCTCACCCTCACCCTAACCCTCATGCTAAACCTTACGCTCACCCTAATCCTCACCTAACCCTAACCTTAACCCTCACCCTAACCCCCACCCTAACCTTCACCCTAACCCTCAGGCTAACCCTAACCCTCGTTCTCACCCTAACCCTCACCCTAACCCTTATACTCACACTAACACTAATCCTAACCCTAACCCTAACCCTCACCTTAACCCTAAGTGTAAACCTCACCCTAAACCTAACCCTAACCCTAATCCTCACACTAACCATAACCCTAACACTATCCCCATCCTTCTCCCTAAACCTCACCCTAATTCAAACCCTATCCCTAACCCTCATGCTAATGCTACCCCTAACCAGAACCCACACCCTTACCCTAACACTCACAGACACCCTAACTCTCACCCTTAACATCATCCTCACCCGAACCCTCACCCTCACCCTAAACCTCACCCTCACCCTAACTTTAAAAATAATCCAAACCCTCACACTAACCCTAACCCTCACCTTCACCCTCACCCTCACACTCACCCTCAACCTAACCCTAACCCTAACACTAACAATAACCCTAACCCTCACCCTCACATTCACCCTTACCCTAACCCTAACACTAACACTAACCATAACCCTAAATCTAACCCTAACCCTCAACCTAACGCTCACCCTAACCCTCACCCTAATCCTAACACTCACTGTCACACTAACATTCACCCTAAAAATTTCCCTCACCCTAATCCTAACCCTAACCCTAAGCCTAACCCTCACACTAAACCTATCCCTCACCCTAAACCTAACCCTAACCCTTAGCCAAAGCTCTTCCTAACCCTAAATCTAAACCTAACTCTAACCCTCACCCTCACCCTTAGCCTAACCTGAATCATAACCCTTACCCTCACCCTCACCCTAACTCTAACGCTATCCCTAAACCTCACCCTCACACTAAACCTCATACTTACCCTTACCCTCACCATAACCCTAACACTAACCCTAACCCTAATCCTCACCACAAGCCTAAGCCTCACCCTCACCCTAACCCTCACTGTCACAATAACCCTCACCCTTACCCTAACTGTCACTCACACCCTAAAACTCACGCTCACCTGAACCCTTACCCTCACCCTAAACTTACCCTAAACCCCAGCCTAACCCTAACCCTCACACTAAACCTAAATCTAAAGCTCACCCTCATACTAACACTAACCCTCAACTTAACCCTCACCCTAAACCTCACACTAAACTTAACGCTAAACCTAACCCTCACACTCACCCTAACCCTCATCCTAAAACTTACCCTCAACATAACCGTAACCCTAACCTTTGCCCTCACTCTAAACCTAACCTTAACCAAACCCCTAATCCTAACCCTAACCCTAACCCTCAACATAACCCTCATCCTCATCCCCACGCTAAACTTAACCGTAAACTTAACCCTCCCTCTAACTCTATCCTAAACCCTAATGCTATCCCTAAATCTCACCCTCACCCTATCCCTCACTCTAACCCTCACCTCACCCTAACCCTAACCCTTAAACTAAACCTCATCCTAACCCTCACCCTAACCCTAAATCTAACCCGAACAATGACCCTAATGCTCACCCTAAACCTCACCCTAACCCTAACCCTCACAGTGACCCTAACACTGACCCTAAACCTTTCCCTCACCTAATCCTAACCCTAACCCTAATCCCAACCCTCACTCTAACCCTAACTGTAACCCTAAACCTAACCCTCACACTAACCCTAAACCTCACCCTCACTCTCACCCTCACTATCAGCCTAACCCTAACCCTAACCCTAATCCTAACCCTAACCCTCACAGACACCCTCACCCAAACTCTAACCCTAACCCTAACTCTGACCCTCACCCTAAATACAACCCTATCCCTAACCCTCAACCTAACACTAAACCTCATCCTTAATCTAACCCTAAACCTCACCCTAACTCTAACCCTAACCCTAATGCTATCCCTAACCCTCACCCTCACCCTAACGCTAACACTAACACTAAACCTCACCCTAACCCACACCCTAACCCTAAACCTAAACCTAACCCTCACCCTAATGCTCACCCTAACCCTCAACTTAACCCTAAACTTCACCCTAAAACTAACCTCAGTCTAAAACTTACCCACACCCTGACACTAACCCAACCCTCACCCTCACCCTAAGCCTAACCTGAACTCTAACCCTCACCCTAACTCTAACACTATCCCGAAACCTAACCCTCACCCTAAACCTCATCCTAACCCATACTCTCACCATAACCCTAACCCTCCCCCTAACCTTAAACCTAACCCTAACCCTCACCTTCACCCTAACCCTCACCATCACCCTAACACTCACCCCAACCCTAACCCTCACCTAAACGCTCACCCTCACCCTAACACTCACCCTCACCCTAAACATCACCCTAACCCTAACCCTCACCCTAAACCTAACCTTAATCCTCACATAAACCTAACCCTCACCTTAAACCTCACCCTCATCCTAATCCTCAGCCTAATCCTAACCCAAAGCCTTTCCTAACTGAAACCCTCACCCTCACCCTAACCCTCACCCTAACCCTCACCCTCAACCTAGCCCTCACCGTAAAACTCACCCTAAATCTAACCCTCAACCTCAACCTCAAGCCCACCTTCAGCCTAACCCTAACCATAAACCTAATCCTAAACCTAACCCGAAACCTCACCTCAATCTCACCCTCACACTAAACCTAACCCTAACCCTAACCCTAATGCTAACACTAGCCCTCACCCCCACCCTAACCCTAATCCTAACCCTAACCCTCACCCTAAATCTAATGATAACCCTGAACCTAAACCTCACACTAACGCTCACCCTAACCCTTACACTCACCCTCAACCTCTCCCTAACACTAACACTCACTCTAACCCTAACCCTAACTCTACCCTTCAACCTAACCTTCACACTAAATCTAAGACAAACCCTAATCCTCACCCTATAGCTAAACCTAACCCTAAGCTTCACCCTAACCCTCCCCTTCACCGTAACCCTAAGGCTAACATTTAACCCTCAACCTCACACTAAACCTCGCCCTAACCCTTACTCTCACCTTAACCCTATCCCTCACCTTCACCCTAAGCTTAACCCTAACCCTAACCCTAATCCTCACACTAACCCTAACCCTCACCCTAACTGCCTCGGACAGAGTTCTGTCGGGACGACGGAGGATACCTAGGGGAGGAACCTGGAATAGGACGGGGAGATGGCAAACAGACAACTCACACACATTAGGAGTGGATGCTGAGTGCTGAGTGCTGAGTGCGATTTAATGCAGAGGATAACAAACTTTTATAGCAAAAGTCTCCATAAGAAAGGGCAAAAGGTTACATAATCTTGCTGCAGGGCTTCATTCTTGGGCAGTCACCAGCTGGTCGCCTGAAAGGGCAAAAGGTTACACAACCTTGCTGCAGGGCTTCGTCCTTGGGTGGTCACCAACTGGTCGCCTGATAGGCACTTGTTTCCAGCTTTACCTCTATTTTTAAGAAATACAATGGGTTTCGATGATTGTCACCAATTAACCACTACTTTTTTCTATAGAGGCCTTAACTGTCTCATTAAGATCTTTCCTGTTCCTTCTTTAATAGTAAGCACCAAGGAGACTTAGATTTAGCAAGTCTCTTAGTAAATGAGGAAGTTCTTTCTCCTAAGTAGTTATCTCAGCAATTGCCATACATTCTTTCTGTTCTAGCCGCACCTACAACTTTTTGTAAATTTCTTACAATTCCTTCTGCTGGAGTGACTTTGTGAAACCCCCAATACTTTTATATTTACTTATAACTTGTCTACTAGCCTCCATAAGAGGGGTTTCAGGGTAGCACTTAACTCTGGTGAGTTAGTCATATTTTTAAGACACTCATCAGATATTGGAGTCGTCAACACTCTTAAGAAAGAGCTTTGAATAAGGGAACGTTGACAATGAGTAAGTACAGTGAGCAGTAGAAACAGTAAAAGATTAATAGGCACTCTTATGAGGAAAAGATAGACAGAAACACATCTTTTCCCAGGGGTTTTTCCGGCCTTTTCCCAGGAGTAGGCCTCTTAGAAGCCCTATTCTCCGAGGTAGACTTCGGTGAAGTCCCAAAACTTGGAGATAGGTTTCTGTAAAGCCCCATTCTCTGAGGTAGACTTCGGTGAAGTCCCAAAACTCAGAGATAGGTCTCGAGGCCCCTATCATGGTCTGATAGATGGTTTCCCATGCTAAGCAGACTTTACTGGGGTCGGCGTGGCATTTGCCCCTTTTTTTTTTTTTTTTGCTGAGTGCTGAGTGCTGAGTGCGATTTAATGCAGAGGATAACAAACTTTTATAGCAAAAAGTCTCCATAAGAAAGGGCAAAAGGTTACATGATCTTGCTGCAGGGCTTCATTCTTGGGCGGTCACCAGCTGGTTGCCTGAAAGGGCAAAAGGTTACACAACCTTGCTGCAGGGCTTCGTCCTTGGGTGGTCACCAACTGGTCGCCTGATAGGCACTTGTTTCCAGCTTTACCTCTATTTTTAAGAAATACAATGGGTTTCGATGATTGTCACCAATTAACCACTACTTTTTTCTATAGAGGCCTTAACTGTCTCATTAAGATCTTTCCTGTTCCTTCTTTAATAGTAAGCACCAAGGAGACTTAGATTTAGCAAGTCTAACCGTACATGTCACCATAATGCTAACTTTAACCTAACCCGAAACCTAACCCACACCCTAACCCTAACACTAACCCTCACCCTAATCCTCACCCTAAACCTAAGCCTAACCTTAACCCTCACATTACCCTCAACCTTACCCTTACCCTCCCCCGAACCCTAACCCTAACCCTCAGCCTCACCCTCATCCTAACCCTAACCCTAACCATAACCCTCACCCTAACCTTTACCTTAACCCTAACCCTAATCCTCACACTAACGCTAACCCTCACCCTAAACATAACCGTAAACGTCACCCTTACCCTAACTTTAACCTAAACCTAAGCCTAACTGTCACCCTAACCCTAACACTAACCCTAAACCTCAAACTCACCCTAATCCTCACCGTCACCCTAACCCTCACTCTAACTCTAACCCTCACCCACACCCTAAGACTCACCCTAGCCCTAAACCGAACACTCAACCTAACTGTCACCCTCAACCTAAACATCACCTTAACCCTAACACTCACCCTAACATTAACCATAATCCTCACCCTCATCCTAACCTTAACACTAACCCTAACCCTAAACCTAGCCATCACCGTAACCCTCACCCTAACACTCAGGCTAACCCTAACCCTCACTCTCACCATAACCCTCACCCTCACTCTTACCCTCACCCTAAACCTAAACTTAACCCTAACCCTCACACTAAACCTAACCCTCACCCTAATCCTAAACTTAACCCTAGACCTCAACCTCACCCTAGTCCTCACCCTAAACCTAAACCTAAAACTAACCATAACCCTAAAACTAAACCTAACCCTCACGTTCACCCTCGCCCTCACCATCACCCTCACCCTCACCCTCATCCTAACCCTAACCCTAACCCTCACCCTCAACATCACCCTAACCCTAACCCTTACCCTCACCCTCACTCTCACCCTAACCATAACCCTAAATGTAACACTCACCCTAACCCTAACATTTACCCTAATCTTAACCCTAACCTTCAAAATAACTCTCACCCTAACCCTAACCCTAAACCTAACCCTCATCCTCACCCACACCCTCACCCAAACCCTAATCCTAACCCTCAAAATAACCCTCTCCCTAACACTAACCCTAAACCTAACCTTCACCTTCACCCTCACTCTCACCCTAACCCTAACCCTCACCCTAACCCAAACCCTCACCCTAACCCAAACCCTCACCCTAACCCTAAACCTCACCCTCAGCCTAACCCTAAATCTATACCTCACTCTAAACCTAACCCTAACCCTAACCCTTACCCTCACCCTAACCCTAACCCTAAACCTAACCCTAATCCTTACCTAACTGTAAACCTCACCCTCACCCTCAGACTCACACTAACCCACACCCTCACCGTAGCCCTCACCCTAAACCTAAACCTCACCCTAACCCTAACCCTAAACCTCACCCTCACCCTAACCCTAAACGTAAACCTAACCCTAACCTTCACATTAACTCTCACCCTAACACTCACCCTAAACCTAACCCTCACACTAACCCTCACATTCAACCTATTCCTCACCCTAACATTAACCCTAACTCTTACCTAACCGAAACCCTCACGTTCACCCTCATTCTCAACCTAACACTCACACTCACGCTAGCCATCACCTTAACCCTAACCCTAACCCTAATCTTCACGCTCACCCTCACTGTCACCCTCAGCCTTACCAAAACCCTAACCCAATTCGTAATCCTTAACCTCATACTCACCCTCACACTCACCCTAAACCTCACACTCACCATAGCCCTCACCCTGAATCTAAACCTCACCCTAACCCTAAACTTAACCCTAACCCTCACCCTCACCCTCACACTCAGCCTAAGACTTAACCAAACCCTAAGCCTAACCCTAACCCTTACACTCACCCTAACCCTAATCCTAACAATAAACCTCACCCTCACCCTCAACCTAACCCTCACCCTCAACCTCAACCTCACCCTAACCCTCACCATCACCTTAAATTTCACCCCAACCCTAAACCTCACCCTAACCCTAAACCTAACCCTAACACTCAACCTCACCCTAACCGTAACTCTAAACCTCACTCTAAACCTAACCATAACCTTAACACTCACCCTAACCCAAAAATTAACCCTCACCCTAACCCTAACTATTAGCCTAACCCTAACCCTAACCCTCACCTTAACCCTAAATCTAACACTCAACCTAAACCTAATGCTTACCCTAACACTAAACCTAAAGTTTACCCTCACCCTTACTTAACTCTAACCCTTACCCTCAACCTCACCCTCACCCTAAACTTAACCCTAACTCTCACACTCACCCTAACCCTAATCCTAACCCTAACCCACACCCTCACTGTCACCTCACCCTAACACTCACCGTCAACCTCACCATCCCCCTAATCCTCAAACTAACCCTAATCCTCACCTCACCCTCACCCTAACCCTAACCCTAAAACTAACCCTCATCCTCACCCTAAACCTAAACCTCAAGGTCAACTTCACCCTCACCCTCACCCTCATCCTAAACCTCACCCTCAACTTCAACCTCAGCTTAAACCTCACCCTCACCGTAAACATCACCCAAACCCTAACCCTCACCCTAAACCTAACCCTAACCTTAACCCTCACCCTAACCCTAACGATAAACCTTACCCTCATGCTCAACCTAAAACTCACCATAAGCTTTATCCTCATACTAACCCTAACTCTAACCCTAATACTAACCATCACACTAACCCTAACACTCTCCCTAACCCTAATCCTACCCCTCAAACTAACCCTCATCGTAAACATAAACCTAACCCTAACTCTATCCCTAACACTAACCCTAATCCTCACCCTCACCCTAACACTCACCGTCACCCTAACCCTCACCATAAACGTAACACTAAACCACAGCCTAACCCTCACCCTCACCCTCAGCCGAACAGTCACGCTCACTGCAACCTTCAGCCTCACCCTAAACATCACCCTAACCATAACCATCAATCTAACCCTAACCCTAACCCTAATACTGAAACTAATTCTCACCATCAACCTAATCCTCACCCTAACCATAACCCTAACCCTTACCTAACTGAAAGAATCACCCTCACCCTCACACTCAACCTAACACTCACCATCATCGTAGCCCTCACCCTAAACCTAAACGTCACACTAACCCTCACCCTCACCTTCACCGTAAAGCTAACCCTAACCCTAACCCTCACTCTAATCCTCAACCTAACCCAAACCTTAACCATAATCATAACCCTCACCCTAACTCTAACCCTTATCCTAACCCTAATCCTAACCCTAAATCTCACCCTAACCCTAACTCTAATTCAAACCCTCACCCTCACCCTAACCCTCACCTTAACACTAACCCTAACACTAAACCTCAACCTAAACTTAAAACTAACCCTAAGCCTCACCCTCACACTAACCCTCACACTAACCGTTATCCTCACACTAACCCTAACCCAAAACCTCACCCTCACCCTCACCATCACACTAACCCTAACCCTTACCCTCACCCTCACCATCACCCTAAACCTAACCCTAAACCTAAACATCACCATAACCCTAATACTTACCCTAACCCTAACCCTAACCCTCACAATAACCCTCACCCTAACACTAACACTAAACCTAACCCTCACCCTCACCCTCACCCTCACCCTAACCCGAACCCTCACCCTAACCCAAACCCTCACCCTAACCCTAACCCTACCCCTCACCCTAAACCTCACCCTCAGCCTAACCCTAAACCTATACCTCACTCTAAACCTAAACCTAACCCTAACCATTACCCTCACCCTAACCCTAACCCTAAACCTAACCCTAATCCTTACCTAACTGAAAACCTCACCCTCACCCTCAGACTCACCCTAACCCACACACTCACCGTAGCCCTCACCCAAAACCTAAACTCACCCTAACCCTAACCCTAAACCTCCCACACTCCCTCACCCTAAACCTAACCCTAACCCTAACCTAACCGTCACCTTTACCCTCACTCTCACCCTAACCCTACCCTAAACCTAACCCTCACATTAATCCTCACCCTATCGATAACCCTAACCCTCACCCACACCCTAATCCTCAACCTAACACTTACCCTCAACCTGACCCTATACCCTAACCCTTTACCCTAACCCTCACACTAACCCTAACCCTCACACTAACACTAACCCTAGCTCTCACCATAACCCTCAACTTCACCATAACCCTAAAACTAACCCTAACCCTAACCCTCACACTAATCCTCACATTCAACCTAATCCTCACCCTAACAATAACCCTAACTCTTACCTAACCAAAACCCTCGCCTTCACCCTCATTCTCACTGTAACACTCACAGTCACGCTAGCCCTCACTTTAACCGTAACCCTAACCCTAACCCTAATCTTCACCCTCACCCTCACCGTCACCCTCAGCCTAACCCTAACACTTACCCTAATCCTCAACCTAACCCTCAACCTCACCCTCACCCTAACCCTAACCCTAAACCTAAACTTCACCCTCACTCTCACTGTCATCCTCAGCTTTACCATAACCCTAACCCAAATCATAACCCTTACCCTCACCGTCACCCTCACACTCACCCTAAACCACACCCTCACCATAGCATTCACCCTAAACCTAAACCTAACCCTAAATGTAACCCTAAACCTCACTCTTACCCTAACCCTAAACCTAACCCTAACAATAACCCAAATCCTAACCCTAATCCTAACCCTAACCCTCACCCTAACCCTAACGGTAACCATCACACTCACTCTAACCCTATCCCTTAACCTAACAATAACGCTCACCATCATCCTCACCCTAACCCTCACCCTAACCCTAACCCTAACCCTACCCCTCACCCTAAACTTCACCCTAAACCTAACCCACTCCCACACCCTAAACCTCATGCTAACCTGAAACTTTACCCTCACCCTAGCCCTCACCCTCACCTGAAACATCACCCTCACCCTCACCCTAATCCTAACCTTAATCCTAACCCTCAACCTAACTGTAACCCTCACCGTCAACCTAAAACTCACCCTAAACCTAAACCTAACCCACAACCTAACCCTCACCCGAATCCAAACCCCAACCCTCACCTGAACCCTCACCCTCAACCTAACACTCAGCCTCACACTAAACATCACCCTAACTCTAACCCTCACTCTAAATCTAACCCTAACCATAACCCAAACCCTAACCTAACCGAAAACCTCACCCTCACCCTCACACTCACCCCAACCCTCACCCTAACCGCAACCCTGTCCCTAAACCTAAACCTCAACATAACCCTAACCCTAACCCTCACCCTAACCCTAACCCTAACCCTCACCCTAAACCTCACCCTAACCCTAACTGTAACCGTAACCCTAACCCTCACCCTCACCCAAACCCTAACACTAACCCTCACCCTCACCCTCGCCCTCATACTCATCCTATCCGTTACCCTAACCGTAACCCTAACCCTAACCCTCACCTTCACCGTAACCCTAACCCTAACCCCAATATTCACCGTCACTGTAACCTTCACCGTCACCCTAACCCTAACACTCACCGTCACCCTAAACATCACCCTATCCCTAACCCTCACCCTAACCCTAACCTTTACCCTAATGCTAACAATAGCCCTCACCCTCACCCAAACCCTAACCCTAACACAAATCCTCACCGTAACCTAACCCTAACCCTAACCCTAAACCTCACCCTAAAACTCACAATAACCCTAACCCTAACTATATTAATATGCCTAACCCTCACCCTACACCTAACCCCAACACTAATCCTCACCCTATCCCTAACCCTAACTCTAACCGTCACCCTAACTTCACCCTCACAGTAACCCTGATGCTACAAATAAACCTCAACCTCACCCTAAACCTTGCCCTTACCCTTACCCTCACCTTAAACCTACAGTCACCCTCACCCTAGTCCTCACCCTAACCCTTACCCTCACACTAACCCTAACCCTCACCCTAACCCTAAACCTAACTCTCAACCTAACCCTCACCCTAACCCTAACCCTTTCCCTAACGCTAACCATAACATTAACCCTCACTCTCATACTAAACAACACTCTAACACTACCCCTCACCCTAACCCTAACCCTAACCCTCACCCTAACCTTACCCCTCAACCTAACCATCACCATCCCCTAATCCTCACCCTAAATCTAACCCTAACCCTTACCTAAACGAAAACCTCACCCTCACCTTCACCCTCAACTTAACCCTCACTATAACCTTTAACCTCACCCTAAACCTAACTCTAAACTTCAACCTAAACCTAACCCTCAACATAACCCTAAACCTACCCCTCACCCTAACTCTCACCCTAACCCTCACCGTCACCCTAACCCTCAGACTTACCCGAAAGCTAAACCTTACCCTAACCCTAAACCTCACCCTAAACATCACCCTAACCCTAACCTTCAACCTCACCCTCACCCTCACAATAAACATCACCCTAACACTACCCCTCAGCCTAACCCTAACACTCTACCTAACCCTAAACCTCACCCTGACCATCACCCTAACCCTTAGCCGAACCCTAATCCTCAACCGAAAACTAACCCTCACCCTAACCCTAACCCTCACACTAACCCTAACCCGAAACCAACCCTCACCCTCACCCTCACAATACCCCTAACCCTAACCCTAATCTTAACACTAACCCTCACCCTCACCCTCACCTTAACCCTAACCCTAAGCCTAAACCACAGCTTCACTCTCACACTTACCCTCACACTCAACCTAAACCTCACCCAACCCCTACCCCTAGCATTCTCCCTAACACTCATCCTAACCCTAACCCCAACCCTAACCCTACCCCTAACCCTCACCCTCACAGTATCCATAAACCTAACGTTAGCCTTCACCCTAACCCTAATCCTCACCCACACCCTAACACTCAACCTCATCTGAACCCTCACCCTCACCCAAAACCTCATCCTCACCCTAACCCTCACCCTAAACATCACCCAAACCCTAACCCTAACAATAACCCTAACCCTAAACCTTACCCTCACCCTCACCCTAACCCTCACAGTCACCCTAACACTCACCCTAACCCTAACCCTCAACCACACCCTATACTTAACTGGAACCTGAACCCGAAACCTCACGTGAACACTCACCCTCACCCTAAACCTCACCTCACAATAAACATCAACCTCACCCTAACTCTCACCCTAACACTAACCCTAAACCTCACCCTAACCCTTAACCTCAACCTAACCCTAACCCTCACCCTGACCCTCACCCTTCCCCTAACCCTAACCCTCACCCTAAAACTACCCTAACACTAAAGCTCACCTTAAACCTAACCCTCACACTAAACCTAACCCTAACACACAACCTCACCCTCAACCTCACCCTTACCCTAATCCTAACCCTAACCCTAATTCTAATGATAAACCTAAACCTCAACATCACACTAACACTAACCCTGACCCGAAATCGAATCCTAACCCTAACCCGAACCCGAACCCGTACCCTCACCCTAATACTCACCCTCACACTAACCCTAAACCTAACCCTCACCCTCACCCTCTCCCTCACCCTAACACTCACCCTAACCCTAACCCCCCACCATAAACCTAAACTTAACCCTCAACCTCACCCTAACCCTAACTCTAACCATAACCCTCACACTAACACTCACACAAATCCTAACCCTCTCTCTCACCCTAATCTTCACCCTAATATTTACCCTCAACTAACCTTAACACTAAACCTCACACTAAACCTAACCCTTTCCCTAACTCTAACCCTAAACCAAACCCTAATCCTAAACCTAACCCTCACACTTATCCTCACCCTAAGCCTCACCCTCACAGTGAACCTCACCCTAAACATAACCCTCAAACTAAACATCACCCTTACCCTAACCCTCAACCTAAACCTAAAACTAACACTCACCCAAAATCATAACCCTCATCCTAGCCCTAACCCTCACCCTCATCTTCACACTAGCCCTCATCCTAACCCTAATCCTAACAATAACCCTAAAGCTAACCCTAAGACTCACCCTAACCCTAAACAAAACTGTAAACCTCACCCTCTTCCTCACCCTCACCCTAACCTTCAACCTCAACCTACCCCTCACCCTAACCCTCACACTAAGCCTAACTCTCAACCTAAACCTAACCCTAACCCTCATACCTAAACCTAATAACCCTCACCCTCACCCAAACCCTCTACCTCAGAATAACCCTAAATTTAAACCTAATCCTAAACCTAACCCTAACCCTAACCCTAACCCTAAATTTAACCCTCACCCTCACCCTCAGCTTAACTCTAAACCTCATCGTCACATTAATCCTCACCCTAACCCTAACCCTTAACCTCATCCTAACCCTAACCCTAACCCTAACCCTAACGCTAACCCTCACTCTCAACCTAACCCTAACTCTAACAATAACCCTAACCCTCACCATATCCCTAACCCTCACCCTCACCCAAACCCTAACCATAACCATAACCCTCAACCTCAACCTCACCCTCAACCTTACCCTCAACCTAACCGTCACCCTAACCCTCACCCTCACCCTAAACATCACCCAAAACCTAATCCTCACCCTAACCCAAGCCCTATCCCTAACCCTAACTCTCACCCTAACCCTCACCCTAACCCCAACGATAGACCTAACACTCACACTCAAACTAACCCTCACCCTAACACTTATCCTAACACTAAACCTAACTCTAAACCTAACCCATAACCTCACACTAACCCTAACCCTCACCCTAACCCTAAAACTAGCGTTCACACTAACCCTCACGCTAACTCTAACCCAAAACCTTTACCTAACGGTAACCCTAATATTAGCCCTCAACCTTATACTAAACATCAAACTAACGCTAACTCTCACCCAAAACCTAAAGCTAACCCTCACCCTAACACTACCCCTCAACCTAACCCTCACCCTCCCCTAATCCTAACCCTAACTCTAACCATAACCCTTACCTATATGAAGCCCTCAATCTCACCCTCAACCTAACCATCACCCTCAACCCAGCCCTTACCCTAATCCTAACCCTACCCTTAACCCTCACCCTAAACCTAACCCTAACACTCACCCTCACCCCAAACCTCACCGTCACCCTAACACTCAACCTAATCCAAACTCTCACCCACACCCTAACCCTCACACTCACCCGAAGCATAAAACTTACCCTAACCCTAAACATCACCCTAACCCTAACCCTCACCCAAAACCTCACCTTCACTCTAACACTCACCCTCACCCTAAACTTCACCCTCAAAATAAACATCACCCTAACCCTACCCCTCAGCCTAACCCTAACCCTCTACCTAAACCTAACCCTCACCCTGACCCTCACCCTATCCCTAACCCTAACCCTACCTCTCACACTCACCCTAACCCTTACCCTAACCCTAACCCTCAACCTAAACCTAACCTAACCCTTACCCTCACCATAACCCTAAAACTAAACCTAACACTAACGCGAACCCCAACCCTCACCTTCACCCTAATCCTCACACTAACCCTTACCCTCAACATAACCCTAACCCTAACCCAACCCTAATCCTCACCGTAAACCTAACCCTCGCCCAAACCTAACTCTCACCATCACCCAAACCCTCATCCTCACCCTAACAATCACACTAACTGTAACCCTAAATCTTATCATAAACTTAACCCTCACCCTCACCGTCATCCTAAGCCTAAACCTAACCCTCAGCCTCACCCTAAACCTAACCCTCACTCTAACGCTCACCCTATCCCTATCGCTAAACCAACAGCTCACCCTCACCCTAACCCTCACCCTATCCCTTATCTTCACCCTAAGCCTCACCCTAACACTAACACTAACCCTCATATTAACCCTAATCCTCACTCTATACCTCACCCTAACCCTAACCTAACCCAAAACTTAACCCTCACCCTCACCCTCAGCCCAACACTCACCCTCACCATAAACATCACCCTAACCCTAACCCTCATCCTAAACCGAACCCGAACCATTACCCTAAAACTAACCTTAACGTCACCCTATCACTAAAACTAACCCTAAACCTCACCCTCACGCTAACCCTCACCATAACCCTTATCCTCACACTAAACCTAACCATAACCCTAACCCTAACCATCACACTAACACTAATCCTCACCCTATTCTTAACCCTAACCCTAACCCTCACCCTATCCCTCACCCTCACCCTAACTATAATGCTAACCCTTACTCTCAAACTCACCCTAACCCTCACCCTAAACCTTACCCTCAACTTCACTCTAAATCTCACCCTAACACTCACACTCACTCTAACCCACAAACTAACCCTAACCCTAAGCCTAATGTTCACCCTAACCCTCACCCTCACCATAACCCTAAACCTAACCCTAACCCTTACCCTAACCGTAACCCTCACCCTCACCCTAACCATCACAATAACCATTACCCTCACACTAACCCTAGCCATAACCCTAACCCTAACCCTAACCCTCACCCTAACTCTCACCCTCACACTAAACATCACCCTAAACCTAAACCTCACACTAAACCTAACCCTAACCTTCACCCTAAACCTAACCCTCACCGTAACCCTAACATTCACACTAACACTAACCTTAAACCTCACCCTCAACCTTACCCTAACTCTAACCCTCATCCTAACACTCACCCTCACCCTCACATTCACCCTCACCCTAAGCCTAACCCTAACCCTCATCCTAACACTCACCCTCACTCTCACCCTCACCATAACCCTAACACTAACCCTAACCCAGACCCTCACCCTAATCCTCAACCTAATCCTAACCCTAAAGCTTACCTATCCAAAAACTTCACCCTCACCCTCTCCCTCACCCTAACCCTTACCCTCACCCTATCCCACACCTAACAATAAACCTCAAACTAACCCTAACACTAAACCTCACCCTCAACCTAATCCTAACCCTAAACTTAACCCTAACACTCATCCTAACCCTAACCCTAAACCTAATTCTAACCCTAAACCTAACCCTCACTCTAACCCTTACAGTCAGCCTAACCCTAACCTTATCCCTCACACTAAACCTAAGGCTCACCCTAACCCTAACATACCCCTCAGCCTAACCCTCACCCTAAACCCAACCCTAAACCAAATCCTCATCCTATCCTTAACCTCAACCCAAACCCTCACAGTAACCTTCAACCTCATCCTAACCCTCACTCATATCCTTACTCTCACCCGAACCCTAAAGCTCACCCTCAGCCTAACCATCATCCTAACAATTACCCACACCCTAACACTCACCTTAAACCGAACCATAAATCTAACCTTCAACATAACCCTCAACCTAACCCCAAACTTCACCGTCACCCTAATATTCACCCTAAACTTTACCCTGCCCTAGCACTTACCCTAACCCTCACACTAATCCTAACACTAAATCTCAGCCTAACCCTTATCCTAACACTAAACCTAACCTTAACACTCAACCTAAACCTAAACCTAACCCTAACCCTAACACTAACCCTCATCCTAACCCTAACCCTTACCCTCACCATCCACATCACCCTCAGCCTAACACTAATCCTAACCCTAATCCTAACACATACCCTCACCCTCACCCTAACTCTAAACCTAAACCTAACCCTAACACTCACCATCACCCTCACCCTAAACCTGACCATATCCCTAACCCTCACCCTAACCCCAAGCCTGACCCTATACCTCACCCTAACCCTAACCCTAACCCTCACCCTAACACTCACCGTAACCCTGACCCTATCCCTAAAACTAACCCTCACCATCATACTCACACTAAACCTCAGCCTAATCCTTAGGTTCACCAGAACCCTAACCCTAATCCTAACCCTAATCCTCACCATAACCCTAACCCTCATGCACACCCTAACCCTCAATCGAACCTGTACCCGAACCCTCACCCTAACACTCACCCTAACTCTAACCTTAACCCTAATCTGAAAACTAACCCTCACCTTCAAACTCACCCTAACTCTAACCCTAACCCTAAACCTAACCCTCACTCTCACCCTCACCTTAATCCTCACACTCACCCTAAAACTCACCCTACCCTAACCCTACCCCTCTCCATTACTCTCAACCTAACCCTAAACCTAACCCTAATCTTCACCCTCACCCTGACCCTCAAACTCAGCCTAACTTAACCCTAACAATATTCCTATTCCTAACACTTACCCTCACATTCAACCTAAAACTCACCCTAACCCTAACACTCACCCACACCCTAAACTTACCCAAACCTCACCCTAACTTTACCCTTACTCTCACCCTAAATGTAACCTCAGCTTAACCCTCACTCTCAGCCTAATCCTCACCCTAACCCTAACCCTTACCTAAATGAAAAACTCATCCTCACCCTCACCCTAACACTAACCCTAACAATAACCCTAACTCTAACCCTAACCCTAACCCTAAAACTCACCCTAAAACTAACCCTAAACCTCACCCTCACCCTTACCCTCATCTAACCCTCACACTAATCATAACCTTAACACTCAGCCTAAACCTCATCCTAACCCTAACCCTAAACCTCACCCTAACCCTAACTCTCACCTTCACTTTCACCCTCACCCTCATACTAACCCTAATTCTAACCCTAACCCTCACTCTCACCCTAACCCTCACCCTAAAAGTTACCCACATCTTAAACCTCACCCTAACCCTAACCCTAAACCTAACCCTCACCCTAACCCTCACCTAACCCTAACCATAACCCTAAACCTAACACTCACACTAACCCTAACCCTCACACTCTCCCTAAACCTCACCCTAAACATTACCTTCTATCTAACCCAAACCCTAACCCTAAACCTAACACTCACACTAACCTTAACCCTAACCCTCAGCCTAACGCTTTTCCTAACCCCAAACCTAACCCTAACCCTCACACTCACCCTAAACCTAACCCAAACCCTCACGGTAACCCTAACCATCAACCTCATCCCAACCCTCATCCTAACACTTACCCTCAACCTAACCCTATTGCTAACCCTCACCCTAACCCTAAACCTCAACCTAAACCTAAACCTGACCCTGACTCTCATCCTAGGCCTAACCCTAAACCAAACCCTTACCCTAACCCTAACCCTCACCCTAAACCTAAACCTCACCATAACAGTAACCGTCACACTAACCCTAACACTAACCCTCACCATCAACCTTACCCTAACAATATCCCTCATCCTAACTCTAACGGTAAAACTAATGCTAACCCAAAGCCTCACCCTAAACCTATCCCGACACCTCACCCTAACGCTCACCCTAACCCTAAGACTCAACCAAACCCTAACACTCACACTCACCCTCACCCTCACCCTCACCCGAACACTCACCCTTAACCTAACCCTCACCCTCACAATAAACATGACCCTAACCCTAATAATCACCCTAGCACTAACCCTAACCCTCAAACAAAACATAAGCCTAACACACATCCTCACGCTCTACCTCACCCTTACCCTAACCCTAACACTCACCCTAACCCTAACTCTAAACCTAAGGTTAACAATAAAACTCAACCTCAGGCTAACCCTCACCCTAACCCTTACCCTCAACCTAAACCTAACCCTAACCCTCATAGTAAACAAAACCCTCAATTTAACCCTAACCCTAAACCTCACAGTAAACCTAACCCTCACCGTAAACCTAACCCTACCACTCAGCCTAACCCTCAACCTAAACCTAACCCTAACCCTAATCCTCACCCTATCCATAAACTTAACCCTAACCCTAACCCTCACCCACACCCTAAACCTAATGCTCACCCTAACCCTTACCCTCACCCTCACCCTAATATTAACCCTAACCCTCACCCTAACACTTACCCACACCCTAATCCTCACCCTAACCCTAACCCTAAACCTAAACCTCACCCTAAGCCTAACCATAACCGTAAACCTAACCCTCATCCTAACCCTCATCCTAACCCTCACCCTAACCCTCACCCTAACACTAACACTAACCCTAAACTTTACCCTCAATCTAACCCAAACCCTAACCCTAAATGTAACACTCATACTAACCCTAAGCCTAACCCTCAGCCTAATCCTTATCCTAACCCTAAAACTAACCCTAACCCTAACCCTCACACTCACCCTAACCCTAACCATAACCCTAAACCTCACCCTAACCCTCACCCTAACCGTCAGCATAACCCTCGTCCTATCCCTAACCCTAACCCTAACTCTCACCCTCACCCTAAGCCTAAAACTTAACCTCACCCTAACCCTAACCCTAACCCTCACCCTAAACCTAACCCTCACCCTCACCCTAACCCTCATCTAAAAACTTACCCTCAACCTAACCCTATCCCTTACACTAAACCTAACCCTAACTCTCACCCGAACACTCACCCTCACCCTAACCCTCACCCTCACACTAAATATCACCCTAACCCCTCAACCTAACACTAACCCCAACCCTCACCCTAACCCTAACCTCACCGTAATCCTAACCCTCACACTAAACCTAACCCTAAACCTCACACTCACCCTAACCCTAACCCTAACACTAATCCACACCCTCACCTTATCCTCACTCTAACCCTAACCATAACCCATACCTAAACGAAAACCTCACCCTCACCCTCTCCCTCACCCTAACCCTCACGCTCACCCTAGTCCTCAACCTAACTCTAACCCTCACCCTAACCCTAATCCTAACCCTCATGGTCACCCTCACCCTAACAGGAAACCTAACACTAACCCTCATCCTAAAACTAACCATAACCCTAATTCTAACCCTAAAACTTACACTCACCCTAACCCTAACCTTAACCCTTATGGTCACCCTAACCCTAACCCTAATCCTCACACTAAACCTAACACTCAATCTACCCTATACCTACCCCTCACCCTAATCCTCACCCTAACACTAAACCTCACACTAAACCTAACCCTCACCCTAACCCTAACCCTCAAACTAACCCTAAACATAACACTCATCCTCACCCTCACCCTAACAATACCCCGAACCTTAACCCTAATCCTAACACTGACTCTCAACCTCACCCTCACCCTCA
This sequence comes from Dipodomys merriami, assembly GCF_024711535.1. Classification (NCBI taxonomy): domain Eukaryota; kingdom Metazoa; phylum Chordata; class Mammalia; order Rodentia; family Heteromyidae; genus Dipodomys; species Dipodomys merriami. Next base: position 2,208,546 of record NW_027202349.1, on the reverse strand, counting down.
GGCTAACCCCAACCATAAGCCTAACCCTCACCCTCACTCTCACCCTAACCCTCACACTCACCCTAAATGGCACCCTAACCCTAACCCTGCCCCTCTCCCTAACCCTCACCCTCACCCTCACCTTAACCATAACACCAATCCTAACCCACACCCTCAACCTAATCCTCAACCTAACCCTAACCCTGAACCTTACCTAACCAAAACCTCACCCTCACCCTCAACCTCACCCTTATCCTCACCCTATCCCACACTTAACACTAAACCTCAAACTAACCCTAACCCTAAACCTCACCCTCACCCTAATCCTAACCTTAAACTTAACCCTAACACTCATCCTAACCCTACCCTAAACCTAATGCTAACCCTAAACCTCACACTCACCCTAACCCTCACTCTAACCCTTAATGTCACCCTAACCCTTACTTTAACCCTCACACTAAGCCTAAGCCTCACCCTAACCCTAAACCTACCCCTCACCTTAACACTCACCCTAAACCTAAACCTAACCCAAATCCTCATCCTATCCTTAACCTTAACCCAAACCCTCACCCTAAACCTCACCCTCATCCTAACCTCATCCTTACCCTCACCCGAACCCTAAAGCTCACCCTCAACCTAAACATTACCCTAACACTTACCCACACCCTAACACTCACCTTAACCCGAACCATATACCTAACCTTCAACCTAAACCTCAACCTAACCCTAACCTCACCGTCACCCTAATATTCATCCTAAACTTTACCCTCACCCTAACACTTACCCTAACCCTAAACCTAACCCTCACACTAACCCTAACCCTAAACCTCAGCCAAACCCTTGTCCTAACCCTAAACCTAACCCTAACACTCAACCTAAACCTAAACCTAACCCTAACCCTAACACTAACCCTCATCCTAACCCTAACCCTTACCCTCACCCTCCACATCACCATCAGCCTAACCCTAATCCTAACACTCACCCTCAACCTCACCCTAACTCTAAACCTAAACCTAACCCTAACACTCACCATCACCCTCACCCTAAATCTAACTGTATCCCTAACCCTCACCCTAACACCAAGCCTCACCCTATACCTCACCCTCACCCTAACCCTAACCCTAAAACTCACCGTAACCTTCACATTATCCCTAAAACTATCCCTCACCATCATCCTCACACTAAACCTCAGCCTAATCCTTAAGTTCACCAGAACCTTGACCTTAAACCAAACCCTAATCCTCACCATAACCCTAACCCTCATGCACACCCAAATCCTCACCCTCACCCTCACCCGAAACCTCACCCTAACACCCACCCTAACTCTAACCTTAACCCTAATCCTAAAACTAACCCTCACCTTAAAACTCACCCTAACTCTAACCCTAACCCTAAAGCTAACCCTCACTCTCACCCTCACCTTAATCCTCACACTCACCCTAAAACTAAACCTAACCCTAACCCTACCGCTCTCCATAACTCTCAACCTAACCCTAACCTTAACCCTAACCTTCACCCTCACCCTGAACTCCACCTCAGCCTAACCTTTATTCTAATCCTATTCCTATTCCTAACACTTACCCTCACATTCAACCTAAAACTCACCCTAACCCTAACCCTCACCCACACCCTAATCCTCAACCTCACACTAAACATCACCCTAACCCTAACCCTCACCCAAACCCTATCCCCAACCCTCACCCTAACCCTAACCTCACCGTAATCCTAACCCTCACACTATCCCTAACCCTAACCCTCACACTCACCCTAACCCTAACCCTAACACTAATCCACACCCTCACCTTATCCTCACTCTAACCCTAACCATAACCCTTACCTAAACGAAAACCTCACCCTCACCCTCTCCCTCACCCTAACCCTCACGCTCACCCTAGCCCTCAACCTAATGCTAACCCTCACCCTAACCCTAATCCTAACCCTCATGGTCACCCTCACCCTAACAGAAAACCTAACCCTAACCCTCATCCTAAAACTAACCATTACCCTAATTCTAACCCTAAAACTTACACTCACCTTAACCCTCACCCTAACCCTTACCGTCACCCTAACCCTAACCCTAATCCTCACACTAAACCTAACACTCAACCTACCCTATACCTACCCCTCAGCCTAACCCTCACCCTAAACCTAACCCTAAACATAATCCTCACCCTATCCCTAAACTTAACCCTAACCCTCGCACTCACCCTAAACCTACCCCTGACCCTAAACCTCACCCTAATCCTCACGCTAACCCTAAACCTCACATTAAACCTAACCCTAACCCTCAAACTAACCCTAACCCTAACATTCACTCTAACCCTCACCCTCACAATACCCCTTACCTTAACCCTAATCCTAACATTGACCCTCACACTCACTCTCAGGCTAACCCTAACCATAAGCCTCACCCTCACCCTCACTCTAACCCTAACCCTCACACTCACCCTAAACCGCACCCTACCCCTACCCCTCTCCCTAGCCTTCACCCTAACCCAAAACCTAACCCTAACACCAACCCTAACCCTACCCCTAACCCTCACCCTCACACTAACCCTAAACCTAAAGTTAACCCTCACCCTAACCCTAATCCTCACCCACACCTTAAACCTCAACCTCACCTGAACCCTCACCCTCACCCGAAATCTCATCCTCACCCTAATCCTCAACCTAAACATCACCCAAAAAGTAACCATCACCCTAACCCTAACCCTAATCCTAACCCTCACCCTAACCCTCACCCTAACCGTTATCCTCACCCTACCCCTAACCCTAACACTAACCATAACTGTCACACTAGCCGTAAATCTTACACTATCCCTAACCCAAAATATAACCTTCACCCTCACCCTAAACTTCACCCTCACCCTAAATATTACCCTAACTCTAAACCTCACCCTAACCCTATAGGTGAACCTAAACCTCACCCTCCCCTAACCCTCACACTAACCCTGATCCTCACACTAACCCTAACCCTCACCATCACTTTCACCCTCACCGTCAGCCTAACAATAACACTAAACCTAATCCTATCCCTAACCTTAAATCTCACCCTAAACCTAACCCTATCCATCACCCTCAACCTCACCCTCACCCCCACCCTCAACCTAACACTCACCCTAACACCCTCACACTAACCCACAACCTCACCTTAAAAATCACCCTAACACTAACCCTCACCCTAACCTTAACCCTAACCATCACCCTCAACCTCAACCTCACCCCCACCCTCAACCTAACCCTCACCCTCACCCTCACCCACACACTATCCCACAAACTCACCTTAAACATCACCCTAACACTAACCCTCACCCTAACCCTAACCCTAAGCCTCATCCTCACACTAACCCTAACCCTAACCCTAATCTTCACTCTAACCCTATCACGACACCTCAACCTAACTCTCACCCGAATCCTAACACTAACCCTAACCCTAACCCTAAACCTAACCCTCACCCTCACCGTAACCCTCACCATCACCCTAACGCTCACCCTAACCCTAAGCCTCAACCACACCCTAACCTTCACACTCACCCGAAACCTCACCCTCACGTGAACACTCACCCTCAACCTAAACCTCACCCTCACAATAAACATCAACCTAACCCTAACTGTCACCCTAACCCTAACCCTAACCCTCACCCTAACCCTAACCCTCAACCTAACCCTAACCCTCACCCTGACCCTCACCCTACGCCTAAACCTAACCCTCACCGTAAACCTACCCTAACACTAAACCTCAACTTAAATCGAACCCTCACCCTAACACTAACCCCCACACTAAACCTAACCCTAACACTCACACTCACTCTCAACCTCACCTTTCCCCTAACCCTAACTCTAACCCTAATCTTAATGCTAAAGCTAAACCTCCAGATCACTCTAATCCTAACGCTGACCCTCACCCTAACCCTAACCCTCACCCGAACCCGAACCCGAAACCGAACCCAAATCCTAACCCGAACCCTCACACTAACACTAAACCTAACCCTCACCCTCACCCTCTCCCTCACCCTAACCCTCACCCTAAACCTAACCCCCCACCATAACCCTAACCCTAACCCTCAACCTCACCCTAACCCTAACTCTAACCCTAACCCTAACCTTAAAACTAACACTAACACTCAAGCAAATCCTAACCCTCTCTCTCATCCTAAACTTCACCCTAATATTTACCCTCACCCAAACCTTAATCCTAATCCTCACACTAAACCTAACCCTCACCCTAATTCTAACCCTAAACCTAACCCTAATCCTAAAACTAACCCTCACACTCACCCTCACCCTAAGCCTAACCCTCACCCTCAACATCACCCTAACACTCACCCTCAAACTAAACATCACACTAACCCTAACCCTCACCCTAAACCTAACCCTAACCCTCATCCAAATCCCTAACCCTCATGCTACCCATAACCCTAAACCTCATCTTCACCCTAGCCCTCATCCTAACCCTAATCCTAACAATAACCCTAACCCTAACCCAAAAACTCGCCCTAACCCTAATCAAAACGCTAACACTCACCCTCTTCCTCACCCTCACCCTAACCTTCACCCTCACCCTAACACTCACTCTAACCCTCAGCCTCAACCTAACCCTAACCCTCACCCCTAAACCTAACCCTAACCCTCACCCTCAAACTCACTCTCACCCTAACCCTCACCCTCACCATAAACATCACCCAAACCCTAACCCTCACCTTAACCCAAACCGTAACCCTAACCCTAACCATCACCCTAATCCTCACGCTAACCCCAACGATAAACCTAACACTCACACGCAACCTAACCCTCACCCTAACACTTATCCTCACACTAACCCTAACTCTAACCCTAACCCTTACCCTCAAACTAACCCTAACCCTCACCCTAACCCTAATCTAACCCTTTCCATAACGCGAAACCAAATAGTAATCCTCACCCTCTTACTAAACATCAAACTAACCCTAACCCTCACCCTAAACCTAACGCTAACCGTCACCCAAACCCTATCCCTCAACCTAACCCTCACCCTCCACTAATCCTCACCCTCACTCTAACCCTAACCCTTACCTAAACGAAGCCTCACCCTCAACCTCACCCTCAAACTAACCCTCACACTCACCCTAGCCCTCACCCTAATCCTAACCCTACCCCTCACCCTACCCCTCACCGTAACCCTAATCCTCACCCTAAACCTAACCCTAACCCTCACCGTCACCCCAAACCTCATCGTCACCCTAACACTCAACCTAATCCAAACCCTCACCCACACCCGAACCATCACATTCATCCGAAGCCTAAAACTTACCCTAACCCTATACCTCACACTAAACATCACCCTAACCCTAACCCTCACCCGAACCCTCACACTCACCCTAACTCTCACCCTCACCCTAACCTTCACGCTCACAATAACCATCACCCAAACCCTACCCCTGAGCCTAATCCTAACCCTCTACCTAAACCTAACCCTCACCCCGACCCTCACCCTAACCCTAAAACTTACCCTCACCCTTACCCTAACCCTTACCCTAACCCTAACCTTCACCCTAAACCTAACCCTATCACTTACCAACACCATAACCCTAAACCTAACCCTAACCCTAACGCTAACCCTAACCCTAATCCTCACCATAAACATAACCCTCGCCCACACCCTAACACTCACCATCAACCGAACCCTCATCCTCACCCTAACACTCACAGGAAAGCTAACCCTAACCCTTATCATAAACTGAACCCTCACCTTCACCCTCACCCTAAGCCTAACCCTAACCCTAACCCTAAACCTCACCCTCAGCCTAAACCTAACCCTCACCCTAACGCTCACCCTATCGCTAACGCTAAACCTACACCTCACACTAACCCTCACCCTAACACTAACACTAACCCTCACATTAACCCTAATCCTCACACTATACCTCACCCTAACCCTAACCCTAACAGAAAACCTAACCCTCACACTCACCCTCACCCCAACACTCACCCTCACCATAAACATCACACTAACCTTAACCCTCATCCTAAACCAAACCCTGACCCTAACCCTAAACCTAACCCTAAACCTCACCCTAATGTCACCCTATCACTATCTCTGACCCTACACCTCATCCTCACCCTAACCCTCACAATAACCCTTATCCTCACACTAACCCTAACCATAACCATAAACCTAACCCTCACACTAAACCTAACCCTCACCCAAACCCTAACCCTACCCTTCAGCCTAACCCTCACCCTAAACCTAACCCTAACCCAAATCCTCATCCTATCCTTAACCTTAACCCAAACCCTCACCCTATCTCTCACCTTCACCCTAATCCTCACCCTTATCCTTACCCTCAGCTGAACCCTAACCCTCACCCTCAACCTAACCCTCACCCTAACACTTACCCACACGCTAACACTCACCCTAAAACGAACCATAACCCTAAACTTCACACTAAACCTCAACCTCAACCTAACCCTAAACTTCACCGTCTCACTAATATTCACCCTAAACTTTACCCTCACCCTAACACTTACCCTAACCCTAAACCTAACCCTCACACTAACCCTAACCCTAATCCTCAGCCTAACCCTTATCCTAAACCTAAACCTAACCCTAACACTCAATCTAAACTTAAACCTAACCCTAACCCTAACACTAACCCTCATCCTAACCCTAAACCTCACCCTCACCGTCCACATCACCCTCAGCCTAAACTTAATCGTAACCCTAATCCTAACACTCACCTTCACCCTCACCCTAACTCTAACCCTAAACCTAACCCTAACAGTCACAATCACCCTCACCCTAACCCTAACCGTATCCTTAACCCTAACACTTACCCTAACCCTAACACTTACCGTAACCCTCACCCTACCCCTAACACTAACCCGACCCCTCATCCTCACACTAAACCTCAATCTAGTCCTTAAGCTCACCAGAACCCCAACCCTAATCCTAACCCTAATCCTCACCATAGCCATAACCCTCATGCACACCCTAACCCTCACCTGAACCCTCACCCTCACCCTCACCCTAACACTCACCCTAACCCTAACCTTCAACCTAACCCTAACTCTCCCCCTCACACACACCATCAGCCTAAACCTCACCATAAACCTAACCTTAACCCACACCCTATAACCCTCACCCTCAACCTCACCCTCGCCCTAACATTTATCCTCCCCCTTTCCTATTAACCCTAATCCTAATGCTCACACTAACCCTAGCCCTCACCCTAAAACTAACCCTCAACCTAACAGTAACCCTCACTCTTACCCTCACACTAACCCTAACCCTAACTCTAACCCTCGCCATCAAACTCACCCTAAGCCTAACACTAACCCTCACCCCAAATCTCACACTCACCCTACCCCTACCCCTCTCCCTAACCCTCACCCTAACCCTACGCTAACATTCACCCTAACACTTATCCTCACCCTAACACTAACCCTAACCTTCAAACTCACCCTGACCCTCACCCTCAAACTAACCCTAACCCTAACCCTATTCCGAATCCTAATCCTCACCCTCACCCTCACCCTAACACTAACCTTAACACTGACCATTACCCTCACAATAGGGATAACCCTTACCCTAATCCTAACCATAACCATAACGTTAACCGTCACCCTGACCCTCACCTGCAACCCAACACTAACGCTAACCCTATTCCTAATCCTAACCCTCACCCTCACCCTCACCCTAAAATTATCCCTAACCCTAACCCTCAACCTCACCCTCACCCTAACCATCACCCTCACCCTAAACATCAACCTAACCATAACACTCACCCTATCCGTAACCCTAACGCTCGCCCTAAACCTAACCTCAGTGTAACCATCACCCTCAACCTAATCCTCACCCTAAACATAACCCTAAACCTCACCCTCAACCTCCCCTTCCCCCTCAGCTTTACCCTAACCCTAATCCCAATCCTAACCCTAACACTCAACCCCACCCTCACCCTAATCCTAACCCTAACCCTAACGCTAACCCTCACCCACACCCTCCCACTCACCCTAACGCTAACCCTAACAATAATCCTAACCCTGACCCTTAAATAAATATTAAAACTCAAACAAACCGTAATCCTACCCCTAAACATCTCCCTCACCCTCACCCTCATTCTAACCCTCACCCTCACCATCACAATTACCATCACACTAACCCTCACACTAACCCTAACACTCACCATAACCCTAACCCTCTCCTTCACTTTCACCCTCACCCTCAGCCTAACCCTAACCCTAACTGTAATCCTAACCCTAATCCTCACCCTCAAACTAATCCTCACCCTAACACTTATCCTCACACTAACCCTAACTCTAACCCTAACCCTTACCCTCACAAAAACCTTAACCCTCACCCTAACCCTAAACTTACCCGTCACCCTAACCCTAACCCTAACCCTAAACCTTTCCCACACGCTAACCCTAACAGCAACACTGACCCTCATACTAAACATCACTCTAATGCTAACACCCTAATCATAACCCTAACCCTCACCCAAAACCTACCCCTCAACCTAACCCTCACCTTCCCCTAACCCTCACACTAAGCCTAACCCTCAACTTATCCCTAATCCTCACCCTCAATTTCACCCTCACCCTCAGCCTAAACCTAACCCTAAACCTAATCCTAAACCTAACCCTCACCCTCAACCTAACCCTCACACGCACCCTCAGCCTAACCCTCAGCCTCACACTCACCCTCACACTAACCCTCAACCTCACCTTAAACATCACCCTAACCCTAACCCTAACCCTAAACCTAACGCTAACACTAACCCTCACCCTCACCCTAACCCTCAACCTAACCCTTATACTCACACTAACCCTAAGCCTAACCCTAATCCTAACCCTAACCCTATCCCGACACCTCAACCTAACTCTCACCCTAACCCTAACCCTAACACTAACCCTCACTGTCATCCTAACCCTCACCCTCACCCTAACCCTCACCGTCACCCTAACTCTCACTGTAACCCTAATTCTCAACCACAACCTAACTTTCACCCTCACCCTCACCTTCACCTTCACCCGAACACTCACCCTCACCCTAACCCTCACCCTCACAATAAACATCACGCAACAATATCCCTACACCTCACCGTAACTCTCACCCTAACCCTAACCCTAAGCCCAACCCTAAATCTCACCATAACCCTAACCTTAAATCTAAACCTCATTCTCACCCTAACCCTCACCCTCACCTCACCCTCACCCTAACCCTAACCCTAAACCTAACCCTCACCCTAACCCACATTCTAACCCTCACCCTCACCCTAACTCTAATGCAAAACCTACCTCTCACCCTCAACCTAACCCTCACCCTAAACCTCACCAGAACCCTTAACCTCACCATAACCCTAACCCTAAATCTAAACCTAATCCTCAACTTAACCCTAACCCTCGCCCACACCCAAATCCTCATCATCACCCGAAACCTCATCCTCACCCTACCACTCACACTAACCCTAAACCTAATCCTAATCCTAAACCTATCCCTCACCTTCACCCTCACCCTCAACCTAACCCTAACCCTAAACCTAAACCTAACAATCATCCTCACCCTCAACCTAACACTCACCCTCACCATAAACATCACCCTAACCCTAACCCTCACCCTCACCCTAATACGTATCCTCACCCTAACACTAACCCTAACCTTCACCCTCACCTTGACCCTCACCCTCAACCTAACCCTAACCCTAACCCTATTCCTAATCCTAACCTTCACCCTCACCCTAACCTTAAATCTACCCTAAGCCTAACCCTCACGCTCACCCTCACACTAATCCTAACCCTAACCCTAACACTAACCCTCACCCTTAACCTCCCCTTCCCCCTCAACCTTACCCTAACCCTAATCCTAACCCTAACACTCAACCCCACCCTCACCCTAACCCTAACCGTAACCCTAATGCTAACCCTTGTCCACACCCTCTTCGTAACCATAACTGTAACCCTAACAATAACCTTAACTCTAACCCTAACCCTAACCCTAAAACTCACCCTAAACCTAATCCTAACCCTAACCCTCACCCTCACGCTCACCCTTGTTCTAAACCTCACCCACACATGACCTAACACTCACACTAAACCTAACCCTCACCCTAAGCCTAACCCTAACCCTAAACCTTACACTCACTTTCACCCTCTCCCTCAGCCTAACCCTAACCCTAACCCTACTCCTAACCCTAACCATCCCCTTCCCCCCAAAACTAACCCTAACCCTCACCCTAACCCTAACCCTAACCCTCACCCTCAACCTCACCATCACCCTCACACTAACCCTCAACCACACCCTAAACATGACCCTAAACCTAACTCTCACCCTAAACCTAACCCTAACCGAAACCCTAAACCTAACCCTCAACCTAACCCTAACGCTAACCCTAACCCTCACCCTCACCCTTACCTTCACCATAACCCATATCCTCACACTAACTCTAACCCTAACCCTATCCCTAACCCTCAACCTAACACTAAACCGCACCCTAACCCTATCCTGACACCTCACCCTAACTCTCACCCTAACCCAAACCCTAAACCCAACCCTCACCCTAACCCTAACCCTGCACCTAACCCTCACACTCACCCTAACACTAAACCTCACCCTCAAACTCCCCTTCCCCCTCAGCCTTACCCTAACCCTAACCCCAATCCTAACCCTAACCCTCTGCACCACCCTCACCCTAACCCTCACCATCACCCTAACAATAAGCCTAACCCTAACCCTAACCCTAACCCTAAAACTCAACCTAACCCTCATCCTAACCCTAAACATCACCCTCAACCTCACACTCATTCTAACCCTCACCCTCACCCTGACCCTCATCATTACACTAAACCTAACACTAACCCTAACCCTCACACTAACCCTAATTCTCACCCTCAATTTCACCATCACCATCAGCCTAAACCTAACCATAAACCTAATCCTAACCCTAAAACTAACCATCAACCTAATCCTCAACCTAACACTTATCCTCACACTAATCATAACTCTAACCCTAACCCTTACACTCACACTAACCTTTACGCTCACCCTAACCCTAAACCTACCCGTCACCCTAAACCTCACCCTAATCCTAACCCTAACCTTATCCCTAACGCTAACCCTAACAGTAACCCTCATCCTCATACTAAACATCATTCTAACGCTAACACTCACCCTAAACATAACCCTAACCCTCACCCTAACCCTTCCCCTCAACCCAACCCTCACCCTCCCCTAACCCTCATACTAACCCTAACCCTCACCCTAACCCTAACCATAACCCTAATCCTAAACCTAACCCTAAACCTCATCCTAACCCTAAACCTAACCCTCACTCTCAACCTCACCCTCACCCGCACCCTCAACCTAAGCCTCACTCTCACACTCACACTCACACTAACCCTCAACCTCACTTTAAAAATCACCCTAACCCTCACCCTCACCCTAAACCTCACACCCTTTATCCTCACACTAACCCTAACCCTAACCCTAACAATCACCCTAACCCTACCCCAACACCTCAACCTAACTCTCACCCTAATCCTAAACCTAACCCTAACCCTCACCCTAACCTTACCCCTAAACCTAACCCTCACCCTCCCCTAACCCTCACTGTCACCCTAACACTCACTCTAAAGTTAAGTGACAACCACACCCTAAACTTCAGCATCACCGAAAGCCTCACCCTCACCCGAACACTCACCCTCACCCTAACACTCACCCTCACAATAAACATCAGCCTAACCCTAAGTCTCACACTAACACTAACTCTAACCCTCAACCTAACCCTAACCCTCAGCCTAACCCTAAGCCTCACCCTGACCCTCACCCTACCCCTAAATCTAACCCTCAACCTAACCCTTATCCTAACCCTAAACCTCACCCTAAACCTAACCCTCACCATAACACTAACCTTCAGAATAAACCTAACCCTAACACTCACCCTAACCCTCAACCTCACCCTCAATCTAAACCTATCTCTCATCTTAACCCTCACACTAACACTCAGGCTAATCCTAACAGTCACTCTCACTCTAACCCTCACCCTAATATTTACACTCACCCTAACTTTAACCCTAACACCTCAGGCTTACCCTAAACCTCACCCTCAAACTAAACACCACCCTAACCCTAACCCTCACCCTAAACCTAACCCTAACCCTCACCCAAAACCCTAATCCTCATCCTATCCCTAACCCTAACCCTCATCTTCACCCTAGCCCTCATCCTAAACCTAATGCTAACAATCACCCTAACCCTGAGCCTAAAACTCACCCTAACTTTAATCCTAACGCTAACCCTCAACCTCTTCCTCACCCTCACCCTAAACTTCAACCTCAACCTCACCCTCACCCTAACACACACCCTAAACCTAACAATCAACCTAAACATAAACCTAACTCTCACCCCTAAACCTAACCATAACCCTCACCCTCACCCAAACCCTCAAGCTCAACCTAACCCTAACTACTAACCCTAATCCTAAACCTAACCCTAAAACTCACCCTCACCCTAACCCTAACCTTAACCCTCAACCCCACCCTCAGCCTAACGCTAAACCTTATCCTCACCCTAACCCTCACCCTAACACTTACCCTCATCCTTTCCCTAACCCTAACCCTCACCCTCACCCTAACAATAACCCTAATAACCCTAACCATCACCCTAACCTAACCCTCACCCTCAACCAAACACTAACCCTCACCCAAAACCCTAATCCTCATCCTATCCCTAACCCTAACCCTCATCTTCACCCTAGCCCTCATCCTAAACCTAATCCTAACAATCACCCTAACCCTGAGCCTAAAACTCACCCTAAATTTAATCCTAACGCTAACCCTCAACCTCTTCCTCACCCTCACCCTAAACTTCAACCTCAACCTCACCCTCACCCTAACACACACCCTATCCCTAACAATCAACCTAAACATAAACCTAACTTTCACCCCTAAACCTAACCATAACCCTCACCCTCACACAAACCCTCAAGCTCAACCTAACCCTAACAACTAACCCTAATCCTAATCCTAACCCTAAAACTCACCCTCACCCTAACCCTAACCTTAACCCTCAACCCCACCCTCAGCCTAACGCTAAAACTTATCCTCACCCTCACCCTCACCCTCAACCTAACCCTCAATCTCACCCTCACCCTAACTCTCATCCTAACCCTCACACTAACACTCACGCTAATCCTAACACTCACTACAACTCTAAATCTCACCCTAATATTTACCCTCACACTAACCCTGACACTAAACCTAACCCTCACCCTAACTCTAACCCTTAACTTCACCCTAATCCTACACCTAACCCTAACACTCACCCTCATCCTAAGCCTAACCCTCACCTTCACCCTCACCCTAACACTCACCCTCAAATTAAACATCACCCTAACCCTTACCGTCACCCTAAACCTAACCCTAACCCTCACCCAAAACCCTAATCCTCATCCTATCCCTAACCCTAAACCTCATCTTCACCCTAGACCTCATCCTAACCCTAATCCTAACAATAAACCTAACCGTAACCCTAAAACTCACCATAACCCAAATCCTAACGCTAGCCCTCACCCTCTTCCTCACCCTCACCATAAATTTCAACCTCAACCTCACCCTCACACTAACAATCACACTAACCCTAAAACTCAACCTAAACCTAACCCTAACCCTCACACCTAAACCTAACCCTAAACCTCACCCTCAACCAAACCCTCAACCTCAGCCTAACCCTAACCCTAACCCTAATCCAAAACCTAACCCTAAAACAAAGCCTCACCCCCACCCTCAGCTTTAACCCTAAACCTTATCCTCACCTTAACCTTCACCCTAACCCTCACCCTCATCCTTTCCCTAACCCTAACCCTCACCCTCACCCTAACCCTAACCCTAACATTAACCCTAACCATCACCCTAACATTAACCCTCACCCTCACCCAAACCCTAACACTAATCGTAACCCTCACCCTCACCCTCAACATATCCCTCAACCTCACCCTCACCCTAACCCTCACCCTCACCCTAAACATCACCCTAACCCTAACACTCACCCTAACCCAAACCCTAACCCTATCTCTAACCCGCACCCTAACACTCACCCTAATATTTATGCTTACACTAACCCTAACTCTAACCCTAACCCTTACCCTCACACTAACCCTAACCCTCACCCTAACCCTAAACCTACATCTCACCCTAACCCTCACCCTAACTCTAACCCTTTTTCCCTAACGCTAACCCTAACATTAACTCTCATCCACATACTAAACATCATCCTAACTCTAACCCTAACCCAAACCCTAACCCTAACCCTAACCCTAACATCACCCTAACCCTACAACTCTACCTAAACCTCACCCTCCCCTAATCTTCACCATAACTCTAACCCTAACCCTTACCTAAATGAAACCCTCACCCTCAACTTCACCCTCAACCTAACCCTCACCATAACCCTTACCGTACCCTAAACATAACAGTAACCCTCACCCTAAACCTAACCCTCAACCTAAACCTAAATCTACCCCTCACCCTAACCCTCACCCTAACACTAACACTCACCCTAAACCTAACCCTAAACCTGAACGTCACCCTAACCCTCACCGTCAACCTAACAATCAACGTAACCCAAAAGCTCACCCACACCCTAACCCTCAGACTCACCCAAAACCTAAATATTACCTTAAAAATAAACCTCACCCTAAACATCACCATAACCCTAACCCTCACCGCACCTGAACCCTCACAATAAACATCACCCTAAACCTACCCCTCAGCCTAACCCTAACCCTCTACCTAAAACTAAGCCTCACCCTGACCCTCACCCTAACTCTTAACGTAACCCTAACCCTAACCCTCACACTAACCCTAACCCTAACCCTAACCCTCACCCTCACAATACCCCTAACACTACTCCTAACACTGACCCTCACCCTCACATTCACCCTCAACTTAACCCTAACCCTCACCCTAACCCTCATGCTAAACCTAACGCTAACCCTAACCCTCAACTTCACCGTAAACCTCACCCTAACCCTTTTCTTCACCATAACCCTAACCGTAACCCTAATCCTCACACTAACCCTAACCCTCGCCCACACCCTAACCCTCAAGATCAGACGAATCCTCATCCTCACCCGAACACTCACACTAACTCTAACCCTAACCCTTATCCTAAACATAACCCTCATCCTCAGACTCACCCTAAGCCTAACCCTAACCCTAACCCTAAACCTAACCCTCATCCTCATCCTAACCCTTACCCTAACCCTATCCCTAACCCTAACCCTAACGCTAACTCTGACCTGAACACTCACGGTCACCCTAACCATCACACTAAACATCACCCTATCCCTAACCCTCACCCTAACCCTTACCCTAATCCTAACCCTCACCCTAACCCTAACCCTCACCGAAACACTAACTCTTATATTAACCCTAACCCTAAGCCTCACCATCACCCTCACCCTCAGCCTAACCCTAACCCTCATCCTAACACTAACCTTCACCCTCACCCTCAACCTCAACCTAACACTAACCCTAACCCTAACCCTAACCCTAACCCACACCCTCAACCTAATATTCACCCTAAACCTAGCCCTAAACCTTATCTAAGCAAAAACTTCACCCTCACCCTTACACTCACCCTAAATTTCACCCTGACCCTAGCACTCACCCTAACACTAACCCTCACCCTAATCCTAACCCTAACCCTCACCCTAACTCTAACCATAAACCTAACCCCAACACTCATCGTAACCCTAACCATAAACCTAATTCTAACCCTAAACCTCACACTCACCCTAACCGACACCCTAACACTTACCGTCACCCTAACCCTAAATCTAACCCTCACACGAAACCTAAGCCTCACCCTTAACCTAAACCTACCCTCAGCCTAACCCTCACCCAAAACCTAACCCTAATCCAAATCCTCACCCTATCCTTAACCTTAACAAAAACCCTCACCCTATCCCTCACTCTCACCCTAACCCTCACCCCTACCCTTCACCTCAGCGGAACCCTAACACTCACCCTCACCCTAACACTTACCCACAACCTAACACTCACCCTAAATCTAACCATAAACCTAAACTTCACCCTAAACCTCATTCTAACTCTAAGCCTCACCCTCACCCTAACCCTCACCCTAACCTTTACCCTCACCCTAACACTTACCCTAACCCTAACCCTAACCCTCACACTAACCCTAACTCTAACCCTCAGCCTACCCCTTATCATAAACTTAAACCTAACCCTAAACCTCACTCTAACCCTAACCCTAATGCTAACCCTAAGTCTCACAATAAACCTAAACCCTAAACCTCAGTCTAAACCTCATCCTAACCCTAACCAGAACCCTAACCCTAACCCTAAACCTAACCCTCATCCTAACACTAAACCTCACCCTCAACTTCCCCATCACCCTCAGCATAACCTTAATCGTAACCCTAATCCTAAAGCTCACCCTCACCCTCACACTAACTCTAAACCTAAACCTAACGCTAACACTCACCCTCACCCTCACCCTAACCCTAAACGTATCCCTAAACCTCACCCTGATTGTAACCCTCATGCGATACCTCACCCTCACCTTCACCCTAACCCTAACCCTCAGCCTCACCTCACCTTCACTCTAAACCTCACACTCACCCTTAAACTCACCCAAACCCTAACCCTACCCCTCTCCCTAACCCTCACCCTAACCCTAACCCTCACCCTAACCCTAACAGTTCCCCTAAACCTCACCCTCACACTAACCCTAAACCTAACGTGAACCCTCACCCTAACCCTAATCCTCACCCAGACCCTAACACTCACCCTCATCTGAACCCTCACACTCACCTGAAACCTCATACTCACCATAACCCTCACCCTCACCCTAAATATCACCCAAAAGCTAACCCTCACCCAAAACCTAACCATAACCCTAAACCTCACCCTCACCCAAACCCTCACCCTAACCCTAACCCTAAGCCTAACCCTCAACCTAACCCTAACACTTCCCCTAAGCCTCACCCTCACACTCACCCTAAACCTAACGCTAACCCTCACACCAATCCAAATCCTCACCCACACCCTAACACTCACCCTCACTCGAACACTAACCCTCACCCGTACCCTAATCCTCACCCTAACCCTAACCCTTATGTAAACATAATCCTCACCCTCAAACTCACACTATCCCTAACCCTCACCCTAAACCTAACCCTCAACCTCACCCTCACCCTAATCCGAACCCTAACACTAACCATAACCTTCAAACTCACTGTAACCCTTACCCTAACCCTTACCCTCATCCTCACCCTAACCCTCACCCTAACCCTCACCCCAACCCTAACCCTAACCCTCACACTAAGCCTAACACTCACCCTAACCCTAATCCTCACCCTCACCATCACTCTAACCTTTACCCTAAAACTTGCACTTTTCCTAACCCTAACCGTAACCCTAACCCTAAACCAAACCCTCACACTAAGCCTAACCCTCACCCTAACCCCAACCCTACTCCAGAGCCTAAACCTCACCCTAACCCTAACCCTAATCCTGACCCTATCCCTAACCTTAACTCTAACCCTCACACTAAACCTAACCCTCACCCTAACCCTAACCCTACCCCTCAGCCTAACCCTCAACCTAACACTAACCCTAAACCTAATCTTCACCGTATCCATAACCTTAACCCTAAGACTCGCACTCACCATAGCCCTCACCTTAACTAAACTCTATCCCTATCCCTCACCCTGAATCTCACACTCAACTTAACCCTCACCCTAACCCTTACCTAATCCTAACCCCAACCCTTACCCTAACCCTAAAACTCACACTACACTAACCCTCACACTAACCCTAAACCTAATCCACAGCCTAACCCTCATCCTAACCCTAACCCTAACCCTAACCCTCACCCTCAACCTAACCCTAACCCTCACCCTCACCCTAACCCTAACCCTCACCCTCACCTTCACACTCACCCTTAGCGAAACCCGAAACCTAACCCTAATCCTAAACCTAACCCTCACCCACAGCCTCACCCTAACTCTAACATTAACCCTAACCCTAAACTTCACACTCCCCCTGACCCTCACCCGAAACCTCATCATCACCCTAACGCTCACACTCACCCTAACCCTAACCCTAACCCTAACCCTCACCCTAACCCTAACCCTCACCCTCACCATCACACTCACCCTAACCTTCACCCTCACCCTCACCCTAACCCTAAACCTAAAGTAACCCTCACACTAACCCTAACCATAACCTTCCACCTCACTCGAAACTTCACCCTCACCAAAAACATCACCCTAACCCACACCCTCAGCCTAATACTCATTCTAACCTAACGCTAACCCTTACTTAAACTAAACCCTCATCCTCACCCTAAACCTCACCCTCACCCTAGACCTTACCCTAACCCTAACCCTAATCGTAACTCTCACCCTCACCCTAACCCTAACCCTAACCCTCACCCTAACCCTAAGCTTCACCCTCACCCTCAACCTAATCCTAACCTTAACACTAACCCTAACCCTCACCCTCACCCTACCCCTCACTCTAACCCTAACCCTAACACTAACCCTCACCCTAATCCTAACCCTCATCCTAAACCTAAACTTCACCATCACCCTCACCCGAAAGCTAACCCTAACACTAACCTAAATCCTCACCCTCACCCTAACCCTCTCCTACCTTTATCCTCACCGTATCCCTAACCGTAACCCTAATGCTAACTCTCACACGAACCCTAACCTTCACCCTAACCCTAACCCTAACCGAAACCCTCAGCCTAGCCTCACTCTAACCCTAACCCTTACCCTCACTGTAACCCTAACCATAAACCTAACCCTCACACTAACCCTAACACTCACCCAACCCCTAACCCACATCCTCACACAAACCTTCACCCTATCAATAACCCTACTCCACAGCCTAAACCTCACCCTAACCCTAACCCTAATCCTTACCTTTCCCTAACCCTAACACTAACCCTCACACTAAAACTCAGCCTAAACCTCAACCTAACCCTCACCCTCACCCTAAACTTCAGCAATCCCTTACCGTCACCATAACCCTATAACTCACTCTCACCCTAACCCTCACCCTAACCCTTACACTCACCCTAACCCTCACCCTAACCCAAACCCTAACACTAACCGTAAATTTGAACATAACCCTCACCCTAACCTTATCCTTATCACACTCTAACCCTAACCCTAACCCTCATGCTAACCCTCACACAAACCATAACCTTAAAGTGAAGACTCTCCCTGAAACTAAACCTCACCTTAACCCTAACGCTAACCCTAACCCTAACCCTCACCCTATCCCTAACCCTAACCTTAACCCTCACCCTAACTCTAACTCTAACCCTCACCCTCACCATAACTCTAACCCTATCCCTCAGCCTAACCCTCACCCTAATGCTCACCCTCACCCTAAACATCACCTTAACCCGAACCCTCCGACTAACCCTAACCCTAACCCTCTCCCTAACCCTCAACCTTACACTTATCCTCACCCTACACCTAACCCTATCCCTTACCTAAACGAAACCCTCACCCTCACCCTTATCCTCACCCTAACCTTCACCCTAACACTAATCCTCACCCTATCCCTAACCCAAACCAGAATCCTCACCCTAACCCTCACCCTCACCCAAACCATAATGCTAACCGAAACCCTCAACCTCACCCTAACCTTCACCCAGCCCTTAGCTTCAACATAATCGTATCCCTCACCCTAACCCTAACCTTCACCCTAACTCTCATGCTCACCCTAATAGTAACCCTAATTCTAACCCTCACCCTAACCCTAAACCTAACCCTAACCCTCACCCTAAGCCTAACCGTCAACCACACCATAATCCTAAACCTCAACTTAACGCTGACCCTCACCCTCAAACTAAACATCACTCTAACCCGAACAATCACCCTAACCCTAACCCTCACCCTCAGGGTAACCCTAACCCTCACCCTCACTCTAAGACTAAACATAACCCCAACCCTAATTCGAATCTTAAACCTCACCCTCAGCCTCAACCTAAACCTAAACCTAACCCGAACCGTCATCCTCACTGTCACCCTCACCCTCACCCTAACCCTAACCATAACCCTCCTCCTAATCCTAAAACTTACCCTAATCCTAATCCTAACCCTCACCCTAATCCTAATCCTAACCCTAAGCCTCACCCTAAACCTCACCCTCACCCTAACCCTCACCCTAACACTTATCCTAACCCTAACCCTAATCTTAACCCTAACCCTCACACTAACCCTAACCGTCACCATATCCTTAACATTACCACTCACCCTACCCTCACCCTAACCCTAACTCTAACCCTCAACCTATACCAAACCCTAACACTCACCCTCACCCTAACCCTCACCCACACCCTAACCCTCAACCTCACCCGAAACCTAACCCTCACCCTAACACTCACCCTCACCCTAAACGTCATCCTAAACCTAACCCTCACCCTAACTCTAACACTAACCTCCACTTTAACCCTAAGCCTCACATTAACACTCACCCTCAACCTAATCTACATCCTAACAATAACCCTAAACCTTCCTTAACCGAAACCCTCACCCTCAAACTCACCCTAATCCTAACCCTCACACTAGCACTGACCCTAAACCTAAACCTAACCCTCACCCTCACCCTCACCCTCACCCTAAGCCTAACCCTATACCTAACCCTAATCCTAAACCTAACCCTCACCCTCACCCTAACCCTAACCATAACCCTAATTCTAACCCTCACCCTCACCTTCACCCTAACCCTAATCCTAACCCTAACAATTACCCTAAACCTAACCCTAACACTAATCCTAACCCTAACCCACACCCTAATCCTAATCCTAACCCTAAAATTCACCATAATCCTAATCCTAATCCTAACACTCACCCTTAACTTCACCTTCACCATAACTGTCACCCTCCCCCTCCCCCTACCCCTAAACCTCACACTAACCCTAAGCCTCACCATAACCCTGACCCTAACCCTGACCCTAACCCTAACAGTCACCATCACCCTCAACCTCACCCTAAACCTAAAGCTCACTCTAATTCTAAACATAACCTTAACCCTCACCCTAAACCTCACCCTCACCCTAACCATCACCCAAATCTTTATCCTCACAATTACCCTAACCCTAATCCTAAACCTAAGCCTCACACTAAACCCAACCCTCACCCTCACACTCACCATCACCCTCACACTCACTAAACTTAACTCTTACCCACACCCTATAAGCCCCACGCTCCCCCGACCCCTCACCCTCATGTGAACCCTCACCCTATCCCTAACCCTCACTCTAAACCTAACCCTAAGCCTAACCCTAACCCTTACCTAACTGAAACCCTCACCATCACCCTCACACTCACTGTAACTTGCACCCTCACCGTAGCCCTCACCCTAAACCTAAACCTCACACTAACCCTAAAACTAACCCTCACCCTAACCCTAAGCCTAACCCTAACCCTCACCCTTAACCTCACCCTAACCCTAAGCCTAAGCCTAACCCTAACCCTTACCTAACCCTCACCCTCACCCTAACCCTAACACTTACCCTAAACCTCAACCTCACCCTAACCCTTACCCTCAACGTCACCGTAACATCAACCCTAACCCTAACCCTCACTCTAATCCTAACCCTAACCCTAAACCTAAACTTCATCCTCAACCTAACCCTCACCCTAACCCTTACCCTCACCATAACGCTAACCCTAACACTAACCCTCAAACTAACCCTCACCATCACCCTCACCCTAACCCTCAACATCACACAAACCCTCACTCTAACCCTCACTCTAACCCTAACCCTCAAACACACCCTAACTCTCACCCTCACCTGAACCCTCACCCTCACCCTAACCCTCACACTTACACTAACCCTAACCCTAATCCTAAACCTAAACCTCACCCTCATCCTCACCATAACAGTAACCCTAACACTAACTCTCACCCTCACCTTAACCCTCACCATAAACATAAACCTAACCTTCAACCTCACCTTCACCCTAACCCTATCACTAACCCTAACACTCACCCTAACCCTAAACCTTACCCCAACCCTAACCCACACCTTAAAACTAACGGGAAACCTAACCCTCTCCCTCACGTTCACCCTCACTTTAACCCTCACCCTAACCCTTATCTTCACACTAACCCAAACCCTAACACTAATCCTAACCCTCACAGTAACCCTAAACCTCAGCCTAACCGTAATCTTAACCTCACCCTAACTCTCAACCTAATTCTTACCTTCACACTAACGCTAACCCTAACCCTAAACCTCCCCTCAATCTAACCATCACCATCGCTGTAAACCTCACCCTAAGCCTAACCCTCACTCACAAGCTAACCCTAATCGTCATCCTCACCCTGAACATCACCCTAACTATAACCCTCACCCTAAACCTAAGCCTAATCCTCATCTGAAACCTAACACTCACCCTCACACTAACCCTAAGCCTAACCCTAACAATACCCTAATCCTAAACCTATCCCTCACCCTCACTCTCAACCTAAGCCTAACGTTAACCCTAACCCTAATCTTAACACTAACCCTCACCCTAACCCTGAACCTAACCATAAAACTCAACCTCACCCTCATCCTAAACCTTATCCTAAACCAAAACCTAACCCTAACCCACACCCACACCCTAAACCTCACCCAAACCCTTATCCTCACATTAAGTCTAATCCTAACCCTCACACTTACTCTCAACCTAATATTAACCCTAAATTTTACCCTCACTCTATAGCTAATTCTTACCGTAACCCTAACCCTCACACTAACCCGCACCCTAAGCCTTACCCTAACAGTAACCCTAACCCTAACCCTCAACCTCAGCCTCACCCTACCCCTCACCCTAACCCTAAACCTCACCCTAACCCTAAACTTAACCCTCAGCCTAAACCTAACCCTCACCCTCACCCTAATCTGCACCCTAACCCTAACACTTACCTGACAGAAACCCTCACCCTCACCCTCAACATCACCCTAACCCTAACCCTCACCCTAACCCTGACCTCACCCTAACCCTAACCCTAATCCTAACCCTAACAGTAAACCTAACCCTCACAATAATCCTAACACTACACTTCAGCCTAAACCTCACCCTAAACCTAACCATAAGCCTAATCCTCAACCTATCCCTAACCCTAAGCCGAAACCTCACCCTAACCTTACCCTCACCATAAACCTAATGCTAAACCTAACCCTCACCTTAACCCGAAACCTCACCCTCACCCTAACCCTCAATCTAAGCCTTACCCTTACCCTAACCCTAACCCTAACCCTCACCCTAATCCTAACCCCAACCCTAACCCTAAACTTCAACCTCACCCTAAACCTCACCCTAACCCTTACCCTCACCCTAACGCTAACCCTAACACAAACCCTCACCCTAACCCTCTCCATCACCCTAACCCTCACCCTAAGTATAAACCTCATCGACACCCTAATTCTAACACTCACGCGAACCCTCACTGTCAACCTAATCCTCACCCTCACCCTAAACATCACCATAACCCTCTTCCTCACCTTCACCCTAACCCTCACCCTAACCCATAACCTCATCCTAATCCTCACCCTAACACTAACCCTAACCCTTACCTAACCGAAACCCTCTTCCTCAGCCTCACCATAACTCTAAACCTAACCCTAACTCCCATCCTCACCCTCACCCTAACCCTAACCCTATCCCTAACCCTCACCCTAAGCCTAATCCTCACCCAAAACCCTAACCCTAACACTCACCCTCACCCTAACCCTTAACCTAAACCTAACACTCAACCTAACCCTTATTCTAAACCTAACACTAACCCTAACCCTCACCCTGACCCTAAAGCTCACCCTAACCCTTACCTTCACCATATCCCTAACTCTAACCCTAACCTAACCCTCACACTAACCCAAACCCTAACCCTAACCCTAACCCTAACCCTCACCATAACTCTAAACCTATCCCTAAACCTAACCCTCACCCTAACCATTATCCTCACACTAACCCAAACCCTAACACTAACTTAACCCTCACAGTAACCCTAACCCTCAGCCTAACCCTAAACCTAACCTCACCCTAACCCTCACCCTAACCCTTACCCTTACCCTCACCCTAACGCTAACCCTAACCCTAAACATCCCCTCTCCCTAACCCTCACCATCGCCCTAACTCTCACCATAAGCCTAACCCTCAGCCACAACCTAATCCAAATGCTCACCCTCAACCTGAACATCACCCTAAACCTAACCCTCACCCTAAACCTAAGCCTAATCCTCACCCTAAACCTAACCCTCACCCTCACCCTCACACTAATCCTAACCCTAACCCTAACCCTAATCGTAAACCTATCCCTCACCCTCACTCTCACCCTAAGCCTAACATTAACCCTAACTCTAATCCTATACCTAACACTCACCCTCACACTCACCATAAGCCTAACCCTAACCCTAACCCTAAACCTAAACCTAACAATAACCTGCACCCTCACCCTCACGCTAACCCTAAACCTAACAATAACCCTCACCCCAAACCTCACCATAACCCTAACCCTAACCCTCACCGTAAACCTAACGCTAACCCTAAACCTCACACTCACACTAACCCTCACCCTAACCCTTATTCTCATACTAACCCTAACCCTAACCCTCACCCTCACCCTCACCCTAACCCTAACACTAAACTTACCCCTCACCCTAAACCACACCCTAAACCTAACCCTCTCCGACACCCTAAATCTCACCCTAACCTAAACCCAAACCCTCACCCTAGCCCTCTCCATCACCCTCAACCTCACCCTAACCCTAAACCTCACCCTAACTCTAACCCTAACACTCCCTAAGCCTAACCCTCACATTAACCCTCACCCTCAACCTAATCCTCACCCTAACAATAACCCTAACCCTTACCTAAGCTAAATCCTCACCCTCACCCTCACCTCAACTCTAAACCGCACCCTCAAACTAGCCCTCACCCTAACCCTAAACCTAACCCTCACACTCACCCTCACCCTCAGCTTTACCATAAACCTAAATCTAATCCTAACACTAACCTTCACCCTCACCCTCACCCTTACCCTAAACCTAACCCTAAAGCTAACCCTCACCCTCACCCTAACCCTCACCGTAACCCTAACACTATCCCTAACCCTCACCCTCACCCTCACCCTAACCCTAAACCCAAGCCTTACCGTCAAACTAACCCTAACCCTCAAACTCACACTCACTGTCAGCCTAAACCTCACCGAAAACCTAACCCTAACCCACACCCTAACCCTCACACTCACCATAACCCTCCCCTTCACCATAGCCGTCACCCTAAACCTAAACCTCACCCTAACCCTAACCCTAACCGTAACCCTCACCTAAACTTCACCCTAACCCTAACCATAACCGTAACCCTAACCCTCACACTAATCCTCACCCTCACCATAACCCTAAAGCTAACCCTAAAAGTAACCCTCAACATAAACCTCAACCTAACCCTTACCCTCAACATGAAACTAAGCCTAACCCTAACCCTAACACTCACTTTAACACTTACCCTAACCCTAACCCCCCCCCAACTCTAACCCCAACTCTCATCCTCACCCAAATCCTCACACTAACCCTCACCCTCAACCTCAATGTCACCCTAAACCTTACCCTCAACCTAGTCATCACCCTAAAACTAACCCTAACCCTAATCATAATTTTCAATCTCACCCTCACCTGACCCTAACCCTAACCCTAATCCTAACCCTAAACCTCACCCTTACCCTCACCATAATTGTAATCCTAAACCTAACCCTCACACTAAACCTAACCCCCATTCTTATGCTAACCCTAAACCTAACCCTAACAATAACCCTTAACCTAACCCTAACCCTAATCCTAACACTAACCCTCACCATAACCCTAAACCTAACCCTAAACCTCACCCTAATCCTAGTCCTAACCCTAATCCTCACTGTCACTGTCATCCTCACCCTAAACCTGACCCTCAACCTCACCCTAACCCTAACACTCACACTAAACCTAACCCTCACCCTAACCCTCACCCTCACCCTCACCCTCATCCTAAACCTTACCCTAAACCCAATCCTAACTCTAAACCACAACCTCACCCTAAACCTCACCCGAACCCTTATCCTCACACTAAGTCTAATCCTAACCCTCACCGTCACCCTCAACCTAAACCTAACCCTAAACTTAATCCTCAATCTAACCCTAATTCTTACCCTAACCCTAACCCTCACACTAACACTCACCCTAACCCTGATCCTAACAATAACCCTAACCCTAACACTCAACCTCAGCCTCACCCTCACCCTACCCCTCACCCTAACCCTAAACCTCACCCTAACCCTAAACTTAACCCTCAGCCTAAACCTAACCCTCACCCTCACCCTAATCTGCACCCTAACCCTAACACTTACCTAACCGAAACCCTCACCCTCACCTCAACATCACCCTAAACCTAACCCTCACCCTAACCCTGACCTCACCCTAACCCTAACCCTAATCCTAACCCTAACAGTAAACCTAAACCTCACACTAACCCTAACACTACCCTTCAGCCTAAACCTCACCCTAAACCTAACCATAACCCTAATCCTCACCCTATCTCTAACCCTAAGCCGAAACCTCACCTTAACCTTACCCTCACCCTAACCCTAATGCTAAACCTAACCCTCACCTTAAACCTAAACCTCACCCTCATCCTAACCCTCAATCTAAGCCTTACCCTTACCCTAACCCTAACTCTAACCCTGACCATAATCCTAAACGTAACCCTAACCCTAAACTTCACCCTCACCCTAACCCTCACACTAACTCGTACCCTCACCCTAACGCTAACCCTAACACTAACCCTCACCCTAAAACTCACCATCACCCTAACCCTCACCCTAAGCCTAAACCTCACCCATACCCTAACCCTAAGCCTCACGTAAAACCTCACCGTCACCCTAATCCTCACCCTCACCCTAAACATCACCCTAACCCTAAGCCTCACCCTAACCCTCACCCTAGCTCTCAACCTCACACTAATCCTCACCCTAACACTAACCCTAACTCTTACCTAACCGAAACCCTCTTCCTCACCCTTACCCTAACCCTCACACTCACCCTAGCCCTGACCATAACCCTAACCCTAACCCTAATCCTCACCCTCACCCTAACGTTCACCCTCACCCTCAGCCTAAACCTAACCCTTAACCTAACCCCAACCCTCACCCTCACCTTCACCCTCACCCTCAGCCTAAACCTAACCCTTAACCTAACCCCAACCCTCACCCTCACCCTCACTCTCACCCTCAGTGTAACTCTAACCCTAACATTACCTCTCACCCTCACCGTAACCCTATCCCTAACCCTCACCGTAACCCTATCCCTCACCCAAACCCTAACCCTAAACCTCACCCTCACCCTATCCCAAACCCTAATCCTAACCCTCACCCTAATCCTTACCCTAAACCTAACACTAACCCTAACCCTCACCCTCACCCGAAAGCTCACCTTAACCCTTACCTTCACCATATCCGTAACCCTAAACCTAACCCTAAACCAAACCATAACCCTAAACCTAACCCTCACCCAAACGCTCCCCCTAACCCTCACCCTCCCCCTAACCCTCAACATCACCCTAATCCTCACCCTAACACTAACACTCAGCCACACCCTAAACCTCACCCTCACCTGAACCCTCACCCTCACCCTAACCCTCACCCTTAACCTAACCATAACCCTAATCCTAAACCTAACCCTCACCCTCATCTTCACTGTAACATTAACGCTAATACTAACCCTCAACCTCACCCTAACCCTCACCCTCACCCTAAACCTAACCCTCAGCTACACCCTAACTCTCACCCTTAGCTCAACCCTCACGCTCAACCAAACCCTCACCGTTACCCTAACTCTAACCCTAATCCTAAACCTAACCCTGACCCTCATCCTCACCCTAACACTAAAACTAACACTAACCCTCACCCTCACCCTAAGCCTCAACCTAAACCTAAACCTAACCCTTACCCTCGCCCTCACCATAACCCTTATCCTCACACTAACCCAAACCCTACAACTAACCCTAACCCTCACACTAACCCTAACCCTCAGCCTAACCCTAAACCTAACCTCACCCTAACCCTCACCATAACCCTTACCCTCTCCCTAACGCTAACCCTAACCATAAACCTTCCCTCACCCTAACACTCACCATCTCCCTAACACTCACCCTAAGCCTAAACCTCACCCACAACCTAACCCAAAATTCACCCTCACCCTGAACATCACCCTCACCCTAACCCTCACCCTAAACCTAAGCCTGACCTCACCCTAAACCTAACCCTCACCCTCACCATCAGCCAACCCTAAACCTAATCCTAAACCTAACCCTCACCCTCACTCTCACCCTAAGCGTAACCCTACACCTAAACCTAATCCTAAACCTAAGCCTCACCCTCACACTCACCCTAAGCCTAACCCTAACCATAACCCTAAACCTAAACCTAACCCTCACCCTCACCATCAACCTAAACGGAACCATAACCCTAACCTTCACCTTCACCCTCACCCTTACCCTAACCCTAACAATAACCCTCACCTTAACCCTCACCCTAACCCTTATTCTCATACTAACCCTAACCTGAACCCTCACCCTCACCCTCAACCTAACTCTAACCCTAACCCTACCCCTCACCCTAAACCTCACAAGAACCCTAACCCTATCCCACACCCTAAACCTCACCCTAACATGAAACCTAACTCTCACCCTAGCCCTCAGCCTCACCCTAAACATCATAAACACCCTAACCCTCACCATAATGCTAACCCTAACCCTAACCCTAAACCTAACCCTAACCCTAACCCTAACCCTAAACCTCAACTTAACCCTAACCCTAACCCTAACCCTAACCCTAAACCTCAACTTAACCCTAACCCTAACCCTAATCCTCACCCTCACCCTAACCCTAACCCTCATCCTAACCCTCACCCTCACCCTAACCCTAAAGCTAACACTAAACGTCACCCTGACCCTAACCCTCAACCTAACCCTAAACCTCAACATGACCCTACCACTAACCCTAACCCTAACCCTCACTCTAACCCTTACCCTAACCCTAACCCTCACCCTAACTCTAATCTCAACTCTCACTCTAGCCCTAACCCTCACATTAAACATCAACCTCATCCTCAATATCACCCTAAACTTTACCCTCAAACTAGTGATCACCCTAAACCTAACCCTAACCCTAATCCTAATTTTCAACCTCACCCTCACCTGACCCTAACCCTAACCCTATCCTAACCCTAAACCTCACCCTCACCCTCACCCTAATGGTAACCCTAACCCTAACCTTCACGCTAAACCTAACCCTCAATCTTATGCTAACCCTAACCCTAACCCTAACCCTAACAATAACCCTAAACCTAACCCTAACCCTAATCCTAACACTAACCCTCACCCTAACCCAAAACCTAACCCTAACTAACCATAATCCTAACCCTAACCCTCACTCTCACCGTCACCCTCACCGTAAACCTGACCCTCATCCTCACTATATCCCTACCCTCACACAAACCCTAACCCTCAACCTAACCCTAAACTTAACCCTCAATCTAACCCTAAATCTTACCCTAACCCTAACCCTCACACTAACCCTCACCCTAACCCTTATCCTAACACTAACCCTAACACTAACCCTCAACCTCACACTCACCCTACCCCTCACTCTAACCCTAAACCTCACCCTAACCCTAAACATAACCCTCAGCCAAAACCTAACCCTCACCCTCACCCTAATCTGCACCCTAAACCTAACACTTCCCTAACCGAAACCCTCACCCTCACCCTCAACATCACTCTAACCGAAACCTTCACCGTTACCCTCAACATCACCCTAATGCTAATCCTCACCCTAACCCTGACCTCACCCTAACCCTAACGCTAATCCTAACCCTAACAGTAAACATAACCCTCACACTAACCCTAACACTACTCCTCAGCCTAAACCTCACCCTAAACCTAACCATAAACTTAATCCTCACCCTATCCCTAACTCTAACTCGAAACCTCACCCTAACCTTACTGTCACCCTAACCCTAAGGCTTAACCTAACCCTCACCTTAACCCTAAACCTCACCCTCACCCTAACCCTCAATCTAAACCTTACCCTTACCCTAATCCTTACCTTAACCCTCACCCTAATCCTAACCCTAACCCGAAACTTCACCCTCAACCTAACCTTCACCCTAATCCTTACCCTCACCCTAAGGCTAACCCTAACACTAACCTTCACCCTAACCCTCACCATCACCCTAACCCTCACCCTAAGCCTAAACCTCACCCACACCCTAACCCTAAACCTCATGTGAACCCTCACCGTCACCCTAATCTTCACCCTCACCATAAACATCATCCTAACCCGAAACTTCACCCTAACACTAACCCTCACCCTAACCCTCAACCTCACCCTAATCCTCACCCTAACACTAACCCTAACCCTTACCTAAATGAAAACCTCTTCCTCACCCTCACCCTAAACGTCACCCTCACCCTAGCCCTGACCATAACCCTATCCCTAACCCTAACACTCATCCTCACCCTCACCCTCAGCCTAAACCTAACCCTTAACCTAACCCTAACCCTCACCCTCACCCTAACTCTCACCCTAACCCTAAGCCTAACCCTCACACTAACCCTCACCCTCAACCTCAATATCACCCTAAAACTTACCCTCACCCTAGTCATCACCCTAAACCTAACCCTAACTCTAATCATAATTTTCAACCTCACCCTCACCTGACCTTAACCCTAACCCTAATCCTAACACTAAACCTCACCCTCACCATCACCCTAACCTTAACCCTAACCCTAACCCTCACGCTAAACCTAACCCTCACTCTTAGGCTAACCCTAACCCTAACCCTAACCCTAAACCTAACAATAAACATAAACCTAACGCTCACCCTAATCGTAACACTAACCCTCACCCTAACCCTCAACCTCACCCTAATCCTCACCCTAACTCTAACCCTAACCCTTACCGAACCGAAACCCTCTTCCTCACCCTCACCCTAACCCTCATCCTCATCATAGCCCTGACCATAACCCTAAATCTAACCCTAACGATCACACTCATCCTCAACCTCACCCTCAGCCTAAACCGAACCCTTAACCTAATCCTAACCCTCACCCTCACCATCACTCTCACCCTCACTGTAACTCTAACCCTAACCCTAACTCTCATCCTCACCCTCACCCTATCCCTAACACTACCCCTAACCCTCACCCTAACCCTAACCCTAACCCTTACCCAATCTCTAACCCTAACCCTCTCCCTCACCCTAAAACTAACCCTAACCCTTACCTTCACCATATCTCTAATACTAACCCTAACCCTAATCCTCACACTAACCCAAACCGTAACCATAACCCTAACAGTCAGGCACACCCTAAACCTCACCCTCATCTGAACCCTCACCCTCAACCTAACCCTCAAACTTACCCTAAACTTAACACTAATCCTAAACATAACCCTCACATTTATCCTCACCCTAACACTAACGCTAATACTAACCCTCACCCTCACCCTAACCCTAACTCTCAGCTACACCCTAACTCTTAACCTCACCTGTACCCTCACCCTCACCCTAACCCTCACCTTTACCCTAACCCTAAACGTAATCCTAAACTTAACCCTGACCCTCATCCTCACCCTAACCCTAACACTAACCCTATCCCTAAACCTAACCCTCACCCTAACCCTCACCTTAAACCTAACTGTAACCCTAACCCTCTCCCTCACCCTAAACCTCACCCTAACCCTTATCCTCACACTAACCCAAACCCTAACATCAACCCTAAGCCTCAAAGTAACCCTAACCCTCAGCCTAACTCTAAACATAACCTCACATTAACCCTTACCCTAACCCTTATCCTCACCCTAACGCTAACCCTAACCCTAAACCTCCCCTCACACTAACCCTCACCATCACCCTAAACCTCACCCTAAGCCTAAACCTCACCCACAACCTAAACCTAATCCTCACCCTCACTCTAAACATCGCCCTAACCCTAACCCTCACCCTAAACCTAAGCCTAATCCTCACCTTAAACCTAATCCTCACCCTCTCCCTAAGCCTAACCCTAACCCTAAACCTAATCCTAAACCTAACCCTCACTCTCACTCTAACCCTAAGTCTAACCCTACCCCAAACCTAATCCTAAACCTAACCCTCACCCTCACACTCACCCTAAGCCTAACCCTAACCCTAATCCTAAATCTTACCCTCACCCTCACCCTCACCCTAAACCTAACCCTAACACTAACCTTCACCGTCACCCTCACCCTAACCGTAACCCTAACAATAACCCTCACCAAAACCCTCACCGTAACCCTAAACCAAACCCTCACCATAAACCTAAAGCTAACCCTAAAAATCACTCTGACCCTAACCCTCACCCTAACCCTTATTCTCATACTAACCCTAACCCTAAACTTCACCCTGACCCTCACCCTAAACCTAACCCTAACCCTATCCCTCACCCTAAATCTCACCCTAAACCTAATCCTCTCCCACACCCTAAACCTCACCCTAACCTGAAGCTTAACCTCACCCTAGCCCTCACCCTCACCCTAAACAACACCCTAATCCTAACCCTCACCCTAACTCTAACCCTAACACTACCTAATCCTAACCCTCACATTTACCCTCACCCTGAACCTAATCCTCACCCTAACAATAACCCTAAGCCTTACCTAAGCAAAACCCTCACCCTCACCCTCACCCCCACTCTAAACCTCACCCTCACACTAGCCCTCACCCTAACCCTCACACTAACCCTAACCTTCACACTAACCCTAACTGTACCTCTCACCCTAACCCTCATCCTCACCCTCAGCCTATCCCTCACCCTAACCCTAATCCCAACCCTAACTCTCAACCTCACCCTCACCCTAACCATAACCCTAACCCTAATCTTCACACTCACCCTCACCATAATCCTAAGCCTTACCATAACCCTAACCCAAATCGTTACCCTTACCCTCACCCTCACCTTCACACTCACCCTACACCTCACCCTCACCGTAGCCCTCACCCTAAACCTAAAACTCCCCCTAACCCTAACCCTAAACCTCACTCTTACACTAACCCTAACCCTAACTCTAACAATAACCTAACCCTAACCCTAATCCTAACCCTAACCCTCACCCTAAACCTAACCCTAACCCTAAAACTCACCCTAAAACTAATCCTAACCCTAACCCTCACCCTCACTGTCACAGTCACCCTAACCCTGACCCTCAACCTCACCCTCACCCTAACCCTCACACTAAACCTAACCCTCACTTTAACTCTAACCCTAACCCTCACACTCACACTCACACGCAGCCTAACCCTTAACCAAACCCTAATCCTAATCCTAAACCTCACCCTCACCATAACCCTAACCCTAAGAATAATGCTCAACATCACCCTCACCCTCACACTTACCATAATCCTCACCCTCAACCTCACCCTCACTCTAACCCTCACCATCACCCTAAACTTCACCCTAACCCTATCCCTCATCCTAACCCCAAACTTAACCCTAAACCTAACCCTCACACTAACCCTCACCCTAACCCTAACCCTAATCCTCAACCTAACCCTAACCCTCACCCTCACCCTCAGCCTGAGCTAAATCCTAACCCTAACCCTAATCCTAAACCTAATCCTCACACCCTCACTCACAGTAACACTAACCATAACCCTAATGCTAACCATCACCCAAACCTCAAACTAACAATAACCCTAAACCTATCAATAACTGAAACACTAACCCTACCCCTAATCCTAACCCTAACCCTCACACTAATCCTAAACCTAACCCTATAACTCACCCTAACCCTAACCGTAACCCTCACCCTAACACTAACCCTCACCCTAAGCCTAACCCTAACCCTCACCCTAAACTTCACCCTAACCCTAACCCTCACCCTAACCCTCACCCTAACCCTAAACCTACCCTCAACCTAACCCTCATCCTAACCGTAACCCTAGCCCTCACCGTAGCCCTATCCCTCACCCTCACCCTCATCTTCACCCTCAGCCTAACCCAAACCCTAAACCTAATCTTAAACCTAAACCTCACCCCCTCTCTCACCCTAATCCTAACCATAACCCTAATGCTAAACCTCACAGTCACACTTAACTTAAACCTAACCCTAACCCTAATAATAACTGTAACGTCAACCCTAACCCTAATCCTAACCCTAACCCTCACCCTCAGCCTCAACAAAACTCTAACCATCACCCAAATCGCAACCTAACAATAACCCTAAACCTAACAATAACTGAAACACTAACCCTAACCCTAATCCTAAACTTAAACCTCACCCTCACTCTACCCAAAAACCTAAACCTTATCCCAATCCTCAACCTAACCCTATTGCTAACCCTCACCCTAACCCTAACCCTAATCCTCAACCTAACCCTAACCCTCACCCTCACCCTCAGCCTGAGCTAAACCCTAACCCTAACCCTAATCCTAAACCTAATCCTCACACCCTCACTCACAGTAACACTAACCATAACCCTAATGCTAACCATCACCCAAACCTCAAACTAACAATAACCCTAAACCTATCAATAACTGAAACACTAACCCTACCCCTAATCCTAACCCTAACCCTCACACTAATCCTAAACCTAACCCTATAACTCACCCTAACCCTAACCGTAACCCTCACCCTAACACTAACCCTCACCCTAAGCCTAACCCTAACCCTCACCCTAAACTTCACCCTAACCCTAACCCTCACCCTAACCCTCACCCTAACCCTAAACCTACCCTCAACCTAACCCTCATCCTAACTGTAACCCTAGCCCTCACCGTAGCCCTATCCCTCACCCTCACCCTCATCCTCACCCTCAGCCTAACCCAAACCCTAAACCTAATCTTAAACCTAAACCTCACCCCCTCTCTCACCCTAATCCTAACCATAACCCTAATGCTAAACCTCACAGTCACACTTAACTTAAACCTAACCCTAACCCTAATAATAACTGTAACGTCAACCCTAACCCTAATCCTAACCCTAACCCTCACCCTCAGCCTCAACAAAACTCTAACCATCACCCAAATCGCAACCTAACAATAACCCTAAACCTAACAATAACTGAAACACTAACCCTAACCCTAATCCTAAACTTAAACCTCACCCTCACTCTACCCAAAAACCTAAACCTTATCCCAATCCTCAACCTAACCCTATTGCTAACCCTAAACCTCACCCTCACCCTAAAGCTCATTCTAACTCTAAAGCTCACTATAACACTAAAGCAAACCCTAACCCTAATCCTCACCCTAACCCTAAGCCTCAATGACACCCTAACACTCAACCTCACCCGAACCCGAACCCTCATGTTCACACTCACTCTAACACTAACCCTAAACCTAACCCTACACCTAACCCTCACCCTCAACCTCACCATCACCCTAACCCTAACCCTAACCCTCACCTTCACTCTCACCCTAAATATCACCATAAACCTAACCCTAATCCTCATCCTAACCCTAAGGCTAAACCTAACACTCTCCCTCACCCTAACCTTCATCCTCACACTAACCTTAAGCCTATACCTAACCCTAACCCTCACACTAAACCTAACCCTCACCCTAACCCTAACCTTACCCCTCACCCTAAACATCACGCTAACACTAACCCTAAAGCTAACCCTAACCCTAATTCTAACCCTAACCCTAACCCTCACCCTCACCCTAACACTCACCATCACCCTAAAACTCGCCCGAAACCTAACCCTCACCCAGACACAAACCCTCAACCCCACCCTCACCCTCATCCTCACCCGAACCGTCACCCGAACCCTAACCCTCACCCTCAACCTAAATATCACCCTAAACCTAACCCTCACCCTAACTCCAACCCTAACCCTCACCCTAACACTAACCCTCACCCTCAATCTAACCATCATCCTCACCCTAATCCTCACCCTAACACTATCCCTTACCAAACTGAAACCCTCAACCTGACCCTCACCCTCACACTAACCCTAACCCTAATGCTAACCCTAAAACTGACCCTCACTCTAACCATCACCGTAACCCTTACCCTTACCCTAACCCTAACCCTCACCATCACCTTACCCTCACCCTAACCCGTATCTTCGCACTAACATTAACCCTATACATAACCCTAACCCTCACACTATCCCTAACCCTCAAACTAACTCTAACCCTAGCCTCACCCTAAACCTCACCCTAACCCTAACCTTAACCCTAACCCTCACCCTAATCATAAACTGAGCACTAACCCTACCCCTCACCCTTACCCTCACCCTAACCCTAACCCTAACGCTAACCCTCACCCTAATCATAAACTGAACCCTAACCCTCACCCACACCATAACCCTCATCCTCACCCTCACCCTCACCCTCACCCTCTCTCTCACCCTAAACCTAACCCTAACCCTAACCCACACGCTAACCCTCACCCTTACCCGAACCCTCATCCTCACCCAAAACCTCACCCTCAACATAAACATCACCCTATCCTTTATACTCATACTAACCCTAATTCTAACCCTAACCCTAACCCTCACACTAACCCTAACCTTTCCCTAACCCTAATCCTACCCCTCACCCTAAACCTCACCCTAAACCTAACCCTAAACCTAACCCTCACCCTCACCCGAACCCTCATCCTCACCCAAACCCTCACCCTCACCTTAACCCTAAGCCTCACCCTAAACATCACCCTAACCCTAACCCTCAAACTAACCCTCACACCCACCCTAATCTTCACCCTAACCCTAAACCTACTCCTTGCCTAACCGAAAATCTAACCCTCACACTCAACGTAAACCTTACCCTCACCATGGCCCTCAACCTAAATCTAAAGCTCACCCTAACCCTAACTCTAAACCTCACCCTCACCCTCACACTAAACCTAAACTTTACTCTCACCCTAACCCTAAAAATAACCCTAAACCTAACCCTAACCCTAATCCTAACCCTAACCCTCAACCTTATCCTAAACCTAACCCTAAAAGTTACCCTAACCCTAATCCTAACCCTATCACTCACCATCACCCTCTCCCTCACCCTAAACCTCACTTTCACCCTCACCCTCACCCTCAGCCTAAACCTAACCCTAACCCTAACCCTAACCCTAACCCTCAACCTCACCCTAATCCTATACCTAAACCTAACCCTCACCATCACCGTCACCCACACCGTCACCTTAACACTCACCTTCAACCTCACCCTCACCCTAAACCTCACCCTCACTTTAAGCAATACTCTCAACATAACCCTCACCCTAAACCTAACCATAACCCTCATCCTAACCCTAACCCTCAACCTAAACCCCACCCTAACCATAACCATAACACTTAACCTCAGCCTAAGGCCCACCCGAACCTGAAAACTCAAACTAACCATAACTATAACCCTAAACCTAACCCTCACAATAACCCAAACCCTCAACTTAACCCTAACAGTACCCCTCACCCTAACCCTAAGCCTAAACCTAAACCTAACCCTAAACCTCACCCTCACCCTAACCATTACCCTCACCCTCACCCGAACCCTAACTCACCCTCAACCTAACCTTAACCCTAATCCACAAACTAACCGTCACACTCAGCCGAACCCTCACCCGAACTCGAACTCTCAATCTAACTTCAACCCTCAGCCTCACCCTAAACAGCACCCTAAACCTAACCCTCCCTCAAACCCTAACCCTAACCCTCACCCTAACCCTAACACTCAACCTAAACCTCACCCTCACCCTAATCTTCACCCTAACCCTAACCCTAAAGCTTACCTAACCAAAACCTTCACCCTCACCCTCACCCTCAGTCTCAACCTAACCCTCAACATAATCCTAACCCTAACCCTCACCCTCACCCTCACCCTGACAGTAACCATATCCCTAACCCTAAACCTCACCATAACCCTCACCCTAACCCTAACATTAAACTAACTCTAACCTAACCCTAACCTTCACACTAACCCTAACCCTCAGCCTAACCCTAAGCCTTACCCTTACCCTAACCCTAACCCTCACACTCACCCTAACCCTCACCCTAAACCTAAACCTAATCCTAACTCTAAACTTCACCCTCACCCTCACTCTCACCCTCCCCCTAACCCTTAACCTAACCTAATCCTAACCCTAACCCTCACCCTCACCCTAACCCTAAACCTAACCCTAACCCTAAACTTTACTCTCAACCTAAACATAACAATAACCCTAACCCTAACCCTAACTCTAATTCTAAACCCAACCCTCAAACTAACGCTAAACCTAATTCTAAAATTCAAGCTAACCCTAATCCTAACCCTAATACTCACCACCACCCACAACCTCACCCTAAGCCTCACCCTCACCCTCACCCTCACCCTCAACCTAAACCTAACCCTAACCCTAATCCTAACCCTAACCCTCAACCTCACCCTAACCCTAACCCTAAACCTAAACCACACCGTCATTGTCACCCTCACCATCACCTTAACACTCACCCTCAACCTCACCCTCACCCTAAGCAGTACTCTCACCCTAACCCTCACCCTAACCCTAACCATAACCCTCATCCTAAACCTAACCCTCTCCCTAATCCTCACCCTAACCCTAACCATAACACTTACCCTCACCCTAACCGTAACCCCCACCCTAACCTTCAACCTCAAACTAACCCTAACTCTAAATCTAACCCTAACCCTCACACAAACACGAACCCTCAACCTAAACCTAACCCTACCCCTCAGCCTAAACCTAAACCTAACCCTAAACCTCACCCTCACCCTAACCCTAACCCACACCCTCAGCCTAACCCTTACCCTCACCCTCACCCTAACCCTCACTTTCACCCTAACCCTCACCCTAACCCTAACCCTAACCCACAAACTAACTGGAAGCCTCAACCGAGCTCTCTCCATCACCCTAACGCTCAATCTCACCCCAACCCTCAGAATCACCCTAAACATCACCGTAACCATAACCCTCACTCTAACCCTAATCCTAACCCTTACCCTAACCCTAACCCTCAACCTCACACTAATCCTCACCCTAACCCTAACCCTAACCCTTACTTAAACGAAACCCTCACCCTCACTATCACCCTAAACCTCACCCTAAACCTAACCCTAACCCTCACCCTCACCCTCACCCTCACCCTCACAGTAATCCTAACCCTAACCCTAACCCTCACCCTATCCCTCACCCTAACCATAACGCTAACCTAACCCTCACCCTAACCCTCTCCCTAACCCTAATGCTAACCCTAACCTTTACTCTCCCCCTAACCCTCACAGTAACACTTACCCTCAACCTAACCCTAACCCGAACCCTAACCCTCACCATCACCCTAACCCTCATCCTTACCCTAAACCTCAGCCATACCCGATCACTCAACATCACCCAAACACGAACACTCACCCTAAACCTCACCCATACTCTAAACCTCAATCTAACCCTAACACTCACCAAAACCGTAACGCTAACACTAACCCTCACACAAACCCTCACCCTCAACCTAATCCTCACTCTAAAAATATCCCTAACAATTACCTAACCTAAACACTTACCCTCACCCTCACCCTCACCCAAAACCTCACCCTCATCCTAGCAATCACACTAACCCTAAATCTAACCCTAACCCTAAACCTCACCCACACTCTCCCCCTCCCCCTCAGCCTAACCCTAACCCTGACCCTAACTCTCACGCTAACCCTCACCCTCACCCCAACGCTAACCCTAAACCTTACCCTAACACTAAAGGTAACCCTAAACCTAAACATAATCCTATCCCTAACCTTCACGCTATACCTAAACCTAATGCTAAAACTCACCCTAACACCAATTCTAAACCTAACCCTCACCCTAAACCTAACACTCAACCTAACACTAACCCTAACACTCACCCTAACCCTAAACCTCACCCTAACCATAACGGTAACCCTAACCCTCACCCTCAACATAACCCTCATCCTAACCCTTATCCTCACACTAACCCTAATCCTAACCGTAACCCTCACACTAACCCTAACCCTCACCCGAACCCTAACCCTACCCCTCAAATAAACCCTTACCCTAACTCTGACCCAAATACTAACCCTCACCATAACCCAAACCTAACATTAAACCTCACACCCACCCTCCCCCGAACCCTCACCCTAACCTGAAACCTCACCCTAAACATCACCCTAAAGCTAACACTCACCCTAACCCTAACCCTAACCCTCACCCTAGCCCTAACCCTCAACCTAATGCTCACCCTAATCTTCACCCTAATCTTCACCATAACCCTAACCCTAACTCTTACATAACCGAAACCCTCACCCTCAACCTCACCCTCACCCTAACCCTCATCCTCACCCTACCCCTCACCCTAACCTTAACTCTCACCCTAAACATAACACTTACTCTCACCTTAACTATAACCCTAACCCTAACCCTCACTCTCACCCACAACCTAAACCTAAACCTAACCCTAACCCTAAAGCTCACACTAACCCTAATCCTCAACCTTTACCTAACTCTAAGCTTAACCTTCACCCTAAACCTCACCCTTAACCTAACCCTAATGATAACCCTAACCCGCACCCTTTCTCTAACCATCACCCTTATCCTTACCCTCACCCTAATCCCAACCCTCATCCTCACCCTAACCCTCACCCTAACCCTTACCCTCACCCTAACAACCACCCAAAACCTAACCCTAAACCTAACCCTAACCCTCACCCTAACCCTCATCCTAACCCTAACCCTAACCCTAACCCTAAACCTCACCCTATCCCTAACCCTCAAACTCACCCTAAACCTCACCGTAACCATTACCGTCACGCTAACCCTAACACTAACCCTAAGCTTAACACTCACACTAAACCAAACCTCACCCTCAGCCTAACCCTCATCCAAACCCCAACCCTAAACCTAAACCTAAATTGCACCCTAACCCTAAACCTCACCCTAAGCCTCAGCTTCAGCCTAACCTTATCCCTAACCCTAATCCTAACCCTAACCCACAACCTCAGATTCACCCTAACTCTAACCATAACATTAATCTTAAACCTCACCTTCACCCTCACACTAACCCTAACCCAAACTCTCACCCTAACCCTCAGCCTAACCCTAACGCTAACCCTAACCCTCACCCTCACCCTAAACCTCAGCATAACAGTTAAACTAACTAAAATCCTGACCCTAACCTTAAATTTAATATGTACCCTAACGCGAACCCTCACCCAAAACCTAACACTCAATGTGACCGAATCATCAACCGAACCCTTACACTCACGCTAACCCTAACCCTAACACTAATCCTATACCTATCCCTCACCTAACTTTAACCCTAACCCTAACCCTAACCATCACCCTCACCCTAACATTCAGCCTCACCCTAAATATCACCCTAAACCTAACCCTCAACGTATCCTAACCCTAAAAATCACCCTAACCCACACTCTAACCCTCAAACTTACTCTCACCCTAACCCTCATCCTCACCCTCAACCTAACCCTAAACCTAACTCTAATTCTCACCCTAACCCTAACCCTTAACCTAACCCTAAACCTCCCCCTCACCCTAACCCTCACGCTTACCCTAACCCTAACCGTAATGCTCAACCTAAACCTAACCCTAACGCTAAACCTCAACCTAAACCTAAACCTAACCTTCACCATAATCCTAACCCTAACCCTAATCCTCACCCTCACCCAAACCCTAACCCTCACCCTAACACTCACTCTCACCCTAAACATCACCCTCACCTTAACCTTCACCCTAAACCTAACCCTAACACACACCCTAATCCTCACCATAACCCTAACCCTAACCCTAACCCTCAACCTAATTGTAACCATATCCCTAACGCTAACCCTAACCCTCACCCTCACCCTAAACCTCATCCTAACACTTATCCTCACACTAAACCTAACTATAACCCTAACCCTAACGCTCACAATCACCCGAACCCTCACCCTCACCCTAAACCAACCCCTCACCCTAAACCTCACCCTCACCCTCACCCTAACCCTAACCCTCACCCGAAACCTAACCTTAACTCGCACACTCACCCTAACGCTCACAGTCCCACTAAACCTCACCCTAATCCTAACTCTCACCCACACCCTAACCCTCACTCTCAACTGAACCCTAACACTCACCCTAACAATAAACCTCATTCTCACCCTAAAAAACACCCTAACCCTCACAATAAGCCCTAACCTGACCCACCCCCTAACCCTAACCATCAACCTAACCCTCACCCTCAACCTAATCTTCACCCTAATCCTAAACCTAACCCTTACCTAACCGAAAACCTCACCCTCACCCTCTCCGTAACCCTCACCCTCAGCCTAGCATTCATCATTACCTAGCCCTCACCCAAACCCTAACCCTAACCCTCAACCTCACCCTCACCCTAACCCTCACCCTCACCTTAAACAGTTTCCTAACCCTAACCCTTACCCTAACCATAAACCTAAACCTCACTCCAAACCTAACCCTCACCCTAACCCTAAGGATAACCCTACCCAAACCCTCACCCTAACAATCACCCTAACCTTTAACCATACACTAAACTTAACTCTATTCCTAAACTTAACCCTAACACTAAACCTAACCCTCATCCTAACCCAAACCCTAACCCTCACCCTAATCCTCACCCTAACCCTAAACCTTACCCTGACCCTCACCCTAACCCTAACCCTAATCCTCAACCTCACCCTAACCCTTATCTACACCCTAACCCTCACCATAAACCTAAACATCACCCTAACCCTAACCCGAACCCTATCCCTCAGCCTCACCCTAAACATCACCCTAACCCTAACCTTCACTCTAACAATAACCCTAACCCTCACCCTAACCCTTACCCTAAACCTAACCCTCGCCCTCACCCTAATCCTCACCCTCACCCTAACACTAACCCTTACCTAACTGAAAGCCTCATCCTCACCCTCACTCTCACCCTAACACTCACCCTAACCCTAACCCTAAACCTCAGACTCACTCTCAGCCTAACCCTAACACTAACCCTCACCCTAACCCTCACCCTAAACCTAACCATAAACCTAACACTCACCCTAAACTTCACCCTAACACTCACCCTAACCCTAACCCTGACCCTCACCCTAAAGCTCATCCTAACCGTTATCCTCAACCTAACCCTAATGCTAACACTCACACTAACCCTAACACTCACCATAACCGTAACCCTACCCGTCACCCTAACCCTCACCATAACCCTAACCTTAACCCTGACCCTAAACCTAACCCTAAACCTCACAGTCACCCTAACCCTCGCCATCACCCTAAAGCTCACACTAACCCTAACCCTCACCCACAGCCTAACCCTCAATTTCACCCTCATCCTAACTCTCACCATAAAACTCACCCTCACCCTAAACCTCACCCTCACCATAAATCTCAACCTAACCCTAACCCTCACCAAAATCCTAACCCTAACACTCACCCTTACCCTAACCCTCACACTAACCCTCACCCTCAACCTAATCCTCACCCTAACAACAACCC
This sequence comes from Dipodomys merriami, assembly GCF_024711535.1. Lineage (NCBI taxonomy): Eukaryota > Metazoa > Chordata > Mammalia > Rodentia > Heteromyidae > Dipodomys > Dipodomys merriami. The sequence goes on along the minus strand of NW_027202349.1, from coordinate 2,165,055 downwards.
TAACCCTTAACTAAACGAAACCCTCAACCTCACCCTTAACATAAACCACACACTCTCCCTCACCCTAAACCTAAACCTAACCCTAACCCTAAACCTCACCCTCAACCTCTGACTCCCCGGCAGCCTAACCCTAACCCTAACACTAATCCTAAACCAAACCCTCTCCCCCACCCTCACCCTAAACCTAACCCTAACCTTAACGCTAACACTCACCCTCACCCTCACCCTCACCCTAACCCTAAACCTACCAATAACCCTAATCCTAACCCTAATCCTAAATCTAACCCTGACCCTAACCCTAACTCTCACTCTAACACTAACACTAACACTCACCCTAAACCTCATCCTCACCCTAAACCTCACCCTAACCCTAGGGCTAACCCTAACCCTCATCCTAAACATAACCCTCACCCTATCCCTTATCCTCACACTAACCCTAACCCTAACCCTAAACTTAACCCTCACACTAACCCTCACCCTCACAATCACCCTAACCCTAACCCTAACCCTCACACGAACTCTCACCCTAACCCTAAACCTAATACTAACCTTCACCCTAAACTTAACAATAAGCCTAATCCTCAACCTCAACCTCAAACTCACCCTAACTCTCACCCTCACCCTAAACATCACCGAAACCCTAACTCTCACCCTAAACCTAACCCTAACACTCACCCTCACCCTAACCCTCAAACTAAACCAAAACCTCATCCTAATCGTCATCATAAAACTAACCTTAACCCTTATCTAACAGAAACCCTCAAACTCACTCTCACGCTCACCATAAATCTCACCCTCACCCAAGCCCTCACCCTAACCTGAACCCTCACCGTAACCCTAACACGAACCGTCACTCTCACCCTAACCCCAACCGTAACCCTAACCCACACCCTAACACTCACCCTAACCCTAAACCTCACCCTAAACCTAAGCCTCACCCTAACGCTAACCCTAACCCTCAGCATAACCCTAACCCTAAAACTATCCCTCAAAATCACCCTACCACTCACCCTCACCTTCACCCTCATCATAACACTCAACTTAACACTTATCCTCACAATAACCCTAAAACTAACCCTAACTCTAACATTCACCCTCACACTCACCCTAACTCTAACACTAACCCTAATCGTAACAATAACCCTCACCCTCACCCTAACTCTAACACTAACCATAACCCTCACCCTCAACCTCACCCTAACTCTAACCCTAAACTTAAGCCTATTTCTAATCCTCACCCTCACCCTATATCTAACCCTAACCCTAAACCTATACCTCAACCTCACCCTCACTCTAACCATAACCTTAACCATAACCCTCAACCTAACACTCACCCTCACCCTAATCCTCTCCCTAACCCTAACCCTTACCTAAACGAATCCCTCACCCTCACCCTCACTCTCACCCTAACCCTTACCCTAAACCTAACCCTAACCCTCACCCTCACCCTCAGCCTAACCGTAACCCTAAACCTAACCCTAACCCTCACCCTAACCCTCATAATAACCCTAAATCTAACCCAAACCCTAACTCTCAATGTAACCCTCACCCTAAACCTAACGCTAATCCTAACCCTTACCCTCACCCTAATTCTCAACCTAACCCTTACCCTCATCTTAACCCTCATGCTGACCCTTACACTAACCCTAATTCTCACGCTAAATCTAACCCTAAACCTCACAGTCACCCTATCCCTCACGGACACCCTAACACTCACCCTAAACTTAACCCTCACCCACACCCTAACGCTCAACCTCACCCGAACCCTAACGCTCACCCTAAAACTCACACTCTCCCTTAACCTCACCCTAAGCCTAACCCTCACCAAACCGGTAACCCTAACACTCACCCTAACCCGAACCCTCACACTAACCCTCACACTCAACCTAATCCTCACCCTGACAATAAACATAACCCTTACCTAATAGAAACCCTCAACCTCACCCTCACCCTTAACCTCACTTTAGCCCTCAGCCTAACCCTAACACTAATCCTAAACCTACCCCTCACCCCCACCCTCACACTAACCCTAACGCTAACCCTACCCTCACCCTCACCCTAACCCTAACCTTAACCCATACAATAACCCTAACCCTAACCCTAAAACTCACACTAAACCACACCCTCACCCTAAACACCACCCTAACAACAACGCTCACCCTGAACCTCACCCTAACCCTCAACCTCAACCTAACCCTCAACCTAAACCTCACCCTCACCTAATCCTCATCATAACCCTAACCCTAAACCTTAACTAACCGAAACACTCACATTCACACTCACCCTCACCCTAACCAACACCCTCACTCTAGCCTTCATCCTAACCTTATCTCTCACCCTAACTCTAACACTAACCCTCACCCTCACCCTAATTCTAAACCTAACCCTAACCCTCACACTAACCCTCACTGTAACCCTAACCCCAAACATAACACTCACCCTAAGCCTCATCCTAACCCTAACCCTCACCTTAACCCTTATACTAACAGTAACCCTAACCCTAACCCTAACCCTCAACCTCTCCCTAAACCTCACCTTAACCCTTATACTCACAGTAAACTTAACCCTAACCCTAACCCTAACATTCACCCGTATCCTCACCCTAACCCTAACCCTAACCCTAATGCTAACACTTAACCTCACCCACACTCTCACCCTAACTCTAATCCTAACCCTCACCCTCACCCTAATTCTAACCCTAACCCTAATCCAAATTCTAACCCTCAGTCTCACCCTCACATTAACTCTAACCCTAACCCTAATCCTTACCCTCACTGTCACACTAAACCTAAACCTCACCTTAACCCGCACCCTAACCCTAACCCTCACCTCAACCCTAACGCCAACCATAAACCTCACCCTCACCTTAAATCTCACCCTAACCCTTAAAATTACCCTAAACCTAACCCTAAACCTAAACCTAATCCTCGCCCTAACCCTAACTCTCACCCCAAACACAAAACTCAACCTTACCCAAAACCTCACCCTCACCCTTACACTCACCCTAACCCTAATCCTAAACCTAATCCTAAACCTAACCCACACCCTAACCATCACCCTCACACTAACCATCACCATCACCCTAAATATCACCCTAAACCTAACCCTGAACTAACCCTAACACTCAACCTAACACTAACCCTCACCATAACCCTCACCGTAACCGGAACGCTAAATCTAACCCTAATACTCACCATCATCCTAACACTCAGCCGAAACCTAACCCTCACCCACACTCTAACCCTCACCCTCACACGAACACTCACACTCACCCGAACCCTCAACCTCACCCTAACCCTAACACTAACACTTACCCTAACCCTAAACCTAACCCTAAACCTAACCTTAACACTCACCCTCACCCTAACCCTAACCCTAATTTGAACACTGAACCTCACCCTCACTCTCACCCTAACTCTAATCTTAACCCTAACCCTCACCCTCACCCTAACTCTAACCATAACCCTAATCAAAATTCTAACCCTTCTCTCACCCTCACCCTAACTCTAAACCTAACACTCACCCTAACTTTCACCCTCACCCTCACCCTAACCCTAACTGTCACCCTAACCTACACCCTAACCTTAACCCTCACCCTAACCCTAACACCAACCATAACCCTCAACTTCACAATAAACCTCACCCTATCCCTTAAACTCACAATAACCCTAACCCTAACCCTAACCATAATCCTCACCCTAACACTAACTCTCACCCACAACCTAAAACTCAATCTCAACTTAAAAATCACCATAACCCTAACACTCACCCTAACCCTAACCCTCAACGTAAACCTCACCCTAACCCTAATGCTAACCCTAACCCTAACCCTCACCATCCCCCTAACACTCAGCCGAAACCTAACCCTCACCCACATTCTAACCCTCACCCTCACATGAAAACTCACACTCACCCGAACCCTCAACCTCACCTTAACCCTAACCCTAACACTGACCCAAACTCTAAACCTAACCCTAACCTTAACACTCACCCTAACCCTAACCCTAACCCTCACACTCAACTCAACTTAACACTCAACTTAACTTAACACTTAACCGTAACCTATTCCTCACCCACACCCTGACCTTCACCCTCTCACGAACACTCACACTCACCCAAACCCTCACCTTCACCCTAACCCTCATCCTCACCCTAAACATCACCCTAACCTTAACACTCACCCTAACCCCAACCCTAACAATAACCCTAACCCTGACCCTCAACCTAACCCTGACCCTCACCTTAATTCTCTACCTAACCTTAAGCCTAACACTTACCTTATCAAAACCCTCACCCTCACCCTCACACTAACCCTCACCCTCACCCTAGCCCTTACCCTAACCCTCACCCTATACCTAACCCTAACCCTAACCCTGAACCTAAACCTAACCCTAACGCTCAACCTCAACCTAAACTTCACCCTAACCCTAACACTCACCCTAACACTCACCCTAATCCTAATGCAAACCCCAACCCTAACGCTAACCCTAACCTTCACCATCATCCTAACCCTCACCCTAACCCTTATCCTCACACTAACCCTAATCCTAAACCTAACCCTAATCCTCACACTAACCCTAAACCTCACCCTAACCCTAACCCTACCCCTCACACTAACCCTAACCCTAACACTCAACCTAATCCTAACCCTCACCCTAACCCTCACCCTAACCCTAAACCTAATCCAAAACCTCAACCGAACCCGAACCCTCACCTTAACCCTCAACCTCACCCTAAACATCACCTTAACACTAACCCTCGCCGTAATACGAACCCTCAACCTCACCCTTAACCTAACCCTCAACCTAATACTCACCCTCACACTAATCCTCACCATAACACAAACCCTAAACTTTACCTAACCGAAACACTCAGCCTCATCCTCACGTTCATCCTAGCCCTCACCTTAACCTTAACCCTAACCCTAACCCTAACACTAACTCTCACCCTCACTCTAAACATAATCCTAACCCTAACGCTCAAACTAACCCTCACCATAACCATAAATCTAACCCTAACCCTCACCCTAACCCTCACCCTAACCCTAACCCTCAACCTAAACCTAAACCTAACCCTCATCCTCAACCAAACCCTCACCCAAACCCTAAACTTCACCCTAACCCTAATGCTAACCATTAACCTAACGGTAAACCTAACCATCAACCTCAACATAACCCTCACCCTAACCCTTGTCCTCACACTAACCTAAACCTAACCCTAACCCTAACCCTCACAATAAACCCTAACCCTCAACCTAACCCTAAACTTAACCGTCAAACTAACCCTCACTCTAAACCTAAACCTCAAGCTAACCCTCACTCTTACCCTAATCCTCACCATAACTATAACCCTAACCCTTACCTAACTGAAACCCTCATCCTCACCCTAGCCCTCACCTTCACCCTAGCCCTCACCTTAACTTTAACTGTCACCCTAAACTTAACCCTCACCCCAACCCTAACACTAACCCTCACCCTCACCCTAATCCTCACCATAACCTTAAACCTAACACTTACCTAACTGAAATCCTCACACTCACCCTCACCCTAAACCTCACCCTCATTCTAGCCCTCACCCTAAACTTAACCCTCAGCCTAAACTTAACCCTCAGCCTAACCCTATCACTAACCCTCACCCTCTTCCTAACCCTAACCCTAACCCAAACCATCACCCTAATCCTAACACTACCCCTCAGCCTAATCCTAACCCTAACCCTAACCCTCACCCTAATCCTAACCCTAACACTCACCCTAACCCTCACCCTCACCCTAACTCTCCACCTAACACTTATCCTCACAATAAACCTAAACCTAACCCTCACACTAACCCTAATCCTCACCCTATCCCAAACCCTAACCCTAACCCTCACCCTAACCCTCACACTCACCCTAACCTTAATGCTAACTCTAACACACAAACTCACCCTAACCCTCACCCTGACCATTACCATCACCCTAACCCTAAACCTAAGCCTCCCCCATCCCTAACTCTAAACCTCACCCTCACCCTAAACCTAACGCTAACCCAAAACCTCAACCACACCAAAAACCTCACCCTAATACTTACCCTCACCATAACCCTAACCCTATCCCTAATCCTCACCCTAAACCTAACCGTCACCCACACCCTAAAATTCATCCTCACCCGAATCCTTACCCTCACCCTACCAATCAACTTACTCTAAACCTAATCCTAAACCTAACCCTCAACATCAAACTCACCCGCCCCCAAACCCTAACCCTAAGCCTAACCCTCACCCTCATCCTCACTGTAACACTCAACTCACCCTAAACATCACTCTAAACCTAACCCTAACACTCACCCTCACACTAAACAGTACCCTAACCCTAACTCTCACCCTCAACCTAAACCTAATCCTCTCCCTAAACCTAACCCTAACCCTCACCATCACCCTAAACTTCACCCTAAATTTTAACCTCACACTAACCCTAACTCTAACCCAAACTATCACACTAACCCTAACCCTCACCCTAAACCTAAATCTACCCCTCACCCTAAGCCTCACCCTAACCCTAACTCTAAACCTAACCCTCACCCTAAACCTCATCCTAATCCTCACCCTCAAACTAGCCATCAACCTAACCCTAACCCTCAACCTAACCCTAACCCTAACCCTCACCCTCATCTTCAACCTAACCCTAACCCTAACAGTAAACCTCATCCTAACCCTGACCCTAACCCTAACACTAAGCCACACCCTAAACCTCACCCTCACCCTCACACTCACCCTCACACGAAAACTCACCCGAACCCTAACACTCAGCCTTACCCTAAACTTCAACCTAACCCTCACACTCACCCTAACTCTAAATCTAAACCTAACCCTAAACCTCACCCTCCCGCTCTGCCTCCGCCTCAGCCTAACCATAACCCAAATCCTAACCTACCCAAATCCTAAACCTACCCCTCACCCCCACCATCACCCTAAACCTAACCCTAACCCTAACGCAAACCCTCACCCTAACCCTAACAATAACCCTACTCTAAATCTAACCTTAATCCTAACCCTAACACTTACCCTAACCATAAGCCTAAACCTAAAACTCACTGTAACCCTAATCCTAACCCTAACCCTCGCCCTAACACTAACCCTCACTCTAACCCTCACCCTAAACCTCACCTTAAACCTAACCCTAACCCTAACCATCAACTTAAACATAACCCTAACGCTCACCCTCAACCTAAACTCACCGTAACCCTAACACTCACCCTATCCTTCACCCTAACCCTAACGCTAACCGCAACCCTAACGCTAACCCTAACATTCACCCTCAACCTAACCCTCACCCTAACCCTTATCCTCACACTAACCCTAATCCTAAACCTAACCCTAACCCTAAACCTAATCCTAACCCTCACCCTAACCCTAACCCTAACCCTAAACCTAATCCTCACCTGAACCCTCACCCTCACCCTCACCTTAAACTTCAACCTCATGCTAAACATCAACCTAACACTAACCCTCACCCTAAACCTAACCCTCACCCTCACCCGTAACCTAAACCTCAACCTAACCCTCACCCTCACCCTAATCCTCACCATAACCATAACCCTAAACCTTACCTAACAGAAACACTCACCCTCACACTCACCTTAAACCTCATGCTCACCCTATCCTACACCGTAAACTTAACCCTCAACCTAACCCTAACCCTAACCCTCACCCTCACCCTAAACGTAACCCTAACCCTAACCCTCACACTAACCCTCACCCTAACCCTAACCCTAACCCTATCCCTAAGCCTCACACTATCCCTCACCCTAAAACTCACAGATATCCTAGCCCTCACTCTAACCCCAAAAATAACCCTAAACCTCACCCTCAGCCTCACCCGCACCCTCTCCCTCAGCCTAACCCTAACCCTAATCCTAATCCTAACACAAACTCTCAACCTCACCCTCACACTAACCATAACCCTAAACCTAACCCTAACCCTCATCCTTACCAACACCCTCACCCCAAAACTAACACTAAACCTCACCCTAACCCTCACCCACACCCTAACCCTAAAATTAACCCTCACCCTCACCCTCACCCTTAAACTCACCCTAACTCTAACCCTCAACCTAACCCTCAACCTAAACCTAACACTTACCCTAACCCTATACCTAACCCTGACACTCACCCTAAACCAAACACTAACCCTCATCCTAACACTGAACCTTACCCTAACCCTAACCCTAAACTTAAACATCACCCTAACCCTAACCCTAACCTTCACCCTCACAGTCAGCCTATCCCTAACCCTTACCCTAACCCTCACCCTAAACCTAAACCTTACACTAACACTAACCTTAACCCTTACCCTCACCCTAACAATAACCCTAATCCTAACACTCACCCTAATGCTCACGGTCAACCTAACCCTCACCCTAACCCTAACCCTCACACTGACCCTAACCCAACCCTCACCCTCACCCTAACCCTAACCCTAACCCTAATCCTAAACCTCACCATAAACCTAACACTCACCCTCACACTCACTCTCACCCTAACCCTCACCCTCAACCTAGCCCTCACCATAACCCTAATCCTAACCCTAACCCTAAAGCTCACCCTCACCCTCACCCTCACCCTCAGCCTAAACCTAACCCTAATCCTAAACCTAACCCTAACTCTACCCCTCACCCTAACTCTCACCCTAACCATAACTCTAAACCTAACCCTCACCCTAACCCTCACCCTCACCCTAGCCCTCAACCTAAACCTAACCCTCAAACTAACCCTTATCCTAACCCACACAATAGCCTTCAACCTAACCCTAAACATCACCGTAACCATCACCCTAACCCTAACCCTAAGCCACACCATAAACCTCACGCGAACCCGAACCCGAACCCTCACCCAAACCCTCATCTGATCCCTAACACTCAGCCTCACAATAAACCTCAACCTAACCATAACCCTCACTCTAACCCTAACCCTAACCCTCACCCTAACCCTAACACTCAACCTAACCCTCACCCTCAACCTAGCCCTCAACGTAAATCTAAACCTAACCCTGACCCTAAACCTCACCCTCACCCTCTGCCTGCCCCTCAGCCTAACCATAACCCTAATTCTAAACCTAACCATTACCCCCACCATGACCCTAAACCTAACCCTAAACCTAACGCCAACCCTTACCCTCACCCTCACCCAAACCCTAACCCTAACAATAACCCTAACTCTATATCTAACCTTAATACTAACCCTAACCCTTACCCTAAACATAACCCTAACCCTAAAACTCACCATAACCCTAATCTTAAAACGAACCCTCACCCTAACACTAACACTCACCCCAACTCTCAACGTAACCCTAACCGTAATCCTAAAGATCAACCTACACCTAACCCTAAAGCTCACCCTCAACCTAAACCTCACCCTAACCCTAACACTCAGCCTAATACTCACCCTAACCCTAATGCTAACCCTAAACTTCACCCTCAACCTAACCCTCACTGTAACTCTTATCCTCACACTAACCCTAATCCTAAATCTAACCCTAACCCTAACCCTCACCCTAACCCTCATCCTATCCCTGATGCTAACCTTCACCCTCACCATAACCCTAACCTTAACCCTGACCCTCACCCTAACCCTTACCCTCACCTTCACCAGAACATACACCCTCATCCTCACCCTCACCCTCACCCTAAATTTCACCCTAACCCTAACTCTAAACCTAATATTAACCCTCACCCTAACCCTAACCCTTACCCTCAACCTAACCCTCAACCGAAACCTGACCCTAAACCTCACCCTCAACCTAACCTTCACCCTAACCCTAACCCTCAACCTAACCCTAATGCTAACAGTAAACCTAACGCTAAACGTAACCATCACCCTCAACCTAACCCTCAACCTAACCCTTATCCTCACACTAACCCTAAACCTAACCCTAACCTAACCCTCACACTAATCCTAACTCTCACCCTAACCCTAACCCTACCCCTCACACTAATCCTCACGCTAACCCTAACCCTCAAGCTAACCCTCACTCTCACCCTAATCCTCACCATAACCCTAACCCTAATCCTTACCTAAACAAAACCCTCACCCTCACCCTAACCCTCACCCTCACCCAAAACCTAACACTCAACCTCAACCTAGCCCTCAACCTAGCCCTCGCCCTAACCCTAACAGTCACCCTAACCCTAACTCTAACCCTCACCCACACCCTAACCCTATCCCTCACCCTAACTCTAACCCTCAACCTAACCCTAACCCTCATCCTAGTCCTCACCATAACCCTAAATCTAATCCTTACCTAACAGGAACCCTCACCGTCACCCTCAAACTCACCCTAACACTAACCCTCACCCTCACCCTCACCCTCACCCTCAGCCTAAATATAACCCTAAGACTAATCCAAATCCTAAAACTCACCCTCACCCTCAACCTAACTCTAAACCTAACATTAAACAAAACCCTCGCCCTAAATGTAAACCTATCCCTCACCCTCACCCTAACCCTTACCCTCACCCTAACCTTAACCCAAACCCTCAGCCTAACCCTCATCCTAACCCTAAGCCTAACCCTAACCCTCAGCCTAACCTTAATCCTAACCCTAACCCTAACCCTCACCCAAACACTAAACATCACCCTCCCCCTCAACCTCACCATCACCCTCACCCCAACCCTCCCCCTCACCCTCACCCTAAACGTAACCCTCACCCTCACCCTCACCATCACCCTCAACTTAACCCTCACCCTCAAATCACCCTAATCCTAACCCTAACCCTAAACCTCTCCTGAAACCATACTCTGACCATCAACTTCACCCTCACCCTAAGACTAAACCTACACCTTAGGGTAATCCTAAACCTAACCATCACCCTCACCCTCACCCTAAACCTAAACCTCACCCTAAGCCTAACCATAACCCTAACACTCACCTTCACACTAACCCTCATCATCACCCTAACACTCACCCTAACCCTTACCCTCAACCTAACCCTAACCCTAACCTTCACACTAATCCTAAACCTCACCCTAACCTTAATCGTAACGCTCACACTAATCCTCACCATAAGCCTAACACTAACAATCACCCTAAACTTAACGCTAACCCTCACAGTCACCCTAAACCTCACCGTCACCCTAAACCTCACCCTAAACCTAACCCTCTCCTACAGCCTAACGCTGAATATCACCCTCACCCTAACCCTCACCCTAAACCTCACTCTCACCCTAAACCTCAACCTAAACCTAACCCTCACCAAAACCCTAAGCCTAACACTCAACCTAACCCTAACCTTCACCCTCAACCTAATACTCACCCTAATATTATCCCTAACCCTTACCTAACCGAAACTCTCACCCCCACCCTAAACCTTAATCTCACCCTCACACTCACCCTAACCCTAACCCTAACCCTAAACCTCACCCTCAACGTCACCCACCACCTCAGCCTAACCCTAAACCTAACACCAATCCTAAACCTACCCCTCAACCCAACCCTCACCCTAAACATAACCATAACCTTAACGCTAACCCTCACCCTCACCCTCACCCTAACCCTAAGCCTAACCCTAACAGTAACCCTAAACCTAACCCGAACCTTAAGCCTTACCCTAACCCTCACCCTAACCCTAACCCTCAGCTTAAAGCTAAAACTAACCCCCACTCTAAACCTCACCCTAACGCTAATGGTAATCCTAAACCTCACCCTCAACCTAAACTTCACCCTAACCCTTATCCTCACACTAACCCTGACGGTAACGGTAACTCTGACCCTCACACTAACCCTAACCCTCAAACTAACTCTAACCATAACCCACACACTAACCCTCACCCTAAACCTAAACCTAATCCTAACCCTCATCCTAACCCTAACCCTAACTCTAACACTCACCCTCACACTCACCCATACCCTAACCCCCACCCTCACCCTAAACATCACCCAAACCCCAACCCTCACCCTAAACCTAAATCTGACCCTCACCCTAACCCTTAAGCTCACCCTGACACTAACCCTTTCCCTCACCCTAACACTAACCCTAACCCTCACACTCACCCTAAACCTCATCCTAACACTTATCCTCACACTAAACCTAACCCTAACTCTCAAACTAACCCTAACCCCCAACCTAACCCTAAACCTACCCCTCAACTTAAGCCTCACCCTAAACCTAACCATAACTCTAACCCTCACCGTAAAACTAAGCCTAACCCCAAACCTCACCCTCACCCCAGCCCTCACCGTCACCCTAACAATCACCCGAACCCGAAGCCAAACGAACACCCTAACCCTAACCCTATCCTGAACCTCACCCTCACCCTCAGCCTAGCCCTAACCTACCCCTAACCCTCACCCTAACCCTAACCCTAACCCACGCCCTCACCCTCATCCTCACCCTAACACTAACCCTATCCCTTAAACTCACACTAACCCTAACCCTAACGCTAATTCTAAACCTAACCCTCACTCCAGCCTAACCATCAACCTAAAGCAAACCCTCACCCTAATCCTTAACTTAACACTAACTCACATTAAACCTAACCCTCACCCTAACCCTAACCCTCCCCCTCAGCCTAAACCTCATCCTAACACTAACCCTAAACCTAATCCTCACCCTAACCCTAACGCTAACACTAACCCTCACCCTAACCCTCACCTTAACCCTTACCCAAACCCTAATAATCACCCTATCACTCATCCTAACCCTAACCCTAACCCTAACCCTCAACATCACCCTAACCCTCAAACTAACCCTCACCCTAACCCTAACCCTAGAGGGAGGGTTACCTCACCCTAATCCTAACCCTCATCCTCACTCTCACACTACGCCTAACCCTAACCTTAAACCTAATCCTAAATCTAAACCCAACACTCACCCTAACACTCACCCTAACACCCTCACAATAACACTAATGCTAACCTTCACACTAACCCTCACCCTCACCCTACCCCTCACCGTCACCCTAACTCTCACCGTAACCCTAACCCTCAGGCACACGCTAAACCTCACCCGAACCCGAACCCTAAACCTCACCCTAAGCCTCACCCTAATCCTAACTATAACCCTTAACTTCAACCTTACTCTATCCCTCACTCTAACCCTTATCCTCACACTAACCCTAACCCTCACACGGACCCTAACTCTCACCCTTACCCAACCCTACCCCTCACCCTAACCCTCACCCTAACACTAACCCTAAAACTCACACTAACCCTACCCTTCACCCTAACCTTAAACCTGACCCTAAACCTCACCCTAACCCTAACGACAACCCTAACCCTCGCCCTAAACCTAACCCTCACCCTAACCCTTATCCTCACACTAACCCTAACCACACACTAACCCTAACACTCACCCTAAACCTAACCCTTACCCTCAACCTCAACATAAACATAACCATAACCTTAAACCTCACACTAAACGCCACCCTCACCCTCACCCTAACCGTTATCCTCACACTAACACTAAGCCACAACTTAACCCTAACCCTCACCATAACCCTAACCCTAACCCTAAACCTAACCCTCACCCTCACACTAACCCTAACTCTCACCCTATCCCAAACGCTAAACCTATCCCGCACCCTCACCCTAAACCTCACCCTAACCCTTACCCTCACCATAACCCTAAACCTAATCCTAATCCTCACACTAACCCTAGCAATAACCCTCACCCTAACACTCACCATAAACCCACCGCTCACCCCAAACCTATCCCTCATTGTCACCTTAAACCTCACCCTAACCCTAACCTTAACGCACACCCTAACCCTAAACATAGTCCTAACCATAACCCTCAGCCTCACCCTAAACCTCACCCTAACCCTTATTTTCACACTAACCCTAAACCTTACCCTAAACCTCACATTAACCCTAACCCTCACCCTAACCCTAACCCTACCCCTCAACCTAACCCTAAACCTAACCCTAACACTCACCCTAAAGCAAACCCTCAAAATAACCCTCAACCTCAACCTAATCCTAACCCTAACACTAACCCTAACACTTACCTAGCTGAAAACCTCACCCTCACACTTAACCTCAACCTAAACCTCACCCTCATCCTAGCCCTCACCCTAAACCTTACCCTCACCCTAATCCTAACCCTGACACTCACCCTCACCCTCTCACTAACCCTAACCCTAACACTCAAGCTAACCCTACCCTAACCCTAATGCTACACCTAACCCTCACCCTCAAATAACCATCACCCTAACCCTTGCCCTCACCCTAACCCTTAACCAAACCCTAGCACCCATACTAAACCTAAACTCACCCTAAACCTAAAACTACACCTCAGCCTTAACCTCACTCTAATCCTAACCCTAAAGCTAATCCTCCCCCTATCCCTAACCCTAATACTAACACTCACACAAACCCTCACCTTATCCCTTACCCAAAACCTGATCCTCAACCTATCACTAATCCTAACCTTAACCCTAACACTCAACCTCTCCCAAACCCTAAACCTCACCCTAACCCTTATCCTAAACCTCAACCTAAACCTAACCCTTACCGTAACCCTCACCCTAACCCTAATGCTAACCCTAACCCTCACCCTAAACTTCACCCTAACCCTTATCCTCACACTAACACTAACCCTAACCCTCACACTAACCCTAATGCAGACCCTAACCCTAACCCTACCCCTCAAACTAACCCACACACTAACCCTAAGCCTAACCCTCACCCTAAACCTAACCCTAACCCTCAACCTCACCTTCAACCTCACCGTTACCCTAACACTCAACCGAAACTGAACGCTCACCCACACCCTAACCCTCACCCTAAACCGAACCCTTATTCTCACCCGAAACCTCAGCCTCACCCTAACCCTAACTGTAACCCTAACCATAACCCTAACCCTAACCCTAACCCTAACCCTCAAACTAACCCTCAAACTCACCCTAATCCTCCACCTAAACCAAACCCTAACCCTTACCAAACTGAAACCCTCACCTTCACCCTCACCCTCACCTTCAACCTAACCCTCACCATTACCCTAGCTTTCACCCTAACCCTAACCCTCACCCTCACCCTAACCCTAACCCTCACCCTGACCCACACCGTAACATTAACCCTAACCCTAACACCCTAACACTCACCCTAAGCCTAACACTAACCCTAATGTTACACCTAAACCTCACTCTCACCCTAACCATCATCCTAACCCTCACCCTCACCCTAAAACTTACCCTGACCCTAACAATCACACTAAGCCTAACCCTCACCCTAATCCTAACCCTACACCAAAACCTAACCCACACACTAACCCTAAACCTAAACCTTAACCTAAGCCTAAACCTAACCCTCCCCTTCACCTTAACCCTCGCCGTCACCCTAACACTCAACCGACCCTGAACGCTCATCCACACCCTAACCCTCACCCTCACCCTCAACCTTATCCTCACCCTCACCCTAAACCTAACACTCACCCTCACCCCCAACATTATACCAACCCTAACCCTAACCCTAATGCTAACCCTAATATTAACCCTAATCTTCACCCTCACCCTAAACATCACCCTAACACTTACCCTCTCCCTAAACCTTACCCTATCCCTAACCCTCACACTACACCTAAGCCTCACCCTTACCGTCACATTCACCCTAAGACTAATCCCAACCCTAATCCTAAATCTAATCCTCACCGTCACCCTAACACTAACCCTAACCCTAACCCTCACCCTCACCCTAACCCTAACCCTAAACTTCACCCTAACCCTCACCCCAACCCTAACACTAACCCTAACACTCACCATCACACTACCCATCACCCTAACCCTTACCATCACACTAAACCTAACCCTATCGCTAACCGTAACCCTCACACTATCCCTAACGCTCACCCTAAACCTAACATTACCCCTCACCCTAACACTCACCCTAACACTCACACTAACCCTCACCCTAAACCTAACACTAAACCTCACCCTCGCCTGAACCCTAAAACTCACGTTAAAATTCACCTTCACCATAAAGATCACCTTAACCCTAACAATCAGACTAAATCTAACACTAAACCTCACCCTAACTCTAACCCTAACCATAACCCTCACCCTCACTCTAACCCTCACCATAACCCTCACCCTAACACTAATGCTATCCCTACCCGTCACCCTAAACCGCATCCTAACCATTACCATCACCATATCCCTAACAGTAACCATAACCCTAATCCTCAACCTAACCCTAACCCTCACCCTCACCCTAAAACTCACCCTCACCATAACCCTAACCGTAACCCTAATCCTAAACCTAACCCTCATGTTCACCCTCACCCTAACCCTAACCCTAAACCTCACCCTAACCCTCACTCTCACCCTAACGCTCACCCACACCCTAAATATCACCCTAAACCTAACCCTCACCCTAACCCAAACCATAACCCTCATCCTAACTCTAAACCTGACCCTATCCCTTACCCTAACCCTAAGCCTTAACCGTAACCTTAACCTTCACCCTACCCCTCACCTAAACACTTACCCAAACCCTAATACTCAACATATCACTAATCCTAACCCAAATCTTAACCCTAACCTTCACCCTCACCCTAACCCTCTCCCTAACCCTTACCCTCACACTAATGCTAACCCTCACGCTAACCCTCACCATAATCCTAACCCTCACCCTCACCCTAAGCCTAACCTTAACCCTAACCCTAATCCTAAATCTAGCCCTCACTGTCACCCTAACCTTAAACCTAAGCCTAAGCCTCACCTGCACCCTAACCCTCACCCTAACCCTAAACCTAAACCTCACCCTAACCCTAACCTTAACTCTCATCCCAACCCTATCCCTAACCTTCACCCTAAACCTAACCCTCAAACTAACGCTCACCCTCACATTAATCCTCAACCTAACCCTAACCCTAAACCTTACCTAAGTGAAAACCTCACCCTTACCCTCACCCTCATCTAACCCTCACCCTCACCCAAGCCCTCACCCTAATCCTAACCCTCACCCTAACACTAAACCTAACCCTCACCCTCACCATCACCCTCACCGTCACCCTAAACCTAACCCTAAACCTAAACCTAACCCTCACCCTCACCTTACCCTCACAGTTATACTAAACATCACCCTAAACCTTACCCTCACCCTAACTCTTACACTGACCCTAACACTCACATTAACCTAACCCTCACCCTAACCCTAAACCTACCCCTCAGCCTAAACCTCACCCTAATCCTAACCCTACACCTCACCCTACCCCTCACCTTAACCCTTACCCAAACCCTAATACTCAACCTATCACTAACCCTAACCCTAATCTTAACCCTAATCCTCACCCTCACCCTAACCCTCATCCTAACCCTTACACTCACTCTAATGCTAACCCTAAACCTAACACCCAGCCTAATCCTAACCCTCACCCTAAGAGTAACCTTAACCCTAACCCTAATCCTAAATCTAACCCTCATATTCACCCTAACACTAACCCTAACCCTAACCCTCACCCTCAACATAACTCTAAACCTAACCCTCACCCTGACACTCACCCTAACCCTAATACTAACCCTAACCCTCACCCTCACCCTAACCCTCACCCTAACCCTTACCCTCACCCTGATGCTAATCCTAACCCTAACCCTCACCCTAATCCTAACCCTCCCATTACCCTAAGCCTAACCCTAACACCAATCCTAAATCTAACCCTCACCGACACACTAACTCTAACCCTAAAACTAACCCTCACCCTCAATCTAACGCTAACCCTAACCCTCACCCTAAACCTCACCCTAACCCTCACCCTAACCCTAACGCTAACCCTAACCCTTACCATCACACTAACCCTCACCCTAACCCTTATATCACACTGAACCTAAACCTATTCCTAACCCTAACCCTCACACTAACACTAATGCTCACCCTAACCCTAACCATACCCCTCACCCTAACCCTTACCCTAACACTCACACTAGCCCTCACCCTAAACCTAAACCTGAACCTCACCAGAACCCGAACCCTAAACTACACCCTAAACTCACCCTCACCATAAACATCACGCTAACACTAACACTCACCCTTACTCTAACCCTAAGCCTCACCCTAAATATAACCCTAACCAGAACCCTCACACTCACTCTCACCCTCAACCTAAACCTCACCCTCACCCTTACACTCACCCTCACCCTAAACATCACCCTAACCCTAACCCTCACTGTAACCCTAACCCTAAACCTAATCCTAACCCTAACACTCACCCTAACCCTCAACTTAACCCGAACGATAACTCTAAACGTCTCCCTCACCCAAACCCACACCCTAACCTTTATCCTCACACTAACCCTAACACTCACACTAACCCTAAACCTCACCCTATCCCTAACCCTAACCCTATGCCACACCTTAAACCTCACCCTTACCCTAAAACTAATGATAACCCTAACCCTCACCTTCATCCTAAACCTCACCATAACACTTACCCTCATCCTAACCCTAAGACTCAACCTCAAAATAAACCTCACCCTAACCCTTACCCTCACGTTAACCAGCACTCTAAGCCTAACCCTAACCCTCACCCTTACCCTCACCCTAACCCTAACCCTAACCCTCATCCTCACCCTAACCCTAAACTCACCCTCACCCTCATCCTCAACCTCAGCCTAAGCCTAAGTCTAACCCTAACCATAATCCTAAACCTAACCCTCGCCCTCAGGCTCACCCTAACCATAACCCTAACCAACACCCTCACCCTCACCCTAAGCCTAACTCTATCCCTAACACTCACCCTAAATCTAACCATAAGTCTAACCCTAAATCTAACCCTCAACCTCACCCTAAGCCTAACCTGAACCCTAATCCTCATCCTAACCCTAACCCTAACTCTAACACTATCCCTAACCCTCACCCTCCACATAAACCTCATCCTAACCCTTACCCTCACCATAACTATAACACTAAACCTAAACCTAATCATCACCCTAACATTAACCCTCACCCACACCCTAACACTCACCCTCACACTCACCCTAACACACAGCCAAACCCTAACCCTAACCCTAATCCTAAACCTAATCCTCACGCTGACACTCACCCTAAACCTAACCCTAAACCTAACCCTAACACTCACCCTCTCCCTAAACCTCACCCTCGCCCTAAACATCACCCTAAACCTAACGCTCACCATAACCTTAACCGTAACCTTCGCCCTAACCCTAAGACTCAGCCTAACCCTAAACATCACCCTAGCCCTAACCCTCAACCTAACACTAACCCTAAACCTCACCAAAAATCAAACACTCAAACTATGCCTCACCCTCAGCCTAATCCTCAACCTAACCCTAACCCTAACCCTTACCTAACTAAAACCCTAACCCTCAACCTCATCATCACTCTGAGCGTAACTCTCACCCTCACCCTAGCTCTCACCGTAAACCTAACCCTCACCCTCACCATCACCGTAACCCTAAACCTAAACCTCACCCTAACTCTAGCCCTAACCCTAATGCTTACCCTCACCCTCACTCTAACCCTAACCCTCACCCAAACCCTTACCCTCACCTAACACTTACCCTCAACCTAACCCTCACCCTAAACCTCACCTTAACCATTACACAAGCACTAGTACTTACCATATCACTAATCCTAACCCTAGAACTAACTCTAATCCTAACCCTCACCCTAAACCTTACCCTCACCATAATGCTAACCCTCACCCTAGCTCTCACTGTAAACCTAACCCTCACCCTCACCATCACCGTAACCCTAACCCTAAACCTAAACCTCACCCTAACCCTAGCCCTAACCCTAATGCTTACCCTCACCCTCACCCTAACCTTAACACTCACCCAAACCCTTACCCTCACCCTAACACTTACCCTCACCCTAACCCTCACCCTAAACCTCACCTTAACCATTACACAAGCACTAATACTTACCATATCACTAATCCTAACCCTAGAACTAACTCTAATCCTAACTCCCACCCTAAACCTTACTCTCACCATAATGCTAACCCTAAGCCTAACCCGCACCTTAATCCTAACCCTCACCCTCACCTGCACCGTCACCCTAAGCCTAACCATAACATAAATCGAAACCTCACCCTCACCATAACCCTAACCCTAACCCTCACCCAAAAATTAACCCCAACTCTAACGCTAACCCTAACCCACACCCTCACCCTAACCATAACGCTAACCCTAACCCTCACCCTCACACTAACCCTCAACCTCACCCTCACCATAACTCTAACCGAACCCTAATACTAACCCTCACCCTCACCCTCATCATCACCCTAACACTAAACATTATACAAACCCTCACCCTCAACCTCACCCCAAACCTAACCCTCACCTTGACACTCAGCGTAAACCTAATGCTAACCCTAACCCTCACCCTCACACTAAACCTCACCCTAACCCTTATCCTCCCACTAACCCTAACCCTCACACTAACCCTAACCCTCATTCTAACCCTAACCCTAAGCCTCACCCTAACTCTAAACCTAAACCTTATACTAATCCTCACCCTCCACCTAACCCTAAACCTCACCCTCACCCTAGCTCTCACCCTAACACTGACCCTAAACCTAACCCTAAACCTAAACCTTATCCTAATCCTCACCCTAACCCTAAACTTCACCCTCACCCTCACCCTCACCCTGAGTGTAACGCTAAACCTAACCCTAATCCTAACACTCACTGTCACCCTCACCCTAAACGTAACCTTACCCAAACTCTAAAACTCACACTCACCCTCACCATAACACTAACACTAAACCTCACCCTAAGTCTAACCCTGACCCTAACCCTAACCCTCACCCTCACCCTAATCCTAACCATAACACTAACCCTAACCCTAAACCTTACCTTACCCACATCCTAACCCTTACCCTCACACTAAAGCTAACCCTAACCCTAACCTTTACCCTCACCCTAACCCTCATTGTCACCCTAACCCTCACCCTAAGCCTAACCCTCAACCAAACCCTAACCCTCACCCTAAGCCTAACCCTAACCCTATCCCTAATCCTAAACCTAACACTCACCCTAACCCCAAACCTCACCCTAACCCTAACCCTCACCCTAACCCTAACCCTCACCGTCACAATAACACTCACCCGAACGCGAACCCTCACCCAGACCCTAACCCTCACCCTCCCCCAAACCCTCACCATCACCCTAAACATCACCCTACCCCTAACGCTCACCATAAACCTAAACCTAACCCTCACCCTTAACCTAATCCTCACCGTCATCCTAAAACTCACACGAATCCGAACCCTCACCCACACCCTTACCCTCACCCTCATCCTAACCCTCAAAATAAACCTCAACCTAACCCTAACCCTAACCCTAACCCTTACCTAACTGAAAACCTAACCCTCACCCTCACCCTCAATCTAACCCTCAACCTCACCATAGCCCTCACCCTGACCCTAAAACTCACCCTAACCCCAAACCTCACCCTCACACTCAACCTCACCCTTACCCTAAACCTAACCCTAATGCTAAAGCTAATCCTCACCCTCACCCTAATCATCACCCTAAACTTTACCCTCACCCTAAACATTACCCTAACCCTAACAATCACTGTAAACCTAACCCTAAACCTAAACCTACCCCTCAGCCTAAACCTCAACCTAACCCTAATCCTAACCCTAATCCTCAACCTATCCCTAACCCTAACACTAACCCTCACCCTAACACTCACCTTAACACTTACCCAAACCCTAACCCTCACCCTATCCCTAACCCTAACTTTATCCCTCACCCTAACCCTCACGCTCACCCTAACACTATTGATAACCCTAACCCTCACCCTCACCATAACCCTTACCTCATCCTAACCCTAAGCCTCACCCTCAACCTGAACCTCACCCTAACCCTTAACCTCATCCTAACACTAACCCTAACCCTCACCCTAACCCTAACCTCACCCTCAGCCTCAGGCTCAGCCTCAGCCTAAGCATAACCCTAATCCTAACCATAATCCTAAACCTAACCCTCACCCTCAGCCTCACCCTAACTCTAACCCTCACTCTAAACTTACCAACAACCTCACCCTCACCCTAAAACTAAACCTATCCCTAACACTCACCCTAAATCTAACCCTCAGCCTAATACTAACTGTAACCCTCAGCCTAACCCTAAGCCTAACACGAATCCTAAACCTCACCCTAACCCTCATCCTAACTTTAACGCAATCCCTAACCCTCACCCTCACCCTAAAACTCATCCTAGCCCTTACCCTCACCATAACCCTAACACTAAACCTAACTCTAATCCTCACCCTAACCCTAACCCGAACCCACACCCTAACACTCACACTCACCCTCACCCTGACCCTAACACTCACCCAAACCCTAACCCTAACCCTAATCCTAAGCCTAACCCTCAAGCTCACCCTCATCCTAAACCTAACCCTAACCCTCACCCTCACCCTAACCCTCACCCTCACCCTAAAGATCACCCTAACCCTAACCCTAACCATAACCCTAACCGAAACTCTCACTGTAGCCCTAACCCTCACCCTAACCCTCAACCTAACACTAATGCTAACCCTAACCCAACCCTCACCCTAAACCTCACCCTATCACTTATCCTCACACTAACCCTAACACTAACCCTAACCCTCACACATTCCCTAACCCTCATCCTAACCCTAACCCTACCCCTCAACCTAAACCTCACCCTAAACCTAACAGTAACCATAACCATCACCTTAACCCTAACCATAACCCTAACCGACACCTTCACCCTAACCCTCACCGTCACCCTAACACTCACCCGAACCGGAACCCTCACCCACAAACTAACCCTCACCCTCTCCTGAACCTCACCCTCATCCGAAACCACACAGTCACCCTAACCCTCACCCTCACCCCAAACTTCACCCTAACCCTACCCCTCAACTTAACCCTAACCATCAAAGTAAGACTTACCCTCACCCTAATCCTCACCCTAACCCTAACCCTTACCTAACTGCAACCCTCACCCTCAACCTCATCATCACCCTCATTCTAATTCTCACCCTCACCCTAGCCCTCACTGTAAACCTAACCAATACCATAACCCTAACGCTAACCCTCAACCTCACCCTCACCCACACCATCACCCTCATTCTAATTCTCACCCTCACCCTAGCCCTCACTGTAAACCTAACCAATACCATAACTCTAACGCTAACCCTAACCCACACCATCACCCTAACAATAACGCTAACCCTAACCCTCACACTAACATTACCCCTCACATTAACTCTCACACTAACCCTCACCCTAACACTAACCCTCACAATCACCCTCACACTAACTCTAACCCTAACCCTAATCCTCAGATTAACCCTCACTCTCAACCTCACCCTAACCCTAAGAATAACCCTAAAACTCACCCTAAAACTCACCCTCACCCAAACATTAATGCTAACCCAAACCGGAAACCTCACACTCACCCTTACCTTCACCATAATGCTAACCCTATCCCTAAACCTCACCATAATCCAAAACCTCATCCTCACCCTAAGCATAACCTTAACCCTAACCCTAATCCTAACTCTACCCCTCACCATCACCTTAACCCTAACCCTAACACTAACCCTCACCCTCAACCTAATCCTAAACCTAACCCTCAACCTGACCCTCACCCTAACCCTAACGCTAACCCTAATACTCACCCTCACACTAGCCTTATCCTAACCCTTATCCTCACAATAACCCTAACCCTAACCCTAAACCTACACCTAACCCTAACCCTCACAGTAACCCTAAACCTCACCCTAACCCTAACCCTACCCCTCACCTTAATCCTCACCCTAATCCTAACTCTAACCCTCACCCTAATCCTCAATCTATCCCTAACATTTACCTAACCGAAAATCTCACTCTCACCCGCACCCTAGCTCTCACCCTAACACTAACCCTAACCCTAACAATCACCCTCAACCTCATCCTCACCATCAGTCTAAACCTAAACCACACCCTAATCCTAAACCCAACCCTCACCGTCACCCTCACCTAACCGTAACCCTAACCCAAACCCTAAACCTCATCCTCACCCTCAACCTCACCCTAACACTAACCCTAACCCTAACCCTCACCCTAACCCTAAACCTGACCCTAACCCTAACCCTCACACTCACCCTAATCCTAAACCTAACACTAACCCTAACGCTCACCCTCACCTTACCCTCATCCTAACCCTTACCCTCACACGAACTCTAAACCCAACCCTAAACTTCACCCTAACACTTACTCTCGTCGTCTCCATAACCCTCATCCTAAGCCTAACCCTCACAAACATACTAATCCTCACCCTAACTCTAACTTTAACCATCACCCAAACCCTAACCGTAACTCTCACCCTAACCCTGACTCTAACCCTCACCCTTACCGTAAGCCTAATCCGAATCCTAACCATCACCATAACCCTCACCCTAACTCTATCGCTATCCCTAACCCTCACCCTAAGCCTCATCCTAACCTTTACCCTCACCATAACCCAAACACTAAACCTAATCCTCACCCTATCTCTAAACCTCACCCATCACCTAACACTCACTCTCATCCTCACCCTCACCCTAACACTCACCCTAACTCTAACCCTAACCCTAATCCTAAAGCTAATCCTCACGCTCACCCTCAACCTAACCATAACCCTAAACCTAAACCTAACCCTCACCCTAAACCTCACCCTCACCCTAAACATCACCCTAATCCTAACCTCACCCTAACCCTAACCCTCACCCTAACCCTAACGCTAACCCTAAACCTTACCCTCACCCTAAACCTCACCCTAACACTTGTCCTCACATTAACCCTAACCCTAACCCTAATACTAACCCTACCCCTCAAACTAAGCCTCACCTTAAAACTAACACCAACCCTAACCCTCACTGTAACCCTAAACCAAACCTTAAACCTCAAACTCAACCTAAACCTCACCATCACCCTAACACTCACCATAACCCGAACCCTCACACACACGCTAACCCTCACCCTCTCCCGAACCCTCACCCTCACCAGAAACCTCATATTCACCCTAACCCTGACCATCACTATAACATCACCCTAACCCTAACCCTTACCCTAACACTAACCCTCACCTGAACCCTAATCCTAAATCTCAGCTTCACCCTCAACCTAATCCTCATCCTAACCCTAACCCTTACCCTTACCTAATTGAAACCCTCACACTCAACCTCACCATCACCCTCAGGCTTACTCTCACCCTCACCCTAGCCCTGACCCAAAACCTAACCCTCACACTAACCCTAACCCTACCCCTCACCCTCACCATCACCCTAACTCTCACCCTCACCCTAAGCCTCACAGTAACCCTTACCCTCACCCGAACCCCTTCCTTAACCCTTACGCTCACATTAATTCTAAACCTAACCCTAATCCTCACCCTAATCCTAACCCTCAACATAACCCTCACCCTCACCCTCACCCTAACCCTAATCCTAAAAATAACCCTCACCATTACCCTAACCCTAACCCTAACCCTAGCCTTCACCCTCACCCTCACACTAACCCTAAACCTAACTTTCACCCTAACCCTCACCCTAACCCTAATGCTAACCCTAAACCTCACCATCACACTAACCCTCACCCTAACACCTTTCATCACACTAATCCTACCTCTATCCCTAACCCTAAACTTCACACTAAACCTAATGCTCACCATAACCATAACCCTACCCCTCAGACTAACCCTCACTAACACTCACAAAAACCTTCACCCTCACCCTAAACATCACCCTAATTCTAAACCGCACCCTATCCCTGACTGTAACCCTCACCCTAACCTTATCCGTAAGCCTTACCCTAACCCTAACACTCACCCTAACCCTCACCATAACCCTAATGCTAATCCTAACCCTCACCCTCACCCTAAACCTCACCCTAACACTTATCCTCACACTAACCCTAACCCTAACCCTAACACTCAAACTAATCCTCACGCTAAACCCAACACTATCCCTAACTCTCACTGTAACCCTAACCCTAACCTTAACACTAACCCTCACCCTAACTCTCACCGTCAACCTAACACTCACCCGATCCCGAACCCTCCCACACACCCTAACCCTCACCCTCTCCAGAACCCTCACCCTCACCCGATACCTAACCTTCACCCTAACCCTCACACTCACCCTAAGCCTAAACCTAAACCTTACCCTCTCTCTAAACCTTAAACTAACCCTTACCCTCACACTAATGCTAACCCTAACCCTAACCCTCACCCTAATCCTAACCCTAACCCTCACCATCACCCTCACCCTAAGACTAACCATAACACTAATCCTACATCTAACCCTCACCATCACCCTAAACGTAACCCTAAACCTAACCCTCACCCTCACCCTAAACCTAACACTAACCCTCACTCTAACCCTCACCCTAACCCTAACGCTAACCCTAACCCTCACCATCACACTAACCCTCACCTTAACACTTATCATCACACTAACCCTACCCCTATCCCTAACCCTAAACCTCACACTAAACCTAATGCTCATCCTAACCCTCACCCTAACACTCACCCTAGCCCTCATCCTTACCCTAAACATCACCCTAAACCTAACCCTCACCCTAACCTTAACCGGAACCCTCACCCTAACCCTAACCCTCACCCTAACACTCACGCTAACCCTAAACCTCACCCTCACCCTAAACCTCACCCTAACACTTAGCCTCACAGTAACCCTAACCCTAACCCTAACCCTACCCCTCAAACTAAGCCTTACTCTAAACCTAACAGTAACCCTGAACCTCACTGTAACCCTAAACCTAACCTTAACCCTCACACTCATCCTAACCCTCACCATCACCCTAACACTCACTCGAACCCGAACCCTCACCCACACCTAAATATCACCCTCTCCCGAACCCTCACCCTCACCCGAAACCTCACCTTCACCCTAACCCTGACCCTAACCCTAAACATCACCCTAACCCTAACCCTTACCCTAATACTAACCCTCACTCAAACACTATCCCTGCAACTAAGCCTCACCCTCAACCTAATCCTCATCCTAACCCTAACCCTAACTCTTACCTTACTGAAACCCTCACTCTCAACATCACCATCACCCTCAGCCTAACTCTCACCCTCACCCTAGCCTTGATCCTAAACCTAACCCTCACCCTAATACTAATCCTAACCCTCAACCTAAGCCTCAGCCTAATCCTTTCCCTCACCTTAACCCTTACCCTAATCCTTACCCTCACACTAATGCTAAACCTAATCCTAACCCTTAACCTTACCCTCATTCTAAGCCTAACCCTAACCCTAATCCTAAATCTATCCCTCACGATCACCTAATCCTAACCCTAACTCTCACCGTCACACTAAACTAAACCCTAACCCACACCCTAACCCTCACCCTAACCCTAACGCTAACCCTAACTCTCACCATCACACTAACCCTCAACCTAACACTTATCATCACACTAACACTACCCCTATCCCTAACCCTAACCCTCACACTAAACCTAATGCTCAACCGAATCCTAACACTACCCCTCAGCTTACCCCTCACCCTAACACTCACCCTAACATTCACACTAAACCTTACCCTCACCCGAAACCTAAACCTCACCCAAAACCTCACCCGCACCATAAACATCACCCTAACCTTAACACTCACCCTAATTCTAACCTTAAACCTCACCTTAACCCTAACCCTAACCGTAACCCTCACCCTCACTCTCACCCTCACCCTAAACCTCACCCTCACCCTAACCCTAACGCTAACCCTAACCCTCACCCTCACCCGACATCTCATGGTAACACTTATCCTCACACTAACCCTAATCCTAAACCTAAACCTAAACCTAACCCTACCCTTCAAACTAAGCCTCATCCTAAACCAAACACTAACCCTAACCCTCACTGTAACCCTAACCCTAACCTTAACCCTCCACCTGACCTAAACCTCACCGTCATCCAAACAATCACCGGAACCCGAACCCTCACCCAAAACCTAACCCTCACCCTCTCCCGACACCTCACCCTCACACGAAATGTCACCTTCACCATAACAATTACCCTCACCCTAAACATCACCTTAACCCTAACCATTACCCTAATCCTAACCCTCACCCCAACCCTAACTCTAAAACTAAGCCTCACCCTGATCCTAATCCTCATCCTAACCCTAACCCTAACCCTTACCTTATTGAAACCCACACCCTCAACCTCACCATCACCCTCAACCTAACTCTCACCCTCACCCTAGCCCTGACCCTTAACCTAACCCTCACCCTCACCCTAAACCTAACCCTCACTCTCACCCTAACCCTAACTCTCAACCTCACCCTAAGCCTTACCCTAACCCTTTCCCTCACCCTAAACGTCACCCTAACCCTTACCCTCACACTAATGCTAATCCTAACCCTAACCATCAACCTAATCGTAACCCTCACCCTCACGCTCACCCTCACCCTAACCCTAACTCTAATCCTAAATCTAACCCTCACCATCACCCTAAACATAACCCTCACCCTAACACTCACCCTCACCCTAACCCTAAACCTCACCCTAACCCTAACGCTAAACCTAACCCTAACACTTACACTAAACCTAATGCTAACCTGAACCCTAACCCTACCCCTCAGCCTAGCCCTCACCCTAACACTCACCCTAACCATCACCCTAAAACTAAGCCTAAAACTCACACTCACCCAAAACCTAAACCTCAACCTAAACCTCACCCTCACCATAAACATCACCCTAACCCTAATACTCAACCTAACTCTAAACCAAAACCTCACCCTAACGCTAACCCTAACTGTAACCCTCACCCTAACTCTCACCCTCACCCTAAACCTCACCCTCACTATAACCCTCACCCTTACACTCACCCTCACCCTAAAAATCACCCTAAGCCTAATCATCACTCTAACCCTACCCCTAACCCTCACCCTAACACTAACAATAACCGTAACACTCACCCTCACTCTCATCCTCACCCTAAACCTCACCCTCAACATCACCCTCACCCTTACACTCACCCACACCCTAAACATCACCCTAACCCTAACCCTCACTCTAACCCTAAACCTAAACCTGACCCTAACCCTTATCCTCACACTAACCCTAACACTCACACTAACCCTATCCCTCAACCTATCCCTAAGCCTAACCCTATCCCTCACCCTAACTCTCACCCTCACACTAACACTAATGCTAACCCTAACCCTAACCCTCACCCTAACCCTTACGCTTATCCTAACCCTAAGCCTCACCCTAAACCTAAACCTCATCCTAACCCTTACCCTCAGCCTAACCCCCAGGCTAACCCTCACCCTAACCCTAAACCTTACCCTTACCCACACCCTAAACCTAACACTAACCTAACCCTCACCCTAACCCTAACCTCACCCTCACCCTCAGCCTCAGCCTCAGCCTAAGCTTAACCCTAAACCTAATCCTAATCCTAACCCTAACTGTCACCCTCAGCCTCAATGTAACTCTAACCCTAACCCTTAACCTAACCCACACCTTCACCCTCACCATAACCTGAACCCTACACCTAACCCTCACCCTAACTCTAACGCTATCCCTCACCCTTACCCTCACCCTAAACCTCAGCCTAACCCTTACCCTCACCATAACCCAAACCCTAAACCTAAACCTAATCCTCACCCTAACCCTAACCCTCACCCATCTTCTAACACTCACTCTCACCCTCACCCTCACCCTAAAACTCACCCTAACTCTAACCCTAACCCTAATCCTAAACCTAACCCTCACACTCACCCTCACCCTAACCCTAACCCTAAATCTAACACTAAACCTCATCCTCACCCTAACCCTCAACCTCACGCTAAAAATCACCCTAATCCCAACCCTCACCCTAACCCTAACCGTAACCCTCACCTAACCCTATCCATAACACTCACTGTAATCCGAAACCTCACCTAGGCCCTCACCCTAACCCTAACGCTCAACCAAACCCTCACCCTCACCCTAAACCTCACCCTAACACTTATCCTCACGCTAACTCTAACCTCAACCCTAACCCTACCCCTCAAACTAAGCCTCACCCTTAACCCAACAGTAACCTTAACCCTCACTGTAACCTAACCCTAACCTCACCCTAAACCTCACCGTCACCCTAACACTCACCCGAACCCGAACCCTCACACACACCCTAACACTCACCCTCTCCCGAACCCTCACACTCACCCGATACCACACCTTTACCCTAACCCTGACCATCACCCTAAACATCACCCTAACCCTAACCCTTACACTAACCCTAACCCTCACCCGAACCCTAACCCTCAAACTAAGCCTCACCCTCAACCTAATCCTCATCCTAACCCTAACTCTAACCCTAATCCTAACCCTCACCCGAAACCTAACACTCAAACTAAGCCTGAATCTCAACCTAATCCTCATCCTAATCCTAACCCTAATCCTTACTTAATTGAAACCCTCACCCTAAACCTAACCATCACTCTCAGGCTAACTCTCACCCTCACCCTAGCCCTGACCCTAAAACTAACCCTCACACTAACCCTAACCATAACCCTCACTCTCATTCTCACCCTAACCGTCACCCTCACCCTAAGCCTCACCCTAACCCTTACCCTCACCCTAAACCTTACTCTAACCCTCACCCACACACTAAAGCTCACCATCACCCTCACCCTCACCCTCAACCTAAACCTCACCCTCACCCTAACCCTAAATTTAACCCTAATTATCACCCTAACCCTAACTTTCACCCTCAACCTCATCCTCACCCTAAGCCTAGCCCTAAACCTAACCCTAATCCTAAACCTAACCCTCAACCTCACCCTCACCCTAAACCAAACCCTAAATCTCAACGTCAACCTAACCCTTAACCTAACCCTCAACGTAACCCTCACCCTAACCCTAACACTCACCCTAAACCTAACACTCACCCTAAACCTAACCCTTAACCTCACACTCAACCTAACCCTAACGCAAACCCTCACCCTCACCCTAACCCTCACCCTAACTCTAAGGCTAACCCTAAACCTCACCTTAGCCCTAACACTCACCCTAACCCTTATCCTAACACTAACCCTAAACCTAACCCTAACCCACACAGTAACCCTAAGCCTCACCCTAGCCCTGACCCTACCCATTACCCTAAACCTCACCCCAAACCTAAACCTAACCCTAAACCACACCCTAACCCTAACCTAACCCTCACCCTCACCCTAACACTCACCGTCACCATAAACCTCAGCCTAAATCAAACCCTCACGCACAACCTATCCCTCACCCTCACCCTCACCCTCACCGTTACTCTAACCCTCATCCTTACCCTAAACATCACCATAACTCTAACCCTCACCCTCACACTAACCATAACCCTCACCCTCACCCTAACCCTAACCCTGAAACTCACCCTGACCCTCACCCTCACAATCACGCTAACCCTATCCCTCACTCTCAGCCTAACCCTCAGCCTAACCCTTACACTTACCCTAAACCTAACTCTAACGTTAACCCTAACCCTAATGCAAAGCCTAAACCTCACCCTCAGCCTCACCCTCATCCTAACCCTTACACTCACCCTGTCTCTCACCCTAAACTTAATTCTTAACCTAACCCTTAGACTAAACCTCACCATCACCTTCACCCTAACCGTAACTCTAAACCTAACCCTAATCCTCACACTAACCCTAAACCTAAACATAACCCTTAACCTCACATTAACCCTCCCCCTAATCCTAACCCTAACACTAACCCTCACCCTAAACTTATCCCTAAATCTAACCCTGACCTTAACCCTAATCCTCACACTAACCCTAAACCTAAACATAAACATAAACCTCAACTTAACTATCAACCTAATCCTAACCGTAAAACTAACACTAACCCATACCCACACCCTAAACCTCCCGCTCACCCTCACGCTAACCCTAATCCTCACCCTCATCCTCACCCTAATCCTAACCCTAACACTAATCCTCACCCTAAACCTAACCCTCACCCTCACCCTCACCCTCATCCTTAGCCTAAACCTAACCCTAACCCTAATCCAAAACCTAACCCTCACCCTAAAACTAAACATAAACCTAACCCTAACCCTCACACTCACCCTCAACATCACCCTAACCCTAATCATCACCCTCACCCTACCCTAACCCTAAACCTCAGCCTCACCCTCACCCTAACCCTAACCCTAATCCTCACACAAACCCTCACCCGAACCCTAACTCTAACCCTCCATATAAACCTCACCCTCACCCTAAACCTAATTGTAACCCTAAAACTCACCCTAACCCTAACCCTAACCCTAATGCTATCCCAAATCCTCACCCTCACCCTAACCCTCACTCTAACCCTTAACTTCACCCTAACCCTAACCCTAACCCTAACCCTAACAATAGCCCTCACCCTAACCCTTACCCTGACTGTCACTCTAAACCTCATCGTAACCCTAACCCTCACATTAAGCCTAAACTTAACCCTCACCCTCACCCTAAACCTAAGCCTTATCCTAACACTCACCCTAAAAATAACCCTAAACCTAACCCTCAATATAACCCTCAAACTCACCCTCACCCTCACCCTCACCCTAAACCTAACTGTAACCATAACCCTCACCCTAAACCTACCACGAACACTAATGCTATCCCTTACTCTCACCCTCAACCTAACCCTCACTCTAACTCTTACCCTCAACCTAACCCTAACCCTAAAACTAAACCTCATCCTAACCCTCACCCTTAACCTAACCCTTACCTTAACCCTCACCCTAACCCTAACCCTCAACCTAACCCTAAACCTTTCCCTCACCCTAATCCTAAACCTTACCCTAAGCCTCAGCCAAACCGTCTTCCTAAACTTAACCATAACCCTCAACCTAACCCTAACCCTAACCCTAAACCTAACCCTCACCTAACCCTAAACCTCACCCTCACCCTTACCCTCACCCCCAGCCTAACATTAACCCTAACCCTATTCCAAACACAAACCCTCACACTCACCCTCACACTAATTCTAACCCTAACCCTAACCCTGACCCTGACCCTAACCCCAAACCTAGCCCTAACCCTCAAACTAACCCTAACCCTCACACTAACCCTAACCCTAACCCTCACCCTCACCCTAACCCTAACCCTAATGCTATCCCTAAACCTCACCCTCACCCTAAACCTCACTCTAAACCTTACCCTCACCCTAACCATCACCCTAACCCTAACCCTAACACTAACACTAAACCTCACCCTAACCCTAAACCTAAAGATAACCCTCACCCTAATGCTCACCCTAAACTGCAACCTAACCCTAACCCTCACCCTCACCCTAAACCTCACCCTAAACCTTATCTGCACCCTAAGCCTAACCCTAACCCTAACTCTAACCCTCATCATCACCCTAAGCCTAACCTGAACCCAAACCCTTACCCTAACCTCACCCTAATTCTAACGCTCTCCCTAAACCTCATCCTCACCCTAAACCTCATCCTAACCCTTACCCTCATCATAACCCTAACCCTAACCTTAATTCTCACCGCAAACCTAACCCTCACCCTCATCCTAAACCTCACTGTCACATTAGCCCTCACCCTAACCCTAACCGTCAACCATACCCTAAAACTCACCCACAACTGAAACCTTACCCCCACCCTTAACTTTCCCTAAACCTCACCCTAAACCTAACCCTCACCATAAACCTAACTCTAATCCTCACCCTCATACTAAACCTAACCCTCACCTTAACCCTCACCCTTACTCTCACCCTAACTCTAATGCTAACCCAAACCCTCACTCTCACCCTAACCCTAAACCTAATCATTGTTCTCACACTATGCCTAACCCTAACCCTAACACTCACATTAACCCTAACCCTCACCGTAAACCTAACCCTAACCCTCAACCTAGCCTTCACCATAACCCTAACCCTAACCCTCACCCTAACCCTAACTCTAACCCTCAACTTCACCCTAAACTTCACTGTCACCCTAACCCTCATCCTAACCCTAAACCTCTTCCACACCCTCAACCTCACCTTCACCCTCACAATCACCTTAACCCTCACCCTCACAATAAACATCACCCTAACCCTAACCGTTACCCTAACCCTAACCCTAACCTCACCTTAACCCTAACCCTCACCTTAAATCTCACCCTCACCCTCATCCTCACCCTAACCATAACCCTAAGACTTTCCTCACCGAGACCCTCACGCTCACCCTAACCCTCACTCTCACCCTAGCCCTCACCCTAAAACTAATCCTAACTCTAACCCTCACCCTCAACATCACCCCACCCTCAACCTAAACTTAACCTAACCCTCACACTAACCCTAACACTAATGCTAACCCTACACCTCAAGCTCACACTAACCCTCACCCTAACACTCACCCTCACCCTCAGCCTCAACCTCAAACTCAACACTATCCCTAACCCTAACCCTAATTCAAACCTTAACCCTCACCCTCAACCTAACTCTAAACCTAACCCTAACCATAACCCTCACGCTAACCCTAAACCTGTCCCTAAACCTCACCCTTGCCCTAACCCTAATCCTAAAATTAACCCTCACCCTCAACCTACACCTTACTCTCACCCTATCCCTAAGCCTAACCCTCAGCGTAACCCTCATCCTAACCCTAAACCTAACCCTAAACCTCACCCTAACCTTAACCCTAACCAAAACCCTAACCCTCACCCTCACCCTCAACCTCACCATCACGCTCCCCCAACCCTCAACCTCACCCTCACCCTAAATCTAACTATAACCCTAACCCTCACCTTAAACCTAACCCTAATCCTAATGCTCACCCTAACCCTCGACCTAAACCTAAACCTCACCCTCACCCTAACCCTCACCCTAAACCTTACCCTCACCCTAACAATAACCCTAAACCTAACCCTAACTCTCACCCTCACCCTAAGCATAACCTGAACCCTAACCTCACCCTCACCCTACCTCTAATGCTATCCCTAAACCTCACCCTCACCCTAAACCTCACCCTAACCCTTTAGCTCATCATGACCTTAACCCTAACCCTAACCCTAATCCTCACTATAACCCTAACCCTCACCCTCATCCTAACCCTTACTGTCAGCTTAACCCTCAATCTAAACCTAACTGCCACCAACACCCTAAAACTCACTCTCATCCGAACACTCACACTCACCCTAGCCCTAACGTAAACCTCACGCTAACCCTACACCTCACCCTAAGCCTAACTCTAACCCTCACCCTCATACTAACCCTAACCCTAAACTTAACAGTCACCCTAACTCTCACCCTAAATTTAACGCTAACCCTAACCCTCAGTCTCACCCTAACCCTAACCCTAATTCTTATCCTCACACTATCCCTAAACCTAACCCTCAACTTCACCCTAACCCTCACTGTTACCCGAACCCTCACCCTAACTGTAAACCTCATCTACAACCTCAACCTCACCTTCCCCCTCACCCTCACCCTACACCTCACCCTCACCCTAAACATCACCCTAACACTAAGGCTCACCATAACCCTAACTCTAACCTCACCTAAACCCCTACCATCACCTTAAACCTCGTCTTCACTCTAATATTCACCCTAACCCTCACCCTCACCCAAGCCCTCACCCTAAAACTAAACCCAACCCTAACCCTCACCCTCAACCTCACCCCACCCTCAACCTAACCGTAACCCTAACGCTCACACTCACCCTAACCCTAACCCTAATGCTAACCCTAAACCTCAACCTCACCCTAACCCTCACCCTAACCCTTACCCACACCCTCAATCTCACCCTAAATTTAACACTAACCCTAACCCTAAGCCTTACCCTAACCCTCATTCTAACCCTAACACTAACCATCACCCTAATCCTCACCCTAAAACTAAGCCTAACCCTAACCCTCAACCCCACCTTAACCCTCACACTAATCATCATCCTCCCCTGTACCCTAACCCTAACAATCAGCCTAACCCTCATCCTAAACCTAACCCTAAACTTAATCCTCAATCTAACCTTAACCCTAACCCTAATCCTAACCCTCACCCTAACCCTAACCTCACCCTCAGCATCAACCTCAACCTCAATCTAACCCTAACCCTAACCCTAATTCAAACCCTCACCCTCACCCTCACCCTAACTCTAAACCTAACCCTAAGCAAAACTCTCACTCTAACCCTAACCCTGTCCCTAAACCTCACCCTAAACCTAAACTTAATCCTAAACCTAACCCTCACCCTAAACCTAACCTTACCCTCACGCTATCCCTAAGCCTAACCCTCAGCCTAACCCTCATCCGAACCCTAACACTAACCATAAAACTCACCCTAACCTTAAACCTAACCCTCACCCAAAACCTAACCTTCATCCTCACCCTCAACCTCAACATCACCCTGACCCTAACCATAACCCTAAATCTCACGTTAAACCTAACTCTGACCCTCACCCTCACCATCACCCCAAGCCTAACCCTATACCTAAGCCTAATCGTAAACCTAAATCTCACCCTCACCCTCACCCTAAACCTAAAGCTCACCCTAACCCTAACCATAACCCTAGCCCTCACCCTAACCCTTACCCTCACCATCATCTTATCCCTAACCCTCAACCTAACACTAACCCTAAACCTAACCCTCACCCTCACCCTCAACCTAACCCTAACCCTAACCCTAACACTCACCCTAACCCTAAACCTAAACCTAATGCTATCCCTAACCCTCACCCTCACCCTAAACTTCATTCTAACCCTTACGTTCACCCTAACCCTCACCCTAACCCTAACCCTAACACGAACACTAATCCTCACCCTCATCCTCGCCCTAAACCTAAACCTAAACCTAACCCTCACCATAACGCTCACTCTAACCCTCGACCTAAACCTAACCGTCACCCTCACGCTAACCCTCACCCTAAACCTTACCCTCACCCTAACAATAACAGTAAACCTAACTCTAACCCTCACCCTCACCCTAAGCCTAATGTGAACCCAAACCCTCACCCTTACCCTCACCCTAACTCTAACGCTATCCCTAAAACTCACCCTCACTCATCCTAACCCTTACCCTCAACCTAACCCTTACCCTAATCATAACCCTAACCCTAACCATAACACTAACCCTCACCAACACCCTAACCCTTACCATCACCTTAACCCTCACTCTAAACCAAATCGCCACCCACACCCTAAAATTCACCCTCACCTGAACCCTCACCCTCACCATAGCCCTACCATAAACCTCACCCTAACCCTAAACATCACCCTAAACCTAACTCTATCCATCAACCTCATACTAACCCTAACCCTCACCTTAACCCTCACCTTAACCCTCACCCTAACCCTAAGGCTAACCCTTAGTCTCACCCTAAACCTAACCCTTACCCTAATCCTCACTCTATCCCTAACCCCCCTAACCCTTACCCTAACCCTCAACTTAAACTTTACCCTCACCTTAACACTAACCCTAACATTAACTCTAACCCTCATCCTCACCCTTAGCCTAACCTGAATTCTAACCCTCACCCTAATTCTAATAGTATCTCTAAACCTCACCCTCAACTTAAACCTCATCCTAACCCATACCCTCACCATAACCAAAACCCTAACCCTAATCCTATTCCTCACCACAACCCTAACCCTTACCCTCACCCTAACCCTCACCGTCACCTTAACCCTCACCCTAACCCTAACCGTCATCTACACTCTAAAACTCACCCTCACCTAAACCCTCACACTCACCCTAACCTTACCCTAAACCTCACCTAACCCTACCCCTTACCCTAAACCTAACTCTAACCCTCACCATCATACTAACCCTAACGCTCACCAAACCCTCACCCCAACCCTCACCCTATCCCTAGGGCTAACATAACGCTCACTCTCACCCTAACCCTCACCCTAAACCTTATCCTAACTCTAACCCTAACACTATGCCTAACCCTCACATGAACCCTAACCCTCACCCTAACGGGAAGCCTACCCCTCACCCTACAGCTCTCCATAAACCTAACCCTAAATCTCACCCTAACCCTAACCCTAACCCTCACCTTCATCCTAACCCTCACCTACATCCTCACCCTCACCCTCAGCCTAACCCCAACCCTAACCCTAAACCTAACCCTCACCCTAACCCTAAACCTCACCCTCACACTCACCCTCAACCTCAGCCAAAACCTAAACCTAACCCTAATCCTAACCCTAACCCTCACACTCACCCTCACCATAACTCTAACCCTAACCCTAACACTGACCCTCACCCTAACCCCTACTCTGTCCCTAACCCTCAACCTAACATTAACCCTCACCCTTACCCTAACCCTCACCCTAACCCTAAACCTAACCCCAATGCAATCCCTAAACCTCTCCCTCACACTAACCCTCACTCTAAACCTTACCCTCACCCTAAGCCTCACCCTAACCCTAAACCTACAACTAACTCTCACCCTAACACTCACCCTAACCCTCAACCTAACCCTAAACCTCACCCTCAACCTAACCCTCACCCTAAACTTTACCCTTACACTAACACTTACCTTAATCCTAACTCTAACCCTCACCCTCACCCTAAGCCTAACCTGAACCCTAAACCTCACCCTAACCCTCAACCTAACTCTAATGCTATCCCTAAAACTCACCCTCACCCTAAAGCTATTCCTAACCCTTACCCTCACCGTAAGACTAACCGTAACCCTAACCCTAATCCTCACCGAACCCTAACCCTCACACTATCCCTAACCCTCACCTTCACCTTAACCCTCACCCAAACCTTAACCATCACCCACAAACTAAATCTCACCCTCAGCCGAACCGTCACACTCACCCTAACCTTAACCTAAAACTCATCCTAACCTTAACTCTCACCGCAATTCTAACTCTACCCTTCACACACATACTAAACCTAACCCTCACCTTAACGCTCACCCTAAACATCACCCTAACCCTAACGCTAACATTAACCCTCACTCTCACCCTAAGCCTCACCTTAACGCTTATCCTCACACTAACCCAAACCCTAACCCTAAACCAAACATTAACGCTAACCCTCACCCTAACCCTAAACCTACACCTCACCCTAACCCTAAACCTATCCTTCACTCTAACCCTAACCCTAACCCTCATTTTCACCCTAACCCTCACCTACACCTTCACCCTTACCCTCAGCCTAACCCTAAACGTAACCCTAAACCTAATCCTCACCCTAACCCTAAACCTCACCCTCACACTCACCCTCACCCTCAGCCTAAACCTAAACCTAACCCTAATCCTAACCCTAACTCTCACACTCACCTTCAACCTAACTCTATGCCTAACCCTAAAGCAGACTTTCATACTAACCCCAACCCTATCCCTAACCCTCAACCTAACCCTAACCCTCACCCTAAGCCTAACCCTAAAACTCACCCTCACCCTAACCCTAACCCTAATGCTATCCGTAACCCTTACCTTCACCCTTACCCTCACCCTAAACCTCACACTAACACTAACACTAAAACTAACCCTAACCCTCTCCCTAACCCTAACCCTCACCCTAAAACTTACCCTCACCCTAACATTAATCCTAACCCTAACTCTAATCCTCAACTTCACCCTAAGCGAAACCGGAACCCTAACCTTCACCCTAACCGTCACCCTAACTCTAACGCTGTCCCTAAACCTCACCCTCACCCTCAACCTCATTCTAACCCTTGCCCTCACCATAACCCTAACCCTAAGCCTAACCCTACTCCTCACCACAACCCTAACACTCACCCTCACCCTAACCCTCACTGTCACCTTAAACCTCAACCGAACCCTAACTGTCACCCAAACCCTAAAACTCACCCTCACCCTCAAGCTCACCCTCACCATAATCTTATTCTAAACCTCACCCTAAACCTAACCCTCACCCTAAACCTAACTCTAACCCTCATCCTCATACTAACCCTAACCCTAACCTTAACCCACACCCTAACCCTCACTCTAACCCTAACCCTAATCCTCACCCTAACCCTAAACCTCACCTTAAACCTCACCTTCACCATAATCCTCACCCTAACCCTAACCCTAAGCCTTTCCTAAACGAAACCCTCACCCTCACCCCAACCCTCACCCTAATCTTCTCCCTCAGTCTCACCCTAAGCCGAAACCTACCTCTAAGCCTAATCCTAGCTATCCTAATCCAATCCTATCCAATGTTATCCTTAACCCTCTCCCTCACACTAACCCTCACTCTAAACCTTACCGTCACCCTAACCCTCACCCTAACCCTCAAACTTACCCTAACCCTCAACCTCAACCTAACCCTAAACCTAATCCTCACCCTCACCCTAAACCTCACCCTCACCCCCACCCTAACCCTAACCATAACCATAACCCTCACCCTCACCCTCACCCTATCCCTTGCCCTCATGCTAACCCTAAGCCTAACCTGAACCCTAACCCTCACCCTAACTCTAACCATATCCGTAAACCTCACCCTCACCTGAACCTCATCATAACCCTTACTGTCACCATAAACCTAAAACTAACCCTAAACCAAATCCTCACCAAAACCCTAACCCTCACCCTCACCCTAACCCTCACCATCACCTTAAACCTCTCTCTAATCCTAACCTACACACACACACTAAACCTCACCCTAATCCGAACCCTCACCCTAAAACTAACTCTAACCCTCACCCTCATACTAAACCTAGCCCTCACCTTAACCCTCACCCTAACCCTCACCCTAACCCTAAAGCTCACCTTAACCCTCAGTCTCACCCTAGCCCTCACCCTAACCCTAACCCTAATCTTCACCCTAACCCTCACCCTCACCTTCACCCTCACACTCAGCCTCACTCTCACCCTAACACTCACCCTCACCGTAAACAACACCCTAACCCTAACCCTCCCCCTAACCCTAACCTTAATCCTCACATAACCCTAACCCTCACCTTAAAGCTCACCCTCACCCTAATCCTCACCCTAAACCTAACCTTAAGCATTTCCAAACCGAAACCCTGACACTGACCCTGACCCTCACCCTAACACTCACCCTCACCCTAGCTCTCACCCTAAAACTAACTCTAACCCTAACGCTCACCCTCAACCTCACCCCCAACTTCAGTCTAACCCTAACCCTAATCCTAATCCTAAAACTAACCCTAACCCTCACTCTCACCCTCACCCTCACCCTAAGCCTAACACTAATGCTAACACTAGCCCTCACCCCAACCCTAAACCTAATCCTAACCCTAAACCTCACCCTAAACCTAATGCTAACCCTAAACCTAAACCTCACACTAACGATCACCCTAACCCATACCCTCACCCTCAACTTCAAACTAACACTAATCCTAACCCTAACCCTCACCCTTACCTTTACCTGAATCCTAACCCTAGCCATCAGCCTAAACTTCACCCTCAGCCTCAACCTAAATCACAGCCTAACCCTAAACCTAACACTTATTCAAACCCTAACCCTCACCCTCACCCTAATTCTAATTCTAACCCTAACCAAAACTTTCACCCTAACCCTAAACCTAACCCTATGCCTAATCCTCACCCTAACCCTAAACTTAATCCTAAACCTATACCTCACCCTCACCCTAACCCTTACCCTCACACTAACCCTAAGCCTAACCCTCAGCCTAACCCTCATCTTAACGCTAAGCCTAACCCTATCGCTCACCCTAACAACCCTAACCCTAACCCTCACACAAACCCTAACCCTCACCCTCAACCTCAAAATCACCCTTGCCCTAAACCTCACCCTCACTCCACCCTAACCCTAACCACAACCCTAACCCTCACCCTAACACTCACCCTCACCCTAAACCTAAAGCTCACCCTAACCCTCAGTCTCACCCTATCCCTCACACTAACCCTAAGCCTCATCCTCACCCTAACCCTCATGCTCACCTTCACCCTTACCCTAACACTCACCCTCACCGTAAACATCACCCTAACCCTAACCCTCACCCTCACCCTAAGCCTAACCTGAACCCTAACCCTCACCCTCACCCTAACCCTAACTGTAACGCTATCCCTAAACCTCACCCTCACCGTAAACCTCATCCTAACCCTTACCCTCACCATAACCCTAAACCTAACCCTAACCCTAATCTTCACCACAACCATAAGCCTCACCCTCACCCTAACCCTCACCGTCAACTTAACCCTGACCCTTACCCTAACCGTCACCCACACCCTAAAATTCTCGCTCACCAGAACCCTCACCTCACCCTAAACTTAACCTAAACCTCATCCTAAACATAACCCTCACCCTAAACCTAAGTCTAATGCTCACCCTCATACTAACACTAACACTCAACTTAACCCTCACCCTAACCCTCACCCTAACCTTAACGCTAACCCTAACCCTCACACTCACCCTAACTCTCACTCTAACCCTTACACTCAACCTAACCCTAACCCTAACCCTAACCCTCACACTTAACCTAACCCTCACCCTACCACTATTCCTAATCCTAACCCTAAACCTCAATATAAACCTCACCCTCACCCTCACCCTAACCCTAACCCTAAACCTAATCCTCCCCCTAACTCTAACCTAAACCCTAATGCTATCCCTAAACCTCACCCTCATCCTAACCCTCACTCTAACCATTACCCTCACCCTAACTCTAACCCTTACCCTCAGCCAAACCCTCTTCCTAACCCTAACTCTAACCTCTACATAACCTTAACCCTAAACCTAATTCTCACAATAACCCTAAACCTCACCCTCACACTCACCCTCACCTTCAGCCTAACCCTAACCCTAAGCCAAATCCTAAACCGAACCCTCACACTCACCCTGACCTTAACTCTAACCCTAAACCTAATCCTGACCCTCACCCTAGCCCCAACCCTATCCCTAACCCTCAACCTAACTCTAACCCTCACCCTAAACCTTGCCCTAAC
Source organism: Dipodomys merriami (assembly GCF_024711535.1). Taxonomy (NCBI): domain Eukaryota; kingdom Metazoa; phylum Chordata; class Mammalia; order Rodentia; family Heteromyidae; genus Dipodomys; species Dipodomys merriami. Next base: position 2,122,299 of record NW_027202349.1, on the reverse strand, counting down.
CCTCACCCTAACCCTAATCCTAACCCTAATGCTATCCCTAACCTTCACGCTCACCATTACCCTCATTCTAACACTTACCCTCACCCTAACCCTAAACCTAAACCTAACGCTCACTCTAACGCTCACCCTATCTCTCAACCTAACCCTAAAGCTAACCCTAACCCTCACTCTCACCCTAATCTAACACTAACCCTTATCCTCACAGTAACCCTAACCATAACCCTAACCCGCACATTAAGGCTAACCCTCACACTAACCCTAACCCTACCCTTCACCCTACTCGTCACCCTAACCCTAACCCTAACACTCACCATCACCTTAAGCCTCACCTACACCCTCAACCTCAACTTCAGCGTAACCCTAAACCTAACCCTAAACCTGACCCTCACCCTAACCCTAAACTTCAACCTCACCCACACCCTTACCCTCATCCTAAACCTAATCCTAACCCTAATCCTAACCCTAAACATCACACTCCCCCTAAACCTAACCCTAACGCTGAATTTCACCCTAACACCAACCCTATTCCTAATCCTCATCCTAACCCTGTCCCTCACCCTAACCCTAACCCTAAACCTCACCCTAATCCTAAACCTAACCCTAATGCTAACCCTAACCCTAACCCTCACCCGAACCCTCACACTAACACTAACACTAAACCTCACCCTAACGCTCATCCTAACCCTAAACCTAAACCTAACACTCTCCTTCACGCCCACACTAACCCTCAACCTAACCCTAACCCTCACCCTCACCCTAACCCTCACCCTAAACCTTACCCTAACCCTAATCCTAAACCTAACCCTAACACTAACCCTCACCCTCAACTTAACCCTAACCTGAACCCTAACCCTCAACCTAACACTCACCCTAACCCTAAAGCTGTCCCTAAACCTCACTCTCACCATAAACCTCATTCTAACCCTTACCCTCACCATAACACTAACCCTAACCCTAACCCTAATCCAACAGCAACCCTAACTCTCACCCTCACCCTAACCCTCACTGTCACCTTAACCCTCACCTTAACCCTAACCATCACCCACACCCTAAAACTCACCTCACCCAACCCTCACGCTCACCATAACCTTACCCTAAACCTCACCCTAAACCTAACCCTCGACCTAAACCTAACTCTAACACTCATCCTCATACTAACCTTAAGCCTCACCTTAACCCTCACCCTAAGACTCACCCTAAGCCTAACGCTAACCCTAACACTCAATCTAACCCTAACCCTTATCCTCACACTAACCCTAACCCTAACCCTAACCCTAAACCTCACATTAAACCTAACCCTCACCCTAACCCTAACCCTACTCCTCACCCTAGCCCTCACCTTAACCATAACCCTAATCCTCACCCTAACCCTAACCCTAACCCTCACCTTCACTCTAACCCTCACTGTTACCCTACCCTCACCCTAACCCTAACCATCACTCTCACCCTAAACCTCACCGTAACCCTCACCATCAACCTCACCCCCACCCTCAACCTAAGCCTAACCCTAACCCTCAACCTAACCCTAACCCTAATGCTAACCCTAAACCTCAAACTCACCCTAACCCTCACCCTAACCCTTACCCTCAACCTCAACCTAAACCTAACCCTAACATTAACCCTAACCCTAACCCTCCCCTAAGACTCACCCTAACCCTAACCCTAACCCTACCCCTCAGCCTAAACCTCCCCCTAACCCTAACCCTTACTCTAATCCTTACCCTATACCTAAACCTAACGCTAACCCTCACCCTAACACTCACCCTCACCATAAATCTAATGCGAACATTAACTCTCAACCTCACCCTAAACTTCGCCCTAACCCTTACCCTCACCTTAAACCTATCCCTCACCCCCACCCTAACCCTTACCCTATGCCTAAACATCAGCCTCAGACTCAAGCTCAACCTCAGCCAAACCTTAACCCAAAGCCTAATTCAAACCCTAATCCTCTACCTCACCATAACTCTAAACCTAACCCTAACCAAAACCATCACGCTAACACTAACTCTATCCCTAACACTCACCCTAACCCTAAACCTAATCCTAAACCTAACACTCACCCTGACCCTAACCCTTACCCTCACCCTAAACCTAAGCCTAACCCTAAGCCTAACCCTCATACTAACCCTAACCTTAAACCTAATCCCAAACCTAACCTTAATCCTAACCCTAACCCTAACCCTCAATAAAACCCTAACCTCACCCTCACCCTCAGCCTCACCTTTACCCTCACCCTAACCCTACACATACCCTCACACTCACCCTCACCATAACCCTAATCATAACCCTAACCCACACTCTAATACTAACCATCACCCTCACCCTCACCATGACCCTCAACCTCACCCTCACCCTCATCCAAACCTAAAACTCAGCCTAACCCTAAGCCTAACCCTAGCACTCACCTAAACCTTACCCTCACTGTCACCCTAAAGCTAACCCTCAACCCAAACCTAAACCTCACCCTAACCCTAACCCTAACCAAAGCCCTCACACTAAACCTACCCCTCAACCAAACATTCACCCTAACCCTAATCCTCACCCTAATCCTAACCTTAAGCCTAGACCTAAGCCTCACCCTACCCTCACACTAACTTTAAACCTAAAACTAACCATAGCCCTAACCCTAAATACCTAATTCTCACCCTCACACTCATCCTCACCGTGATGGTGATCCTCACCCTCACCCTCACCCTCAACCTCACCTTAACCCTAAGCATAACCCTAACCCTCACCCTAAACCTGACTCTGACCCTCACCCTCACCCTCATCCTAAGCATAACCCTAATCTTAAGCCTAATCCTAAACCTAACCTTCACCCTCAACCTCACCCTCAACCTAAACCTCACTCTAACCCTAACCCTAACCCTCACCCTAACGCTTACCCTCACCATCACTCTAACCCTCACATTAACCCTAACACTCACCCTAAGCCTAACCCTCACCCTCACCCTCAACCTAACCTTAAAACTAACCCTCACTTTAACCCTAACCCTAACCCTAACCCTACACCTCAACATATCCCTCACCCTCAACCTAATCCTAAAGATAACCCTAACCCTCACCCTAAGCCTAAACCTAACCCTCACCCTCACCCTAAACCCAACCCTAACCCTAACCCTAACTGTAACTCTCAATATAACCCTCAACCTCACCCTCACCCTAAACCTAACCGTAACTATAACCCTCACCATAACCTTGTCCCTAACCCTAATGCTATCCTTAACACTCACCCTAACCCTAAATCTCACTCTAACTCTTACCCTCACCCTAACCCTAAGCCTAACCCTAAAACTAAACCTCACCCTAACACTCAACCTAACACTAAACCTAACACTAACCCTCTCCCTAACGCTCACCCTAACCCTCATCCTAACCCTAACACTCACTATCACACTAACCCTCACCCTAAACCTTTCCCTCACCCTAATCCTAACCCTAACCCAAAGCCTAACCCTCACACTAACCCTATCCCACATGCTAACCCTAACCCTAACCCTCAGCCAAACCCTCTTTCTAACCCTAAACCTCACCCTAACTCTAGGCCTCACCCACACCCTAAGCCTAAACTGAACCCTAACCCTCACCCTCACCCTCACCCTAACTCTAACGCTATCCCTAAACCTCACCCTAACCCTAAACCTCATCCTAACCCTTAATCTCACCATAACCCTATTCATAACCCTAACCCTAATCCTCACCGCAAACCTAATCCTCACCTCACGCTAACACTCACCGTCACCTTAACCTTCACCCTTAACCTAAAAGTCACCCACACCCTAAAACTAACCCTCACCCAAACCCTCACCCTCACCCTAAACTTACCCTAGCCCTCACCCTAACCCTTACCCTCACCGTCACTCTAACCCTCACATTAACCCTAATTCTCACCCTTACCCTTACCCTCACCCTAAACCTAACCCTAAAGCTATCCCTAACCTTCACCCTCACCCTAACACTCACTCTAACCCTTACCCACACCCTAACCCTAACCCTCAACCTAAACCTAAACCTCACCCTAACCCTAACCCTCACCCGAAACCTAAGCCTAACGCTCACCCTCATACTAAACCTAACCCTCAACTTAACACTCACCCTAAACCTCACCCTAACTTTAATGCTAACCCTAACCCTCACACTCACCCTAAACCCTCACCCTAACCCTTACCCTCACCCTAACACTAACCCTCACCCTAACCCTCACACTAATCCTAACCCTCACCCTCACCCTAAACTTAACCATAACCCTAACCCTAACACTAACCCTAACCCTCAACATAACCTTCACCCTCACCGTCATCCTAACCCTAACTGTAAACCTAACCCTCCCCCTAACACTAACATAAACCCTAATGCTATCCCTGAACCTCACCCTCACCCTAACCCTCACTCTAACCCTTAACCTCACCCTAACCCGAAACCTAACCCTAACAATCACCCTAAACATCACCCTAACCCTAACCCTCACAGTCACCCTAACACTGACCCTAAAACTTTCCCTTCCCCTAATCCTAACCCTAACCCTAATCCTAACCCTTACTCTAACCCTAACACTCACCCTAACCCTAAACGTAACTCTCAGCAAAACCCTCTTCCTAACCCTAACCCTAACCCTCAACCTAACCTTAACCCTATCACTCACGCTAAAGCTAAGTCTAACGCTCACCCTCATAGTAACACTAACCCTCAACTTAAACCTCAACCTAACCTTAACGCTAACCCTAACCCTCACACTCACCCTAACTCTCATCCAAACACTTACACTCACCCTAACCCTAACCCTCACACTAAACCTAACCCTCACCCTAACACTATCCCTGACCCTAACACTCAACATAACCCTCACCCTCACCCTCACCCTAACCCTAACCGTAAACCTAACCCTCCCCCAACTCTAACCTAAATCCTAATGCTATCCCTAAACCTCACCCTCACCCTAACCCTCACTCTAACCCTTACCCTCACCCTAACTCTATCCCTAAAACTTAAACTAAACCTCATCCTAACCCTCACCCTCACCCTAAGCATAACCTGAATCCTAACCCTCACCCTAACTCTAACGCTATCCCTAAACCTCACGCTCACCCTAAAGCTATTCTCAACCCTTACACTCACCATAACCCTAACCCTAACCCTAACCCTAATCCTCACCGCAATCCTAACCCTCACACTCACACTAAACATCACCGTCACCTTAACCCTCACCCTAACTCTAACCATCACCCAAACCCTAAAACTCACCCTCACCCGAACCCTCACACTCACCCTAACCTTAGCCTAAACCTCATCCTAATCCTAACCTAACCCTAATTCTAACTCTAACCCTCACCCACATACCAACACTAACTCTCACTTTAACCCTCATCTTAACCATCACCCTAACCCTAACGCTAACCCTAACACTCACTCTCACCCTAAGCCTCACCTAACCCTTATCCTCACACTAAACCTAACCCTAACACTAACCCGCACATTAACTCTAAACCTCACCCTAAAACTTACCCTAAACTTCACCTTCACCCTAACCCTCACCTACACCCTCACCCTCACCTTCAGCCTAACCCTAAACCTAACCCTAAACCTAACCCTAAACCTCACCCTCACCCTCACACTCTCCCTCAGCCTAACCCTAACGCTAACCCTAATCCTAACCCTAACCCTCACACTCACGCTCACCCTAACTCTAACCCTAACCCTAAAGCTGACTTTCACACTAACCCCAGCCCTATTCCTAACCCTCAACCTAAACCTAACCCTCACCCTAACAATAACCCTAACCCTCACCCTAAACATAACCGTAACCCTAATGCTATCCCTAACCCTCAAACTCAGTCTAACGCTTACCCTCACCCTAACCCAAACCTTAACCCTAAACCAAACACTAACACTAAACCTCACCCTAACCCTCACCCTAACCCTAAAAGTAAACCTAACACTCACCCTAACGCCCACCCTAACCCTCAACCTAACCCTAACCCTCACCCTCACCCTAACCCTCACCCTAAACCTAACCCTCACCCTAACCCTAACCCTAAACCTAACTCTAACCCTCACCCTAACCCTCACGCAAAATGTAACGCAGTCCCTAAACCTCACCCTCAACCTCAACCTCAACCTCATTCTATCCCATACCCTCACAGTAACCCTAACCCTAACCGTAACTCTAATCCTCACCACAACCCTAAACCTCACCCTCACCCTAACCCTCACCGTCACCTTAACCCTCACCCTAACAATAACCATCACCCACACCCTAAAACTCACCCTCACCTGAACCCTCATTGTCACCATAACCTTACCCAAAACTTCACCCTAAACCTAACCCTCACCCTAAACCTAACTCTAACCCACATCCTCATACTAACCCTAAAACTCACCGTAACTCTCACCCTAAACATTACCCTAAACCTAACGCTAACCCTAACCCTAATCCTCACCCTTACCCTCACCCTAACCCTCACACTAAACCTTACCCTCACCATAACCCTAAACCTAACCCCAACCCTCAGCCAAACCCTCTTCCTAACCCTTACCCAAACACACAAATAACCCGAAAAATAACCCTAAACCTAACCCTCAACCTAAACCAAACCCTCACCCTAAACCTCAGCCTAATCCTAACCCTAACCCTAATCTGAACCCTAACCCTCACCATCACGCTAACTCTAACTCTAACACCAACCCTGACACTCATCCTAACCCCAACCCTCACCCTAAACCTAAACCTCAAACTCACCCTAACCCTCACACTCACCTTAAACCTCACCCTTACTCTAACGGTAACCCTAACTCTCACCCTCACCCTAAACCTCACCCTAACCTTTACCCTCTCCATAACCCTAAACCTAACCCTAATCCTCACACTAAGCTTCACCCTAACACTCACCCTAAAAGTAACCCTAACTCTCACCTTCATCCTAAACCTCACCGTCACCCTAAACCTCAACCTAAACCTAACCCTCACCTACACCGTAACCTTCACCCTAAACCTCACCCTCACCCTCAACCTCACCCTCAACCTAAACATCACACTAACCCGAACCCTGATTCTAACCCTAAACCTAATCCTCACCCTAACCATAACCCTCACCTTAAAACTCACCCTCACCCTAATCCTCACCCTACCCCTAACACTAAACCTTTCCTAACTGAAACCCTCACGCTAACCCTCACGCTCACCCTAGCCATCACCCTAATCCTAGCCCTAACCCTAACCCTAACCCTCAACCTCAACCTAACCCTAACCCTAACCCTAACCGAAACCCTAAGGCTAACACTAGCACTCAACCTCACCCTAATCCTAACCCTAACCCTCACCCTCACACTCAACTTCAGCCTCAGCTGAAACCTATGCCTAAACCTAATCCAAACCCTAAACCTCACACTCACCCTCAACCTAACTCTGAACCTAAATATAACCAAAACCCTCACCCTAACCCTATCCCTAACCCTCACCCTAACCCTAACACTAATCCTAATCCTAACCCTCATCTTCACCCTAACCCTTATCTTAACCTTACTCTAACCCTCACCCTAACCCTTACACTCCCCCAAACCCTAACCCTAACCCTCACACTAACCCTCATCCTAACCCTCACCCTAACCTTAACCCTCAACCTAACTTAACCCTAACCCTAATCCTCACACTAACCCTAACCCTCACCCTAAACCTAACCGTACATGTCACCCTAACCCTAAGTTTAACCTAAACCTAACCCTAACACTCATCCTGACCCTAACCCTAACCCTAAACCTCAACCTCACCCTAAACCTCACCGTCACTCTAACCCTCACTCTAACCCTAACCCTCACCCACACCCTAACCCTAACCCTAACACTCAGGCTAACCCTAACCCTCACTCTCACCCTAACCCTCACTATAACCCTAACCGTAACCGTAGCCCTCACACTAAACCTAACCCTCACCCTAACAATAACGCTAACCCTACCCCTCACCCTAACCCTTACCCTCACCGTCACTCTAACCCTCACCCTAACCATAAACCTCACCCTAACACTAACACTAACCCTCACCCTCACCCTCATCCTAACCCTAACCCTAAACCTAATCATCACCCTAACCCTAACCCTAACCCTAATGCTATCCTTAACCCTCACCGTCACCCTAAAACTCACTCTAACCCTTACCTTCACCCTAAGCCTAACCATGACCCAAAATCTAAACCTCAACCTAACCCTCACCTTAACTGTAACCTAACCCTAACCCTCACCCTAACGCCCACCTTAACCCTCACCCTAAACCTAAAGCTTTCGCTCACCCTAATCCTAACCCTAAGCCTAAGCCTAACCCTTACACTAACCCTAACCCTCACCCTAACCCTTAGCCTAACCAACAACTTAACCCTAACCCTAACCCTATACCTAATTCTCACCCTAACCCTAAACCTCACCCTCAACCTCAACCTCACTCTCAGCCTAACCCTAACCATAAACCTAATCGTAACCCTAACCCTCACACTCAACCTCACCCTAAGTCTAACCCTAACCCTAAGCCTGACCCTAACGCTAACCCCAACCCTATCTCTAACCATCAACCTAACACTAACCCTCACCCTATACCTTACCCTAACCCTCAACCTAAACCTAATCCTAACCCTAATGCTATCCCTAACTCTCACTCTCACTCTAACCCTCACTCTAAATCTTACCCTCACCCTAATCCTTACCCGAACCCTAAACCTAAACCCAACCCTCAACAAAACGCTCACCTTATCCCTCAACTTAACCCTAATGCTAACCCTAACCCTCACTCTCACTCTAATCCTCAAACTAACCGTTATACTCACAGTAATCCTAACCCTAAACCTAACCCTCACATTAATGCTAAAACTCACCCTAACCCTAACTTTACCCCTCACCCTACACCTCCCTAACCCTAACCCTAACCTTCATGCTAACCCTAACCCTAACCCTGCCCTTCAGCCTAAACCTCACCCTCAACCTCAGTCTAACCCTAACCCTAACCCTAAACCTGACCCTCACCCTAACCCTAAACCTCACCCTAACCCACAGCCTCACCATCAGCCTAAACCTAACCCTAACCCTAATCCTAACCCTAACCCTCACACTCCCCCTAACCCTAACTGTAACCCTAACCCTAAAGCTGACTTTCATCCTAACACCAATCCTATCCCTAACCCTCAAACTAACCCTAACCCTCACCCTAACCCTAACCCTAAATCTCATCCTAACCCTAAACCTAACCCTAATGCTTAACCCTAACCCTCACCCTTACCCTAACCCTCACTCTAACCCTTACCCTCACCCCAACCCTCATCCTAACCCTAAGCCTAACACTAACACTAAACCTCACCCTAACCCTCAACCTAACCCTAAACCTAAAATTTACACTGTCCTTAAGGCCCACCCTAACCCTCAAACTAACCCTAACCCGTACCCTCTCCCTAACCCTCACCCTAAACCTTAACTTAACCCTAACCCTAACCCTAACCCTAACTCTAACCCTCTCCCTAAACCTAACCCTTACCTGAACCCTAACCCTCACCCTAACTCTCACCTTAACTCTAACGCTGATCCCTAAACCTCACCCTCACCCTAAACCTCATTTTATCCCTTAACCTCACCATAACCCTGACCCTAACACTAACGCCAATCCTACCGCAACCCTAACCCTCACCCTCACCTTCACTCTAACCCTCACCATCACCTTAACCCTTAACCTAACCCTAACCGTCACCCACAACCTAAAACTCACCCTCACCCGAACCCTCACCCTCACCATAATCTTACACTAAACCTCACCCTAAACCTAACCCTCACCCTAAACCTAACTCTAACACTCACCCTCATACTAACCCTAAACCTCAAATTAACCCTCAACCTAACGCTCACCCTAAAACTAACGCTAAAACTAACCCTCAATCTCACCCTAACCCTCACCCTAACTCTTATCCTCACACTAACCTTAACCCTAACCCTAACCCTCACATTAACCCTAACCCTCACCCTAAACCTAACCATAGCTCTCACCCTCACCCTAACCCTAACCCTCACCTTCACCCTAACCCTCACCGTCACCCTACCCTCAACCTAATCCTAACCCTCAACTATACCCTCACCTTCACCATCACCCTCACCCTCACCCTAAGCCTTTCCTAACAGAAACCCTCACCCTCACCCTAAACCTAACCATAAAACTCACCCTAACCCTAACCCTAATCCTAATGCTATCCCTAATCTTCACCCAAACCCTAACCATCCCCGTTAACTTTACCCTCACCCTCACCCTAACGCTACCCCAACCCATCAGCCTAATGCTCATCCTAACCCTAACCCTATCCATAAGCCTCACCCTACCCCTAACACTAATCCTAAACCTAACCTTCACCCTCACACTCACGATAAACCTAACACTCACCCATAACATAACCCTAACCCTAGCCCTCACCCTAACACTTACCCTCACCCTCACCCTCACCCTAACCCTCAACCTAAACCTAAACCTCACCCTAAGCCATACCCTCACCCTAACTCTAATTCTAACCCTTACTCTAACTCTCACCCTGACCCTAAACCTATCCCTAACCCTCATCCTAACCCTAAACCTCACACTAACCCTAACCCTAACTCTCACCCTCACCCTCACCCTAACCCTAAACCTCACCCTAACCTTCACCCAAACCCTAACACTAACCCTAACCCTCACCCTCACCCTAAAGCTCACCCTAACCCTTACCCTCAACATATCCATAACCCTAACCCTACCCGTAATCCTCACACTAACCCTAACCCTCACCCTCACCCTAACGCTCACCCTAACCCTAATCCTCACCCTCACCCTAACCCTTACTGTCACGTGAACCCTCACCATAACCCTAACCGTCACCCAGAACCTAACCCTCACCTACACCCGAACCCTCACCCGAACCCTCAAACTAAACCTAACCCTATCCCTCACCCTCAACCAACCCTAACCGTCACCGTAATACTAATTCTAACCCTCACCCCCACACTAACCCTAACTCTAACCCTAACCATCACCATAACCCTCACCCTAATCCTAACGCTAACCCAAACCCTCATTATCACCCTGACCCTCAACCTAACCCTTATCCACACACTATCCCTAACCCAAACGCTAAGCCTCACACTAACCCTAACCCTCACACTAAACCTAACCCTGCCCCTCAACCTAAACCTCACCCTAACCCTCACGTTAACCCTAACCCTAACCCTCACCCTCACCATAACCCTCACCCTAACCCTCACCCTCACCCTAACACTCACCCTAACCCTAACCCTCACACTAACCCTAACCCTAACCATCACCGAGAACTTCACCCTAATCCTCACCATAACCCTAACCGTAACCCTTTCTTAACCAAAACCCTCACCCTCACCCTAACCCTAACCCTACCCTTCACACTGACCCTCGCCCTCACGCTAAACCTATCCCTTACCCTAACCCTCATCCGCACCCTCACCCTCACTCTCTGCCTAACCCTAACCCTAACCCTAATTCTAAACCTAACTCTCACACTCACAGTCAACATAAGCCTAACCCTAAACTCACCCTAAACCTAACCCTATCCCTAATGCTAAACCTATACCTCACACTCACCCTAACCACAACCATAACGCTAACCCTCAACCTAACCCTAACCCTAACCCTAATGCTAACCCTAAACCTCACCCTCACACTAACCCTCACCCTAAAACTTAACCTCTACCTCACCCTCACCGTCATCCTAACCCTGTCCCAAACCATAACCCTCACCCTAACTCTCACACTAACCCTAACCCTAACCCTACCCCTTAGCATAACACTCACCCTAAACGTAACCATAACCCTAATCCTCACCCTATCCCTAACCCCAACCCTAAACCTCACCTTAACCTTCACCCTCACCTTAATAAAACTGCTAACCTAACCCTCAACCTTACCCTAACCCTCGCCCTAACCCTTACCCTGACCGTAACCCTATACCTCACCTTCACCCTAACCCTCATGCTAAACCTTACGCTCACCCTAATCCTCACCCTATCCTCAACTCTAACCCTAACCATAACCCTCACCCTAACCCCCACTCTAACCTTCACCCTAACCCTCACGCTAACCCTAACCCTCACTCTCAAACTAACCCTCAACCTAACCCTTATTCTCACCCTAACCCTAATCCTAACCCTAACCCTCACACTAAGCCTAACCCTCACCCTAACCCTAACCCTACCTATCACCCTAATCCTCAACTTAACCCTAACTTTAAACCTCTCCCTAACCCTAACCCTAACCCTAATCATCACACTAACCATAACCCTAACCCTATCCCCATCCTTCTCCCTAAACCTCACCTTAATTCGAACCCTATCCCTAACCCTCATGCTAATGCTACCCTTAACTCGAACCCTCACCCTTACCCTAACCCTCACAGACACCCTAACTCTCACCCTTACCATCATCCTCACCCGAACCCTCATCCTCACCCTCACCCTAACTCTAAAAATAAGCCAAACCCTCACACTAACCCTAACCCTCCCCTTCACCCTCACCCTCACACTCACACTCAACCTAACCCTAACCCTAACACTAACAATAACCCTCACCATAACCATAACCATAACTCTAACCTAAACCTCACACTAACCCTCACACTTACACTCACGATAATCCTAACCCTCACTCTCACCCTAACCCTCACCCTAATACTTACCTTCACCCTAACCCTAAACCTAACCCTCACACTAAACCTAACCCTCACCTCAAATCTAACCCTAAATCTAACCCTAATCCTAAACCTAATGATTACACTTACCCTCACCCTAAACCTAACCCAAAACCTCACCTTGACCCTAACCCTCACCCTCAAACTAAACATCACACTAACCCTAACCCTCACCCTAACCCTCACCTAAACCTAACCCTCATCCTAACCCTAACCCTAACCCTAAACCTCAACTTCACCCTAGCTCTCATCCTAACTGTAATCCTAACAATAAACCTAAACCTAAACCTAAAGCTCACCCTAACCCTAACGCTAACACTCACCCTCACCCTAACCTTAACCTTAACCCTAACCCTCACCCTCACCCTAAGCCTTACCCTAAGCCTCACCCTCACCCTAACCCTGACCCTAACCCTTAACCTCATCCTAACGGTGACGCTAACCTTCACCCTCACCCTAACCCTAACCGTAATAATAACCCTAACCCTCACAGTAAACCTAATCCTCATCCTAACCTTAACCCTCACCCTCACCCTAACCCTGACCCTAACTGTAACCCTCACCCTCACCCTCACCCTCACCCTCACCCTCAAATTAACCCTCACCCTCATCCTCACCCTAACCCTCACCCTCACCCTAAACATCACCCTAGCTCTAACCCTCACCCTCACCCTCACCCTAACCCTAACCCTCACCCTATACTTACCCTAACCCCAACGATAATCCTAACTCTCACCCTCAAACTAAACCTCACCCTAACACTCAACCTATCCCTAACCCTCACCCACACCCTAACCCTCACTCAAATCCTAACCCCAACCCTCACCCTAACCCTAACACTCACACTAACCCTCAACCTCAACCTAATCCTCACCCTAAAAATAACGCTAACCCTTACATAACAGAAACCCTCACCCTCACCTTCACCCTAACCCTCACACTCACCCTAAACCTAAACCTCAACCTAACCCTCTCCCTATCCCTAACGCTAATGCTCACCCTCACCCTCACCCTAATCCTTAAACTAACCCTATCCCTACACCTCACAATAACTCTCACCCTAACCCTAACCATAACCCTAACCCTCACCCTAACCCTAAACCTAAAACTAACCCTCAAGCACACCCTAACCTTCAACTCACCCGAACCCTCACTCTCACCCTAACACTCATCCTCACCCTAACCCTCACTCTCACAATAAATATCACCCTAGCCCTAAACCTCAGCCTAACCCTAACCCTCAACATAACCGTAACCCTCACCCTGACCCTCACCTTAAACCTAACACTAAACTTAATCCTAAACCTAACCCTTACCCTAAAGCTAACCCTCACCCAAAACCTAACACTCACCCTAACCCTAACCTAAATCTTAACACTAACCCTCACCCTCACCCTAACCCTAACCCTAACCCTAACACTCACCGTAACCGTAACGCTAACCCTAAACCTCATCTTCACTTTAAACCTCACCCTAAACCTTACCCTCACCATAACCCTAACCTTAACCCTTATCCTAATCCTCACCCTAATCCTAACCCTCGCCTACACCCTAACCCTCACCATCACCCGAACCCTGATCCTCACCCTAACACTCACACTATACATAACAATAAAGCTAATCCTAAACCTAACCCTCAACCTCACCCTCACACTAACCCTAACCCTAAACCTAACCCTCACAATCAACCTCACCCTAACCCTCACCCTAAACCTAAGCCTAACCCTCACCCTACACCTTATCCTCACCCTAACCCCCACCCTCACCCTTATCCTCACACTAACCCTAATGCTCACCCTATCCCTAACCCTAACCCTATCGCTCACCTTAACCCTAACCCTCACCCTAACTCTAATTCTAATCCTAACTCTCACCCTCACCCTAACCCTCACCCTATCCCTTACACTCACCCTAACCCTCACCCTCACCCTAACCCTCACCCTTACCCTTACCCTCACACTAACCCTAACCATAAACCTAACCATAACCCTAACATGCAAACTAAACCTAACCCTAACCCTAAAGCTCACCCTAAACCTCACCCTCACGCTCAGCCTAATCCTAAACCTAACCCTAATCTTAACACTAACCCTTAACCTCACCCTAACCCTATCACTAACCGTAACCCTAACAATCACCCTAAACCTCATCCTACCCCTAACGCTAACCCTAACCCTCACCTTCACCCTAAAATTCACCCTAACCCTTACCCTCACCATAACCCTAACCCTAAATCTTACCCTAATCCTCACCCTAACCCCAACCCTCGCCTACACCCAACCCTCACCATGACCCGAAACCTCATCCTCACCCTAACACTCACACTAACCATAACCATAAGGCTAATCCTAAACCTAAGACTCATCCTCACCCTCACACTAACCCTAACCCTAAACCTAACCCTCACCCTCACCCTCACAATAAAACTCATCCTTACCATAAACATCACCGAAACCCTAACCCTCATCCTAAACCTAACCGTAACCCTAACCCTAAACGTAACCCTCACCCTAACATTCACCCTATCCCTAACGCTAACCCTACACCTCACCCTCACCCTAACCCTCACCCTAACCCTTATCCTCACACTAACCCTAAAGCTCACCATATCCCTAAACTTCACCCTCAACCTAAACCTCACCCTAACCCTTACCCTCAACCTAACCCCCAAACTAAAGCTAATCCTAAGCCTAACATTCACCCTAACCCTCACCTTCACCCTCACCCTCACCCTACCTCTAACGCTCACCTTAAACCTAACCCTCACCCTCAACCTAACCCTCAACCTTACCCTTACCCTCACACTAACCATATCCCTAACACTAACCCTATCTCCCACCAGAACACTTACCCTTACCCTAACCCTCACACTCACACTAAACATCACCCTAACCCTAACACTCACCCTAACCCTAACCATAACCTTCACCTTAACCCTAACCCTAATTGTAACCCTAAACCTCAAACTAATCCTAACCCTAACCCTCACCCTCACACTCACCCTAACCCTTACCCTCACGCTCTCCCTAATCCTAACCCTAACCCTAACCTTTACCCACACCCTCACCCTAATCATCACCCTAACCCTAACCCTAACCCTTACTTAACTGAAAAACTCACCCTCAACCTCACCCTCACCCTAACCCTCACCGTCAACCTAGCCCTCACCTTAACACTTACCCTCACCCTCACACTAACCCTAACCCTAAACCTAACCCTAACACTCATCCTAACCCCAACCCTCAGCATAATGCTAACCCTAAACCTGAAACCCTAACCCTCACCATAACCGTTACCATCACCCTAACCCTAACCCTAACCCTAACACTAAACCTAACCCTCAAACTAACCCTATCGCTACCCCTCAGCCTAACCCTCAGCGTAAACCTAACCCTAACCCTAACCCTAATCCTCACCCTATCCTTAACCTTAACCCAAACACTCACCCTAACCCTCACCCTAACCCTCAACCTAACCCTTACCCTAACCCTAACCCTAACAATCACCCTCACCCTAACCCTCACCCTCACCCTAACCCTCACCCTAACACTTACCCACATCCTAAACCTCACTCTACCCCTACCCCTATCCCTCTCCCTAACCCTCACCCTCACCCTAACCCTAACCCTAATCCTAACCCACCCCTAAACTTCACCCAAACCCGAACCCTCAACTCACCCGAACCCTCATCCTAACCCTAACCCTTACCCTCACCCTAAACCTCACCCAAACCCTAACACACACCCTAACCCTAACACTAAACCCTAAACATCATCCACACCCTAACCCTCACCATAACCCCTATCCTCACCCTAACCCTAACCATAACCTTCACACTAACCGTAACCCTCACCCTCACCCTAACCCTAACCCTAACCCTAAGCTTCACCCTCACACTGATCTTCAACCTCAGCCAAACCTAACCCCTAACCCTATTCCTAATACTAAACCTCACCTTCAACCTCACCCTAAATCTAACCCTAATCTTAACCCTCACCCTCACACTCACTCTAACCCTAAACCTCATCCTCACCCTAAACATCACCCAAACCCTAACCCTCACCCTAAAGCTAACCTCAGCTTTACCCTCACCCTCACATTAATCCTCACCCAAAACCTAATCCTTACCTAACTGAAACCCTCACCCTCACCCTAACCTTCACATTCAACCTAGTCCTCACCCTAACCTTAACCCTAACCCTCAGCCTCAACCTCCACCTCTCCCTCAGCATTACCCCAACCCTAATTCTAATCTGAAACCTAAACCTAAACCCCACCCTCACCCTAACCCTAAACCTAACCCTAAGGCTAACCCTCACCCTCACCCTCACCCTGACCCTAATCCTAACAATAAACCTACCCTAACCCTAACCCTAAAATTCACCCTAACCCTAATCTTCACCCTAAAACTCAACCTAACCCTTACCATCACACTAACCCTCACACTAACCCTAACCCTCCCCCTAACCCTAACCCTCACACTTACTTTCAACCTCACACTCAGCCTAACACTAACCCTAACATTAATCTTAACGCTAACCCTCACACTCACCCTAACCCTAACCCTAACCCTCACCCTCAACCTCACCCTCACCCGCACCCTCAACCTAACCCTCACCCTCACCCTCACCCTCACACTAACTCTCAACCTCACACTAAAATTCAACCTACCCCTAACCCTCACCCTAAACCTTAACCACACACTAAACACAAGCCTCACCCTAAACCTCACCCTAACCCTATCCCTAACCCTAACCCTAACCCTAAACTTAAAGCTGATTTTCACACCAACCCCAAATCTAACCCTAACCCTAAACCTAACCCTAACCCTAACCATAACCATAACCCTAATCCTAACCCTCACCCTAACCCTCACCCTAACACTAAACCTAACCCTCACCCTTACCCTCATATTAACCCTAACTCTAACCCTCACCCTCACCCTCACCCTAAACCTAACCCTCACCATAACCCTAAACTTAACCCTAACACTCACCATAACCCTAAACCTAACGCTGACCCTAACCCGCACACTAACCCTAACCCTAACCCTCAGCCTAACTCTCATCCTAACCCTAACCCTAACCTTAATCCTCACCCTCACCCTAACACTAACCCTTAACCTAACCCTCACCATACCCCTACCCCTAATGCTAACCCTAACCCTCACACTAACCGTAATCCTAACCCTCAGCCTAAACCTCATCCTAAACCTAACCCTCACCCTAAACCTTACCCTCAACCTATCCCTATCCCTAAACCTAAACCTAACCCTAACTCTTACCCGAACACTCACCCTCACCCTTAACATCACCCTCACCCTAAAAATTGCCTTAAACCTAACCCTCACTGTAACCCTAACCCTCCACGTAATCCTAACCCTAACACTAACCCTCACCCTCACCCTCACCCTAACCCTATCCCTAACCCTCATCCTAACACTAACCCTCACCTAACCCTAACCCTAAAATTCACCCTCAGCCTCACCCTAAACCTAAACCTAAACCTAACCCTCATCCTAACACTAACCTTAAACCTAATGCTGAGCCTAAAACTCACACTCACCCTAAACCTCACCCTAACCCTTACTGTCACCCTAACCCTAACCCTAGCCCTCACACTAAACCTAACCCTCAAATGAACTGTAACCCTAACCCTCAGCCTAACCCTCACCCTAAACCTAACCCAACCCTAATCCACACCCTATCCTTAAACTTAACCCAAACCCTCATCCTAACCCTCACCCTCACCCTAAACCTAATGCTAATCCTAACCCTCACACTCACCCTAACCCTCACCCTAACCCTTACCCTAATCCTAAACCTAACCCTCACCCTCAACCTAACACTTACCGACACCCTAACCCTAACCCTACCCCTCTCCATAACCCTCACCCTAACCCTAACCCTCAACATAACCCTAACTCTATCGCTAAGCCACACCCTCACACTAACCCTAAACCTAACGCTAACCCCCACCCTCACCCTCATCCTAACCCTCACCCACACCCTCACCCTCAACATTACACTAACCAACACAATAACCCTAACCCTCACCAGAACACTCATCCCCATCCAAACCCGAAACTTCACCCAAAACATCACCCAAACCCTAACCCAAACAATAACCCTAACCCTATCCCTAACCCTCACCCTCAGCCTCACTCACACCTTAAACATTACTCTCAATTTAACCCTAAACATTAACCTAACGATAAACCTCACACTAACCGTAACCCGCACCCTCACCCTAACACTAACCCGAACCTTCACCCTCACCCTGACCGTCACCCTCAGCCTAACCTATCCCTAACACTATTCCTAATCCTAACCCTCACCCTCACCCTCACCCTCAACCTAAACCTAACGATAAACCTAACCCTCACCAACACTCTCACCCTCACCCTAACACTCACCCTAACTCCAACCCTCACCCTCACCCTCAACCTAAACCTAAACCTAACCCAAACCCTCACTCCCACCCTCACCCTCACCCTCACCCTAAACCTAACACTAACCTTAACCCTAATCCTCACCCTAAACATCACCCTAAAACTAACCCTCACCCTAACCCTAACCCTATCCCTCACCCTAAACCCAACCTCAGCTTAACCCTCACCCACACCCTAATCCTATCCCTATCCCTAACCCTTACCTAATCAAAACCATCACCCTCACCATAACCATCACCCTCAACCTAGCCCTCACTCTAAACCTAAACCTAATCCTAACCCTCAAGCTCAACGTAAGCCTAACCCTCACCCAAACTTTTAGGCTCACACTCAGGCAAACCATAACCCTAACCCTAACACTAAACACCACACTCACCCTAACCCTAACACTTACCCTCACCCTCACCCTCACCCTACCACTATCCCTAACCCTAACAATAACCCTAACTCTAGCCCTAACCGTAACCTTAACCCTAAAACTCACCCTAACCCTAATCCTAACCCTAACCCTCACCCTCACCCTCATCCTAACCCACACCCTCACCCTGACCCTCAACATCACACTAAACATCACACTAACCCTAACCCTCACCCTAAACCTAAACCTAATCCTCACCCAAACATTCAGACTCATACGCAGCCAAACCATAACCCTAACCCTAATCCTAACCCTAACTCTCACCCTCACTCTAACACTAACACTCACCCTCAACCTCAACCTCACCCTCACCCTCAACCAAACCCTCACCCTCACCCGAACCCTCACACTAACCCTTAAACTCACCCTAAACATCACACTAATCCTAACACTCACTCTAAACCTAATCCTAACCCTCACCCTAATCCTAACCCTCACCCTAACACTAATGTTAAACCTAACCCTCACTCTCACCCTAACCCTCTCCCCAAACTTTATCCTCACACTAAACCTAACCCTAACCCTGACCCTCACACACACCCTAACCCACAACCTAACCCTATCCCGACACCTCACCCTAACTCTCACCCTAACCATAACCCTAAACCTATCCCTAACACTCACCCTAACCCTAACCATAATGTTAACCCTCACCCTCACGCTAATCCTCACCGTCATTCTAACACTCACCCTAACCCTAACTCTCAACCACACCCTAACCCTAGCCCTCACCCGAACACTCACCCTCACTATAATACTCAACCTCACAATAAACATCACCCTAACCCTAATTCTCACGCTAACACTAACACTAACCCTCAACCTAACCCTAACCCTCAACCGAACCCTAATCCTCACCCTGACCCTCACCCTAACCCTAACCCTAACCCTCACCGTAACCCTTACCCTAACCCTAAACCTCACCCTAAACTTAACCCTCACCCTAACACTAACCCTCACACTAAACCTAACTCTAACATTCACCCTCACCCTCAACCTCACCCTCGCCCTCACCCTAACCCTCATCCTAACCCTATCCGTATACCTAATGCTAAACCTAAAACTCACCCTCACCCTAACCCCAAACCTAACCCTCACATTAAACCTAACCCTCACATTACCGCCAACCCTAAACCTCACACTAAACCTAACCCTCAACCTACCCTCAGCCTAACCCTCACCCTAACACTTACACACACCCTAACCCTCACCCTAAGCCTAAACCTAACCCTCACCCTAAACCTCACCCTAACCCTAACCATAACCCTAAGCCTAACCCTCACCGTAACCCTCAACCTAACCCTAAACCTCACCCTCACCCTAACCCTCACCCTAAACTTTACCCTCAATCTAACCCAAACCATAACCCTAAACCTAACACTCACACTAACCATAAATCTAAACCTCAGCCTAAGCCTTATCCTAAGTCTAAACCTAACCCTAACCCTAAACCACACCATAAACCTAACCCTAACCCTAACCCTCACACTAACCCTAACCCTAAAACTCAGCCTAACCATCATTCTAACCCTAATCCTAACCCTAACCCTCACCCTCATCCTAACCCTAACACTAACCCTAACCCTCACCCTAACCCTAACCCTCACCCTCACGCTAACCCTCACCCTAACCCTTACCCTCAACCTAACCCTATCGCTAACCCTAAACCTAACCCTAATTCTCACCCGAACACTCACCCTCAACCTAACCCACAGGCTAACACCAAAAATCACCCTAACACTAACACTCACCCTAACACTAACCTTAAGCCTCACCCTAACCCTACCCTCACCATAAACCTAACCCATACACTAAACCTAACTCTAACCCTCACCCTCACACTAACCCTCACCCTAACCCTAACCCTAACCCTCATCCTAACACTAACCCTCTCCCTCACCCTGATCCTAAGGCTAACCCTAACCCAGACCCTCACCTTAATCTTCACCCTAAACCTAACCCTAACCCTTACCTAGCCGAAAACCTCACCCTCACCCTCACCCTCACCCTAACCCTCAGACTAGCCTTCACCCTAAATCTAACCCTCACCCTAACCCTAAACCTAACCCTCACCCTCACCCTGAACCCAACCCTAATCCAAACCCTAACCCTCATTCTAACACTAACCTTAAACCTAATGCTAACCCTAAAACTCAACTCACCCTAACCCTCACCCTAACCCTTACCGACACCCTAACCCTAACCCTAACCCTCACAATAAAGCTAACCACAAACTAACTCTAACCCTACCCCTCAGCCTAACCCTCAGCCTAAACCTAAGCCTAACCTTCATCCTAACCCTAAACCTCACCCTCACCCTGATCTTTCCCCTCAATCTAAACCTAACCCTAAACCTTACCCTAACACTCACACTAAACCTTACCCTAATCCTCAACCTAAACCTCATCCTAAACCTAATATTAACCCTAACCCTCACCCTCAACCTGCCCTAACCTAACCCTCACCCTAACCATAACCCACAACCTCACCCTCCCCCTCACCCTCACCCTAATCCTAATCCTAACCCTAATCCTAAACCTAACCCTCACCCTCAAACTCACCCTAACCCTAACCCTAACCCTCACCCTCACCCTCACCTTAACTCTCACAATCACCCTAAAACTCCCCCTAACCCTAACCCTACCCCTCTCCCTAACCCTAACCCTAACCCTCAACCTAACACTAACCCTACCCCTAACACTTATCCTCACATTAAACCTAAACCTAACGCTAACTCTCACCCTAACCCTAATCCTCACCCCCACGGATCCCTCACCCTCACCCTCAGCCGAACCCCTACCCGAACTCTCATCCTCTCCCTAACCCTCAACCTCACCCTAAACAACACCCAAACTCTAACACTCACCCTAATCCTATCCCTAACCCTAACCCTCATACTAAACCTCACCCTAATCCTTACACTCACCCTATTCCTAATCATAACCCTAACCATAACCCTCACACTAACCATAACCCTCACTCTAACACTAATGCTAGCCCTAACCCTAAACTTCACCCTCGCTCTGAACCTCACCCTCAGCCTAACGCTAACCCTAACACTATTTCTAATTCTAACTCTCACCCTCAACCTCAACCTAAACCTAACCCTAACCCTCACCCTCACCATGACCCTCATCCTAACCCTCACCTTCACCCTCACACTTACCATCAACATCACCCTAAACATCAACCTAACCCTGACCCTTACCCTAAACCTCACCCTAACCCTCACCGTAATACTAACCCTCACCCTAAGCCTCACCCTAACCCTATTATGGCACCTCAACCTAACTCTCCCCCTAACCCTAACCCTAACCCTAACCCTAAACCTCACCCTAATCCTTACCCTAACCCTAAACCTCACCCTAAACGTAACCCTCACCCTATCAATATCCATCACACTAAACTTAACCCTAACACTCTCCCTCACCCTCAACCTCACCCTTGGCCTAACCCTAATCCTTACCCTAATCCTAATCCTTACCCTCACCCTCACCCTAAACCTAACACTAACCCTAACCCTCACTCTAACCCTAACACTCACCTTCAACCTAACACTCACCCTAATCCTTACACTCAATCTAACCCTATCCTTGACTCTAAACCTAACCCTAACTCTCACTCGAACACTCAACCTCACCCTAACCCTCAACCTCAAACAAAAAATCACCCTAACACAAACTCTCACCCTAATCCTAACCCTAACCTTCACCCTAACCCTAACCCTCACAGTAACCCTAACCCTCACAGTAACCCTATCCCTAACCCGCACCTCACCCTCACCCTCACCCTAACCCTAACCCTCAAAAACATCCTAACCCAAACCTCACCCTCACCCTCACCCTAAACCTAACCCTAACCCACACCCTCACCCTAATCCTCACTCTAAACCTAATTCTAACCCTAACCTAACCGAAAAACTCACCCTCACCCTCAACCTCACCCTAACCTTCAACCTCACACTAGCCCTCACACTAACTCTAACCCTCACTCCAGCAATAACCCAAACCCACACCCTCACCCTCAAACTAACACTAATACTTACCCTAACCCTCATCCTAACACTAACCCTAACCTAATGCTAACCCTAACCCTCACCCTCACCCTAAACCTCAACCTAAGCCTTACCCTCACCTTAACCCTAACACTCACCCACAACCTAACCGTCACACTAACCCTAATGCTAACACTCACCCTAACTTAACCCCTAATCCTAAACCAAACCCTCACCCTATCACTCTGACTTTTACCCTCACCCTAACCCGTATCCTAACCCTAAAACTAACCCTCACACTAAATCTAACCTTAACACTAACCCTCAACCTAACCCTCATCATAACTCTAATCCTAACCTTAAACATAACCCTCACCATGCCCTAACCCTAACCCTCACAATAACCTTAAACCACACCCTTACCCTCCCCAGCAGCCTCAGCCTTACCCTAATCCTAACCCTAACCCTAACCCTAACCCTAATACTAACACTCACCCTCACCCTTACCCTCACCCTAATCCTCACACTCACCCAAACCTCACCCTAACCCTACCACTAGCCCTCTCCATAAACCTCACCCTAAACCTAACCCTCAACCTAACCCTATCTCTACCCCTAACCCTCATTCTCACACTAACCCTAAACCTAACGCTAACCCTCATGCTAAGCCTAATCCTCAACCACACCCTCAACCTCACCAGAACCCACCCCTGAACCCTCATCCTCACCCTAACCCTCACCCTCACCCTAAACATCACCCAAACCCTAACCCAAACACTAACCCTAATCCTATCCCTAACTCTCACCCTCACCCTCACCCTAACTCACAACCTAACCCTTACCCTCAACTTAACCCTAACCATTAACGTAACCATAACCCTCACACTAACCGTAACCCTCACCCTCACCTAACACTAACACTAACCTTCACCCTCACCCTGACCGTCACCCTCAGCCTAAACCTAATCCTAACCCTATTCCTAATCCTAAATCTCACCCTCACCCTCACACTCACCCTAAACCTAAACCTAATCCTAACACTCACCCACACCCTCACCCTAAACGTCACCCTAACCCTGACACTCACGCTAACCCTCATCCTGAGCCTAAACACCCTAAACCTAACCCTCACCCTAACCCTAACCCTATCCCTCACTCTAAACCTAACCTCAGATTAACCCTCACCCTCACCTTAATCCTATCCCTAACCCTAACCCTTACCTAACCGAAACCCTCCCCCTCACCTTTACCATCAACTTCACCCTAGCCCTCACCCTAAACCTAACCCTAATGCTAACAATCACCCTCAACCACACCTTCCACCTCAGGCTTACCCTAAACCTAGCCTTAATCCTAACCCTAACACTCAACACCACCCTCACCCTAACCCTAACCCTAACCCTAACACTAACCCTCACCCTCACCCTCACCCTAACCCTAACCCTCACCCTCCTCCTAACCCTTATCCTAACACTAAGCCTAATGCTCACCCTATCCCTAAATCTTATCCTCACCCTCACCCTGACCCTCACCATCACACTAAACATCACACTAACCCTAACCCTCACCCTAAACCTAACCCTAACCCTCACCCAAATTTTCATGCTCACCCTCAGCCTAACCCTAACCCTAACCCTAATCCTAACCCTAAACCTCACCCTCACCCTAACCCTAACCCTAAAACTCACCCTTAACCTCAACCTCACCCGGACCCTCAACCAAACCGTCACCTTCACACTCACCCTCACACTAACCCTCAACCTCACCCTAAACATCACCCTTACACTAACACTCACCCTAAACCTAATCCTAACCTTCACCCTAACCCTAACGCGAAACCTAACCCTCACTTTCACCCTAACCCTCACCCTAAACTTTATCCTCACACTAAATCTAACCCTAACCCTAACCCTCACATTAACGCTAACCCACCCCCTAACCCTATCCGACACCTCACCCTAACTCTCACCCTAACCCTAACCCTAACACTAACACTCACCCTAACATTCACCCTAACCCTAACCATAAAGCTAACCCTCACCCTCACACTATTCCTCACCATCACTCTAACATTCACCCTAAACCTAACGCTCAACCACACCCTAACCCTCACCCTCAAACTCACCGTCACCCTCACCCTAACCCTCACCCTCACCCTAACCATCACCCTCAACTTTACCCTCAACCTAACCCAAACCCTAACCCTAAACTTAACACTCACAATAAACCTAACCATTACCCTCAGCCTATTACTTATCCTAAACCTAAACCTAACCCTAACTCTGACCCACACCATAACCCTAAACTTAACCCTAACCCTAACCATAACCCTCACACTAACCCTAACCCTAACCTCGGCCTAACCCTCATCCTAACCCTAAACCTAACCCTAGCCCTCACCCTCACCCTAACCCTAACACTAACCCTAAACCTCACCCTAACCCTAACCCTCACCCTCAACTTAACCCTCACCCTAATTCTTACCCTCAACCTAACCCTATCGCTAACCCTAAACCTAGCCCTAACTCTCACCTAAACACTCACCCTCACCCTAACCCACACCCTAACACCAAAAATCACTCTAACACTAACCCTCACAAAAACCCTAACCTCAACCGTCACCCTAACCCTACCCTCACCGTAACCCTAACCCTCAAAATAAACCTAACCCTAACCCTCACCCTCACACTCACCCTTACCCTAACCCTAAAACTAACCATCATCCTAACACTAACCGTCACCCTAATCCTCACCCTAAACCTAACCCTAACCCTTACCTAACCGAAAACCTCCCCCTCACCTTCAACCTCACACTAACCCTCACATTAGCCCTCACCCTAAACCTCACCATAACCCTAACCCTAAATCTAACCCTCAACCTAACCCTCCCCTCACAATATACTTCACCCTAAAACTAAACCTCAGCCTAATCCTAACCCGAACACTCACCCTTACCCTCACTGTCACCCTCACCCTAAGCCTAAACCTAACCCTAACTCTCACCCTCACCCTCACCCTCAGCCTAACACTCACCTTCATCCTCACACTAACACTAACCCTAACCCTAACCCTCACCCTCACCCTCACACTAACCCTAACCCTAACCCTAAACCTCACTATAACCCTAATGCTACATCTAAACCTCACCCTCACCCTAACACTCACCATCACCCTAACCCTCACCCTAACCCTAACCCTCAACCACACCCTAACCCTCATACTCACCCGAAACCTTACCCTCACCCTAACACTGACCCTCACAATATACATCACTCTAACACTAACCCTCACCCTAACCCTAACCCTAAACCTAATCCTAACACTAACCCTCACCTTCACCTTCACCATAAACATAACCCTATCCCTAACCCTCAACATAACCCTCATCCTAACCCTCAGCCTCACCCTAACTCTAATGCTAACCCTACCTCTCACCCTCACCCTAACCCTCACCCTAAACCTCACCCTAACCCTTACCCTCACCATAACACTAACCCTAACTCTAACCCTAATCCTCACACTAACCCTAACCCTCACTCACACCCTAACACTCAGCATCACCCGAACCCTCATCCTCACCCTAACACTCACACAAACCCGAACCCTAACAATAATCCTAAACCTAACCCGCACCCTCACCCTCATGCTCAACCTAAACCTATCCCTAACCCTAACCCTAAACTTAATCCTCACCCTCACCCTCACTCTCACCCTAACACTCACTTTCACCATAAACATCACCCTAACCCTTACCCTCACTCTAAACCTAACCCTAAACCTAACCCTAAACCTAAACCTCACCCTAACGGTCTCCCTATCCCTAACTCTAACCTTACACCTCACGTTGATACTAACCCTCACCCTAACACTTATCCTCACACTAACCCTAATCCTCACCCTATCCCTAACCCTCACCCTAACCCACACCCTCACACTAAATCTCACCCTAATGCTTACCCTCACCCTAACCCGCAAACTAACACTAACCCTAACCCTAATGCTCACCCTAAACATCACCCTAAACCTAACACTAACCCTAACCCTCACCCTCACCCTAACCCTCAACCTAACCCTATCCCTAAACCTAACCCTAACCCTAACTCTGACCTGAAAACTCACGCTCACCCTAACCCTCACACTAAATATCACCCTACCCCTAACTTTCACCCTAATACTTAACCTAATTCTAAACCTCCCCCTAACCATAACCGTCACCGTAATCCTAACCCGCACATTAACCCTAACCCTAACCCTCTCCCTCACCCTCACCCTCACCATCACCCTAACCCTCATCCTAACACTAACCCTCACCCTCATCCTCACCCTCAACATAACCCTAACCCAAACCCTAACCCTAATAGTCACCCTAAACCTAGCTCTAACCCTTACCTAACCCACAACTTCACCCTCACCATTACCCTCCCCCTAAAAATCACCCTCACCCTAGCACTCAAGCTTACACTAACCCTCACCCTAACCCTAACCCTAACCCTCGCCCTCACACAAACCCTAACAATAAACCTAACCCTAACACTCATCCTAACCCTAACCCTAAACCTAATTCTAACCCTAAACCTCACACTCACCATAACCCTCACCCTAACACTTACCGTCACCCTAACCCTAATCCAAACCCACACACTAAACCTAAGCCTCACCGTTAACCTAACCCTACCCCTCAGCTTAATTCTAATCCTAAACCTAAACCTAACCCAAATCCTCACCCTATCCTTAAACTTAAACCAAACCCTTAACCTATCCCTCACTCAAAACCTAACCCTCACAGTTAACCTTACCCTGACCCGAACCTTAACACTCACACTCACCTTAACCCTCACCCTAAAACTTACCCACACACTAACACTCACCCTAAATCTAACCATAAACCTAACCTTCACCCTAACCCTCAATCTAACCCTTAGCCTCACCCTCACCCTAACACTCACCCTAAACTTTACCCGCACACTAACATTTACTCTAACCCTAAACCTAACCCTCACACTTACCCTAAATCTAACGCTCTGCCTAACCCTTATCATAACCCTAAACCTAACTCTAAACCTCACCCTAAACCTAATCCTAACCCTAACCCTAAACGTCACACTAAACCTAACCATAACCATTAGTCTAAACCTCACCCTAACCCTAACCATAACATTCACCCTAACCATAACCATAACCATAACCATAACCCTTAGCCCTCACCCTCAGCCTAACATGAACCCTAATCCTAACCATAACACTCACCCTCACCCTCACTCTCAACCTCACCATAAGTCTAAACCTATACCTAACTCTCACCCTCACCCGCACCCTCAGCCTAACTCTCAACTTCTTCCTCACCCTAACACTAACCCTAACCCTAACCCTCCCCCTCACGCTCACACTAACCCTAACCTTAACCCTAAACCTCACCTTAAACCTAAAGCTAACTCTAAACCTCACCCTCACCCTAACACTCACCATCACCCTAACCCTCATCCTAACCCTAACCATGAACCACACCTTAACCATCACACTCACCCGAACCCTCACCCGAACCCTAACACTCACCCTCACCCTAACCCTCAACCTCAAAATATACATCACCCTAAACCTAACCCTCAGCCTAACCCTAACCCTCACCCTAACCCTAAAACTAATCCTAACACTAACCCTCACCCTCACCCTAACCCCATCCCTAACCCTCAACCTAACCCTCATCCTAACCCTAACCCTCACCCTAACTCTAATGCTAACCCTACCTCTCAC
The DNA here is from genome assembly GCF_024711535.1 of Dipodomys merriami. Taxonomy (NCBI): domain Eukaryota; kingdom Metazoa; phylum Chordata; class Mammalia; order Rodentia; family Heteromyidae; genus Dipodomys; species Dipodomys merriami. The sequence continues at coordinate 2,092,978 of NW_027202349.1, read as the reverse complement.
CCTCAAACTAACCCTCACACTGAACCTCACCCTACCCCTTACTCTCACCATAACCCTAACCCTAACTCTAACCCTAAGCCTCACCCTCACCCTCACCCTCTCCTTAACCCTCATCCTAACCCTAACCCTCACCCTAACTCGAATGCTAACGCTACCTCTCACCCTCACACTAACCCTAACCCTAATGCTCACCCTGACACCTCACCCTTAACCTAACCCTATCCCTATCCCTAACACTCACCCTAAACCTAACCCTGACCCTAACCCTAACACTCACCCTAACCCTCACCTTAAACCTAACGGTAACCCTAACCCTCACACTAAACCTAACCCTCAGCATAACCCTAAACATAACCTCACCCACACCCTAAACCTAACCCTAACACTAACTCTAACCCTCACTCTCACACTCACACTAATCCTAACACTCACCCTACCACCAACCCTAACCATAATCCTCACCCTAGCCCTAACCCTCACCCTAACACTAACACTAACACTCACCCTAACCCTCACCCTCACGCGAACCCTCACCCTAACCCTTACCCTCACCCTAAAGCTTACGTTAACAAAAACCATCAGCCTCGCCCTCACCATCACCCTAACCCTAACCCTAAACCTCACCCTAACCCTAACCCTAAACCTAACCCTAACCCTCACCCTAATCCTAATGCGAACCCTAACCCTCATCCTCACCCTAAACCTCACCCTAACCCTTATCCTCACACTAACACTAACCCTAAACCTCACCCTCACCCTCAATCTAACCCTAACAATAAATTTTACCCTCACTCTAAGCTTAACACTTGCCCTAACCCTAACCCTAACCCTCACACTAACCCACACCCTAAGCCTTATCCTCACACTAAACCAAACCCTAATGCTCAATCTCACCCTCACCCTCACCCTAACCTTAAACCTATTCCTCATTCTAACCCTAACCCTTACACTAACCCTAACCATAACCCTCACACTAACTCTTACCCTAACCGTAACCCTAACCCTAACCCTCACCTTCACCCTCAACCTCAACCTAAACCTAAACCTGAACCAAACCCTCACCCTAACCCTAACGCTTACCCTAACGCTAACCTTACCCCTCACTCTAAACTTCACCCTCAGCCTAACCTTAACACTAAGCTAAATCCTAATCCTCACCCCTACCCTAATGCTAACCCTAACCCTCACCCTCACCCAAAACCTCACCCTAACCCTTATCCTCACACTAACACTAACCTTAACCCTCACCATCAGCCTCACTCTAACCCTAACACTAAACTTAACCTTCACTCTAACCTTAACACTTACCGTAACCCTAACCCTAAACCTCACACTAAACCACACACTAACCCTTATCCTCACACTAACCCTAACCCTAATGCTCAACCTCACCCTCACCCTAACCCTCACCCTAACACCCACCCTCACCCTCACCCTCAGCCTAAACCTAAACCTAACCCTAATCCTAACCTTAACCCTCACCCTCACTCTAAATATAACCCTCAACGTCACCCTCACCCTCACACTCACCCTAACCCTCACCCTCAACCTCACCCTCACCCTAATATTCAACCTCACCCTAAACATCACCCTAAACCTAACCCTAACCCTCACCCTCACCCTCACCCTAACCCTAACCCTAACCCTAACCCTAACCCTCACCCTAACCCTAACGATAAACCATTCCCTCACCCTAAACTTTATCCTCATACTAACCCTAACTCTAACCCTAATGCTAAACATCACATTAACCCTAACCTTCTACCTAACCCTAATCCTACCCCTCAAAGTAGCAGTCACCCTAAACCTAACACTAACCCTAACCCTAATCCTCACCCTAACCCTAACCCTCACCCTCACCCTAATCCTCACCGTCACCCTAACCCTCACCATGAACCTAACACTAAACCACACCATAACCCTCACCCTCACCGTCCACCTCACCCGAACCGTCAACCTAGCCCTAACACTCAGGCTCACCCTAAACATCACCCTAACACTAATCCTCAATGTAACCCTAACCCTAACCCTCACCCTAACACTAACAGTCAAACTAAGTCTCATCCGCAACCTAATCCTCATCCTAAACTTAACAGTAATCCTTACCTAACTGAAAACCTCACCCTCACCCTCACACTCACCCTAAAACACACCATCACCGTAGCCCTCACCCTAAACCTAAACCTCACCCTAACCTTAACCGTAAACCTCACCCTCAACCTCACCCAAACCCTAACCCTAACCCTCACCCTAAACCTCACCCTCACCCTATCGCTAACCCTAACCCGAACCGTAACCTTCACACTAACCCTCACATTCAACCTAATCCTCACCCTAACAATAACCCTTACTCTTTCCTTAAACGAAACCCTCACGTTCACCCTCATTCTCACCCTAACACTCACACTCACGCTAGCCCTCACTTTAACCCTAACCCCAAGCCTAACCCTAATCTTCACACTCACCCTCACCGTTACCCTCAGCCTAAGCATAAACCTAACCCTAATCCTAATTCTAACGCTCAACCTCACCGTCACCCTAACCCTAACCCTAAACCTCACCCTCACTCTCACCGTCATCCTCAGCCTTACCATAACCCTATCCAAAATCATAACCCTTACCCTCACCCTCAACCTCACACTCACCCTAAACCACACCCTCATCATAGCCCTCACCCTAAACATAAACCTCACCCTAAACCTAACTGTAAACCTCACTCTTACCCTAACCCTAACCCTAACAATAACCCTAACCTAACCCTAAGCCTAACCCTAACCCTCACCCTAACACAAACCCCAAACCTAAAATTCACCATAACCCTAATCCTAACCCTAACCCTCACCCTCACTGTCACCATCAACCTAACACTGACCCTCAACCTCACCCTCACCCTAACCCTCAAACTAACCCTAACCCTCACCCTAACTCTAACCTTAACTCTCACACTCACGCTAACCTAACCCTTACCCTAACAATAACGCTCACCATCATCCTCAAACTAACCCTCACTGTAACCCTAACCCTAAACCTACCCCTCACCCTAAATTTTACCCTAACACTAACCCATTCCCACACCCTAAACCTCACGCTAACCTGAACCCTAACCCTCACCCTAGCATTCACCCTCACCCGAAACATCACATTCACCCTCACCCTGATGCTAACCCTAATCCTAACCCTCAACCTAATCGTAACCCTCACCCTCACCCTCACCGTCAGCCTAACCCTAACCCTAAATCTAAACCTAACCCACAACCTAACTCGAACCGGAACCTGAAACCGAAACCTCACCTGAACCCTCACCCTCACCTTAACCCTCAGCCTCACACTAAACATCACCCTACCCCTAACCCTCACTGTAAACCTAACCCTAACCCTAACACTAACCATAACCCAAATCCTTACCTAACCGAAAACCTCACCCTCACCCTCACACTCATCCTCAAACTAACCCTAGCACTACGCCTCACACTAACACTCACCCTAACCCTCACCCTCACCCTAGACCTCACTCTAATATTAACCCCCACCCTAACCCTAACACTAACCCTCACCCTCACCCTATACCTAACTCTAACCCTAACCCTCACCCTAACACTCACCATAACCCTAACCATAACCCCTACCCTCACTCTAACCCTCACCCTAACCCTAATCCTCAACCTCACCCTAATCCTCACCAAAACCTTAACCCTCACCCTTACCTAAAGGAAACCCTCACACTCAGCCTCACCCTAACCCTCACCCTCACCCTAGACCTCACCCTAAACTTAATCCTCAACCTAAAATTAACCCTCACTCGAACCGTATTACTAACCCTCACCCTCTCCCTAACTCTGACCTTAACTCTAACCATCTCCCTAACACTAACCCTAACCCTCACCATAACGCTAACATTCACCCTAACGCTCACCCGAACCCTAATGCTAACCTTAACACTCACCCTCAACCTAAACCTCAGCCTAACACTTATCCTCACACTAAACCTAACCCTAACCGTCACACTAACACTAATCCTCACCCTATCCCTAACTCTTACCCTAACCCTCACCCTAACCCTCACCCTAACCCTAAAGTTAACCCTAACACTCAACTTCACCCTAACACTTACTCTCACCTTCAAACTAACCCTAACCCTAACCCTAAACCTCACCCTAACCCTAACCCTAACCATATCCCTAAACTGAACCTTAACCCTCCCCTCACCCTAACTCAAAACCTAAACCTAACCCTCATGCTAACCCTCACACTAACCCTAAAGTTATCCCTAACCCTCACTCTCACCCTTACCCTCACACTCTCCCTAACGCTCACCCTCAACCTAGCCTTCACCTAACCCTAACCTAACCCTAAACCTCCCCCTCACCTTTAGTCTAACCCTAACCCTAATCCTAAACCTACACCTCACCCCCACCATCACCTTAACCCTAAACCTATCCCTAACCCTCACCCAAACCCTCACCCTAACCCTAATCCTCAACCTAACCCCCACCTTCACCCTAATCCTCAACATAACCTTAACCCTAACCCTTACCTAACCGAAAATCTCACCCTCACCCTCAACCTAACCCTCCCCCTAACACTTATCCTCACACTAAACCTAACCCTAACCCTCACACTAACCCTAATCCTCACCCTATACCAAACCAAAATCGTAACCCTCACCCTAACCCTCACTCTCACCCTGACCCTAATGCTAAACATAAACTCAAACTCACACTAATCCTCACCTTAACCCTTACCATCACCCTAACCCTAAACGTAACCCTCCCCCTAACCTTAACTCTAAACCTCACCCAAACCCTAACATTAAACCTAACCCTAACCCTTACACTAACCCTCACCCTAATGCTAACGCTAACCCAGACCTCAACCTCACCCTAAACCTCACCCTAATATTTACCCTCACCATAACCCTAACCCTAACCCTAATCCTCACCTTACAACTAACCCTAACCCACACCCTAAAATTCACCCTCATCCGAATCCTTACCCACACCCTAACACTCACCTTACTCTAAACAAAATCCTAAACCTAACCCTCAACATCACCCTCACACGCACACTATCGCTAACCCTAACCCTATCCCTCAGCTTCATCCTCACTGTAACCCTCATCCCACCCTAAACATCACCCTAACCCTAAACCTCACCCTAACCCTCACCCTCACGCGAAAGAGTACCCTAACCCTAACTCTCACCCTAACCCTAAACCTAACCCTCACCCTAACTCTCACCCTAACCCTAACGATAACCCTAACCCTCACCCTCACACTAAACCTCACCCTAAACTTTAACCTCACACTAACCCTAACCCTAACTCTAACCCAAACCCTCACCCTCACCCTAACTCTCACCCTCACCCTAACCCTCACCTTAAACTTAACTCTCACCCTAAACTTAACCCTCACCCTAACCCTAACACTAACCCTCACCCTCACCCTAATCCTGACCATAACCTTAACCCTAACCCTTACCTAACCGAAACCCTCACACTCACCCTCACCCTAACCCTCACCCTCAATCTAGCCCTCACCCTAATCTTAACCCTCACCCTAACCCTATAACTAACCCTCACCCTCTTCCTAAACCTAACCCAAACCCTCACCCTAATCCTAACCCTAACACTCAAACTAAAGCTAACTCTCATCCTTACGCTCCACCCTAACCCTAATGCTAACCCTAACCCTCACCCTCACCCTAACCGTCCACCTAACACTTACCCTCACACTAAACCTAAAGCTAACCCTCACACTAACCCTAATCCTCACCCTAACCCAAACCCTAAACCTAACCCTCACCCTATCCCTCACACTCACCCTAACCCTAATGCTAACCCTAACACTCAAACTCACCCTAACCCTCACCTAACCCTTACCATCACCCTAAACCTAAACCTAAGCCTCCCCCTATCCCTAACTCTAAACCTCGCCCTCACCCTAACCCTAAACCTAACCCTAATCCTCACACTAACCCTCACCCTATCCCTAACGCTAACCCAAAACCACAACCTCCCTCTAAACGTAACCCTAATACTTTCCCTCACCATAGTCCTAACCCTAACCCTAATCCTCACCCCAAACCTAACCCTCACCAACACCCGAAAATTCACCCTCAACCGAATCCTTACCCTCACCCTAACACGCACCTTACTCTAAACCTAATCCTAAACCTAACCCTGAACATCACCCTCACCCAACCCCTAATCCTAACCTTAACGCTAACCCTCACCCTCATCCTCACCGTAACCCTCATCTCACCCTAAACATCACCCTAAACCTAACCCTCATCCTAACCCTTACCCTTACGCTAAAGAGTACCCTAACCCTAACTCTCACCCTAACCCTAACCCTCACCCTCACCTTCAACCTAATCCTAACCCTAACCCTAAACCTCACCCTAACCCTCACCCTAGCCCTAACCCTAAGCCACACCCTAAACCTCACCCGAACCCTCACCCGAACCCTCACCAGAACCCTAACACTCAGCCTCACCCTAAACTTCAACCTAACCCTAACCCTCACTCTAACCCTAAACCTAACCCTCACCCTAACGGTAACCCTCAACCTAGCCCTCACCATAACTCTAAACCTAAACCTAACCCTAAACTTCACCCTCCCTCTCTGCCTCCCCATTAGCCGAACCATAATCCTAATCCTAAACCTACCCCTCACCCGCAACATCACCCTAAACCAAATCTTAACCCTAACGCCAACCTTCACCCCAACCCTCACCCTAACTCTAACCCTAACCCTAACAATAACCCTACCCTAAATCTAAACTTAATCCTAATCCTAACCCTTACCCTAACCATAACCCTAACCCTAAAACTCACCGTAATCCTAATCCTAATCCTAACCCTCACCCTAACACTAATCCTCACTCTAACCCTCACCCTAACCCTCACCCTAAACCTAACCCTAAACCTAACCATCAATAAACATAACCCTAACGCTCACCCTCAACCTAACCCTTACCCTAACCCTAACACTTATATTAACCCTCACCCTAACATTAACGCTAAACGCAACCCTAAGTCTAACCCTAAACTTCACCCTCAACCTAACCCTTATCCTCACACTAACCCTAATCCTAAACCTAACCCTAACTCTAACACTAACCCTAACCCTAAACCTAATCCTAACCCTCAAACTAACCCTAACACTAACACTAAACCTAATCCTCACCGAACCCGAACCCTCACCCTCACCTTAAACTTTAACCTCATGCTAAACATCACCCTAACACTAACCGTCACCCTAACCCTAATCCTCACCCTCACTCTTAACCTAATATTCAACCTAACCTTCACCATCACCCTAATCCTCACCATAACCATAACCCTAAAACTTACCTAACAGAAACACTCACCCTCACACTCACACTAACCATAATCCTAAACCTAACCCTCACGCCATCCTCACTCTAACCCTAACCCTAACACTAACTCCAACCCTCACCTTCAACCTCACCCGAACCCTAATCCTAACCCTAACAATAACCTTAACCATAACCCTAACCCTATTACTAAACCTAATCCTCACACTAACCCTAAAGCTAACCCTAAGCCTCACCCTCAACCTAACCCTCACCCTAACCCTTATTCTCACACTAATCCTAACCCTAACCCTGACCCTAACCCTCACACTAACCCTAACCCTCACCCTAATCCTAACCTTACCCCTCACACTAACCCTGACCCTAACCCTCAGCCTCACCTGGACCTCACCCTAAACTAAACACCCACCATAACCCTAACAGTAAACCTAAACCTCACCCTCACCCTCACCCTCCACCTAAGTGTAACCCTAAACCTAACACTAATCCTAAACCTACCCCTCACCCCCACCCTCACCGTAAACCTAACAATAACCTTAACGCTTACCCTCACCCTCACCCTAACCCTCACCCTCACGCTAAACAGTACCCTAACCCTAACTCTCACCCTAACCCTAAACCTAACCCTCAACCTAAACCTAAGCCTCACACTAACCCTCATCCTAACCCTAATTATAACACTTACCCTCACCCTCACCCTAACCCTCACCCTAACCCTAAATCTGAACCTAACCCTCACCCTAACCCTCACCTTAACACTCACACTCACCCTAGCTCTCAATCTAACCCTAACCCTCAAACTAACCCTAACCCTAACCCTCACCCTAAACATCAACCTAACCCTAACCCTCACTGTAATCCTAACCCTAATCCTCACCCTAAGCCTAACCCTCAACCTAAAACTCACCCTCAACCTAGCCCTCACCATAACTCTAAACCTAAACCTAACCCTAAACCTCACCCTCACCCTCTGCCTGCCGCTCATTCTAACCATATCCCTAATCCTAAACCTACCCATTACCCCCACCATGACCCTAAACCTAAGCCTAAACCTAACGCCAACCCTCAGCCTCACCCTCACCCAAACCCTAACCCTAATTATAATCCTAACCCTAAAATTAACCTTAATCCTAACCCTAACACTTACCCTAACCATAACCCTAACTTTTAACTCACCGTAACCCTAATCTTGAAACTAACCCTCACCCTAGTACTAACCCTCACTCTAAATCTCACCCTAACCCTCACCCTAAACCTAACCCTAATCCTAACCATTAACCTAAACATAATCATAACGCTCACCCTCAACCTAAACCTAACCCTAACCCTAACGCTAACCCTAATCCTAATGCTAACCCTTACCTTCACCCTCAACCTAACCCTCACCCTAACCCTAACCCTCACACTAACCCTAACCCTCACCCTAACCCTAACCGTACCCCTCACACTAACACTAACCCTAACCCTAACCCTAACCCTACCCCTCACACTAACACTAACCCTAAACCTAAACCTAATCCTAACCCTCACCCAAACCCTAACCCTAACCCTAACCCTAAACCTAAAACTCACAATAACCCTAGCCCTCACCCTAACCCTCAAAGTAATCTATTCATCACCCTCACCCTAACCCTCACATTAACCTTTAATCTGACCCTAAACTGTACCTTAACCCTAAACCTAACACTAACACTAACACTCACCCTAAACCTCACCCTAACCCTAAGCCTAAACCTAAGCCTCAACCTCACCCTAAACGTCACCCTACCCTTACCATCTCCCGAACTCTAACCCTAAACCTCATCCTAAACCTAACCCTAACCCTAACCCTCACAATTAACTTAACCCTCATCCTAACCCTAACCCTAAACAAAGTCCTAAACCTAACCCTCACACTCACCCTAACACTCAACCTCACTGAAAACATCACCCTAACCCTAACACTCACCCTCACCCTAACCCTAACCCTCATTCTAACCCTAAGGCTAACCCTAACCCTCAGCCTCACCCTAAACCTCACCCTCACCCTTATCTTCACACTAACCCTAACCTAACCCTAACCCTCACAGTAACACTAACCCTCACCCTAACCCTAACCCCACACCTCAACCTAACCCTAACCCTAACCCTAACAATCATTCTAACCCAAACCCTCAAAATAACCCTAACCCTCACCCTAATTCTAACCCTAACACTCACCCTCACCCTCACCCTCACCCTAACCCTAAGCCTAACCATCACCCTAACCCTACCCTAAACCTAATGCTACACCTAACCCTCACCTTCAGACTAACCATCACCCTAACCCTTACCCTCACCCTAATCCTTACCCTAACCCTAACACTCATACTAAACCTAACCTTACCCTAACCCTAAACATACACTTCAGCCTAAACCTCACCCTAATCCTAACCCTAAGCCTAATCCTACCCCTATCCCTAACCCTAAGCCTAACCCTCACCCAAACACTCACATTATCCCTTACCCAAAACCTGATCCTCAACCTGTCACTAATCCTAACCTTAACCGTAACCCTCACCCTCACCCTAACCCTAACCCTCACCATAACCCTTACCCTAAACCTCAACCTAAACCTAACCCTTACAATAATCCTCACCCTAACCCTAATGCTAACCCTAACCCTCACCCTAAACTTCACACTAACCCTTATCCTCACAGTAACCCTAACCCTAACCCTCACACTAAACCTAATGCTCACCTTAACCCTAACCCTACCCCTCAACCTAACCCACACACTAACCCTAAACCTAACCCTAACCCTCACCATAACCCTAATCCTAAACCTCACCCTCATTTTCAACCTCACCATCACCCTAACACTCAACCGAACCTGAACGCTCACCCACACCCTAACCCCACCCTCACCCAAACCCTTATTCTCACCAGAAACCTCACCCTCAACCTAACCTAACACTAAAACTAAATATATACCTAAACCTCACCCTCACCCTAACCCTAACCTTAACCCTAACCCTAACCCTCAAACTAACCCTCACCCTCAACCTAATCCACAACGTAACCGAAACCCTAACCCTTACCTAACTGAAATCCTAACCCTCACCCTCACCCTCTCCTTCAACCTAACCCTCACAATTAACCTAACCCTCACCCTCACCCTAACCCTTACCCTCACCCTCACCCTAACACTAACCTTAACCCTAACACTCACCCTAAACCTAACCCTAACCCTAATGTTACACCTAACCCTCACCCTCACCGTGACCATCATCCTAACCCTCACCCTCAGCCTAAAACTTAACCTGACCCTAACACTCACACTAAGCCTAACCCTCAACCTAATCTTAACCCTACCACTAAACCTAACCCACACACTAACCCTAACCCTCACCCTCACCTTAACCCTCACTGTCACCCTAACACTCAAACGAACCTGAATGCTCACCCACACCCTAACCCTCACCTTCACCATCACCCTTATCCTCACCCAAAACCCCACCCTCACACTAACCCTAAACCTCACCTTCACCCCCACCATTATCCTAACCCTAACACTAACCCTAAAACTCACCCTAACCCTAACCCTAATGCTAACCCTAATGATAACCCTAATCCTCACCCTTACCCTAAACATCACCCTAACACTTACCCTCTCCCTATACCTTACCCTAACCCTAACACTCACCTTAACCCTAAGCCTAAACCTAACCCTCACCCTCACCCTAAGACTAATCCCAACCCTAATCCTAAACTAAGCCTCACAATCACCCTAACCCTAACCCTAACCCTCACCCTCACCTTAACCCTAACCCTAACGCTGACCCTCACCCCAACCCTAACGCTAACCCTTACCCTCACCATCACACTAACCATCATCCTAACCCTTATCATCAAACTAACCCTAACCCTATCCCTAACCGTAACTCTCACACTAACCCTAAGGCTCACCCTAAACCTAACCTTGCCCCTCACCCTAACACTCACCCTAACCCTCACACTAACCCTCACCCTAAACCTAACCCTAAACCTCACCTTCGCCCGAACCCTAAACCTCACGTTAAAATTCACCTTCACCATAAAGATCACCCTAACCCTAATACTCACCCTGACTCTAACACTAACCCTCACCCTAACCGTAACCCTAACCATAACCCTCAACCTCACTCTAACCCGAACCCTAACCCTCACCCTAACTCTAACGCTATCCTTACCCGTCACCCTAAACCTTATCTTAACCCTAATCCTCACCATACCCCCTAACAGTAACCCTAACCCTAATCCTCAACCTAACACTAACCCTCACCCTCACCCTAACACTCACCCTCACCCTCACCCTGACCCTCACCCTAACACTCACCCTAACCCTAAAACTAACCCTAATCCTAAACCTAACCCTCATGCTCACCCTCACCCTAATGCTAACCCTAAACCTAACCCTAACCCTCACCCTCGTCTTAACGCTCAACAACACCCTAAACATCACCCTAAACCTAACCCTCACCCTAAACCTAAACCTCACCCTAACCCTCACCATAACCCTAAGCCTAAGCCTAACCCTAACCCTCACCCTACCCCTCACCTTAACCCTTACCCAAACCATAATACTCAACCTATCACTAATCCTAACCCTAACCTTAACCCTAACCCTAACTCTCACCCTAACCCTCACCCTAACCCTTACCTTCACTCTAATGCTAACCCTTACCCTAAACCTCACCCTAATCCTAACACTTACCCGCACCCTATGCCTAACCTTAACCCTAAACTTAATCCTAAATCTAACCCTCACTGTCACCCTAACCCTAAACCTAAGCCTAACCCTCACCTTCACCCTAACCCTCACCCTAACCCTCACCCTAACCCCCACCCTCACCCTAAACCTAACCCTCATCCTCACCCTCACCCTAAGCCTAACCCTAACCTTAAACCTAACACTAAATCTAACCCTAACCTTCACCCTAACCCTCACACTAACACTAATGTAAACCCTAAATCTGAACCTCTCCCTAAACCTCACCCTAACCGTTATCCTCACACTAACCCTAACACTAACATTAACCCTACCCCTCAAACTAAGCCGCATTCTAAACCTAACACTAAACCTAACCCTCACTGTAACCCTAACCCTAATCTTAACCCTCACCCTCAACCTAACCCTCACCATCACCCTAACAATCACCCTAACCCAAACGCTCACCCAAACCCTAACCCTCACCCTCTCCTGAACCCTCACCCTAGTCCTAAATCTAACTCTAACCCTCTCCCTAACCCTCACCCTAACCCTAACGCAAACCCTAACCCTCAACCTCACCCTAACCGTCACCCTAACCCTTATCCTCACACTAACCCTAACCCTAACCCTAACACTGACCTCACACTAACCCTAACACTCACCGCAACCCTAACCCTCACCCTCACCCTAACCCTCACCGTCACCCTAAATCTCACACTATACCTAACACTCACCGTCACCCTAACACTCCCCCGAACCTGAACCCTCACCCACACACTAACCCCCACCCTCTCCTGAACCCTCACCCTCACCTGAAACCTCACTCTCAACCTAAAACTCACCCTAACTCTAAACATAACCCTAACGCTAACCCCCACCATAAACCTCACCCAAAACCTAACCCTCAAAATAACCCTCAACCTCGCACTAATCCTCACCATAACCCTAACCCTAACACCTAACTGAAATAATCACCCGCACCACCACCCTCAACCTCAACCAAACCCTCACCCTCACCATAGCCCTCACTCTAACCCTAAACCTCACCCTAATCCTAACCTTCACCTCACCCTCACCCTCACCCTTACAATAAACCTAAACCTAAACCTAACACTCACCCTAACCCTAACGCTAAACCTAATGCTAACATAATCTTCACCCTCACCCTAACCATCACCCTAACACTTACCCTCACCCCAAACCTTACTATAACCCTAACACTCACAGTAAACCTAAACCTCACCCTAACCCTAAACCTACCCCTCAGCCTAAACCTCAAACTAACCCTAACCATAACTCTAATCCTCACCCTATCCCTAAGCCTAATCATAACCCTCACGCTAACCCTCACCTTAACAGTTACCCAAACCATAATCCACACCCTATCACTATTCCTAACCCTAACCCTAACCCTTACGCTCAACCTCACCATAACCCTCACCCTAACCCTTACCCTCACCCTAATGCTAACCCTAACCCTAAACCTCACCCTAATCCTAAGCCTCACCCTTACCCTCACCCTCACCATAAGCCTAATCCTAACACTAATCCTAAATCTAACCCTCACTGTCACCCTAACACTAAAACTAACCCTAACCCTCGCCCTCATCCTAACCCTAATTCTAATGCTCACCCTAACCCTCACCCGAACAGTAACCCTAACGCTCACCCTAACCTTAACCCCAACTCTCACGCTAACCCTTATCCTCACCATCACACTAAACATCACCCTAACCCTTATCATCACACTAAACCTAACCCTATCCAAAACCCTTACCCTCACACTAACCCTAACGCTCACCTTAAACCTAACCCTTCCCCTCACCCTATCTCTCACCCTAACACTCACAGTAACCCTCACACTAAACCTAACCCTAAACCTCACCCGAACCCGAACCCTAAACCTCACATAAAAACCCTACCGCATCATAAACATCACCCTAACCTTAACCCTCACCCTAACTCTAACACTAACCCTCACCCTAACCCTAACCCTAACCGTAACTGTCAAACTCACTCTCACCCTCAACCTAAACCTCACCCTCACCCTCACCCTCACCCTCACCCTAAATATCACCCTAACCCTAACCCTCACCATAAACCTGACCCTCATTCTAACCCTAAGGCTCAGCCTCAAGCTAAAACTCAACCTAAACCTTACCCTCAACCTTACCCTCACACTAATCCTAACCCTAACCCTAACCCTCACCCTACCCTAAGCTCACCCTCACCCTCAGCCTCAGCCTAAGCCTAAACCTAAACCTAACCCTAATCCTAACACTAACCCTCACCCTCAGCCTCACCCTAACCCTAAACCTATCCTTACCACTTACCCTAACCCTAAACCTCACCCTAACACTAACTCTAACCCTCACCCTCACCCTAAGCTAACCCGAACCCTAACCCTTACCCTAACCCTATCCTCACACTAACACTAACACTCACACAAACACCAATCCTCACCCTATCCCTAATCCTAACCCTATTCCTCACCCTCATCCTCACCCTCACCCTACCGCTAAAGCTATCCCTATCCCTCACCCTCAACCTAAACCTCATCCTAACCCTTACCCTCCCCATAAGCCTAACACTAACCCTAAACCTAATCCTCAACCTAACCCTAACCCTCACCCAGACCCTACCACTCAACTCACCCTCACCTTCACCCTCACCCTAACACTCACCCTAACGCTAACCTTAACCCTAATCCTAAACCTAACCCTCATGCTCACCCTCACCATTATATTAACCCTAAACCTTACCCTAAACCTCACCCTCACGCTAACCCTCACCCTCACCCTAAACATCACCCTAACCCTAACCCTCACTCTAACCCTAACCTTAACCCTCACCCTAACCCTAACACTCACCCCAACGCTCACCCTAACACTAACGCTAACCCTAAACCTCACCCTAACCCTGAACCTACCTCTCAACCTAAGCCTCACCCGAAACCTAACCATAACCTAACCCTCACCAGAACCCTAACCCTAACACTAACCCAAACCCTCATCCTAACCCTCACCGTCACCATAACACTCACCCGAACCCGAACCCTCACCCACACCCTAACCCTCACCCTCACTTAATATCACCATAACCCTAACCCTTACCTAACTGAAACCCTTACCCTCACCCTCACCGTCAACCTAACCCTCACCCTCACCCTAGCCCTCACAGAACCTTAACCCTCACCCTAACCCTAACCCTCACCCTCAACCTCACCCTAACCCTAACACTAACCCTAAACCTCACCCTAACACTAACCCTAACCCTAATTCTAACCCTAACCCTCATCTTCACCCTAACCCTCACCCTAACTCTAACGCTATCCCTACCCATCACCCTAAACCTCATCCTAACCCTTACCTCACCATAACGCTAACCCTAAACCTAACCCTAATTCTCACCATAACCCTAACCCTCACCCTCACCCTAACACTCACACTCATCCTCACCCTCACCCAAACCCTAACACTCACCATAACACTAACCCTAAACCTAATTAAAAACCTAACCCTCATGCTCACCCTCACCCTAACCCTAACCCTAAACCTAAACGTAACCCTCACCCTCACCCTAACCCTCACCCTCACCCTAAACATCACCCTAACCCTCACCCTCACCCTAACCCTAACCGTAACCCTCACCCTAACCTTAACCCTCACCCAAACGCCCTCACCGTAACCCTAAGCCTAACCCTAACCCTCACCCTCACCCTAAACCTCACCGTCACCCTAAACCTAACCGTAACCCTCACCCTAACCCTAACCCTCACTGGAACCCTCACCGGAACCCTAAGCCTAACCCTAACCCTCACCCTCACCCTAACCCTCACTGTCACCCTAACAATCATCCGAACCCTCACCCTCACCCACACCCTAATCCTCACCTTCTCCTGAACCTCACCCTCACCTGAAACCTCACCCTCATCCTAACCCTCACCCTCACCCTCACCCTCACCTTCACCTTAACCCTAACCCTAATTCTAACCCTAACCCTCACCTCAGCCTAACCATCACCCTAACCCTTACCCTCACCCTAATCCTTAAACTAACAATAACTCACATTAAACCTAATACTGACCTTAACCCTAACCCAACCCCTCAACCTAAAACTCACACTAACACTTACCCTAAACCTAATCCTCACCATATCCCTAACCCTAAACCTAACCCTCACATTAACCCTCACCTTCAACCTTATCCTATCCCTAATCCGCTCCCTATCACTAATCCTAACCCTTACTCTAACCCTCACCCTCACCCTAACCCTCACCCTAAACCTTACCCTCACCCTAATGCAAACCCTAACCCTAACCCTCACCCTAATCCTAACCCTCATGCTCACCCTCACCCTAAGCCTAACCCTAACCTTAAACCTAATCCTAAATCTAACCCTAACCCTCCACCTAACAGTCACCCTAACCCTAACACAAACCCTAAACCTCAACCTCAACCTAACCCTCAACCTATCCTTTATCCTCACACTAACCCTAACCCTAACACTAACACTAACGCTCACACTAAACCTAACCCTCACCCCAACACTAAACCTCACCCTCACCTTAACCGTTACCGTCACCCTAACTCTCACCCTAACACTAACACTCACCTACACGTTAAACCTCATCCTCACCCTCACCCTAAACCTAACCCTCAGACTCGTCATCACCGTAAACCTCACCCTAACCCTAACACTTTCCCTAAATCTAACCCTACCCTTCACCCTAAACTTAACCCTAACCATAACTCACACCCTCACTCTCACTCTCACCCTCACTCTAACCCTCACTCTCATCCTTAACATCACCATAACCCTAACACTCACTCTAAACGTAACACTAACCCTCAACCTAACCCTAACCCTCACCCTAACCCTCACCCTAAACCTAACTATAACCTTTAACTTCACCCACACTCTAACCCTTATCCTCACACTAACACTAACCCTCACACGAATCCTAACCCTCACCCTTATCCCAAACCTACCCCTCACCCTAACCCTCAACCTAACCCCATCCCTAAAACTCACACTAACCCTCACCTTCACCCTAACCCTAAGGCTCAACCTAAACCTCACCCTAACCCTAACGATAACCCTAAACCTCACCTTCATGCTATCCCTCACCCTAACACTTATCCTCACACTAACCCTAACGCTCACCCTAACCCTAACACTCACCCTAACCCTAACACTTACCCTCAACCTAAACCTAACCATAAGCCTAAACCTAAACCTCACTCTCACCCTAACCCTCACCCTAACCCGTACCGTCACACTAACACTAACCCTAATACTCACACTAACCCTAACCCTCACCCTCAACCTAACACTCACCCTCACCCTCACCCTAACACTCACCCTAACATTAACCCTAACTCTAATCCTAAACCTAACCCTCATGCTCACCCTCACCCTAACCCTAAACCTAAACCTAACCCTCACCCTCACCCTCACTCTAACGCTCACCCACACCCTAAACATCAGCCTAACCTTAACCCTCACCCGAACCCTAACCCTAACCCTCACCCTAAACCTAACCCTCACCCTAACCCTCACCGTAACCCTAAGCCTAAACCTAACTCTCACCCTCACCCAACCCTCATTGTCACCCTAACACTCACCGGAACCCGAACCCTCACCCACACACTAACCCTTACGCTCTCCTGAACCTCACCCTCACCCGAAACCTCACCCTCATCCTAACCCTCACCCTCACCCTAACCTTAACTTAACCCTCACCCGCACCATAACCCTCAACCTCACCCTCACCCTCACCTTAACCCTAAACCTAACCCTAAACCTCACCATAACCATAACCCTAAACCTCATTCAAACCCTAACCCTCACCCTCAGCCTAACCATCACCTTAACCATTACCCTCACTCTAATCCTTAACCTAACACTAACTTATATTAAACCTAATTATCACCCTAACCCTAACCCAACCCCTCAGCCTAAACCTCACCCTAACACTAAACCTATACCTAATCCTCACCCGATCCCTAACCCTAAACCTAACCCTCATCATAACCCTCACCGTCACCCTAACTCTCACCCTAACCCTAACCCTCACACACACACTAAACCGCACCGTCACCCGAAACCTCAACCTCACCCTAAGCCCCACCCTCACCGTAAACATCACCCTAACCCTACCACTCACCCTAAATATAACCCTAACCCTCACACTAACCGTAACCCTAACCATAACTCACACCCTCACTCTCACTAAACCTAACCCTCACCGTAACCCTCACCCTAACACTCAGGCTAACCCTAACCCTCACTCTCACACTAAAACTCACCCTAACTCTTACCCTCACACTAACCCTAACCGTAACCCTAACCCTCACACTAAACCTAAACCTCACCCTAATCCTAAACTTAACCCTAGAGCTCAACCTCACCCTATCCCTCACCCAAAACCTAAACTAAAACTAACCATAACCCTAAACCTAAATCTAACTCTCACCCTCACCCTCAACCTCACCATCACCCTCACCCTAACCCTCATCCTCACCCTCACCCTCACCCTAACAATAACCCTAACCCTCACCCTAAACCTAACTCTGACCCTCAGCCTAACCCCAATCCTAAGCCTAGTCCTAAAACTAAGCCTCACTCTCACACTCAACCTAAACCTAAACCTCACCCTAACACTAACCCTAAACCTACCCCTCACACTAACCCTTACACTCACAGTCTCTCTAACACTCACCCTAACAATAACACTCACGCTAACCCTAATCCTAAGCCTCAACCTCACCCTCACCCTAACCCTAACACTCACCCTATCCCTAAACCTAACCCTAACCCTACAACTCAACATAACCCTCACCCTCACCCTAACCCTAAACCTAACCCTCACCCTAACCCTAACGATAAACCTTACCCTCATGCTCACCCTAAAACTCACCCTAAGCTTTATCCTCATACTAACCCTAACTCAAACCCTAACGCTAACGGTCACACTAACCCTAACCCTGTCCCTAACCCTAATCCTACCCCTCAACCTCTGTTACCCTAACCCTAACCCTAACCCTAATCCTCACCCTAACCCTAAACCTCAACCTCACCCTAACCCTCACCGTCAAATAACCCTCACCATAAACCTAACATTAAACCACACCCTAACCCTCACCCTCAACCTCACCCGAACTGTCACCTTCCCCCTAACCCTCAGCCTCACCCTAAACGTCACCCTAACCTTAACCCTCAAACAAATCCTCACCCTCAACCTAATCCTCATCCTAACCCTAACCCTAATCCTTAACTAACTGAATAACTCACCCTCAACCTCACACTCAACCTAAATCACACCCTCACCATAGCCCTCACCCTGAACCTAAACCTCACCCTAACCCTAACCCTAAACCTCACTATTACCCTAAACCTAACACTAACCCTAAACCTTACAATAACCCTAAACTTAAACCTAATCCTAACTCTAACCCCAATACTAACACTAATCCTAACCCTAACGCTAAACCTCACTCTCACTGTCACCATCAACTTAACCCTGAACCTCAACCTCACCCTCACACTAACCCTCACCCTAACCCTAGCCCTCACCCTAAACCTAACCCTAACCATCACCCTCACACTCACCCTCACCCTAATCCTAACCCTAACCCTAACCCTCAACCAAAACCTCACCCTAACCCTAATCCTAACCCTAACCCTAACCCTAATACTCACCCTAACCCTAAACCTCACCCTAACCCTTATCCTCACTCTAACCCTAACCCTAACCCTCACCCTCACCATCGCCCTAATTCTAAACCTAAACTTAAAACTCACTCTAAACTTTACTTTTACCCTAACCCTAACCCTCACCCTCACCCTAACCCTAACCCTAACCCTAACCCAAACCCTCACCCTCACCCTAACCCTAACCCTAACCCCAACCTTCACCCTAACGTCACCCTAACCCTAATGAAAAACCTTACCCTCATGCTCACTCTAAAACTCCCCCTAAGCTTTAGCCTCATACTAACTCAAAGACTAACCCTAAGGCTAACCGTCACACTAACCCTAACCCTCTCCCTAACCCTAATCCTACCCCCCAATCTAACCCTCACCCTAAACCTAACCCTAACCCTAACCCCTACCCTAACCCTAACCTTAAACCTCACTCTCAACATCACCCTCACCGTCACCCTAACCCTCACCATAAAACTAACCCTAAACCACACTCTAAACCTCACAATCACCTGAACTGTCACCCTCAACCTAAACCTCAGCCTCACCCTAAACCACACCCTAATACTAACCCTCAATCTAACCCTATAACTAACCCCCACCCTAACCCTAACCCTCAAACTAACCCTCATCCACAACCTAATCCTCATCCTAACCCTAACCCTAAACCTCACCCTCACCCTAACCCAACCCTAACCCTCACCCTAAACCTCACCCTCACCCTAACCCTAACCCTAACCCTAATCCTCAACCGCACACTAACCCTCAACTTAATCCTTACCCTCAACCTGACACTAACCCTAACCCTAACCCTAACCCTCACACTAACCCAAACCTCACACTAATCCTAACCCTACCTCTCAACCTAACCCTCACCCTCAACCTAACCCTAACCCTAACCCTCACCCTAACTCTGACCCTAACACTCACCCTAAACCTAACCCTCACACTAACCCTCACACTCAACCTAATTCTCACCCTAACAATAACACTCTTACCTAACCAAAACCCTCACGTTCACCCTCATTCTCACACTAACACTCACAGTCACGCTAGCCCTCACCTTAACCCTAATCCTAACCCTAAACCTAATCTTCACAATCACCCTCACCGTCACCCTCAGCCTAAACCTAATCCTAAACCTAACCCTCAACCTCACCCTCACCCTAACCCTAAACCTAAACCTAACCTTCACACTCACCCTCACCGTCACCCTCAGCCTTACAAAAACCCTAACCCAAATCGTAACCCTAACCGCACACTAACCCTCACACTCACCCTTAACCTCATCCTCACCATAGCCCTCACCCTGAACCTAAACCTCACCCTAACCCTAACCCTAAACCTCACTCTTACCCTAACCCTAACACTAACCCTAACCCTAACAATAACCCTAACCCTAAACCTAATCCTAAATCTAACCCTCATCCTAACCCTAAGCCAATACCTAAAGCTCACCCTAAACCTAATCTTAACCCTAACCCTCACCCTCACTGTCACTGTCACCCTAACCCTGAACCTTAACCTCACCCTCACCCTACCCCTCACACTAACCGTAGCCCTCACCCTAACCCTAACCCTAATCCTCACACTCACCCTCAATCTCAGCCTAACACTTAAACAAACCCTAATCCTAAACCTAACCCTCACACTCAACCTAACCCTTACCCTAACCCTAAACCTAAACCTCACTCTTACCCTAACCCTAACCCTAACCCTAAAACTAACCCTCACCCTAAACCTAACACTTACCCTAACCCTAAACCTAACCCTCACAATGACCCGCACCCTAACCCTAACCCTAAACCTAACTCTCACCCTCACCCTCACCCTCACCCTAACCGTAACCCTAATGCTCACCATAACCCAAACCCTTACCCTAACCCTAACCCTACCCCTCACCCTAACCCTCACACTCAGCCTAACCCTAAACCTAAACCTCACTCTAAACCTAACCCTAACCCTAACCCTTACCCTCACCCTAACCCTAACCCTAAACCTAACCCTAATCCTTACCTAACTGAAAACCTCACCCTCACCCTCAGACTCACCCTAACCCTCACCCTCACCCTAACCCTCATCTTAACCCTTACCCTCAACCTGACCCTAACCCTAACCCTCACACTAATCCTAACTCTCACACTAACCCTAACCCTACCTCTCACCCTAAACCTCACTCTCACCCTAACCCTAAACCTAACCCTAACCCTAACCCTTAGAATAGCTCTGAACCTAAAACTCACCTTAACTCTAACATTCACACTAACACTCACATTCAACCTAATACTCACACTAACAATAACGCTAACTCTTACCTAACCGAAACCCTAAGTTTCACCCTCATTCTCAACCTAACACTCACACTCACGCTAGGCGTCACCTTATCCCTAACCCTAACCCTAACCCTAATCTTCACCCTCACCCTCACCATCAACCTCAGCCTTAACATAACCCTAACCCAAATCGTAACCCTGACCCTCACACTCACCCTCACACTCACCATAAACCTCACCCTCACCATAGACCTAACCCTGAACCTAAATTTCACCCTAACCCTAAACCTAAACCTCATTCTTACCCTAACCCTAACCCTAACACTAACAATAACCGTAACCCTAACACTAATCCTAATTCAAACCCAAATCCTAACCCTAACCCTATACCTAAAACTCACCCTGACCCTAATGCAAACCCTAAGCCTTATCCTCAATATAAAAGTAAACCTAACCCTGACCCTCAACTTCACCCTCACCCTAACCCTCACACTAACCATAGCCCTCACCGTAACCCTAACCCTAACCCTCACCCTCACCCTCACACTCAGCCTAACCCTAATCCAACAATAAACCTCACCATCACCCTCACGCTCAACCTCACCCTCACCCTAACCCTCACCCTCACCATCACCCTAACCCTCACCATCACCCTAAACTTCACCCCAACCCTAACCCTCACCCTAAACCTAAACCTAACCCTAACCCTCACCCTCACCCTAACCCAAACACTAACCCACACCCTAACCCTATTTCTTACCCTATCCCTAACCCTAACACTAACCATCAACCTAACACTAAATCTAACCCTCACCCTAAACCTAACGCTTACCCTAACCCTAAACCTAAGCCTTACCCTCACACTAAACCTAACCCTAACCCTAACGCTCAACCTCACCCTCACCCTAAACTTAACCCTAACTCTCACACTCACCCTCACCCTAATCCTAACCCTAACCCACACCTTCACTGTCAACCTCACCCTAACACTCACCGTCAACTTCACCTTCACCCTAACCCAGAACTAACCCTAACCCTCACCCTCACCCTCACCTTTACCCTATCCGTAAAACTAACCCTAATCCTCACCATAACCCTCATCCTCACCCTAAATCTAACCCTCAAGATCACCCCCACCCTCACCCTCAACCTCACCCTCTTCAAAACCTTTACCCTCGCCCTAACCCTAAACCTAAACCTAACTCAAAACCTAAACCTAACCCTAACCCTCACCCTAACCCTTATCCTCACACTAACCCTAACGCTAACCATCACCCTCACCCTCACCCTAACCCTAACACTAAGCCTAACCCTCAACCTCACCCTCACCCTAACCCTAACCTGAAACCTAACCTTCACGCTAACACTAACCCTTACACTAACCCTAACCCTAAACCTCACACTAAGCTTCACCCTGACCCTAAACCTAACCCTAACCGTCACCTTCACCCTCACACTCACCCTAACACTAACCCTGAACCTTACCCTTACCCTAACCCTAACCCTAACCCTAACATTAACCCAAAACCTAACCCTAAAACTAACTCTAAACCTAAACCTAAACCTAAACCTAAAACTCACCGTAACACTAATCCTAACCCTAAACCTCACCCTCACAGTCACTGTCACCCTAACCCTGACCCTCAAACTCACCTTCACACTAATCCTCACACTAACCCTAACCCTCACCCTAACCCTAACCCTAACCCTCCCACTAACCTTAACTCTAACCCTAACCGTAACAATAACGCTCACCATCATCCTCATCCTAACCCTCACCATAACACTAACCCTAACCCTACCCCTCACCCTAAACTTCACCCTAACCCTAACCCACTCCCACACCCTAAACTTCATGCTAACCTGAACTCTAACCCTCACCTAGCACTGACCCTCACCCTAAACATCACCGTCACACTCACCCTAATCCTAACCCTAACCCTAACACTCAAACTAACCTTAACCCTCACCCTCACCCTAACTGTCAGCGTAACCCTCACCCTAAACCTAACACTAACCCACAACCTAACACTCACCCGAACCCAAACCCTCAACCTCACCTGAACCCTCAACCTCACCCTAACCCTCAGCCTCACACTAAACATCTCCCTAACCCTGCCCTCACTCTAAACCTAACCATAACCCTAACACTAACCATAACCCAAACATTTACCAAACCGAAAACCACACCCTTACCCTCACATTCACCCTAACAATCATCCTCACCGTAGCCCTCACCCTAAACCTAAACCTCAACATAACCCTAACCCTAACCCTCACCCTAACCCTAACCCTAACACTAACCCTCACCCTAAACCCCACCCTCACCCTAACACTAATGCTAACCCTAACTCTCAGACTCACCCTAACCCTAACCTTAACCCTCACCCTCACCCTCACCCTAACCCTCATCTTATTCCTTACCCTAACCCTAACCATAACCCTAACCCTCACTTTAACGGTAACCCTAACCCTAACCCCAACATTCACCGTCACTTTCACCTTCACCCTCACCCTCACCCTAACACTCACCGTCATCCTAAACATCAACCTAAACTTAACCCTCAACCTAATCCTAACCCCTACACTAACTCTAACCCTAACCCTAAACCTCAACTTAACCCTAACCCTAACACTAACCTTAACCCCCACCCTAACCGTAATGCTAACCCTAACACTCACCCTCACCCTAACCATTATCCTCACACTAAACATCTCCCTATCCCGAACCCTCACTCTAAACCTAATCATAACCCTAACACTAACCATAACCCACTTACCTAACCAAAAACCACAGCCTCAACCTCACATTCACCCTAATCCTCACCCTCACCGTAGCCCTCAACCTAAACCTAAACCTCAACATAACCCTAACCCTAACCCTCACCCTAATCCTAACCCTAACCCTAACCCTCACCGAAAACCTC
Source organism: Dipodomys merriami (assembly GCF_024711535.1). Lineage (NCBI taxonomy): Eukaryota > Metazoa > Chordata > Mammalia > Rodentia > Heteromyidae > Dipodomys > Dipodomys merriami. Next base: position 2,068,022 of record NW_027202349.1, on the reverse strand, counting down.
ACCCTAATCCTAACCCTAACCGTAACCCTAACTCTCACCCTAACCCTCATCCTCACCTTAACCCTAACGCTAACCTTAACTCTCACCCTCACCCTAACCCTAACCCTAACCCTCAACCTCACCCTCACCCTCACTCTCATCCTATCCCTTACCCTAAGCGTAATCATAACCCTAACCCTCACCTTCACCATAACCCTAAGCCTAACCCCAACATTCACCGTCACTGTCATATTCACCCTCACCGTCACCCTAAACATCACCCTAACCCTAACCCTCAACCTAACCCTAACCCATACACGAACCCTTACCCTAACCCTAACCCTCAACTAAACCCTAAACCTAACCCTAACCCTCAACTAAACCCTAAACCTAACCCTAACCCTAACCCTCACCCTAACCCTAATGCTAACCCTAACACTCACCCTCACCCTAAACCGCACCCTAAAAATTATCCTCACACTAACCCTAAACCTAACCCTCACCCTCACCCTAAACCTAACCCTAAACTTACCCTCACTCTAAACTGAACACTTACTCTAACCCAAACCCTAACCCACACAATAACACTCACCCTAACCCTTATCCTCACACTAACCCTAAGCCTAACCCTCAACATCACCCTCACACTAACCCTAACCTGAAGCCTAACCCTCACCCTAAACCTAATCCTTTCACTAACCTTTAAAATATCCCTTTCACTAACCCTAACACTAACACTCACACTAAGCCTCATTCTAAACATAAACCTAACCCTAACCCTCACCTTCACCCTCACCCTGACCCTAAACCTAAACCTGAACCTAACCCTAACCATTACCCTAACCAAAACCCTACACATAACCCTAACTCTCACCCTCACCCTAACACTAACCCTAAACTCAACATTCACTGTCACCATCACGCTCACCATAACTCTCACAGTCACCCTAAACATCACCCTAACACTAACCCTCAACCTAACCCTAACACATACACTAACCCTAACCCTAAACCTAACCCTCAAACTAACCCTAACCCTAACCATAACCCTCACCCTCACCATAACACTAACCCTAACCCTATCCCTCACCCTCACCCTCACCCTAGCCCTAACACTAACCCTAACCCTCACCCTAACCCTAAACCTTATCCTAAACCTAACCCTAACCCTAACCGTCACCCTAACCCTCACTATATACCTAACCATAATCCTAAAACTAACCCTCACCCTCAACCTAATCCTCACCCTAAACCTAACCCTAACCATTACCTAATTGAAAACCTCACCATAACCCTCACACTCACCCTAAACCACACCCTCACTGTAGCCCTAAACCTAAACCTAAACCTAAACCTCACCCTAAACCTAAACCTCACTCTTACCCTAACCCTAACCCTAATAATAACACTAACCCTAACCCTAATTCTAAATCTAACCCTCACCCTAACCCTACCCCTATACTTAAAACTCACCATAACGCTAATCCTAACCCTAACACTCACCCTCACTGTCACCGTCACCCTAACCCTGACCCACAACCTCACCCTCACCCTAACCCTCACACTAACCCTAGCCCTCACCCTAACCCTAACCCTAAACCACACCCTCACCCAAACACTCAGCCTAACACTTAACCAAACTCTAATCCTAACTCTATCACTCACACTCACTCTAACACTAATCCTAACAATATCCCTCACCATCATCCTCACCCTCACCCTCACCCTAAAACTTACCCTCAAACTCACCCACATCCTAACCCTCACCATCACCCTAAACGTCACCCTAAACCTAACCCTCACCCTAACCCTAAACCTAACTCTAAGCTTAACGCTCACCCTAACCCTAAGGATAAACTTTACCCTCACGCTCACCCTAAAACTTACCGTAAGCTTTATCCTCATGCTAAACCTAACACTAACACTAACGCTAACTGTCACACTAACCCTAACCCTCACCCTGACACTAATCCTACCCCTCAACCTAACCCTCACCGTAAACCTAACCCTAATCCTAACCCTCACTCTAACCCTAATCCTCACCCTCACCCTCACCATAAACACTCACCATCACCCTAACCCTCACCATAAACCTAAACCTAAACCACACCCTAACCCTCACCCTCAACCTCACCCGAACCGGCACCCTCACCGTAACCCTCAGCCTCACCCTAAACATCACCCTAACCCCATCCCTCAATCTAACCCTAACCCTAACCCTCACACTAACCCTCACATTCAACCTAATTCTCACCCTAACAATAAGTCTAACTCTTACCTAACCAAAACACTCACCTTCACCCTCATTCTCACCCTAACACTCACACTCATGCTAGCCCTCACCGTAAACCTAATCCTCACCCTAAAAATAACCTTCACTGTGAACCTCACCGTCATGCTCAGCATAACCCTAACCCTAACCCTAATTCTAAACCAAACCATCAACCTCACCCTCAACCTAACCCTAACCCTAACCCTAACCTTCACCCTCACCCTCACCGTCACCCTCAGATTTACCGTAACCCTCACCGAAATCGTAACCCTTACCCTCGCCCTCACCTTCACACTCACCATAAACCTCACCCTCACCATAGCCCTCACCCTAAACCTAAAACTCACAATAACCCTAACCCTAAACCTCACTCTTACGCTAACCCTAACCCTAAACCTAACACTAAAAATAACCCTAACCCTAACCCTAATCCTAACCCTAACCCTCACCCTAACCCTAACCCTAAACCTAAAACTCACCCTAACCGTAATCCTAACCCTAACCCTCACCCTCACCCTCACACTCAGCCTAAACCTTAACCAAACCCTAATCCTAACCCTAACCTTCACACTCACCCATACCCTATACCTAACAATAACCCTCACAATCACCCTCACCCTAACCCTCACCCTAAACCTGACCCTCAACCTCACTCTCACCTTAACCCTCACACTAACCCTAGCCCGCACCATAACCCTAACCCTAACCCTACCCCTCACCCTCACACTCAGCCTAACTCTTAACCAAACACTAATCCTAACCCTAAACTTCACACTCACCCTAAACCTATACCTAACAATAACCCTCACAATCACCCTCAACCTCACCCTCACCCTAACCCTCACCCCCAACCTCACAGTCACCCTAACCCTCACCGTCACCCTAAACTTCATCCTAACCCTAACCTCCCTCTAACACTAAACCTAACCCTAACACTAACCCTTACCCTAACCCTCACCCCAACCCTCACCCTAAACCTAACAATAACCCTCATCCTAACCATAACCCTCACCCTAACTCTAACTCTAACCCTAACCCTAACCCCCACCCTAACCCTAAACCTCACCCGCAACCTCACCCACAGCCTCAGCCTAACCCTCAACCTAACCCTAAACCTAAACCTAACCCTCACCCCCTCACTCACTCTAACACTAAACATAACCCTAAAGTTAACCCTCACCCTCACCCTCAACCTAACCCGAACCCTCACCCTAACAATAACTGTAACCCTAACCCTAAACCTAATCATAAAGCTAACCCTCACACTAACCCTAAACCTAACCCTATAACTCACCCTAAACCTAAACGTAACCCTGCCCCTCACCCTAAAACTAACCCTCACCATAACCCTACCCCTAACCCTCACCCTAAACCTAACCCTCACCCTAACACTCATCCTAACCCTAAATCTAACCCTAACACTCACCCTCAACCTAACCCTATCCCTAAGCCTTATCCTCACACTAACCCTAAACCTAACCCTAACCTTATCCCTCACACTAACCCTAACCCTCACCCTAACACTAACCCTACCCCTCACACTAACCCTGACCCTAAACCTAACCCTAAACCTAACCCTCACCCTAATCTTAACCCTAACACAAACCCTCACCCTCACCTGAACCCTCACCCGAACCCTCACCCTAAACATCACCGTAACATTAACCCTCACCCTAACCCTAACCCTAACCCTCAACTTACCCCTCACCCTCAACCCAATCCTCACCGTAACCGAAAGCGTAACAATTTCCTACCCAAAATGCTCACCCTCACACTCACCCTAACCTTCACTCTCACCCTAGTCCTCAACCTAAACACTCACCCTTACCCTAACACTAACCCTCACCTTCACCCTCACATTAAATCTAACCCTAAACCTAATCCTTACCATAACCCTCACCATAACCCTAAACCGAACCCTTACCCTAACCCTCACCCTAGCCCTCACCCTCACCCTAACCATCACCCTAGCTCTAATCCTCACCCTAATCCTAAACCTCACCCTAACCCTAACCCTAACCCTAAACCTAAAGCTCAACCTAACCCTCACGCTGACCCTCACCCTGACCCTAACCCTCACCCTAGCCCTAACCCTACCCCTCAACCTAACCCTCATCCTAACTCTAAACCTAACCGTCACCTTAAACCTAACCCTCATCCTCACCCTCACCCTCACCCTCAGACTAACGCTAATCCTAACCCTAATCTTAAACCTAAACCTCAACGCCTCCCTCATCCTAATCCTAACCATAACCCTAATGCTAACCCTCACCCTCACACTCAACATAACCCTAACCCTTACAATAACTGTAACCCTAACCATAAACCTAATACTAACCATATGAACCAAAAACCTAATACTAACCATACGAAACAAAAACCTAAACTTAACCCTCACCCTCAACTTAACCCTAAACCTAACCCTTATCCTCACACTAAAACTAAACCTAACCCAAACCCTAACCCTCACACTAACCCTCACCCTAACACTCACCCTAGCCCTCACATTAACCCTGACCCTAAACCTAACCCTAATCCAAAAACTCACCTTAATGCTAAACCTAACACTAACCCTCACCCTCACCGGAACCCTCACCCTCACCCAAAACCTCACCCTAAACATCACCTTAACACTAAGCCTCACCATAACACTAACCCTAACCCTAATGCTAACCCGAACCCGAACCCGAACCCTAACCCTTATCCTCACGCTAACCCTATCCCTAACCCTAAACCTCACCCTCACCAACACCCTAAACCTAACCCTAACCCTAACCCTCACCCTAACCGTAACACTTACCCAAACCCTAACCCTCACACTAAACCTCACCCTCACCCTAACCCTAACCCTAACCCTAACCCTCACCCTAACCCAAAACCTTACCCTAACCCTAAGCTTACCCCTCACCCTAACCCTCACCCTCACCCTAACCCTAACCCTAAACCTCACTCTAAACCTAACCCTCACCCTAACCCTCACCCTAACCCTTACACTTACCCTCACCCTAACCCTAAGTCTTACCCTAACCCTAACCCTCACCCTAACCCTAACACTAAACTTCACCCTAAACCTAACCCTTAACTTAACCCTAACCCTAACCCTAACCCTTACCCTCACCCTAACCCTAACTCTAACCCTAACACTCAACCTCACCCTCACCCTAAACTTAACCCTCACCCTCACCCTCACCCTAATCCTAACCCTAAACCTAACCCTCAAGCCCACCCTAAATATCATCCTAACCCTAACCCTCACCTTAACCCTAAACCTAACACTAACCCTAACCCAAACCCTCACCGTAACCCTCAGCCTAGCCCTAATGCTCACCCATACCCTCACCCTCATCCTAACCGTCATCCTCACACTAACCCTAACCCTATACCTAACCCTAACCCACACACTAACATAACCCTCACCCTAAGACTAACCCTACATCTTACCCTAAACCTCACGCTAACCCTAACACTAATCCCAACCCTAATCCTAACCCTCAACCTCACGCTAACCCTCACGGTCTCCCTAACTCTCACCTTAATCCTAAAACTCACCCTAACCCTAATCCTCAACATCACTGTCACCCTCACCCTAACCCTCACACTCACACTAACCATAACACTAAACCTACCCCTCACTCTAACCCTAACCTTCACCCTAACCCGAACGTTACCCCTCACACTAACCCTCACCCAAACCCCAACCCCAACCCTCACCCCCAATCTAACCCTCATCCTCACCCTAATCCTCACCCTAATACTAACCCTCACCTAAGTGAAACCCTCACCCTCACCTTCACCCTCACCCTAACCCTAATGCTAACCCTAAACATCAAGCTCACCCTCAAGCTCACCCTAACTATAATCCTAACCCTAATCCTAATTCTAACCCTCATTCTCACCCACACACTAACACTAACCCTAACCCTATAACTAACCCTCACCCCCACCCTCACCCTAACGCTCACATTCAACCTAACCCTAATTCTAACCCTCACCCTCAACATCACGCTTACCCATACCCTCACCCCAACCCTAAACCTCACCCTCACAAAAACCCTCACTCTTACCATTACCTTCACCCTAACGGCACACTAAAACTAACCCTAAGCCTAACCCTAACCCTCACACTAAACCTCACCCTAACCCTAACCCTAAACCTAAACCTCACCCTAACCTTAAACCTCAAACTCACCCTAACCCTCACCGTAACACTTACCCTAACCCTTACCTTAACCCTAACCCTAACCTTCACACTAACCCTAAACCTAAGCCTCAGCCTAAGGCTCGTCGTAAACCTAACCTTAACCCTAACCCTCATCCTAACCCAAATACTCATCCTCACCCTCACCCTCAGCCTAACCCTAACTTAACCTAATCCTAACCCTAACCCTCAGCCTCACCAAAACTCTAACCCTAACTCTAACTCTCACCGTCACCCTAACCTTACTGCTAACCCTAACCCTCACCCTAAACCTCACCCTAACCCTTACCCTAACCCTAATGCTAACCCTAAATGGGACCCTCACCATAACCATCACCGTAACCCTTAACCTCACCCTAACCCTAACCCTACCCCTCACCGTTACCCTAACCCTACCCCTCACCCTCAACCTCGTCCTAAGCCTAACGCTAAACCTAACCCTAATCCTATACCAAACCCTCAACCCCATCCTCACACTAACTCTAACCCTAAACCTCTCCCTAAACCTAAGCCTTACCCTAACCCTATCCTTAATCCTCTCCCTAACACTAACCCTAACGCTAACCCTTATACTCACACTAACAATAATCCTATACATAACCCTATCCTCACACTAAACTAATCCTCACCCTAAATACCACCCTAACCCTAACAATCACCCTAACCCTAACCCTAACACTCACCCTAACCCTCAACCTCATCATAAAACTCACCCTAACCCTAACGCTAACGCTAACCCTAACCCTCACCCTCAGCCTAACCATAAACCTAACCCTTATCCTTACACTAACAATAATCCTATACATAACCCTAACCCTCACACTAACCCTAACCCTAACCCTACCCCTCACCCTAAACCTCATCCTAACCCTAAACCTAATGCTAACCCTCACCCTAATCATAACCTTAACCCTAACCCTCACCCTCACCCTAACCCTGACCGTCTCCCTAAAACTCACCCGAACCCTAAACCTCACCCACAACCTAACCCTCATCCTCAACATAACCCGAACCCTCACCCTCACATTAACCCACACGCTGCACCTAAACCTCACCCTAACCCTAACCTTCACCCTAATCCCAACACTAACCCTCACCCTAAATCTAACATTCAACTTAACCCTCACCCTCACCCTTATCATCACCCTAACCCTAACCATTACCTAACCGAAACCCTCACCATCACCCTCCCCCTCCCACTCACCATAATGCTGACCCTCACCCTAGCCCTCATGCTAACCCTCACCCTCAACCTAACCCTCACCCTGACCCTAATCCTCACCCTAACCCTATCCCTTCCCTAACCGAAACCCTCACCCTCACCCTCACTCTCACCCTCACCCTAACGCTCACCCTAACCCTAACCCTAATGCCAACCCAAAACCTGACATTCACCCTAACCATCACCATAACCCTTACGCTCACCCTAACCCTAACCCTAAACCTTCCCCTCACCAAAACCCTAACCCTCACCCTCACCCTCAAATTCCACCTAAGCCTAAACCAAACCCTAACTCTAATCCTAAACCAAACCCTCAAGCCCACCCTCCTCCTAAAACTAACCCTAACCCTCACCCTCACCCTCACCCTCACGCTCACCCTAACTCTAAACCCTAACACTCATCGTCAACCAAAAACTCACCCGAACCATAACCCTCACCCACACCCTAACCCTCATCCTCAACCGAACCCTCAGACTCACCCAAAACCTCACGCTCAACGTAACACTAACCCTAACCCTCATCCTCACCCTCGCCCTCAGCCTAACAGTACACCTAACCCAAACACTAACACTCACCCTCACCCGCACCCTAAACCTAACCCTCAGCCTAAACCAAAGCCTACACCTCACCCTAACCTTAAACCTCAATCTAACCCTAACTCTCACCATAATCCTCACCCTAAACCTCACTCTAACCCTCACCCTAACCCTAATCCTCACCCTCACCCTCACCCTAACCCTAACCCTAACCCTCAACCTCATCCTCAGCCTCACCCTCATCCTATCCCTTAACCTAACCATAACCCTAACCCTAACCCTCAGCTTCACCCTAACCCTAACCCTAATGCTAACATTCACCCACACCCTAACCCTCACAGTCACCCTGAACATCACCCTATCCCTAACCCTCAACCTAAGACAAACCCTTACACTAACCCTAACCCTAACCCTAACCTCACACTCACCCTAACACTAACCCTCAGCCTAAACCTAACCCTCAGCCTAACCCTAAACCTCACCCTAACCCTAATGCTAACCCTAACCCTCCCCCTCACCCTAAACCTCACCCTAACCCATATCCTCACACTAACCCTAACACTAAACCTCACCCTCACCCTCACCCTAACCTTAAACCTAAACTTAACCCTCACTCTAACCTTAATACTTACCCTAACCCTAACCCTAACCCTCACACTAACCCTCACCCTAGCCCTTATCCTCTGACTAACCCTAACCCTAACACTCAACCTCACCCTCAACCTAACCCTAACCTGAAACCTAACCCTCACCCTAACCCTAACCCTAACCGTAACCCTCAACTTCACCGTCACCCTCACCCTAAACCTAACCCTGAACCTAAACCTCACCCTAACCCTAACCTTTACCCTAAACCTAACCTAAACCCTCACTGTCTCCCTAACCCTCACCATAAACCTAACACTAAACCACAACCTAACCTTCACCCTCACCCTCACCCGAGTTGTCAACCTCACCCTAACCCTCAGCCTCACCCTTAAAATCATCCTAACACTAACCCTCAATCTAATCCTAAACCTAACCCTCACCCTTACACTCAAACTAACCCTAACAATAACTGTAAACCTAACCCTAAACCCAATCATAACGCTAACCCTCACACTAACCTTAAACCTAACCCTATAACTCACCCAAACCCTAAACCTAACGCTAACCCTCACCCTAACACTAACCCTCACCCTAACCCTACCCCAAACCCACACCTTAACATAACCCTCACTCTAACACTCACCCTAACCCTAAAGCTAAACCTAACCCTCAACCTCAACCTAAACCTAACCCTAACCCTTATCCTCACACTAACACTAAACCTAAACCTAAACTTACCCCTCACCCTAAACCTCACCCAAACCTTAAACTTAAACCTTAACCTCACCTAACCCTAACCTAACCCTCACCCTCACCCTAAACCTCATCTTAACTCTAACCCTAAACCTAACCCTAAACCACACCCTAACCCTCACCCTCAAACTCACTTGAACCCTCAACCTCACCCTAAACCTCAGCCTCAACCTAAACCTCACACTAACCCTAACCCTCACACTAACCCTAACACTAACCCTCACCCTAAATCTTACCCTAACCCTAAACCTAACCCTAACCCTCACCCTAACCCTAACTCTAAACCTCACACTAAACCTAACCCTTACCCTAACCCTAAACCTAAACCTTACCCTCACCCTAACCCTAACCTTAAACCTAACACTGAACCTCACCCTCACCCTAACCCTAACCCTCGAACCTAACCCTCACCCTCACCCAAAATATCACCCTAAACCTAAACCTCACCCTAACCCAAACCCTAACAATAAACCTAACCCTAACTTTCTCCGTAACCCTCAGCCTAAGCCTAACGCTAACCCAAACCCTCACCCTCTCCGTAACCCTCATCCTCCCATAACCCTAACCCTATACCTAACCCTAACCCTTAAACTAACCTAACCCTCATTCTAACACTAACCATACACCTCACCCTAAACCTCACACTAACCCTAAACCTAACGCTAAACCTCACCCTAATCCTAACCCTAACCCTAACCCTCACGGACACCCTAAACCACACAGTCACCCTAAACCTCACCTTAAATCTAATCCTCATCCACACTGTAACCCTCACCCTAACCCTAACCCTAAACCTCACCCTCACCCTCAACCTAACCCTAAACTTAACCCTAACCCTCACCCTAACCCTTACCCTTACTCTAACCCTAAACCTGCCCCTCACCCTCACCCTAACCTTAACCCACACCCTCACTTAAAACCTAACCCTAACCCTAAACCTTAACCTAACCCTAACCCTCACCCTCACCCTAACCCTCACCCTAACCCTAATCCTTACCCTAACCCTAAACATAACCCTCACCCTCACCATCACCCTAACCCTAAACCTAAGCCTAACCCTAATCCAAACCCTAACCCTCAACCTAATCCTCACCCTCAAACTCACCTTCACCCTAAACCTCAATATAACCCTAACACTCACCCTAAACCTAAACCTAACCTTCACCCTCGCCCTCAACTTCAGCCTAACCCTAACACAAACCCTAACCCTAAACCTAACCCTAACCTTCACCCTCACCCTCACCGTCACCCTCAGCCTTATCATAACCCTCACACAAATCGTAACCCTTACCCTCAACCTCACACTCATACTCACCCTAAACCTCACAGTCACCATAGACCTCACCCTAAACCTAAACCTCACCTTAAACCTAAACCTAAATCTACAACTACCCCTAACCCTAATCCTAACCCTTAACCTCACCCTCACTGTAACCATCACCCTAACCCTCACCCTAAACCTAACAATAACCCTCATCCTAACCATAACCCTCAACCTAACCCTCATTCTAACCCTAACCCTAACCCACACCCTAACACTAACACTCACCCTCACCCTCACCCTCATCCTCAGCCTAACCCTAAACCTAACCCTAACCCTAAACCTAACCCTCACCCCTTCATTCACACTAACACTAACCATAACCCTAATGTTAACCCTAACCCTAATCCTAATCCTAACCCTAACCCTCACCCTAACTCTAAACCTAAACCTAAAACTCACCCTATCCCTAATCCTAACGCTAAACCTCACGCTCACTGTAACCATCACCCTAACCCTGACCCTCAACCTCCACCTCCCCCTAACCCTCACACTAAACCTAGCCCTCACCCTAACCATAATCCTAACCCTCATCCTCACCCTCATACTCAGTCTAACCTTTAACCAAACCCTAATCCTAACCCTAACCTTCACACTCACCCTAACCCTAGCCCTAAAAATAACCCTCACAATCACCCTCACCATGACCCTCACCCTCACCCTCACCCTCAAACTCACCTTCACCCTAACATTTACCGTCATCCTAAATTTGAACCTAAGCCTAACCCTGACCGTAAACCTAAACCTAATCTTAACCCTAACCCTCAACCTAACCCAAAACTTAACCCTCACCCTAAACCTCACACTAACCCTAACCCTAATCCATAAACTCACCCTCGCCCTAAACATAACCCTCACCCTAACCCTCAACCTAACACTAATGCTAAACCTTAGTCTCACCCTCACCCTATCCCTAACCCTAAAACTTACCCTCACCCTAACCCTAACCAGCATACTAACCCTAACCCTAAACCTAACCCTCACCCTCAACCTAAACCTAACCCTCACACTCACTCTCACCCTCAGCCTGAACCTAAACCTACCCCTAACCCTCACCATAACCCTAAACCTCACTTTCACCCTCACCATCAGTCTAACACTAACCCTAATCCTAAACCTAACCCTAACCCACACCCTCAACCTCACACTAAATCTAAGACTTACCCTAACCCTCAGCCTCACCCTCACCCTCACCCTAAGTCTAACTCTATCCCTAAAACTCACCCTAACTCTAACACTCACACTAACCCTTACACTAACACTCACTCTCACACTAATGCTAACCCTAACCCTAATGTTCACCCTAACACTCACCCTAAACCTCCCCCTCACCCTCACAGTAACTCTAACCCTAACCCTAACCCTCACTCTCACCCTCACCCTAACCATAATTCTATCCCTAAACCTCACCCTAATCCTAAACCTCACCCTAACCCTAACCCTATCCCTCACACTAACCCTCACCCTAAACCTCACCCTAACACTCACGCTAACCCTAAACTTCACCCTCACCCTAACCCTTACCCTAATCCTAACCCTCACACTAAACTTAACACTCAGCTTAACCCTAACCCGAACAATAAACCTAACCCTAAGGCAAACCCTCACCCTAACCCGAAAATCCACTCTCACCCTAACCCTAACACTAACACTAAGGCTAAGACTAAAACTAACCCTCACCTTCTCCCTAGCCTTCACCGTAACCCTGAACCTAAACCTAACCCTCACCCTAATCCTAACCTTAACCCTAAACTTAACACTCACCCTAACTCTAACCCTAACCCTCATCCTTACCCTAACAATACCCCTCAGCCTAACCCTCATCCTAACCCTCACCCTAAACCTATCCCCAACCCTCACCTTCTCCATCACCCTCACCTTCACCCTCACCCTAACCCTCAGCCTCACCGTAAACATAACCTTAAAACTAACCCTCACCATAACCCTAACACTAAAACTTACCTAAAGGAAACCCTCACCTTCAACCTCACCCTCACCAAATCCCTCACCCTCACCCTAAACCTAACCCTAACACTTTCCCTAACCCTCACCCTCACCCTCATCCTCACCCTCAGCCTAATCCTAACCCTAAACCTAATACTAAATCTAACACTCACCCTCACCCTCACCACTCCGTAACACGAACACGAACCCTCACCCTAACACTAAACCTGACCCTAACCATAAACCAAACACTAACCCTAACCCTAACCCTAAACCTCACCCTCACCCTAACCCTAACACTCACCCTCACACTCAGCCTAACACTAAACCCAACCCTAACCCTCACCCTAAACCTAAACCTCACCCTCACACTCACCCTCAACCTTAGCCTAACCCTAACCCTAATCCTAATACTAAACCTAACCCTCACCCTCATCCTCACACTAACTCTAACCCTAACCCTAAACCTACCGTCACCAATCAACTTCACCATAACCCTAACTATCCCTAAGCCTCACCCTAACCATAACCCTCACTCTAACCCTAACTCTAACCCTCACCCTCACACTATCCCTAACCCTCACCCTAACACTCACCCTAAACCTCACCCTACCCCTAACGCTAACCCTAAACCTCAACCTAAACCTCACCCTAACCCTAAACCTCACCCTAACACTAACCCTAACCCTCACCGTAACCCTCACCCTCACCCTCACCTTCAACTGCACCCTTTCCCACATATTCAGCCTCACCCTATTCCTCACCCTCAACCTAGCTGTCACGATAAACCTAACCGTCATACTAACCCTAAACTCCCTCAGCCTAACCCTAACAGTAACCCTAAACCTAACACTTACCGTCACCCTCACCCTAAGCCTCACTCTCACCATAAACCTAACCCTAACATTCACCCTCACACTCACCCTAAGCCTAAGACTAACCCCAACCCTCACGCTCACCCTCACACTCATCCTAAACCTCAATCTCACCCTCACACTAACCCTAACCCTAAACCTCACCCTAACGCTAACCCTCGCCCTAAACCTAACCCTAACTCTCACCCTCACCCTAACACTAAACATAACCCTTAACTTCACCTTAACATGAACTCTAATCTTAACACTAAAAATCACAGTAATCGTATCCCTCACCCTAACCCTAAGCCTACCCCTCAGCCTAAGCCTCACCATAACCATAACCCTAATCCTACTGCCCACACAATCCCTAAAACTATCCCTAACCCTAATCCTCACCCTAGCCCTCAACCTAACCCTAACCCTAACCTTAACCCACACCCTAACCCTAACTCTAACCCTAAACCTCACCCTAAGCCTAAACCTCAACCTCATATTAACCCTCACCCTCAGCCTCACCCTCAGCCTAACTCTCACCCTAACACTAACCCTAACCCTAAACCTAATCCTAACCTTCACCCGCACCCTAACTTTCACCCTAACCCTTACCCTCACCCTAACCCTAACCCTAAACCTAAACCTAATCCTCAAATCAACTGAAACCTAACCCTAACCCTCCACCTGACCCTCACCATAAACCTTACCCTAAACTTCACCCTAACGCTAACCCGAACCCTAACCCTCAACCTCACCCTAACCCTCACTGTAACCCTAACACTCACCCTAAACCTACACTTCACCCACAACCTAAGCCTAACGCTAACCCTTACCCTAACCCTCACCTTAACACTACACTAAACCTCTCCCTAAACCTAACCCTCGGGCTTACCCTCACCCTAACCTAGTCCTCACCTGAACCCTAACCCTAACATTTACCATACCGAAACCCTCACCCTCACTTTTAAATTCACCCTCACCCTAACCCTAAACCTAACCCAAACCCTCACCTTAACCCTAACCCTAAGCACCACCCTAACCCTTACCCTCACCCTCAGCCTAACCCTAACCATAACCCTCACCCTCCCCGCATCCTCACCCTAATCCTAACCCTAACTATAACCCAAACCCTAAACCTCACACTCACCCTAACCCTCACCCCCACCTTACCACTCACCCTAACACTAACACTAACCATCAGACTAAACCTAACCATACCCCTGAGCCTAAACTTCATCCTAAACATCCGAACCCTCATCCTCACCCTAAAACTCACCCTCACCCTAACCCTCAACCTCACCCTCACCCTCCCGATAAACATCACCCTAACCATAACCCTCACCCTAACACTATCCCTAACACTTACCTAACCGAAACCCTCACCCTCACCCTCACCCTCACCCTAACCGTAACCATACCCCTCAACCTAACCTTCATCCTAACCCTAACCCTAACCCGAAACCTCATCCAACCCCAACCCTCACCTTAACCCTAACCCTAACCCTAACCCTCACTGTAACCCTAACCCTCTCCCTATCACTATGCCTAACCTTCAACCTCACACTAACCTTAACCCTAACCCTAACCCTCACCCTAACCCTCACCGTAATCTTAACGCTAACACTAACACTCACCCCCAGTCTAAACCTCACCCTATCACAAACCCTCACGCACCCCTAACCCTCACCCTCACCTGAACCCTCACATTCACCTGAACCCTCACCCTCACGCTAAACATCACCCTAACCCTTACCCTCACCCTAAACCAAACCCTCACCCTAATCCTAAGCTTAACACTAACCCTAACACTAATCCTAAACCTAACACTCACCCTCACCCTAACACTAAACCTATCAGTAAACCTCACCCTCACACTCACCCTAACCCTAACCCTAACCCTCACCCTCACCCTAACCCTAACACTCACCCAAAGCCTAAACCTAACACTTACCCTAAACCTAACCCTACCCCTTAACCTAAATATAACCCTCACCCTCATCCTAAACCTAAACCTAAACCTAAGCCTCAGCCTAACCATAACCTTCACCTTAATCCTAACAGTAACCCTCATCCTCACCTTAACACTTACCCTCACCCTAACTGTATACCAAACCTTTACACTCATCCTAACCCTCACCCTTACCCTTACCCTCACGGTAACCCTAACCCTAACTCTAACCTTCACACTAACACTAAGGCTCACACTAACCCTAAACACACCCAACCCCCTAACTCTCAACCTAAACCTAACCCTAAACTAACCACCACCCTAACCCTTACCCTCACCCTAACCCTCACCCTAAACCTAAACGAAACCCTCACCCTAACCTTAATCCTAACACTAATCATAAACCTAACCCTCACCCTCACCCTAACCGTAAACCTAAGCCTCACCCTCACCCTAACCCTAAACTTTACCCTCACCCTCAACCTAAACCTGACCCTAACCCTCACCCTAACCAACACCCTAACCCTAACACTAACAGTAAACCTCATCCTCATCCTAACCCTCACCCGAACCCTTACCCTCACCCTATCCATCATCCTATCCCTAAACCTAACCCTCCCACTAACTCTAACCCTCACCCTAACGCTAACCCTACCCCTCACTCTAACCTACAACATGTCCCTAAATCTAACCCTAACACTAACCCTAACCCTAAACATTAGCTAAACAAAACTCTCAACCTCAGCTTCACCCTAAACCTAACCCTCACCCAAACCCTAACACTTTCACTCAGACTAACCCTCACCCAAACCCTGATCCTCTCCCTAACCCTAAACCTAAACTTCATACTCACAGCAACCCAAACCCTAAAACTAACCCTCACCCTCACCCTAACCATCACCCTAAAACTCACCCTCACCATAGCCCTTATCCTCAACCTCACCCTAACCGTAACCCTCACCCTCAACCTCACCCTCACCCTCATCCTAACCAAAACCCAAACCCTAATCCTAACCCTAACATTCACCCTCACCCTCACAATAACACTAACCCTAATCCTAACCCTCACCGTCACAGTCAACCTCACCCTAACCCTAACCCTCACCATCACCCTAATCCTTACCCTAACCTTAACCCTTACAATCACCCTCAACCTAACCCACAACCTTACCCAAACCCTAAACCTTACCCACAACCTAATAATAACCCTAACCCTCACACTAACCCTAACCTTCACCCTAAACCTAATGATAGCCCTAACCCTCACCCTCAACCTAACCCTCACCCTCAGCCTAACTCTAACCCTCACCCTGATCCTAACCCTAGCCGAAACCCTAATCCTAACCCTAACCCTAAACTCACCCTCACCTTAACCCTAAACATAACCCTAACGCTCAAACTAACACTCACCCCAACACTCACTCTACACCTAAACCTCACTCTCACCATAATCCTCACCCTAATCCTTACCCTCACCCTAAACCTAACCCTAAACCATATCCTCACACTAAACTTAATACTCACCCTAACACTAACCCTAGTGGTCACCATAACCCTCACCCTAACCTTCACCCTAGCCCTAATATTCACCCTCACCATAGACCTCACCCTAACCCTAAACCTAACCTTCACCCTCACCCTAACCCTAACCCTCACAATCACCCTAACCCTCACCCTAGCCCTAAACCTAACCCTCACCATAAACCTCACAGTAAACCTAACCCTAACCCATAAACTCACCCTCACCCTAAACATAACCCTCCCCCTAACCCTCAACCTAACACTAATGCCAACCCTAAGTCTCACGCTCATCCTATCCCTCACCCTAAAACTTACCCTCACCCTAACCCTAACCCTCATACTAACACTCACCCGAAACCTAACCCTCAACCTCACCCTAAACTTAACCCTCACACTCACCCTCACCCTCAGCCTAAACCTAAACCTACCCCTAACCCTCACCATAACCCTAAACCTCACTTTCACCCTCACCATCAGTCTAACACTAACCCTAATCTTAATCCTAACCCTAACCCACACCCTCACCCTCACACTAAATCTAAGCCCTACCCTAACCCTAACCCTCACCCTCACCATCAGCCTATGTCTAACTCTATCCCTAAAACTCACCCTAACTCTAACACTCACACTAACCCTAACGCTTAACACTCACTCTCACACTAATCCTAACCCTAACCCTAATGTTCACCCTAACACTCACCCTAAACCTCCCCCTCACCCTCACAGTAACTCTAACCCTAACCCTAACCCTCACCCTCACCCTCACCCTAACCATAATTCTATCCCTTAACCTCACCCTAATCCTAAACCTCACCCTAACCCTAACCCTATCCCTCACACTAACCCTCACCCTAAACCTCACCCTAACACTCACGCTAACCCTAAACTTCACCCTCACCCTAACCCTTACCCTAACCCTAACCCTCACACTAAACTTAACCCTCACCCTAAACCTAACCCTAAAAATAACCCTAACCCTAACGCAAAACCTCACCCTAACCCGAAACTCCACTCTCTCCCTAACCCTAACACTAACACTAAGGCTAAGATTAACCTAACCCTCACCTTCTCCCTAGCCTGCACTTAAACCCTGAACCTAACCCTAACCCTCACCCTAATCCTAACCTTAACCCTAAACCTAACAATCAACCTAACTCTAACCCTAACCCTCATCCTTACCCTAACAATACACCTCAGAATAACCCTCATCCTAACCCTCACCCTAAACCTATCCCCAACCCTCACCCTTACCCTAACCTTCACCCTCACCCTCACCTTCACCCTCACCCTAACCCTCAGCCTCACCCTAAACATAAACCCCAAAACTAACCCTCACCATAACCCTAACACTAAACCTTACCTAAAGGAAACCCTCACCTTCAACCTCACCCTCACCAAATCCCTCACCCTCACCCTAAACCTAACCCTAACCCTCACCCTCACCCTCATCCTCACCCTCAGCCTAATCCTAACCCTAAACCTAATACTAAATCTAACACTCACCCTCAACCTCACCACTCCGTAACACGAACACGAACCCTCACCCTAACACTAAACCTGACCCTAACCATAAACCAAACACTAACCCTAACCCTAACCCTAAACCTCACCCTCACCCTAACCCTAACCCTCACCCTCACACTCAGCCTAACCCTAACACCAACCCTAACCCTCACCCTAACCCTAAACCTCACCCTCACACTAACCCTCAACCTTAGCCTAACCCTAACCCTAATCCTAATACTAACCCTAACCCTCACCCTCACCCTCACACTAATTCTAACCCTAACCCTAAACCTAATCGTCACCAATCAACTTCACCATAACCCTAACTATCCCTAAGCCTCACCCTAACCATAACCCTCACTCTAACCCTAACTCTAACCCTCACCCTCACACTATGCCTAACCCTAACACTAACACTCACCCTAAACCTCACCCTAACCCTAACGCTAACCCTAAACCTCACCCTAAACCTCACCCTAACCCTAAACCTCACCCTAACCCTAACCCTAACCCTGACCCTAACCCTCACCCTCACCCTCACCTTCAACTGCACCCTTTCCCACATATTCACCCTCACCCTATTCGTCACCCTCAACCTACCCCTCACCCTAAACCTAACCATCATACTAACCCTAACCTCCCTCAGCCTAACCCTTACAGTAACCCTAAACCTAACCCTTACCGTCACCCTCACCCTAAGCCTCACTCTCACCATAAACCTAACCCTAACATTCACCCTCACCCTCATCCTAAGCCTAACACTAACCCTAACCCTCACGCTCACCCTCACACTCACCCTAAACCTCACCCTCACCCTCACCCTAACCCTAACCCTAAACCTCACCCTAACGCTAACCCTCGCCCTAAACCTAACCCTAACTCTCACCCTCACCTTAACACTAACCCTAACCCTTAACTTCACCCTAACATTAACCCTAATCCTAACACTAACAATCACGGCAATCCTAACCCTCACCCTAACCCCAAGCCTACCCCTCAGCCTAAGCCTCACCATAAACATAACCCTAATCCTAATGCTCACACAATCCCTAACACTAACCCTAAACCTAATCCTCACCCTAGCCCTCAACCTAACCCTAACCCTAACCTTAACCCACACCCTAAACCTAACTCTAACCCTAACCCTCACCGTAAGCCTAAACCTCAACCTAATATTAACCCTCACCCTCAGCCTCACCCTCAGCCTAACCCTCACCCTAACACTCACCCTAACACTAAACCTAAACCTAACCCTCATCCTCACCCTAAACCTCACCCTCACCCACACCCTAACTCAAACCCTAACCCTATCCCTAACTCTTACCCTAAACCTAACTCTAACCCTAACCCTCACCCTAACCCTAACCTTCACCCTCACCCTAAACTTCACCCTAACCCTTACCCTCACACTAACCCTAACCCTAAACCTAAACCTAATCCTCAAATCAACTGAAACCTAATCTTAACTCTCCACCTCACCCTCACCATAAACCTTACCCTAAACTTCACCCTAACGCTAACCCGAACCCTAACCCTCAACCTCACCCTAACCCTCACTGTAACTCTAACACTCACCCTAAACCTACACTTCACCCACAACCTAAGCCTAACGCTAACCCTTACCCTTACCCTCACCCTAACACTAACACTAAACCTCTCCCTAAACCTAACCCTCGGGCTTACCCTCACCCTAACCTAGTCCTCACCTGAACCCTAACCCTAACATTTACCATACCGAAACCCTCACCCTCACTTTCAAATTCACCCTCACCCTAACTCTAAACCTAACCCAAACCCTCACCTTAACCGTAACCCTAAGCACCACCCTAACACTAACCCTCACCCTCAGCCTAACCCTAACCATAAACTTCACCCTCCCCGCATCCTCACCGTAGCCCTAACCCTAACTATAACCCAAACCCTAAAACTCACACTCACCCTAATACTCACCCCCACCTTACCACTCACCCTAACCCTATCCCTAACCATCAGACTAAACCTAACCATACCCCTAAGCCTAAACTTCATCCTAAACCTAACCCACACCCGAACCCTCATCCTTACCCTAAAACTCACCCTCACCCTAACCCTCAACCTCACCCTCACTCTCCAGATAAACATCACCCTAACCATAACCCTCACCCTAACACTATCCCTAACACTTACCTAACCAAAACCCTAACCCTCACCTTCACCCACACCCTAACCGTAACCATACCCCTCAACCTAACCTTCATCCTAACCCTAACCCTAACCCGAAACCTCATTCAACCCCAACCCTCACCCTAACCCTAACCCTAACCCTAACCCTCACCGTAACCCTAACACTCACCCTATCACTATCCCTAAACTTCAACCTCACACTAACCTTAACCCTAACCCTAACCCTCACCCTATCACTAACCCTAAGCTTAACGCTAAGACTAACACTCACGCCCAGTCTAAACCTCACCCTAACACAAACCCTCACGCACCCCTAACCCTCACCCTCACCTAAACCCTCACACTCACCCGAACCCTCACCCTCACGCTAAACATCACCCTAACCCTAACCCTCACCCTAACCCTCACCCACACCCTAAACCTCACCCTAACACACAGCCACATTCTAAACCTCACCCTCACCCCAAACCTCAAACTCACCCTAACCCTCACCCTCAACCTAAACCGCACCCTAACCCTAACCTTCACACTAACCTTAACCTTCACCCTAATCCTCACCCTCACCCTCATCCTCAAATTTACCCTCAGTCTAAACCTCACCCTCACCCTAGCCCTCACCCTAATCCTAACCATAACACTAAACCTAACCCTCACACTCAGTCTAACCCTAAACCTAACCCTAACTCTAATGCTCACCCACACCCTAACCCTAACCCTAACCCTACCTATAACACTAACCATAAGTCTAACCCTAACCCTCAACCTCACCCTCACCCTAACCCTCACCCTAACCCTAAACCTAACCCTAACTATAACCCTAACCCTAACTAACTCTAACCCTCACCCTTACCGTCAACATAACCCTCACCCTAACCCTAAACCTAACCCTAAACCTATCCCTCATCCTAAACCTCACACTAACCCTAACCCTAACCCATAAACTCACCCTCAGCCTGACCATACCAATCACCCTCACCCTAACCCTCAACCTAACACTAATGCTAAACCTAAGTCTCACAATCACCCTATCCCTCACCCTAAAACTTACCTTCACCCTAACCCTAACCCTCATACTAACCCTAACCCTAAAACTAACCCTCAACCTCAACCTAAACCTAACCCTCAAACTCACCCTCACCCTCAGCCTAAACCTATCCCTACCCCTAACCTACACCATAACCCTAAACCACACTCTCACCCTCACCATCAGTCTAACACTAACCCTAATCCTAATCCTAACCCTAACCCACACCCTCAACCTCACACTAACTTTAATCCTTACCCTAAATCTAACCCTCACCCTCACCCTAAATCTATCTCTAACCCTAAACCTCACCCTAACTCTAACACTTAGCCTAATCCTAACCCTTACCCTCACTCCCACACTAACCCTAACACTAACCCTAACCCTGACGCTAACCCTAAGTGTAACCCTAACTCTCACCCTCACGGTAAAATTCACCGTAACCCTAACCCTAACCCTCACCCTCACCCTCACCCTCAACCTCACACTAACTCTAACCCTAACCCTAACTCTCACCCTCACGCTCACCCTAAACATAATTCTATCTCTAAACCTCACCCTAACCATAAACCTCACCCTAAACCTAACCTTCTCCCTCACACTTACACTCACACGAACCCTAAACCTAACACTACCGCTCAAACTAACCCTCACCCTAAACCTAACACTAACCCTCACCCTAACCCTAACAAAACCTCACCTTCAACCTAGCCCTCAGCCTAAACCTAATCCTAATCCTAACCCTAACCCACACCCTAACCCTAACCCTCTCCCTCACTCTAAACCTCACCCTCACCTTAACCCTCATCCTAAACCTAACACTCAACCTCAGCCTAACCCTAAACCTAACCCTAACCCTAACGCACACCCTCACGCTCACTCTAACCCTAAACCTAACCCTAACTATAACCCTAACCCTAAATCTAACAATAACTCTCACCATAACCCTCACCCTAACCCCAACCCTAACCCTCACACTCACCCTAAACCTAACCGTAACCCCAACCCTCAACCTAACCCTAACCCTAACCCTCACTCTCACACTAACCCTAAGGCCAACCCTAACGCTCACCCTAACCCTAACGCTAACCCTAACACTGACCTAACCCTAAACCTGACCGTAACCCTAACCCTCACCCACACCCTCCTCCTAAACATAACCCTAAAACTAACCCTCAACCTAACCCTCAACCTAACACTCACGCTAACCCTAAACTTCACTCTCACCCTAACCCTCACCCTAACCCTTACCCTCAGCCTAACCCAAAACCTAACCCTAACCCTCACACTAAACTTAACCCTCACCCTAACCCTAACCCTACCCCTCAAAATAAACCTCCCTCTAACCCTAACCTTAACAGTAACCCTAAAGCTAACCCCATACAAAAACCCTCACCCTAACACAAACCTTCACCTTCACCCTAACCCTAACACTAACCCTCACACTAAACCTAACCCTAACCCTAACCCTCACCCTCACCCTCACCCTAACCCTCACCCTCTCGCTAAACATCACCGTAACCATAACCCTCACCCTAACCCTATCCCTAACCCTTACCTAATGGAAACCCTCACCATCAGCCCCGAGCTCACACTAATGCTAAACCTGCCCCTCAGCCTAACCTTCATCCTAACCCTAACCCTAATCCGAACCCTCATCCTAACCCTAACCCTCACCCTAACTCTAACCCTAACATTCACCCTCACACTAACCCTAACCCTAACCCTCACCCTAAACCTCACCCTAAGCTTAACGCTAACACTAACCCTCAACCTCACCCTAAACCTCACCCTAACCCTAACCCTCACACACAAACTAATCCTCACCCTCATCTGAACCCTCACACTAACCAGAACCCTGACCCTCACCTTAAACATCACCCTAACCCTAACCCTCAACCTAAACAGAACCCTAAACTTCACCCTAACAGTGAGGGTGAGGGTTAGGGTGAGGGTTTGGGTTAGGTTTAGGGTTAGGGTGAGGCTGAGGGCTAGTGTTAGCATTAGGGTTAGGTTTAGGGTTAGGATTAAGGTGAGGGTGAGGGTGAGGGTTAGGGTTAGGGCTTGGATTAGGGTTTGGGTTAGGGTTAGGCTGAGGGTGGCGGTGAGGTTGAGGTTGAGGGTTAGGGTTAGGTTTAGTTTTAGGGTGAGGGCTAGTGTGAGGGTGAGGGTTAGGGTGAGGTTTAGGGTGAGGGTGAGGGTTTCAGTTAGGAAAGGCTTAGGGTTAAGGGTAGAGTGAGGATTAAGTTGAGGGTGAGGTTTAAGGTGAGGGTTAGGGTTAAGGTGAGGATTAGGGTTAGATTTAGAATGAGGGTTAGGGTTAGGGCGATGTTTAGGTTGAGGGTGAGGATGAGGGTGAGGGCGAGTGTTAGGGTGAGGGTTAGCGTGTAGGTGAGAGTTAGGTTTAGGTTGAGGGTTAGGGTTAGGGATAGGATTAGGGTTACGGTGAGGGTAAGGTTTAGGGTGAGGGTTAGGATGAGGGTGAGGTTAGGGATAGGGTTAGTATGAGGGTTAGTCTTAGGGTTAGGGTGAGGTTAAGGAGTAGGGTGAGGGTGAGGGTTTGTTTTAGGATTAGGTTTAGGGTTATAGTGAGGGTTAGGGATAGGGTTAGGTTTAGCGTGAGGGTTTTGGTTAGGGCTAGGTTTAGAGTTAGGGTGAGGGTGAGGGTTAGGGTTTGAATTAGGGTTAGAGTTAGGGTTAGGCTGAGGTTGAGGTTGAGGCTGAGGGTGAGGGTTAGGGTTAGGGTTAGGGTTAGGGTTAGGGTTAGGGTTAAGGTTAAGGTTAGGGTGAGAGTTAGGGTTAGGTTTAGGATGAGGGATAGGCTGACGGTTAGGTTTAGGGTTCGGGGGAGGGTAAGGGTTAGGGTGAGGGTTAGGGTGAGGTTGTGCCATAGTGTGAGGGTAAGGGTTAAGGAGAGGGTTAGGGTGAGGGTGAGGGATAGGGTTAAGGTGACGGTTAGGGTTAAGGCAAGATTTAGGGTGAGGTTGAGTGTTAATGTTAATATTAGGTTTATGTTGAGGGTGACGGTTAGGGTGAGGTTTAGTGTTAGGGTTAGGGTTAGGGTGTGGGTGAGGGTGAGGGATAGCATTAGAGTTAGGGTTAGGGTGAGGGCTATTGTTAGCGTAAGGGTGAGAGTTAGTGTTAGGTTGAGGGTTAGGGATAGGTTTGGAGTTAGAGTGAGGGTCAGGATTAGGGTTAGTGTTAGAGTGAGGATGAGTGTGACCGTTAGGGTTAGGATTAGGGTTACGGTTAGGGTTAGGCTGAGGGTGAGGGTGAGGTTTAGGGTTAGGTTTAGGGTTAGTGTTAGGGTTTGGTTGACAGTTAGGGTTAGGGTTAGGTTGAGGGTTAGGTTTAGAGTTAGGAATAGGGTTTCGCTGAGGTTTATGGTTAGGGTTAGGGTGAGGGTTAGGGTTAGTGTGAGGGTTAGGATTAGGGTTAGGGTTAGTTTTAGGCTGAGGGAAAGGTTTAGGGTGCGTTTTAGGATGACTGTGAGGGTTAGGGTTAGGGTGAGGGTTAGCGTGAGGGTTAGGGTTACGTTTAGGGTTAGGGTGAGGGTTAGGATGAGGTTTGTTTTAGAGATAGGGTTATTGTTATGGTAAGGGTGAGGGTTAGGGTGAGGGTTAGGGTGAGGAATAGGCTTAGGATGAGGGTGATGTTTAGGGTTGGGCTTAGGTTCAGGGTTAGGTTGTGGGTGAGGTTTAGGGAGCGAGTTAGGTTTAGGGTGAGAGTAAGGATTAGAATGAGGGTTAGGGTGAGGGTGAGGGTTAGGAATAGCAGTAGGATTAGGGTTAGCGTTAGGGTGAGGGTTAGGGTTGCGGTTAGGGTTGGGGTGAGGGTAAGGCTGAGGGATATGTTGAGGGTTAGGGTTAGGGTTATGGTTAGGGTTAGGGTGAGGTTTAGGTTTAGGATTAGGGATAGGGTGAGGGTGACGGTTAGGGTTAGGCTGAGGGTTAGGGATAGAATTAGGTTTAGGGTTAGGTATAGGGTGAGGGTTAGGGTTAGGATGAGATTGAGGGTTATGTTGAGAGTTAGGGTTCGGGTTAAGTTTAGGGTGAGTGTGAGGGTGAGTATTAGGGTTAGTGTTAGGGTTAGAGTGACGGTTTGGTTTAGTGTTAGGGTGAGGGCTAGGTTTAGGGTTAGGGTGAGAGTGAGGTTCAGGGTGTGAGTTAGGTTTAGGGTTAGGGTTAGGGATAAGGTGAGGGTTTGGGTGAGGGTGAGGGTTGGGTTATGGGTGAGGGTTAGGTTAAAGGTGAGGGTTAGATTGACTGGGAGGCTTAGAGTGAGGGCGAGGGTTAAGGTTAGGTTTAGGGTAATGTTTAGGTTTCGTATTAGTGTTAGGGTGAGGTTTAGGGTGAGGGGTATATTTGGGGTTAGGGTGAAGGTTAGAATTGGTGTGAGGGTTGGGGTTAGAGTGAGGGTAAGGTTTAGGGTGAGATTTAAGGTGAGGTTTAGGGTTACTGTTAGCGTTAGGGTTAGGTTGAGGGTTAGGGTGAGGTTTAGAGTTACGGTGAGGAAGAGGGTTAGGGTTAGGGTGAGGGAGAGTGTTAGGGTTAGGGTGAGAGTTAGAGTAAGGGTTAGGGTGAGGGTGAGGTTTAGTGTTAGGTTTAGGGTGAGGGTTAGGGTGAGGATGAGGGTAAGGTTTATGTTGAGGGTTTGGGGGAGGGGGAGATTTAGGGTTAGGGTTAAGTTTTGGGTGAGGTTTAGGGTTAAGTTTAGGGTTTGGTTTAGGTTTAGGATTAGGGTTAGGTTTAGGGTAAGGGTTATGTTTAGGGTTAGGGTGAGGGTCACGGTTAGGTTTAGGGTGAGGGTTATGTTTAGGGTGAGGGTTAGATTTAGATTTAGGGTTAGGGTGAGGCTGAGGGTGAGGCTTAGGGTTAGGATTAGTGTTTGGGTTAGGGTGAAGTGACGGTGAGGCTTAGGGTTCGATTAGCGTTTGGCTTAGGGTTAGGCTGAGCATGAGGGTGAGGGTTAGGGTTAGCGTGAGGGTTAGGGTAAGGGTTAGGTTTAGGATGAGGGTTCCATTGAGGGTGAGGGTTAGGGTGTGTTTTAGGGTTAGGTTTAGGGTGTTTGTTTGGGTAATGTTGAGTTTGAGGGTTAGATTTAGGGTTAGTGTTAGAGTTAGGGTTTGGGTGAGTGTTAGGATTAGAGTTAAGATTAGGTTGAGAGCTAGGGTGAGGGTGATGGTTAGGGTGTGAGTGAAGGTGAGGGTGAGGGTTAGGGTGTGGGTTAGGGTTAAATTTAGGCTCAGGGTTACCGTTAGGGTGAGGGTTAGGGTTAGGTTTAGGGTTAGGTTGAGGTTGAGGCTGAGGCTGAGATTTAAGGTGAGGGTGAGGGTGAGTGTGAGGGTTAGGATTAGGATTAGGTGAGTGTTATGGTTAGCGTTAGGTTTAGAATGTGGGTTAGGTTGAGCGGTAGGGTTAGGGTTAGTGTGAGGGGTAGGGTTAATGTGAGGGTTAGAGTTACGTTTAGTGTTACCGTGAGAGTAAGTGTAACGGTGAGGGTTAGGATTAGGGTTAGGGTTAGGGTTAGGGTGAGGGGTAGGGTTCGGTTTAGGTTTCACGTTATGGTTAGGGTAGGTTGAGGCTTAGGGTTAGGCTAAAGGTTAGTGTTAGGGTGAGGGTTAGGGTTAGTGTTAGGGTTAGGGATTGGTTGAGTGTTAGGATGAGTGTTTGGGTTAGGCTTAAGGTTAAGTTGTGGGTGAGGGTTAGGGTGAGGGTTAGGGTTAGTGTTAGGGTTAGGTTTGGTTTAGGCTGAGGGCTAGGGTTAGGGTGAGGGTTAGGGTGAGGGTTAGTGTTAGGCTGATAGTGAGGGTGAGGGTGATTTTTTGGGTTAGGTTTAGGATTAGTGTGAGTGTTTGGGTTAGGGTTAGGGTTAGGATGAGGTTTAGGGTGAGGGGTAGGGTTAGGGTTAGGTTGAGGGTGAGGTTTAGGGTTAGGGTGAGTGTTAGGGTTAGGGTTAGGGTGAGGGTGAGGGTTAGGGTTAGGTTTAGGATGAAGTTTGGTGTGAGGAGTAGGGTTAGTATTAGTGTGAGGGTTAGAGTTAGTGTGAGGTTTAGGGATAGGTTTAGGGTTAGGTTAGGGTGAGGGTTAGGGTTAGGGTTAGTGTTAGGCTGAGGGCTGGAGTGAGTGTGATGTTTAGGGTGAGGGTGAGGGTCAAGGTGATGGTGAGGGTGTCGCTGAGGGTTAGGGTAGGGTAAGGGTTAGGGTGACAGTGCGGGCTAGGGTGAGGGTGAGGGTTAGGTTTAGGGTGCGGGTCATGGTGCGGATTAGTGTTATGGTTAGGGTTAGAATGAGGGTTAGGGTGAGGGGTAGTTTTAGGGTTAGGGTTAGGGTTATTGTGATGGTAACGTTTAAAGTGAGGGTGAGGGTTAGGTTTAGGTTTAGATTTAGGATGACGGTAATTGTTAGGGTGAGGGTTAGGAAGAGGGTGAGTGTTAGGGTTAGAGTTAGGGTTAGGGTGATGTTTAAGGTTAAGGTTTGGGTTATGGTTAGGGTTAATTTTAGGGTGATGGTTAGGTTAATGCTAAGGGTTAGGTTGAGGATGCGGATTAGGGTTAGGGTTAGGATTAGTGTGAGGGGTACGTTTAGGGTTAGAGTGACGGTAAGGTTTAGTGGGAGGGTTATGGTTACGGATAGGGTTATGGTGACGGTAAGGGTTAGGATGACGGTAGAGTGAGATTGAGTTTCAGGGTTAGCATGAGTGTTAATGTGAGGGTTAGTGTGAGTGTTAGGGTTAGGGTTAGGGTGAGGGTGAGTGTGAAGGTTAGGGTTAGGCTTAGGATCTGGGTTAGGGTTAGTGTGCGAGTTAGGGTTAGGGTTAGGGTTACGGTGAGGATTTGGGTGAGGGTGAGGTTTGGGTTGTGGGTGAGGGTTAGGGTAAAGGTGAGGGTTAGATTGAGGGTGAGGGTGAGGGATAGGGTTTGGTTTAGAGTTAGGATGAGGGTTATGGTAAGGGGTATAGATAGGGTTAGGGGTGAGAATTAGTGTTAGTGTGAGGGTGAGGAATAGGGTTCGGATTAGGATTAGTGTTAGGGTTAGGCTGAGGGTCAGGGTGAGTGTTTGGGTTAGGGTTAGGGTTAGGGTGAGTGTTAGGTTTAGGCTTAGGACTAGGATGAAATTTAAGGTGAGGGTAGATTTAGGGTTAGGTTGAGAGTTACTGTTAGGATGAGGATAAGGGTTAGGGTGAGGGTGAGGATTAGGGTGAGGATTAGGGTTAGGATGAGGGTTAGGGTTAGAATTAGGATTAGGGTGAGGGCTAGGATGAGGGTGAGGTTTAGCGGGAGGGTGAGGGTGAGGATGAGGGATAGGGGGAGGGTTAGGGTTGGGTTTAGGGTCAGGGTTATGGTGAGGGTGAGGGTTAGGTTAGGGTTAGGGTTAGCGTGAGGTTTAGGCTGAGGATGAGGTTTAAGGTGAGGGTGAAGATTGGTTTGAGTGTGAGGGTTAGAGTTCGGGTTAGGGTTAGGTTGAGCTTAAGGGTGAGGATTAGTGTTTGGATTAGTGTTAGGGTTAGGGTGAGAATGAGGGTGAGTTTGAATGTTAGTGTTAGGGTTAGGGTGAGGGTTAGGTTTATTTTGAGTGTTACGGTGAGGATGAAGGTAAGGGTTAGGTTCAGGGTTAGGGTGAGGGAAAGGGTTAGGTTTAGGGTTAGTGTTAGGTTGAGGGTTAGGGTGAGGATTAGGGTGAGAGTTAGGGTTAATGTTAGCGTTATGTTTAGGGTAAGGTTTAGGGTTAGTGTGAGGGTTAGGGTTAGGGTGAGGTTTAGGTTTAGGGTGAGGGATAGGGTTAGTATTAGTGTTAGGGTGAGGGCTAGTGTGAAGGTGAGGGTTAGGATTAGGCTTAGGCTTAGGGTTAGGGTTAGGGTTAGGGTGAGTGTGAGGGTGAGGGTTATTGTTAGGGTTAGGGTCTCGGTTAGGGTTATGGTAGGGTTAGGGTTAGGGTTAGAGTGAGTTTGAGGGTGAGGGTTAGGTTTAGGGTTAGAGTTAGGGATAAGGTGAGGCTTGGGTTGTGGGTGAGGGTTAGGGTAAAGGTGAGGGTTAGGTTGAAGGGGAGGGTTATAGTGATGGCGAAGGACAAGGTTAGGTTTAGTGTGGTGGTTAGGTTTCGTATTAGTGTTAGGCTGAGTGTCAGGTTGAGTGTTAGGGTTAAGGTTATTGATTGGGTGAGTGTTAGGTGTAGGCTTAGGGTTAGGATGAGGGTTAAGGTGAGGGGTAGGGGTAGGTTTAGGGTGAGGGTTAGGGTTCGGGTGAGGTTTAGGGTTAGAGTTAGTTTTAGGGTAAGGTCTAGGCTGAGTGTGTGGGTTAGCGTGAGGTGAGTTTGAGGGTGAGGGTTAGGGTTAGGTTAAGGTTTAGGGTGAGGGGTAGGTTGAGGTTTAGGGTTAGGATTTTGCTTAGGGTTAGTGTGAGGGTGAGGGTTAGGATTAGGGTTAGGGTGAGTGTGAGGTGAGGTTTATTGATAGGTTTAGGTTTAGGGTGAGGGTGAGTGTTAGGTTTAGGATTAGTGTTAGGCTTAGGGTTTGGCTCAGGTTAAGGGTGAGGGTGATGATTAGGATTAGGTTGAGGTTTAGGGTTAGGATTAGGGTGGGGGTTAGGGTTAGGGTGATGTTTAGTGTGAGGGTGAGGTTTAGGGTGAGGGTGAGAGTTCGGGTGAGGCTAAGGGTTAGGGTGTGGGTGAGAGTTACGGTTAGGGTGAGTATTAGGGTGACCGTGAGTTTGAGGGTTAGGTTTAGGGTAAGGGTTAGGGTGAGTGTTAGGGTGAGGGTGAGGGTTAGGGTTAGTGTTAGGGTTAGGGTTTGCGTGAGTGTTAGGGGTAGGGTTAGGGTTAGGGTTAGGGTTAGGGTAAGGTGAGGGTAAGTTTTAGGGTGTGGGTTAGGTTTAGGTTGAGGGTAAGGGTGAGCGTGAGGGATAGGGTTAGGTTTAGGGTTAGGGTGAGGGTTAAGGTGAGGGGTATAGTTATGGTTAGTGTTAGGTTTAGAATTAGGGTGAGTGTAAGCATGAGGAATAGGGTTCAGATTTGGGTTAGGGTTAGGGTTAGGCTGAGGGTCAGGGTGTATGTTAGGTTCAGGGTTAGGGTGAATGTTAAAGTTAGGCTTAGGGTTAGTGTGAGGGTCACTGTTAGGTTTAGGGAGAGGGTAATGTTTAGGGTGAGGGTTAGATTTAGGCTTAGGGTTAGGGTGAGGCTTAGGGTTAGGATTAGTGTTTGGGTTAGGGTGAGGGTGAGGGTGAGGCTTAGGCTTCGATTAGAGTTTGGCTTAGGTTTAGGCTGAGCATGAGGGTGAGGGTTAATGTTAGCATGAGGGTTAGGTTTAGGGTTAGGTTTAGGATGAGGGTGAGGGTGAGGGTGTGGGTTAGGGTTTGGGTGAAGATTAGGGTTAGGGTGAGTGTTAGATTTAGGGTTTGGGTGAGTGTTAGGGTTAGAGTTAGGGTTAGGGTGAGGGCTAGGTTGAGGGTGAGGGTTAGTTTGAGGGTGAGGGTGAGGGTGAGGGTAAGGGTGTGGGTTAGGGTTAGGGTTAGGGTCAGGGTTACCATTAGGGTGAGGGTTATGGTTAGGGTTAGGGTTAGGTTGAGGTTGAGGCTGAGGCTGAGTTTTAAGGTGAAGGTGAGTGTGAGGGTGAGGGTGAGAGTTAGGGTTAGGATTACTTTTAGGGTGAGTGTTAGTGTTAGTGTTAGGTTTAGTATGAGGGTTAGGGTGAGGGGTAGGGTTAGGGTTACTTTGAGAGTTATGGTTAGTGTGAGGGTTAGAGTTCGGGTTAGGCTTACCTTGAGGGTAAGTGGAATGGTGAGGGTTAGGATGAGGGTGAGGTTTAGGTTTAGGCTGAGGCTTATGTTTAGGGTGAAGGTGAGGGTTAGGGATAGCGTGAGTGTTAGGGTTAGGATTAGTGTGCGGGTTAGGGTTAGGTGATGTTTAGTGTGAGCGTGAGGTGTAGGGTGAGTGTTCGTGTTCGGGTGAGGGTGAGGGTTATGTCGTGGGTGAGAATTAGGGTTAGGGTGAGTGTTAGTGTGACGGTGTGTTTGAGGGTTAGGTTTAGGTTTAGTGTTATTGTTAGGGTTTGGGTGAGTGTTAGGGTCAAAGTTAGGATTAGGGTGAGGAGTAGTGTAAGGGTGAGGGTTAGGGTGAGTTTGAGGGTGAGGGTGAGGGTTAGGGTGAGGGTGAGGGTTAGGATTAGGCTTAGGATTAGGGTAAGTGTTAGGGTGAGGGTGAGGGTTGGTTAGGGTTAGGTTTAGTGTTAGGGTCTAGGTTAGGCTTAGGATGAGGGTTAGGTTTAGGGTTATTGTGAGGGTGAGGTTGAGGTTGTGGGTTAGGTTTACGGTTATGGTTAGGGATTGGGTGAGGGTTTAGGTGAGGGTGAGAGTTGGGTTGTGGGTGAGGGCTAGGGTAAGGGTGAGGGTTAGATTGACGTGGAGGGTTAGAGTGAGGGTGAGGGTTAAGGTTAGGGTTAGGGTGATGGTTAGGGTTCATATTAGTGTTAGGGTGAGGTTTAGGGTGAGGGGTATAGTTAGGGTTAGGGTGAAGGTTAGGATTGGTGTGAGGGTTAGGGTTAGGTTTAGGGTTAGAGTGAGGGTAAGGATTAGGGTGAAGTTTAGCATGAATTTTAGGGTTTGTGTTAGAGTTATGATTAGGTTGAGGGTTAGGGTGAGGTTTAGAGTTAGGGTGAGGGTGAGAGTGAGGCTTAGGGTTCGGGTTTGGGTTCGGGTTATGGTTAGGGTAGGGTGAGGGTTAGGGTTAGGCTAAAGGTTAGTGTTAGAGTAAGGGTTAGGGTTAGTGTTAGGGTTAGGGTTTGGTTGAGTGTTAGGGTGAGTGTTTGGCTTAGGCTTAGGTTTAGGGTGAGGGTGAGGGTTAGGGGGAGGGTTAGGGTTAGTGTTAGGGTTAGTGTATGGGTTAGGCTGAGGGCTAGGTTTAGGGTGAGGCTTAGGGTGAGGGTGAGGGTGAGGGTGAGGTTTAGCGTGTAGGTGAGGGTTAGGCTAGGGTGTGGGTTAGGGTGAGGTTTCGTAATAGGCTGATAGTGAGGGTGAGGGTTAGGGTGAGTTTTAGGGCTAGGTTTAGGATTAGTGTGAGTGTTAGGGTTAGGGTTAGGCTTAGGATGAGGTTTAGGGTAAGGGGTAGGGTTACAGTTAGGTTGAGTTTGCGGGTGAGGGTGAGGTTTAGTGTTAGGGTGAGTGTTATTTTTAGGGTAAGGGTGAGGGTGAGAGTTAGGGTTAGGTTTAGGATGAGGGTTAGTGTGAGGGGTAGTGTTAGGTTTAGTGTGAGGGTTAGGGTTATTGTGAGGGTTAGGGATAGGTTTAGGGTTAGGGTTAGGCTGAGGGCTAGGGTGAGGGTGAGGTTTATGGTGAGGGTGAGAGAGAAGGTGAGGGTGAGGGTGTCACTCAGGGTTAGGGTAGGGTGAGGTTTTGGGTGACGGTGAGGTTTAGGGTCAGGGTTAGGTTTAGGTTAAGGGTTAGGGTGAGGGGTAGGGATAGGGTTAGTGTGAGCCTTAGTGTAAGTGTGAGGGTTAGGATTAGGTTTAGGGTTAGGGTTACAGTGAGGGTAAGTGTAAAGGTGAGGGTTAGGATGAGGGTGAGGGTTAGGGATATGTTTAGGGTGAAGGTCAGTGTTCGGGTGAGAATGAAGGTTAGGGTTAGGGTTAGGGTGAGGGTTAGGGTTAGGGTGAGGGTGAGGGTTAGTTTTAGGGTTAGGGTGAGGATTAGGGTTAGGGTTAGGTTAAGGGTTTGTGTGAGGGGTAGGGTGAGGTTTAGGTTTAGGGTTTAGTTTAGGGTTAGGGTGAACGTGAGGGTTAGGGTTAGGGTTAGCATGAGGTTTAGGGTGAGGGTTAGGGTTAGGGTGAGGGTTAGGTTTAGGGTGATGTTAGGGTGAGGGTGAGGGTGAGGGTTAGGGTTAGGATTACGGTTAGGGTTAGGGTTAGACTGAGGGTGAGGGTGAGGGTGAGGGTTTGGTTTAGGTTGAGGGTAAGTGTTAGGGTTAGGTTTAGGGTGAGGGTGACGGTTAGGGCTAGGGTTATGGTTAGGGTTAGGATGAGGGTTAGTGTGAAGTGGAGGGTTAGCTTAGGGTGAGGATGAGGTTGAGTGTGAGGTTTAGTGTTAGGTTTAGGATTAGTGTGCGTGTTAGGGTTAGGGTAGTGTTAGGATGAGGTTTAGGTTGAGGGGTAGGTTTAGGGTTAGGTTGAGAGTGAGGTTGATGGTGAGGTTTAGGGTTAGGGTGAGGGTTAGGGTTAGGTTTAGGATGAGAGTGAGGGTTAGGGTTAGGTTTAGGATGAGGGTTAGTGTGAGGGTTAGGGTTAGGGTTAGTGTTAACCTTAGGGTTAGTGTGACGGTTAGGGTTAGGTTAAGGGTTAGGGTAATGTTTAGGATTTGGTTCATGGTTAGGCCGAGGGCTAGAGTGAGGGTGAGGGTGAGGGTGAGGGTTAGGGTGTGGTTGAGGTTTAGGGTAGGGTGAGGATTAGAGTGACAGTGATTTTTAGATTGAGGCTGAGGGTAAGGGTTCGCGTTAGGGTTAGGGACAGGGTGAGGATTAGGGTTACTGTTAGGGTTAGGATGAAGCTTAGGGTGAGAAGTAGTTTTATGATTGGGGTTAGGGTTATGGTGAGGTTAAGGGTTACGGTGAGGGTGAGGGTCGGGTTTAGGATTATGGTGAGGGTAATTGTTAGGGTGAGGGTTACGATGAGGATGAGGTTTAGGGCAAGGGTTAGGGTGATGTTTAAGGTTAAGTTTAGGGTTTGGATTAGGGTTAGGGTTAGGGTGAGGGTAAGGGTTAACTTGAGAGTGCAGATTAGGTTTAGGGTTAGGATTAGTGTGAGGGTTAGGTTTAGGGTTAGGGGGAGGGTTAGGTCTAGTGTGAGGGTTAAGGTTAGGGATAGGGTTAGGGTGAGGGTAAGGGTTAGAATGAGGGTAGGGTGAGAGTTAGGTTTAGGGTTAACATGAACGTTAGGGTGAGGTTTAAGTTGAGGTTTAGGGTTATGGCTAGAGTTAGCATTAGGTTGAGGCTTAGGATGAGGTTTAGAGTTAGGGTGAGGTTGAGTGTTAGGTTTAGGGTTAGGGTGAAAGTTAGGGTTAGGGTGAGAGTTAGAGTTAGGGTTAGGGTTAGGTTGAGGGCTAGGGTGAGGGTGAGGGTTAGGGTGAGGGTGAGGGTGAGGGTGAGGGTTAGGGTGTGGGTTTTGGGTTAGATTTAGGATTAGGGTTTCGCTTTTGTAAGGGTTATGGTTGGGGTTAGGGTGAGGTTGATGCTGAGGCTGAGGTTTAAGGTGAGTTTGATGGTGTGTGTGAGGGTGAGGGTTAGGGTTCGGGATAGGATTAACTTGAGGGTGAGGGTGAGGATTAGTTTTTGGATTGGTGTTAGGGTTAAGGTTAGGCAGAGGGTGTGCGTGAGGGTGAGGTCGAGGGTTAAGTTTATGGTGAGGGTTAAGGTGAGGATGAGGGTAAGCGTTAGGTTGAGGGTTAGGGTGAGGGTGAGAGTTAGGGTTAGTGTGAGGGTGAGGGTTAGGGTTAAGTTTAGGTTTAGGGTGAAGGTTAGGGATAATGTTAGGGTTAGGTTTAAGGTAAGGGTTAGGGTTAGGGTTATGTTTAGGGTGAGGGTTACGGTTAGGTTTACTGTGAGGGTTAGGGTTAGGGTGAGGGGTAGGGTTAGGTTTAGCGTTAGGGTGGGGGTGAGAGTGAGGGTTAGGTTTGGGATTAGGGTTAGAGTGAGGGTGAGGATGAGTGTGCGGCATAGGGTTAGGATTAGTGTTTCGGTTGGGTTTAGGCTGAGGGTGAGGGTGAGTTTTAGCGTGAGTGTTAGGGTTAGGGTTAAGTTTAGGTTAAGGGCTAGCCTGAGGGTTAAGTTTAGGTTTAGGGTGAGGTTGAGGGTGAAAGTTAGGCTGAGGTTTATGGTTAGGTTGAGGTTTAGGGTTAGGGTTACTTTTAGGTTGAGGGTTAGGGTGAGAGATAGTGTTAGGCTTAGTGTGAACCTTAGTGTTAATTTGAGGTTAGGATTAGTGTTAGGGTTACTGTGAGTGTAAGTGTAAGGATGAGGTTTAGGATGAGGGTGAGGGTTAGGGATAGGTTTAGGGTGAGGGTGAGTTTTAGGGTGAGGATGCGGGTTAGGATTAGGGTTAAGGGTAGGTTTAGGGTTAGGGTTAGAATGAGGGTGAGGGTGAGGGTAAGGTTTTGGGATAGGGGGAGGGTTAGGTTTAGGGTGAGGTTGACAGTGACTGTTAGGTTTAGGTGTAGGGTTAGGATGAGGGGTAGGGTAAGACATAGGGTTATGATTAGGATGAGGGTTAGGGTTAGTGTGAGGTATAGTGTTAGGGTTAAGGTGAGGGTAAGAGTTACTGTGAGGGTTAGGGTGAGGGTGAGGGTAGGGTTAGGGTTAGGTTGTGGGTGAGGGTTAAGGTTAGGCTGAGTGTTAGAATGACGGTGAGTTTGAGGGTTAGGTTTAGGGTAAGGGTTAGGGTGAGGGTGAGGTTTAGGGTTAGATTTAAGGTTAGTGTGAGGTTTAGGTTTTGGGTGAAATTTAGGGTTAGGGTTAGGGTTAGGATAGGGTGCAGGTAAGGTTTAGGGTGAGGGTTAGGGTTAGGCTGAGGCTGAGGGTAAGGGTGAGGCTTAGGTTTAGGTTTAGGGTTAGGCTGAGGTTTCAGGTGAGGGGTATAGTTAGGGTTAGGGTTAGAGTTAGAATTAGGGTGAGTGTGAGGGTGTGGGTTAGTTTTAGGATTAGGGTAAGGGTTAGGGTTTGGGTTAGACTGAGGCTCAGGGTGAGTGTTAGGCTTAGGGTTAGGGTTAGGGTGAATGTTAGGGTTAGGTTTAGGGTTAGGATGAGGGTTAAGGTGAGGGGTAGGGTTAGGGGTAGGTTGAGGGTTAGGGTTAGGGTGAGTGTTAGGGTTAGGGTGAGGGTAGTGTTTAGGGTG
The DNA here is from genome assembly GCF_024711535.1 of Dipodomys merriami. Lineage (NCBI taxonomy): Eukaryota > Metazoa > Chordata > Mammalia > Rodentia > Heteromyidae > Dipodomys > Dipodomys merriami. The sequence goes on along the minus strand of NW_027202349.1, from coordinate 2,031,327 downwards.
AGGTTTAGTATGAGCATGAGGTTTTGCGTTAGGGTGAGGGTTAGTTTTAGAGTTAGGATTACTGTGAGGGCTAGGGTGAGGGTGATATTTAGGGTGAGGGTGAGAGTGAGGGTGAGGATTACGTTGTGAGTTAGGTTTAGGGTTTGGGTCAGGGTTACGTTTAGGGTTCGGGTTAGGGTTCGGGTTAGGGTTAGGTTTAGGGTGAGGCTGAGGCTGAGGTTTAAGTTGAGGGTGAGGGTGAGTGTGAGGGCGAGGTTTCAGTTTCGGGATAGGGTTAGGTTGAGTGTGAGGGTGAGGGTTCCTGTTTGGATTAGGTTTAGGGTTAGTGTTAGGCTGAGGGTGAGCGTGAGTGTGAGGGTGATGGTTAGTGTTAGGGTTAGGGTGAGGGATAGGTTTACTGTGAGGGTTATGGTAAGGATGATGGTGAGTGTTAGGTTTAGGGTTAGGGTGAGGGATAGGGTGAGGGTAAGTGTGAAGGTTAGGGTGAGGGTTAGGATTAAGTTAAGTGTTAGGTTTAGGGTGAGATTTAGGGTTAATTTTAGGGTTAGGTTTAGGGTAAGGGTTAGGGTGAGGATGAGGGTTAGTGTTAGGTTGAGGTTTAGGGTTAGGGTGAGGGTTCGGGTTAGGATTAGGGTTAGGGTTAGGGCTAGGGTGAGGGTGAAGCTTAGGATTAGGATTACGGTTAGGTTGAGGTTTAGGGTTAGGATTAGGTTTAGGGTTAGTGTGAGGGTTAGGGTTAGGGTGAGGATTAGGTTTAGTGTGAGTGTTATGGTTAGGGATAGGGTTAGGGTTAGGGTGAGGGTGAGGTTTAGGGTTAGGGTAGGGTTAGGGTGAGTGTTAGGGTTAGGCTTAGGTTTAGGATGAGGGTTAAGGAGACGGGTAGGTTTACGGTTAGGGTGAGGCCTAGGGTTAGTGTAAGAATACGGGTTAGGGTGAGGGTTAGGATGAGGGTGAGGGTTAGAGTTAGAGTGAGGGTTAGGGTTAGGGTGAGGACCAGGATCAGGCTGATGGTTAGGGTTAGAGTTAGGGTTAGGTTGAGGGTTAGGTTGAGGTTTAGAGTTAGCGTGAGGTTTCGGTTTATGGTTCGGTTTAGGGTGAGATTGAGGCTGAAGCTGAGGTTTAACGTGAGGTTGAGGGTGAGGTTGAGGGTCAGGGTTAGGTTTCAGGTTAGGGTTAGCTTGAGGGTGAGGTTGAGGGTTAGTGTTTGGACTAGGGTTAGGGTTAGGGTTAGGCTGAGGGTGAGCGTGAAGGTGAAGGTGAGGTTTAGTGTTAGGATTAGTGTGAGGGTTAGGTTTCTTGTAAGGGTTAGGGTAAGGATGAAGGTAATGGTTAGGTTGAGGTTTAGGGTGAGGGGGAGAGTTAGGGTTAGGGTTAGGGTTAGGGTGAGGTTTAGGTTGAGAGTTAGGGTTAAGTTTAGTTTTAGGTTTAGGGTGAGGTTTAGGGTTAATGTTCAGGTTAGGTTTAGGGTAAGGGTTGGGTTAGGGTTAGGGTTAGGGTGATGGTTACGGTTAGGTTTAGGGTTAGGGTTAGGGTGAGGGTTAGGGTTAGCTTTAGGGTTAGGATGAGAGTTAGCATGAGGGTTAGGGTTACAGTTAGGTTTAGGGTTAGGGTTAGGGTGAGGGTGAAGGTTAGGTTTAGGCTTAGGTTTGGGGTGAGCTTTAGGGTTAGGGTTAGGTTTAGTGTCAGAGTGAGGGGTAGGGTTAGGTTTAGGGTGAGGGTTAGGTTTATTGTGAGTGTTATGCTTAGGGATAGGTTTAGGGTGAGGGTAAGGGTTAGGATGAGGGTAGGGTGAGAGTGAGGTTTAGGGTGAGCATGAGTGTTAGGGTGAGGGTTAGTGTGAGGGTTAGGTTTAAGGTAAAGTTGAGGGTGAGGTTGAGGGTGAGGGTAAGGGTTAGTGTTAGGGTTAGGGATAGGGTGAGGGTTTGGGTGAGGGTGAGGGTTGGGTTGTGGGTGACAGTTAAGGTAAAGGTGAGGGTTAGGTTGGCAGGGAGGGTTAGAGTGAGGGCAAGTGTTAAGGTTAGGGTTTGGATTAGTGTGAGGCTTAGGGTCAGGTTTAGAGTGAGGGTAAGGGTTTGGGTGAGGTTTAATGTGAGGTTTAATGTTAGGGGTAGAGTTAGTTTTAGGTTGATGGTTAGGGTGAGGTTTAGATTTAGGGTGAGGGTAACGGTTAGGGTTAGGTTTAGGGTGAGGTTTAGGTTTAGGGTGAGAGTTAGAGTTAGGGTTAGGGTGAGGTTGAGGGTTAAGTTTAGGGTGATGTTTAGTGTGAGGGTGATGGTTAGGTTGAGGGTGAGCGTTCGGGTGAGCGTGAGGGTTAGGGTGCGGGTGAGGGTTAGGGTTAGGGTGAATGTTAGAGTGACAGTGAGTTTGAGTGTTAGGTTTAGGGTAAGTGTTAGGGTGAGTGTGATGGTTAGGGTTAGGGTTTGTGTTAGTATTAGGATTAGGGTTTGGGTGAGTGTTAGGGTTAGGTTTAAGTTTAGGGTTAGGGTAGCGTGAGGGTAAGATTTAGGGTGAGGGATAGGCTTAGGATGAGGGTGAGGGTGAGAGTGAGTGTTAGGGTTAGGTTTAGAGTTAGGGTGAGGGTTAGGGTGAGGGGTATAGCTAGGGTTAGGGTTAGGGTTAGAATTAGGGTGATTGTGAGGGTGAGGAATAGGGTTAGGATTAGGGTGAGGGTAAGGTTTAGGCTGAGGGTCAAAATGAGTGTTAGGGTTAGGGTTAGGTTTAGGGTGCGTGTTAGGGTTAGGCTTAGGGTTAGGATGAGGGTTAAGGTGAGGGGTAGGGTTAGGGTTAGGGTGAGGGTTAGGGTTAGTGTGAAGTTTAGGGTTAGGGTGAGGGTAAGGTTTAGGGTGAGGGTTAGGATGAGGGTGAAGGTTAGGGTTAGGGTGAGGGTTAGGGTTAGAGTTATGATTAGTGTGAGGGCTATGGTTAGTTTGAGGGTTAGGGTGACCGTGAGGGTTAGGGTGAGGGTTAGGGTGTGGTTTAGCATTAGGGTCAGGGTTATGGTTAGTGTGCTTGTTAGGGTTAAGTTTAGGGTTAAGTTGAGGGTGAGGCTGAGGCTGAGGTTTAAGGTGAGGGTGAGGGTCAGTGTGAGGGGAGGGTTAGGTTTTGCGTTAGCATTAGGTTTAGGGTGACTGTGAGTGTTAGTGTTTGGATTAGGGTTAGGGTTTGGGTTAGGCTGAGGGTGATGGTGAATGTGAGGGTGATGGGTAGTGTTTGGGTTAGGGTGTGGGATAGGTTTATGGTGAGGGTTTGGGTGAGGATGAGTGTAAGGGTTAGGTTTAGGGTTAGGGTGAGGGGCAGGGTTAGGGTTAGGGTTAGGGTGAGGTTGAGGGTTATGGTGAGGGTGAGGGTTAAGTTAAGGGTTAGGTTTAGGGTGAGAGTTAGGGTTAATATTAGGGTTAGGTTTAGGGTGAGGGTGAGTGTTAGGGTTAGGGTGAGGTTTAGGGTTAGGGTGAGGGTTAGCGTTAGGATTAGGGTTAGGGTGAGGGGTAGGGTGAGGGTTAGGTTTAGTGTGAGTGTTATGGTTAGGGATAGGGTTATGGTGAGGGTAAGGGTTAGGATGAGGGTAGGGTGAGAGTAAGGTTTAGGGTTAGCATGAGTGTTAGGGTGAGGGTTACTGTGAGGTTTAGGGTTAGGGTTAGGTTGAGGGTGAGGTTGAGGGTGAGGGTCAGGGTTAGGCTTAGGGTTAGGGATAGGGTGAGGGTTTGGGTGACGGGGAGGGTTGGATTATAGGTGAGGGTTAGGATAAAGGAGAGGGTTAGGTTGACAGGGAGGGTTAGAGTGAGAGCGATGGTTAAGGTTAGGGTTACTGTGAAGGTTAGGGTTCATATTAATGTTAGGGTGAGGGGTAGGGTGAGGGGTATAGTTAGGGTTGAGGTGAGGGTTAGGATTAGTGTGAGGGTTAGGATTAGTATGAGGGTTAGGGTTGGGTTAGGGTTAGAATGAGGGTAAGGGTTAGGGTGAGGTTTAGGTTTAGGTTTAAAGTTAGGGTTAGGTTGAGGGTTAGAGTAAGGTTTAGATTTAGGGTGATGGTGACGGTTAGGGTTAGGGTTAGTGTGAGGGTTAGGGTTAGGGTGAGAGTTAGAGTTAGGGTTAGATTGAGGGTGAGGGTTAGGGTTAGGTTTAGGGTTAGAATTAGGGTGAGAGTGATGAACAGGTATAGGTTTATTATTAGAGTTAGGGTTAGGGTTATGCTGAGGTTGAGGGAGAGTGTTAGGGTTAGGTTAGGGTTAGGGTGAATGTTAGGGTTAGGCATAGGTTTAGGATGTGGTTTAAGATGAGGGGTAGGTTTAGGGTTTGGGTGAAGGTTACAGTTTGGGTGAGGGTTAGGGTGTGAGTTATGGTTAGTGTTAGGGTCAGGGTTATGGTTAGGGTGAGGGTAAGGATTAGGTTTAGAGTTAGTGTGAGGGTGAGCTTTAGGGTTAGTTTAAGTGTTAGGGTGAGGGGATGGGTTATGGTTAGTGTTAGGCTGAAGCTGAGGTTTAACTTGAGGATGAGGGTGAGTGTGAGGGTCAGGAGTATGGTTCGGTTTAGGGTTAGCTTGAGGGTGAGGGTGAGGGTTAGTGTTAGGATTAGTGTTAGGTTTAGGGTTAGGGTGAGGGTGAGCGTCAGGGTGAGGGTGAGGTTTAGTATTAGGGTTAGGTTGAGGGCTAGTTTTCTTGTGAGGATTAGGTTGAGGATGAGGGTAAGGGTTAGGTTGAGGTTTAGGGTGAGGGGGAGGGTTAGGGTTACGGTTAGTGTGAGGTCTAGGGTGAGAGGGTTAAGTTTAGGTTTAGGTTTAGGGTGAGGGTTAGGGTTAATGTTAGGGTTAGGTTTAGGGTAAGAGTAAGGGTTAGGGTTCGGGTGAGGGTTACGGTTTGGTTTAGGGTGAGGTTTAGTGTTAGGGTGAGGGTTAGGGTTAGGTTTAGGGTTAGGGTGAGGGTCAGGGTGAGGTTTAGGGTTGGGGTTAATTTTAGGGTGAGGGTGAAGTTGAGGGTGAGGCTGAGGTTTAGGATTAGGGTTTGGGTTAGGTTTAGGCTGAGGGTGAGGGTGAGGGTTAGCATGAGCATTAGGGTTAGGGTTAGGTTTAGGTTGAGGTTTAGATGAGGGGTAGGGTTAGCGTTAGTGTGAGCCATAGTGTTAGTGTGAGTGTTAGGATTGGGGTTAGGGTTAGGGTTACCGTGATGGTAAGGGTTAGGCTTAGGATGAGGGTGAGGGTTAGGGATACGTTTACGGTGAGGGTGTGTGTTAGGGTGAGGATTAGGTTTAGGGTTAGGGTTAGGTTGAGGGTTAGGGTTACGGTGAGGGTGAGGGTTAATTTTAGGGTTAGGGTGAGGGTGAGGATTAGGGGTAGGTTAAGGGGAGTAGGGTGAGATTTACGGTTAGGGTTTTGTTTAGGGTTAGTTTGAAGGTGAGGGTTAGGTTTAGGGTTAGCGTTAAGGGTCAGTGTGAGGGTTATGGTTAGGGTTAGGGTTAGGTTTAGGGTTTGGTTTAGGTTGAGGGTTAGGGTGATGGTGAGGATGAGGGTTAGGGTTAGGATTACGGTTAGTGTTAGGGTTAGACTGAGGGTTTGGGAGAGGGTGAGGTTGAGGATTTGGGTTAGGTTGAGGGTTAGGTTTAGGGTTAGGTTTAGGGTGAGGGTGACGGTTAGGGTTAGGGTTAGGGTTAGGATGAGGGTTAGGGTGAGGGGTACGGTTAATGTGAAGGTTAATGTTCGGGTTAGGGTGAAGGTAAGTGTTAGTGTGAGGGTTAGGTTGAGTGTGAGGGTTAGGGTTAGGGATAGGGTGAGGGTTAGGGTGAGGTTTAGGGTTTGGTTTAGGGTTAGGATGAGGGTTATGGTGAGGGTTAATGTTAGGATTACTTATAGTGTGAGGGTGAAGGTAAGGGTAAGGATGAGGGTTAGGGTGAGGGTGAGTGTTAGGTTTAGGTTAAGGTTTAGAGTGAGGGTTAGGTTTAGGCATAGTTTGAGAGTTAGGGTTAGGGTGCAGATTAGGGTGAGGTTTAGGGTTTGGTTTAGGGTTAGGGTGAGGGTTATGGTGAGGGTTAGTGTTAGGATAACTTATAGGGTGAGGGTGAAGGTAAGGGTAAGGATGAGGGTTAGGTTGAGGGTGAGTGTTAGGTTTAGGGTAAGGTTTAGGATGAGGGTTAGGTTTAGGCATAGTTTGAGAGTTAGCGTTAGGGTGCAGGTTAGGGTTAGGGTGATGTTTAGTGTGAGGGTGATGGTTAGGTCGAGGTTTCGGGTTTGGGTAGGGGTGAGGTTTAGGGTTAGGGTGAGTGTTAGAGTGACGGTGAGTTTGAGTGTTAGGTTTAGGGTAAGGATTAGGGTAAGTGTTAGGGTGAGTGTGAGGTTTAGTGTTAGATTTAGGTTTAGTGTTAGGATTAGGGTTTGGGTGAGAGTTAGGTTTAGGGTTAGGTTTAGGGTTAGGGTAGGGTGAGGGTAAGCTTTAGGGTGAGGGTTAGGTTTAGTCTGAGGGTTACGGTTAGGTTTAGGGTTAGGGTTAGAATTAGGGTGAGTGTGAGGGTGAGGAATACGGTTAGCATTAGGGTTAGCTTTAGGGTTAGGCTGAGGGTCAGAATGAGTGTTAGGGTTAGGGTTAGGGTTAGGATGAGTGTTAGGGTTAGCATGAGGTTTAAGGTGAGGAGTAGGGTTAGGGTTAGGGTGAGGGTTAGGGTTAGTTTGAAGTTTAGGGTGAGGGTGAGGATAAGGTTTAGTGTGATGGTTATGATGAGGATGAAGTTTAGGGTGAGGGTTAGGGTTAGGGTGAGGGTTAGAGTTAGATTTAGGATTGGGGTGAGGGCTAGGGTGAGGTTGAGGTTTAGGGTGAGGGTGAGGGTGAGGGTTAGGGTGTGGTTAGGGTTAGGGTTAGGGTCAGAGTTAGGGTTAGTGGGAGTGTTAGGGTTAAGGTTAGGGTTACGTTGAGGGTGAGGCTGAGGCTGAGGTTTAAGGTGAGGGTGAGGTTGAGTGTGAGGGTAGGTTTAAGGTTTGGGTTAGGGTTAGGTTGAGAGTGAGGGTGAGGGTTAGTGTTTGGATTAGGGTTAGGCTGAGGGGTTAGGGTGAGGGTGAGGGTGATGTTTAGCGTTAGGGTTAGAGTGAGGGATAGGTTTATTGTGAGGTTTATGGTGAGGATGAGGGTAAGGGTTAAGTTTAGGGTTAGGGGGAGGGGGACGGTTAGGTTTAGGTTTAGGGTTAGGATGAAGGTTAGGTTGAGGGTTTGGGTTCAGTTTAGGGTTAGGTTTAGGGTGAGAGTTAGGGTTAATGTTAGGGTTAGGTTTAGGGTAAGGTTTAGGGTGAGGGTGAGGATTAGTGATAGGGTGAGTATTAGGGTTAGGGTGAGGGTTGGGGTAGGGATTAGGGTTAGGGTGAGGGCTAGGGTGAGGGTGAGGGTTAGGATTAGGCTTAGGGTTAGGGTGAGTTTTAGGGTTAGGTTTAGGTTTAGGGTTAGTGTGAGGGGTAGGGTTAGGGTTAGTGTGAGGGTTAGGTTTAGTGTGAGTGTTATGATTAGGGATAGGGTTAGGGTGAGGGTAAGGTTAGGATGAGGGTAAGGTGAGAGTACGGTTTAGGGTTAGTATGAGTGTTAGGGTGAGGGCTAGTGTGAGGGTTAGGGTAAGGGTAAGGTTGAGGGTGAGGTTGAGGGTCAGGGTTAGGCTTAGGTTTAGGGTTAGGGATAGGGTGAGAGTTAGGGTGAGGGTGAGGGTTAGGTTGTGGGTGATGGTTAGGTTAAAGGTGAGGGTTAATTTGACAGGGGCGGTTAGAGTGAGGGAGAGGGTTAAGGTTACGGTTAGGTTGAAGGTTAGGGTTAGCGTTAGGATTAGGGTGAGGGTTGGGGTGAGGTTGAGGTTTAGGGTGAGTGTTAGAGTGAGGGGTATAGATAGGGTTAATGTGAGGATTAGGATTAGTGTGAGGGTTAGGGTTAAGGTTAGTGTTAGAGTGAGGGTAAGGGTTAGGTTGAGGTTTAGGGTGAGGTTTAGGGTTAGGGTTAGAGTTAGGGTTAGGTTGAGGTTAGGGTGAGGTTTAGATTTAAGGTGAGGGTGACAATTAGGGTTAGGGTTCGGTTGAGTGTTTGCGTTAGGGTGAAAGTTAGAATTAGGGTTAGGGTGAGGTTGAGGATTAAAGTTAGGTTTAGGGTTAGAATTAGCGTGAGGGTGAGGGTGAGTTATAGGGTTAGGATTATAGTTAGGGTTAGGGTTAGGCTGAGGGTGAGGGTGAGTGTTAAGGTTAGGGTCAGGGTTAGGGAGAGTGTTAGGGTTAGGATAAGGGTTAAGGTGAAGGGTAGGGTTAGGGTTAGGTTGAGGGTTAGGGATAGGGTGAGGAATAGGGTGTGTGTTATGGTTAATGTTAGGGTCAGGGTTACGGTTAGGGTTATGTTTAGGGTTAGGGTTTGGGTGAGGTTGAAGCTGAGAATGAGGTTTAAAGTGAGGGTGAGGGTGAGTGTGAGGGTGAGGCTTAGGGTTAAGTTTATTGTGAGGGTTAGGGTGAAGATGAGGGTAAGGGTTAGGTTGAGGTTTAGGGTGAGGAGGAGGGTTAGGGTTAGGGTTAAGCTTAGGGTTAGGTTTAGTTTGAGGGTTAGGGTTAATGTTAGGGTTAGGTTTAGGGTAAGGGTTAGGGTAAGGGTTAGGGTTAGGATTAGGGTGAGGGTAATGGTTATGTTAAGGTGAGGTTAGGGTTAGGTTTATGGTTACAAGGAGGGGGTGGGGGAGGGTTATGGTTCGGGTTAGGGTTAGCGTGAGGGTGAGGGTGAGGCTTAGGCTTAGGATTAGGGTTTGGGTTAGGGTTAGGCTGATGATGAGGGTGAGGGTTAGTTTCAGGGTTAGGTTTAGGTTGAGAGTTAGGGTGAGTGGTAGGTTAAGGGTAAGGTTAAGTGTGAGAGTGAGTGGGAGGTTGAGGGTTAGGGTGAGGGTTAAGGTTAGGGTGAGGGTAAGGGTTAGAGTTAGGTTTAAGTTGAGGGTTAGGTTGAGGGGCACTGTTAGGGTTAGTGTGAGCCTTAGTGTTAGTGTGAGGGTTAGGTTTAGGGTTAGGAGTAGGGGTAACGTGAGGGTAAGGGTAAGGGTGAGTGTTAGGATGAGGGTGAGGGTTAGGGATAGGCTTAGGGTGAGGGTGAGTGTTAGGGTGAGGATGAAATTTAGTTTTAGGGTTGGGGTGAGTGTTAGGGTTAGGGTGATGTTTACGGTTAGGTTTAGACTTAGGGTGAGGATGAGGTTTAGGTTTAGAGTAAGTGTTAGGGTGAGGAGAAGGGTGAGGGTTAGGGTTTTGTTTAGGGTTACGGTGAGGGTGAGGGTTATTGTTAGATTTAGAGTGAGTGTAAAGTTGAGGTATAGTTATAGGTTTAGGTTTAGTGTGAGAGTGTTATGTTTAGTATTAGTGTTAGGATTAGGGTTAGGCATAGAGTTAGGGTGAGGTTGAGGGTTAGGGTTAGGGTTAGGGTGAGGGTGAGGTTTAGGGTCAGGTTTAGGGTGCGGGTTAGGGTTAGGGTGATGTTTAGTGTGAGGGTGAGTTTTAGGGTGAGGGTGAGTTTTCAGGTGAGGGTTAGGGTGTGGGTGAAGGTTAGGGTTAGGGTGAGTGTTAGGGTGACAGTGAGTTTGAGGGTTAAGTTTAGGGTAAGGTTTAGGGTTAGTGTTAGGGTGAGGGTGAGGGTTAGGGTTAGTTTTAAGGTTAGTGTTACAGTTAGGGTTTTGGTGAGTGTTAGGGTTAGTGTTAGTGTTAGGGTAGGGTGAGGGTAACGTTTAGGGTTAGACTGAGGGTGAGTGTTAGTGTAAGGGTTAGAGTTAGTGTGAGGGTTAGGTTTAGGGTTAGGGTTAGGGTTAACGTGAGGGTAAGGGTAAGGGGGATTGTTAGGATGAGGCTGAGGGTTAGGGTTAGGGTTAGGGTTAGGGTGAGGCTTAGGGTGAGGGTTAGGGTTAGGGTGAGGGTGAGGGTGAGGATTAGGTTTGGGGTAAGGTTTTGTGTGAGGGTAAGGTTTAGGGTTAGGTTTAGATTGAGGGTAAGGGTTATTGTGAGGGTTAGGATAAAGTTGAGAGTTTGGGTGAGGGTTAGGATTATGGTGAGTGTTAGGGTTAGGGTTAGGGTTAGGCTGATGGCTACTGTGAGGGTGAGGGTTAGGGTGAGGGTGAGGGTTATGGTGTCGGTGAGGATTAGGTTAAGGTGAGGGTTAGAGTGTTAGGGTGAGGATGAGGGTTAGAGTTAAGGTTAGGTTTAGTGTCAGGGTGAGAATTACTGTTAAATTTAGGGTTAACATGAGGGTTAGGGTGAGGGGTTGGGTTAGTGTTAGGCTTACGGTGAGGGTAAGTGTTAGGTGAGCGTGAGGGTTAGGGTTACGGTTAGGGTTAGGGGTAGGGTAATTTTAAGGCTGATGGTTATGATGAGGGTGAGGGTTAGGGTTAGGGTAATGTTTAAGTTTAGGGTTAATGTTAGTGTTATGGTTAGGCTTAGCTTGAGGGTTAGGGTGAGGATAAGGGTTAGGGTGAGGGTTAGGTTGAGTTTGAGGGTTAGAAGGAGGGTGAGGGTTAGGGAGTGTGTTAGGGTTAGGTTTAGGGTGAGGGTAAGGGTTAGGGTGAGGGTAAGTGTTAGGGTGAGGGTTTGGATGAGGGTGAGTTTTAGGGTTAGGGTGAGGGTGCGGATTATGGTGATGTTTTGGGTTAGGGTTAGGGTTAGGGTTAGTGTGAGGGTTTGGGTTAGGGTTAGAGTTAGGGTTAGTGTGAGGGTTAGGGTGAGGGTAAAGTTAGGGTGAAAGTTAGGGTGAGGGTGAGGTTTAGGGTTTGGATTAGGTTTAGGGTGAGGTTTAGACTTAGGGTGAGGGTTTTGGATAGGGTCAGGTTTAGGGTGAGGGTTAGGGTTAGGGTGAGAGTTAGAGTTAGTGTTAAGTTGAGGGTGAGGGTTAGGTTTAGGGCTAGAGTTAGGGTGAGGGTAAGTGTTAGGTTGAGGGTTAGCATGAGGTGAGTGTTAGGGTTAGCGTGATGTTTAAGGTTGGATTATGGTTAGGGTGAGGGTTATGGTGAGGTTTAAGGTTAGTGTTAGGGGTAGGTTTAGAACGAGTGTTAGGGTGAGGGTAAGGTTGAGGGTGATGGTTTGAATTAGGGTTAGGGTGAGGGGTAAGGTGAGGGTTAGGTTTATGGTTAGGGTTCGGGTAAAGTTTAGGGTGAGGTTTAGGGTTTGGGTGAGGATTAGGGTTAGGGTTAGGGTTAGGGTGAGGGTTTGGGTTAGGGTGAGGGTTAGGGTTAGGGTGAGGGTGAGGATCAGGTTGAAGTTTAGGGTTAGGATTAGTTTTAGGGTTAGGAATAGTTTCACTGTGAGTGTGAGTGTGAGGGTGAGGGTTAGGGTTAGGGTTAGGGTTAAGCTGAGGGCTACAGTGAGGGTGAGGGTTAGGGTGAGAGTGAGGGTGAGGATGAGTGTTTGGGTTAGGTAAGTGTTAGGCTTATTTTTAGATTGAGGATTAGGGTGAGTTTGAGGGTTAGAGCGAGGGTTAGCCTTAGGGATAGGGTTAGGGTTAGGGTTAGGGTGAGGGATAGGTTTAGGGTGATGTTTTGGGTGAGGGTGAGGGTTACCATGAGGTGAGGGTTCGAGTGAGTTTGAGGGTTAGGGTGAGGTTTAGGGTAAAGTTTAGGATGACGGTTAGGGTTAGGGTGATGTTTTGGGTGAGGGTGAGTGTTACCCTGAGTTGCGGGTTCAGGTGAGGATGAGGGTTAATGTGGTAAGGCTTAGGGTGTGGGTGAGGGTTAGGGTTAGGGTGAGGGTGACCGTGAGGGTGCGGATGAGGGTGAGGGTTAGGGATAGCGTGAGGGTTAGGGTTAGGGTAATGGATAGGGTTTGATTTAGGGTGAGGGATAAGGTGAGGGGGAGGGGGAGGGTTTGGCTTTCGGTTAGGTAAGGTTTAGGGTTAGGGTTATGGTGAAGGCTAGGTTAAGGGTGAGGTTTCGGGAGAGGGTGAGGGTGAGGTTGATGGTTAGGGTGTGGGTGAGGGTTAGGTTTAGGGTGAGGGTTAGAGTGACGCTGAGGGTTATGGTGAGGTTGAGGGTTAGGTTTAGGGTTAGGTTTAGGGTGAGTATTGGGGTCAGAATGAGGGTTAGGGTGAAGGTTAGTGTTAGCTTTAGGGTTAGGCTGAGGGTAATGTTTAGGGTGAAGTTTAGGATGAGGGTGAGTGTTAGGGTTAGGGTTAGGATGAGGGTTAGGGTGAGTGGTAGGGTTAGGGTTAGTTTGAGGGTTAGGTTGAGGGTTAGGGTTAGGGTTAGGATGAGGATAAGTGTGAGGGTTTGGGTAACAGTTAGGGTTAGGTTTGGGGTGAGGGTGAGAGTTAGGGTTAGGATTACGGTTAGGGTTTGGGTTAAGCTGAGGTTGAGGGTGAGGGTGAGGATTAGGGTTAGGGTAAGATTTAGGGTTAGGGTTAGGGTGAGGATTAGAGTGTGGGTGAAGTTTAGGGTGAGGGTTAGCATTAGGTTGAGGGTTAGCTTTAGGAGTAAGGTGAGAGTTAGAATTAGGGTGATGTTTAGGGTGTGGCTGAGGGTAAGGGTAAGGGGGAGGGTTAGGTTTAGGGTTAGGGTTAGGGATAGGCTGAAGTTGAGTGTTAGTGTGAGGGTTAGAGTTAGTGTGAGGGTTAGGTTTATGGTTAGGGTTAGGTTTACCGTGAGGGTAAGTTTAAGGGTGAAGGTTAGGATGAGGTTGAGGGTTAGGGATAAGGTTAGGGTTAGAGTGAGGGTTAGGGTGAGGATGAGGGTTAGGGTTAGGGTTAGGGTTAGGGTGACGGTTAGGGTGAGGGTTAGGGTTAGTGATAGGGTGAGGTTGAGGGTTAGGGTGAGGGTAAGGGTAAGTGTGAGGGTTAGGTTTAGGGTTAGGTTTAGGTTGAGGGTAAGGGTTATTGTGAGGGTTAGGATGAAGGTGAGGGTTAGGGTGAGGGTTAGGATTAGGATGAGTGTTAGGGTTAGGGTTAGGATGATGGCTACTTTGAGGAAGATGCTTAGGATGAGGGTGAGGGTTAGGGTGTCAGTGAGGATTAGGGTAGGGTGAGGGTCAGAGTGTTAGGGTGAGTGTGACGGTTAGAGTTATGGACAGGGTTAGGGTTAGGGTCAGGTTGAGCAGTACTGTTAAGGTTAGGGTTAGCATGAGTATTAGAGTGAGGGGTAGGGTGAAGGTAAGGGTTAGGGTGAGGTTTAGGTTGAGTTTGAGGGTTAGAGGGAGTGTTAGGTTTAGGGAGAGTGTTAGGGTTAGGGTTAGGGTGAAGGTAAGGGTTAGGGGGATGTTTTGCGTGAGGGTGAGTGTAACCGTGAGGTGAGGGTTCGAGTGAGAGTGAGGGTTAGGTTGAGGATGAAGGTTAGGGTTAAGGTTTGTGTGAGGATTAGGATGAGGTTAAGATTTATGGTGAGGGTTAGGGTGAGGGTGAGGATTAGGGTTATTTTTAGGGTTAGGGTGAGGTTTAGGGTGAGGGTTAGGGTGAAGGTTAGGGTTTGGGTGAGGGTGAGTTTTGGGGTTAGGGTTAGGGTAAGAGTTAGGGTTAAGGTTAGGGTTATCATAAGAGTTAGGGTTAGGTTGAGGGTGAGGTTGAGCGTTTCGGTTAGGTAAGGGTTAGGGTTATGGTTAGGGTGAGGATTAGGGTGAGTTTGAGGGTTAGAGGGAGGGTTAGGGTTATGGTGATAGTTAGAGTTAGGATTAGGGTGATGTTTAGGTTTAGGGTGATGTTTTGGGTGAGGGTGAGGGTTACCGTGACGTGAGGGTGAGTGTGATGGTGAGGGTTAGGGTGAGGGTAAGGGTTAGGGTTAGGGTGACTGTGACCGTGAGGGTGAGGGTGAGGGTGAAGGATAGGGTTAACGTGAGGGTTAGGGTGAGGGTAAGTGTTAGGGTCAGGGTGAGGTTTATGATTAGGTTGAGGGTGAGGGTGAGGGTGAGGGTTTCAGTTAGGTAAGGTTTAGGGTTAGGGTTACGGTAAGGGCTAATTTAAGGGTGAGGTTTATGGTGAGAGTGAGGGTGAGGTTGAGGGTTAGGGTGTGGGTGAGGGTTAGGGTGTGGGTGAGGGTTAGATTGACGGTGAGGGTTAGGGTGAGGCTGAGGGTTAGGGTTAGGGTTTGGTTTAGGGTGAGGATTAGGTTGAAGATGAGGGTTAGGGTTAGGGTGAGAGTATGGGTTAGCGTGAGGGTTAGGATGAGGGTGAGGTTTAGGGTTAGGGTGAGGGAGAGTGTTAGGGTGATGTTTATGGTTAGGGTTAGGGTTAGGGTTAGTGTGAGGGTTAGGGTTAGGGTTATAGGTAGGGTTAGTGTGAGGGTTAGTGTGAGGGTAAGGGTTAGCGTGAAGGTTAGGGTGTGGGTGAGGTTTAGGGTTACGGTTAGGGTTTTGGTGAGCTTTAGACTTAGGGTGAGTGTTTGGGTTTAGGTTTAGGGTTAGGATGAGGTGAGTGTTAGGGTTAGGGTGGTGTTTAAGGTTAAGATTAGGGTTAGGGGGAGGGTTAGGGTTAGTGTTAGGGATAGGTTTAGGATGAGGGTTAGGGTGAGGGTAAGGGTTAGTTTGAAGGTTAGGGTGAGGGTTATGGTTAAGGTTAGGGTGAGGGTGAGGGGTAGGGTGAAGGTTAGGTTTACGGTTAGTGTTAGGGTAAGTGTTAGAGTGAGCATTAGGGTTAGGGTGAGGGTTAGGGTTAGGTTTAGGGTGAGGGTTTGGGTCAGGGTGAAGTTTAGGGTTAGGAATAGTTTTAGGGTTAGGGATAGTCTGAGGGTGAGGGTGAGTGTGAGGGTGAGGGCTCGGGTTAGGGTTAGGCTGAGGGCTACTGTGAGGGTGAGGGTTAGGTTGATGGTGAGGGTGAGGGTAAGGATTTCGGTTAGGTAAGGGTTAGGATTATGGTTATGGTTAGGATTAGGGTGAGTTTGAGGGTTAGAGGGAGGTTTAGGTTGATGGTGAGGTTTTGGCTTAGGGTTAGGGTGATGGTTAGGTTTAGGGTGGTGTTTTGGGTGTGGGGGAGGGTTACCCTGAGGTGAGGGTTCAGGTGAGGGTGAGGGGTAGGGTGAGGGTAAGGGTTAGGGTGAGGGTGAGGATTAGGGTTAGGGTGAGCGTGACCGTGAGGGTGCGGGTGAAGGTGAGTGTTAGGGTTAGGGAGAGGGTGAGGGTGAGTGTGAGGGTTTCGGTTAGGTAAGGTTTAGGGTTAGGGTTACGGTGAGGGCTAGGTTAAGGATGAGGTTTTGGGTGAGGGTGAGGTTGAGGGTAAGGGTGTGGGTGAGGGGTAGGTTTAGGGTGAGGCTTAGAATGACGGTGAGGGTTATGGTGAGGCTGAGGGTTAGGTTTAGGGTGAGGATTAGGGTCAGGATGAGGATTAGTTTGAGGGGTTGGGTTAGTGTTAGGGTGAGGGTAAGTGTTAGGGTGAGGGTGAGGGATATGGTTAGGGTGAGGGTGAGGTTGAGGGTGAGGGTTTCATTTAGGTAAGGATTAGGGTTAGGGTTAGGGTAAGGGCTAGGTTAAGGGTGAGTTTTATGGTGAGAGTGAGGGTGAGGTTGATGGTTAGTGTGTGGGTGAGGGTTAGGGTGAGGGTTAGAGTGACAGTGAGGGTTAGGGTGAGGCTGAGGTTTGGGGTTAGGGTTAGGTTTAGCGTGAGGATTAGGGTAAGGATGAGGGTTAGGATGAGGGGTAGGGTTAGGGTTAGGGTGAGGGTTATGGTTAGTGTGAGTGTTAGGGTTAGGGTAAGGGTTAGGGATAGGGTGAGGGTTAGGGTTAGGGTTAGGGTTAGGGTGAGATGAGAGTTGGGGTTAGGGTTAGGTTTAGCGTGTGGATTAGGGTCAGGATGAGGGTTAGGATGAAGGGTAGGGTTAGGGTTAGGGTGAGGGTTAAGGTTAGTGTTAGGGTTAGGGTTATGTTTAGGGTGTGGGTAAGGGTTAGGTTAGGGTTAGGATGAGGGTGAGGTTTAGGGTTGGGGTGAGGGTTAGGGTGATGTTTAGGGTTAGGGTTAGGGTTAGGGTTAGTGTGAGGGTTAGGGTTAGGTTTAGAGTTAGGTTTAGTGTGAGGGTTAGTGTGAGGGTAAGGTTTAGGGTGTAGGTTAGGGTGAGGGTGAGGTTTAGGGTTAGTGTTAGGGTTAGAGAGGTTTAGACTTAGGGTGAGGTTTTGGGTTAGGATTAGGTTTAGGGTGACGGTTAGGGTTACGGTGAGAGTTAGGGTTAGGGTTAGGCTGAGGGTGAGGGGTAGGTTTAGGGTTAGAGTGAGTGTGAGGGTAAATGTTAGGTTGAGGTTTAGGATGAGGTGAGTGTTAGGGTTAAGGTAATGTTTAATGTTAGGATTAGGTTTAGGGTGAGGGTTAGGGTGAGGGTTAGGGTTAGTGTTAGGGATAGGTTTAGGATGACGGTTAGGGTGACAGTAAGGGTTAGGGTGAGGGTGATGTTTAGGGTTAGGGTTAGGGTGAGGGGTAGGATGAGGGTTAGGTTTACGGTTAGGGCTAGGGTAAGGGTTAGGTTGAGCGTTAGGGTTAGGGTGAGGGTTAGTGTTAGCTTTAGCGTGAGGGTGAGGGTCAGGGTCAAGTTTAGGGTTAGGATTAGTTTTAAGGTTAGGGATAGTTTCAGGGTGAGGGTGAGTGTGAGGTTGAAAGTTAGGGTTAGGATTAGCGTTAGGCTGAGGGCTACAGTGAGGATGAGGTTTAGGGTGAGAGTGAGGGTGAGGGTGAGAGTTTCGGTTAGGTAAGTGTTATGGTTATGATTATGGTGAGTTTGAGGGTTAGAAGGAGGGTTAGCCTTAGGGATAGGTTTAGGGTTAGGGTTAGGATGAGGGATAGTTTTATGGTGATGTTTTGGGTGAAGGTGAGGGTTACCGTGAGGTGAGGGTTCGAGTGAGGGTGAGGGTTAGGGTGAGGATGAGGGTTAGGGTTAGGGTTTGTGTGAGGATTAGGGTGAGGTTAAGGTTTAGGGTGAGGGTTAGTTTGAAGGTGAGGTTTAGGGTTAGTTTTAGGTTTAGGGTGAGGTATAGGGATAGGATTAGCGTGATGGTTAGGGTTAGGGTGATGTTTTGAGAGAGGGAGAGGTTTACCCTGAGGTGAGGGTTCGGGTGAGGATGAGGGTTAGGGTGAGGGTAAGGGTTAGGGTGAGCTTGAGGGTTAGGGTTAGGGTGAGGGTGACTGTGAGGGTGCGGGTGTGGGTGAGGGTTAGTGTTAGCGTGAGGG
Source organism: Dipodomys merriami (assembly GCF_024711535.1). Classification (NCBI taxonomy): domain Eukaryota; kingdom Metazoa; phylum Chordata; class Mammalia; order Rodentia; family Heteromyidae; genus Dipodomys; species Dipodomys merriami. The sequence goes on along the minus strand of NW_027202349.1, from coordinate 2,014,246 downwards.
TTCAGGTGAGTGTAAGTGTTAGGGTGAGGGTGAGGTTTAGGGTTAGGGTGAAGGTGAGTGTGAGGGTGAGGGTTTCGGTTAGGTAAGGTTTAGGGTTAGGGATACGGTGAGTGCTAGGTTAAGGGTGAGGTTTTGGGTGAGGGTGAGGGTGATGTTGAGGGTTAGGGTGGGGTGAGGGTTAGGTTTAGGGTGAGGGTTAGAGTGAAGATGAGGATTATTGTGAGGCTGAGGGTTAAGTTTTGCGTTAGGTTTAGGGTGAGGATTAGGGTCAGGATAAGGGTACGGGTGAGGGTTAGGGTTAGGATTAGGGTGAGGGTTAGGTTTAGTGTGAGGGTTAGATTTAGGGTTAGGGTTAGGGTGAGGGTAAGGTTTAGGGTGAGGTTTTGGATGAGGGTGAGTGTTACGGTTAGGGTCAGGGTTATGTTTAGGGTGAGGGTTAGTGTTAGGGTGAGGGATAGGGTTAGGATTAGGGTTAGGGTGAGGTTGAAGGTGAGGTTGAAGATGAGGGTTAGGGTGTGGGTGAGGGTTAGGATTAGGGTGAGGGTTAGGTTGACAGTGAGGTTTAGCGTGAGGGTGAGGCTTATTGTACGGGTGAGGGTTAGCGTTAGGGTTAGGGTTAGGGTGAGGGTGAGGGATAGGATTAGGGTTATCATGAGGGTTAGGGTGAAATTTCGGGTTAGTGTGAGGGTTAGGGTTAGGGTGAGGGTGAGGGCAATGTTTAGGCTGAGGGTTAGGTTAAGGATGAGGGTTAGGATTAGGGTTAAGGTTAGGTTGAGTTCTAGGGTGTGGATTAGGGTTAGGGTTCGGATTAGGGTTAGGATGAGGGTTAGGGTGGGTCTTAGGGTTAGGGTTAGTTTGAGGGTTAGGGTTAGGCTTATGGTTAGGGTTAGGGTAAGGATGTGGGTGAGGGTTAGGGTAAAGATTAGGGTTAGGTTTATGGTGACGGTGAGAGTTAGCGTTAGGATTAGGGTTAGGGTTTGGTTTAGGCTTAGGGTGAGGGTTAGGGTGAGGATTAGTGTTAGGGTTAGGGTAAGATCTAGGGTTAGGGTTAGGGTTAGGATTAGAGTGTGGGTGAAGTTTAGGGTGAGGGTTAACTTTAGGGTGAGGTTTAGGTTTAGGATTAGGTTGAGGGTTAGAGTTAGGGTGATGTTTAGGGTGAGGGTGAGGGTTAGGGTGAGGGTGAGGGTTAGGGTTAGGGTTAGGGTGAACGTGAGGTTGTGGGTGAGGGATAGCGTTAGGGTTAGGTATAGGGTGAGGTTTTGGTGAGGGTGAGGTTTGGGTTGTGGGTGAGGGTTAGGGTAAGTGTGAGGTTTAGGGTGACAGGGTGTGTTAGAGTGAGGTTGAGGTTTAGGGTTAGGGTTAGGGTGATAGTTTGGGTTAGTATTAGTGCTAGGGTGAGGGTCAGAGTGAGGGGTATGGTTAGGGTTAGGGTGAGGGTTAGGAATAGTGTGAGGGTTAGACATAAGGTTAGGGTTAGGGTGAGCCTAAGGGTTAGGGTGAGGTTAGGTTGAGTTTGAGGGATAGGGTTAGAGTTAGGGTTAGGTTGAGGGATAGGGTGATGTTTAGAGTTAGGGTGAGGGTGCGGGTTAGAAATAGGTTTATGGTGAGGGTTTGGGTTAGGGTGAGATTTAGAGTTAGGGTTAGGGTGAGGGTGTGGTTTAGGTTTAGGGTTACAGTGAGGGTAAGTGTGAGGTTGACTGTTAGGTTTAGGCTTAGGGTGAGTGTGAGTGTTAGGTTTAGGATTAGTGTTAGGGTTAGGTTTAGGTTTAGGGTTAGTGTTAAAGATAGGGTTTGGGAGAGTGTTAGGTTTAGGGTTAGGGTTAAGGTTAGGGTTCAGTGAGCGTAAGGTTTTTGGTGAGGTTTAAGTTTAGGCTGAGGGTGACGGTCAGGGTGATTGTTAGGGTTTGGTTTAGGGTTAGGGTGAGGGTTATGATAAGGGCTAGAGTTAGGGTTAGGGTTAGGGTTAGGGTTAGGTTTAGAATTAGAGTGAGTGTGAGGGTGAAGAACAGGGTTAGGGTTAGGGTTAGGGTTTGGCTGAGGGTCAGGGTGATTGGTATGGTTAGGGTTATATTTAGGGTGAGTGTTAGGGTTAGGCTTAGGGTTAGGATGAGGGTTAATTTGAGGGTTAGGGTTAGGGTTAGGGTGAGGGTTAGTGTGAGGGTGAGGGTGAGGGTTAGGGTGTTGGTTAGGGTTAGGGTTAGGGTCAGGGTTAGGGTTAGGGTGAGGGTAAGGGTTAGGGTTAATATTAGAATTAGGGTGAGGTTGAGGGTGAGGAATAGGGTTAGGATGAGGGTTAGGGTTAGGATCAGGCTGAGGGTGAGGGTGAGTGTTAGGGTTAGGGTTAGGGTTAGGGTGTTAGTGTTAGGCTTAGGGTTAGGATGAGGGTTAAGGTGAGGGGTTGGGTTAGGGTTAGGGTGAGGGTTAGGGTGAGGATGAGGTTTAGGGTTAGGGTGAGGGCAAGGGTTAGGGTGAGTGTTACGATGAGGCTGAGGATTAGGTCGAGGGTTAGAGTTAGGGTGAGGGCTAGGGTTAGGGTGAAGGTTAGGGTGAGGGTTAATGTGAGGGTGAGGCTTAGGGTGAGGATGAGGGTGAGGGTGAAGTTTAGGGTGTGAGTTAGGGTTAGGGTTAGGGTCAGGGTTACAGTTAGGGTTAGGGTTATGGTTAGGTTTAGGGTGAGGTTGAGGCTGAGGCTGAGTTTTAATTTGAGGGTGAGGGTGAGTGTCAGGGTGAGGTTTAGGGTTCGGATTAGGGTTAGTTTGAGGGTGAGGGTGAGGGTTAGTGTTTGTATTAGTGTTAGAGTTAGGGTAGGCTGAGGTTGAGCATGAGTGTGATGGTGAGGGTTAGGTTTATTGTGAGGGTTAGGGTGAGGATGAGGGTAAGGGGTAGGTTGAGGTTTAGGGGGAGGGTGAGGGTTAGGGTTAGGATGAGGGTTAGGGTGAGGTTTAGCGTTAAGTTTAGAGTTACTTTTAGTGAGAGGGTTAGGGTTAATGTTAGGGTTAGGTTTAGGGTAAGGTTTAGGGTTAGGGTTAGGGTAAGGGTGAGGGTTATGGTTAGGTTTAGGGTGAGATTTGGGTGATGGGTAGGTTTAGGGTTAGGGTGAGGGTGAGGATGAGGCTTAGGTTTAGGATTAGGTTTTGGGTTAGGGTTAGGCTGAGGGTGAGGTGAGGGTTAAGGTTAGCGTGAGGCTTAAGGTTAGGTTTAGGTTTAGGTTGAGGGTTAGGTTGAGGGGTAGGTTTATGGTTAGGGTGAGGGTGAAGATGAGGGTGAGGGTGAGGGTGAGGGTAAGGGTTAGGGTGATGGTTAGGTTTAGGGTTGTTTTAGGTTTTGGGTTAGGGTGAGTGGTAGCGTTAGGGTTAGTGTGAGCCTTAGTGTTAGTGTGAGGGTTAGGGTTAGGTTTAGGGTTACCTTGAGGGTAAGGGTAACGGTGATGGTTAGGATGAGGGTGAGGGTTAGGGATATGTTTTTGGTGAGGGTGACTGTTAGGGTGAGGATGAGGGTTAGGGTTAGGTTTAGGGTGAGGGTTTTGATTAGGGTGTGGCTTAGGGTTAGATTTAGAGTTCGGTTCAGGTTGAGGGTTAGGCTTAGGTTAAGGGTTAAGGTGAGTGGTAGGGTGCGGTTTAGGATTAGGGTTTTGTTTAGGGTTAGGGTGAGGGTGAGGGTTAGCATTAGGGTTAGGTTGAGTGTGAGGGTGAGGTTTACTGATAGGTTTAGGTTTAGGGTGAGGGTTAGGGTTAGGGTTAGAGTTAGGATTAGGGTGAGGGCTAGGGTGAGGGTGAGAGTTAGCGTGAGGGTCAGGGTGAGGCTGAGGTTTAGGGTGTGCGTTAGGGTCAGGGTTAGGTTCAAGATTACGGTTAGGGTGAGGGTTAATGTTAGGATTAGGGTTAGGGTGAGGTTCAGGCTGAGGCTGAGTTTTAAGGTGAAGGTGAGGGTGAGTGTGAGGGTGAGGGTTAGGTTTCGGGTTAGGGTGAGGGTTAGGGTAAATGTGAGGGTTAGGATTAGGGATAGGATTAGGGATATGGTGAGGGTAAGGGTTAGGGTGAGGGTTAGGATGAGGGTGAGGTTTAAGGTTAGCGTTATGTTTGGGGTGTCTTTTAGGGTGAGGGTAAGGGTTAGGTTTAGGTTGAGGGTGAGGGTGACGATTAGGGTTATTGTGAAGGTGAGTGTTAGGTTTAGGTTTAGGGTGAGGGTGAGGGTTAGGTTTAGGAATAGTGGTACGGTTAGGCTTAGGGTGAGGGTGAGGGGAAGGGTGAGGGTTTGGGTTAGGGTAAGGATTAGCGTTAGGGTGAGGGTGAGGGATAGGTTTAGTGTTAGGGTTGGGGTTTGGGTGAGTGTTAGGTTGAGGGTGAGGGTTAGGGAAGGTTGAGGGTAATGGTTAGGTTGAGGGTTAGTGTTAGGCTGAGGGTGAGGGTGAGGGTGAGGTTTAGGGTTAGCATTAGGGTTAGGATGAGGGTTAGGGTGAGGGTTTGGGTTAGGGATAGTGTGAGTGTTACGGTTAGTGTGAGGATTAGGTTTAGATTTAGGGTTAGTTTTACCGTGAGGGTAAGGGTAATGGTGAGGTTTAGTATGAGGGTGAGGGTTAGGGTTAGTTTGAGGGTTAATGTTAGGGTGAGGGTTAGGGTGAGGCTGAGGGTTATGTTTAGGGTTAGGGGTAGGGTGAGGGTTATGGTTAGTGTTAGGGTGAGGGTGAAGTTTAGGGTGAGGGTAAGGGTTAGTGTGAGGGTTAGTTTTAGGATTATGTTTAGGTTGAGGGTAAGGTTTAGGGTGAGGGTTATGATGAGGGTGAGGGTTAGGATGAGGGTTAGAGTTAAGGTGAGGGATAGGTTTAGGGTTTGAGTTAGGCTGATGGCTTATGTGAGGGTGAGGGTGAGGGTAAGGGTGAGGTTGAGGGTGAGGGTTAGAGTGTCCGTGAGGGTTAGGGTTGAGTGAGTGTTAGGGTGATGTTTAAGGTTAGGGTTAGGATGAGGGTTATGGTTAGGCTGAGGGTGAGAGTCAGGTTTAGGGATAAAATGAGGGTGAGCATTAGGTTTAGGATTAGTTATAGGGTTAGGGTTAAGGAAGTGTGAGGTTAAGGGTTATGGTGTGGGTTAGTGTTAGTCTGAGGGTGAGGGTGAGGGTGAGGTTTAGGGTTAGGTTTAGGATTAGTGTGAGGGTTAGGGTTAGAGTTAGGGTTAGGATGAGGTTTAGGGTGGTGGGTAGGGTTAGGGTTAGGTAGCGGGTGAGGGTGAGGGTTAGGGTTAGTATGAGGGTTAGGGTAGGTTTAGTGTTAGGTTGAGGGTTAGGGTTAGGATTAGGGTTAGGCTGAGGGCTAGGGTGAGGGTGAGGGTTAGGTTGAGGGTGAGGGTGAGGTTTAGGGTGTCGGTGAGTGTTAGGGTAGGGTGAGGGTTAGGGGGACGAAGAGGGTTAGGGTGAGGGTGCGGATTAGGGTTACGGTTATGGTTAGGGTTAGTTTCAGCTTGAGGATTAGGGTTATGGTTAGGGTTAGATTGAGGGTTAGGGTGAGGGGTAGGTTTAGCGTTAGGTTTAGGGTTAACATTAGGGTAAGGGTTAGGGTGAGGGTCAGGGTTAGGTTTAGGGTGAAGGTGAGGGTAATTGTTAGGGTGAGGGTTAGGATGAGGGTAAGGGTTAGGGTTAGAGTGATGTTTAAGGTGAAGTTTAGGGTTAGGGTTGGGTTAGTGTGAGGGTGAGGGTTAGGGTGAGGATAAGGGTTAGGTTGAGGGTGCAGATTAGGATTACGGTTAGGGTTAGTGTGAGGGGTAGAGTTAGGTTTGGGGTGAGGGTTAGGTTTAGTGTGAGGGTTATCGTTAGGGATAGGGTGAGGGCGAGGGTAAGGGTTAGGATTAGGGTCGGGTGAGAGTAAAGTTTAGGGAGAGCATGAGTTTTAGGGTGAGGTTTAGGGTTAGGTTAAGGGATAAGGTGAGGGTTGGGTGAGGGTGAGTGTTGGTTTGTGGGTGAGGGTTAGGGTAAAAGTGAGAGTTAGGTTGACGGGGAGGGTTAGAGTGAGGGCGAGGGTTAAGGTTAGGGTTAGGGTGATGGTTAGGGTTTGTATTAGTGTTAGGGTTAGGGTTAGGGTGAGGGGTATAATTAGGGTTAGTGTGAGGGTTAGGATTAGTGTGAGGGATAGGGTTAGGGTTAGGGTTAGAGTTAGAGTTATGGTTAGGGTGAGGGTGAAATTTAGGGTTAGGTTAGGGTTAGAATGAGGGTGAGGGTGCGGGTGAGGAATAGGTTTAGCATTAGGGTTAGGTTTAGGGTTAGGCTGAGGGTGAGGGTGAGTGTTAAGGTTAGGGTTAGGATTAGTGTTAGTGTTACATTTAGGCTTAGGTTTAGGGTGAGGGTTAAGGTGAGGGGTAGGGTTAGGGTTAGGGTGAGGGTTAGGGTTAGGGTAAGGGTTAGGTTTAGGGTGAGGAAAAGTGTTCGGGTGAGGTTTAGGATGAGGCTGAGGGTTAGGTTGAGAATTAGAGTTAGGGTCAGTGTTAGCGTTAGGTTTAGGGTTAGGTTTGGGCTAGGGTGAGGGTGAGGGTTAGGGTGAGGGTGAGGGTGAGGGTGAGGGTTAGGGTGAGGGTAAGGGTTAGTGTGGGGATTAGGGCTAGGTTTAGGTTTAGGTTGAGGGTTAGGGTGACGGGTATGGTTAGGATTAGTGTGAGCCTTAGCATTAGTGTGAGGGTTAGGGTTAGGGTTACAGTGAGGGTAAGGGTAAGGGTGAGGTTTAGGTTGAGGGTGAGGTTTAGGAATAGGGTTAGGGTGAGGATGAGGGTTAGGGTTAGGGTTAGATTGAGGTTGTGGGTTAGGGTCAGAGTTAAGGTGAGGCTAAGGTTTAAGCTGAGCGTTACGATGAGGGTGAGGGTTAGGGTGATGTTTCAGGTTAGTGTTTGGGTTAGGCTTATGGTGAGGGTGAGGGGTAGGGTGAGGGTTTGGGTTAGGGTTAGGGTTAAGGTGAGTGTGAGTGTTAGGCTGAGGGTGAGGGTTAGGCTGATGTTTAGGGTCAGTGTTATTGTTAGGGTTTGGGTGAGTGTTAGGGTGAGGGTGAGGGTTATGATGCGGGTTAGAGTGAGGGTAGTTTTAGGGTTAGGTTGAGGTTGAGGGTGAGGGTGAGGTTTAGGGTAAGTGTGAGTGTTAGGTTTAGGGTTACGTGAGGGTTAGGGTTAGGGTGAGAGTTAGATTTAGGGTTAGGTTTAGGGTGAGGGTTAGGGTTAGGTTAGGGTTAGACTTAGGGTGAGGGTGCGGGTGAGGAATAGGTTTAGGATTAGGGTTAGGTTTAGGGTTAGGCTGAGGGTGACGGTGAGTGTTAAGGTTAGGGTTAGGGTTAGGGTTAGTGTTATATTTAGGCTTAGTTTTAGGATGAGGGTTAAGGTGAGGGGTAGGGTTAGGGTTAGGGTGAGGGTTAGGGTTAGGGTAAGGGTTAGGCTTAGGGTGAGGGTAAGGGTTAAGGTGAGGGTTAGGATGAGGCTGAGTGTTAGGTTGAGGTTTAGAGTTAGGGTGGGTGTTAGCGTTAGGGGTAGGGTTAGGGTTTGGCCTAGGGTGAGGGTGAGGGTTAGGGTGAGGGTGAGGGTGAGGGTTAGGGTGAAGTTAAGGTTTAGTGTGCGGGTTAGGGTTAGGGTTTGGTTTAGGTTGAGGTTTAGTGTGAGGGGTTTGGTTAGGGTTAGTGTGAGCCTTAGCATTAGTGTGAGGTTTAGGGTTAGGGTTACAGTGAGGGTAAGCGTAAGAGTGAGGTTTAGTTTGAGGGTAAGGGTTAGGGTGAGGGTGAGTGTTAGGGTGAGGACGAGGGTTAGGGTTAGGGTGAGGGTTAGGGTGAGGGTTAGGGTTAGATTTAGGGTGAGGGTATGGTTTAAGGTGAGGTTACGATGAGGGTGAGTGTTAGGGTTAGGTGAGGGTTAGGGTGATATTTCAGGTTAGTTTTAGGATTAGGCTTAGGGTGAAGGTGAGTGGTAGGGTGAGGGTTTGGGTTAGGGTTAGGGTTAAGGTAAGGGTGAGGGTTAGGATGAGGGTTAGGGTTAGTGTTAGGTTCAGGGTTTGGGTGATTGTTAGGATGAGGGTGAGGGTTATGATGAGGGTTAGGGTGAGGGGTAGGTTTAGGGATAGGTTGAGGTTGAGGGTGAGGGTGAGGTTTAGGGTAAGTGTGAGGGTGAGGTTTAGGGTTAGGATGAGGTTGAAGGTTAGGGTTAGGTTTAGGATGAGCGTTAGGGTGAGGGGTAGGATTAGGGATAGTGTGAGGGTTAGGGTTAGGGTTATGGTTACCATGAGGGTAAGGGTAAGCGTGTCGCGTGGGATGAGGTTTAGGGTCAGGGTTAGTGTTAGGGTTAGGGAGAGGATTAATTTTAGAGTAATGGTTAGTGTAAGGGTTACATTGAGTGGTAGGGTTAGGATTAGGGTTAGGTTTAGGTTGAGGGTTAAGGTGAGGGCTAGGTTGAGGGTTAGGGTGAGGGGGAGGGGGAGGGGGGAGGGGGAGGGTTAGGGTGAGGGTTAGGGTTAGTGTGGGTGTAAGGGTTAGAGTTAGGGTTAGGATGAGGTTTAGGGTGAAATGTAGGATTAGGGTGAGGGTGACGGTGAGGGTGAGGGTTAAGGTTAGGGTGAGGTTTAGGCTTAGGGTTGGGGTGACTGTTAGAGTTAGTGTTAGGTTTAGGATGAGGGTTAGGGTGAGGTGTAGTATTAGGGATAGTGTGAGGGGTAGGGTTAGTGTGAGTGATAGGGTTAGGGTTAGGGTTACCGTGAGGGTAAGTGTAACCGTGAGGGTTAGGATGAGGCTGAGGGATAGGGTTAGGGTTAGGGTTAGGGTGAGGGATAGGGTGAGGGTTAGTTTTAGGGTTATTGTAAGGGTAAGATGAGGGTTAGGGTTAGGCTTAAGGGTAGTTTTAGGGTGAGTGTAAGGGTTAGTATTAGGGTTAGGGTTTGTTTGAGTGTTTGGGTGAGGGTTTGGATTAGGGATAGCGTTAGGAACGAGTGAGGGTTAGGGTGAGGGTTAGTGTTAGGTTAGGGTTAGGGTTTGGGTTAGGCTGAGGGCTAAGATTAGGGTGAGGGTTAGGGTGAGGGTGAGGGTGAGGTTTAGGGTGTCGTTGAGGGTTAGGGCAGGGTGAGGGTTAGGGTGAGGATTAGTGTTAGGCTGAGGGTGAGGGTGAGGGTGAGGTTTAGGGTTAGGTTTAGTATTAGTGTGAGTGATAGTGTTAGGGTTAGGATTAGGATGAGGTGTAGGGTGAGGGGTAGGGTTAGGGTTCGGTTGAGGGTGAGGGTGAGGGTGAAGTTTAGGGTTATGGTGAGTGTTAGTGTTAGGGTTAGGTTGAGGGTGAGTTTTAGGGTTAGGTTTAGGATGAGGGTTAGTGTGAGGGGTAGGGTTAGGATTAGTGTGAGGGTTAGGGTTAGTGTGAGGGTTAGGGTTAGGCTTAGGGTTACGGTAGGGTTTAGGGTTAGGGTTAGGGTTATGCTGAGTGTAGGGTGAGGGTGAAGTTTAGGATGAGGGTAAGGGTGAGGGTGAGGGTTAGTGTGACAGTGAGGGTCAGGGTGATGTTTAGGATTAGGGTTAGGGATAGGGTTAGGCTTAGGGTGAGGCTGAGGGTTTGGGTTAGGGTTAGGGTTAGGGTGAGGGTGAGGGTTAGGGTGAGGTTTAGGGTGAGGATTAGGGTTAGGGTTAGAGTTAGGGTTAGGTTGAGGTTTAGGGTGAGGTTTAGAGTTAGGGTGAGGGTGAGGGTTAGTGTTAGGCTTAGGGTGAGGTTTAGGGTGAGGGATATGGTTAGGCTGAGTGTGAGCTTGAGGGTGAGGGTGAGGGTTAGTGTTAGGGATAGAGTGAGGGTTAGGTTTATTGTGAGGGTTAGGGTGAGGATGAGGGTCAGGATTAGGTGAGGGTTAGGGTTAAGTTTAGGGTTGGATTTAGGGTGAGGTTTAGGGTTAATATTAGGGTTAGGTTTAGGGTAAGGGTTAGGATTAGGGCAAGGGTTAGAATTAGGTTGAGGGTTAGGGTTAGATTTAGGGTGAGGTTTAGGTTTAGGGTGAGGGTTAGGTTTAGGGTTAGGGTTAGGGTGAGGCTTAGGGTGAGGCTTAGGGTTAGGATTAGGGTTTGAGTTAGGGTTAGGCTGAGGCTGAGGGTGTGGGTGAGGGTTAGGGTTGGGGTTAGGGTTAGGGTGAGGATTAGGCTTAGTGTTAGGAATGGGGTTTGGGTTAGGCTGAGGCTGAGGCTGAGGGTGAGGGTGGGGGTTAGGGTTAGCGTGAGGGATAGGTTTAGGGTTAGGTTTATTTTGAATTGTAGGGTGAGGGGTAGGTTTATGGTTAGGTTGAGGGTGAGGGTGATGGTGAGGGTAAGTGTTAGGTTGAGGGTAAGGGTTAGGCTTAGGTTTAGGATTAGGGTTTGGGTTAGGTTTAGTCTGAGGCCGAGGGTAAGGTTTAGGTTTATCGTGAGGGATAGGTTTAGGGTTAGGTTGAGGTTGAGGGGTAGGGTGAGGGGTAGGTTTAGGTTTAGGGTGAGGGTGAGGGTAAGGGTGAGGGTTAGGGTGAGGATGAGGGTTAAGGTGAGCGTGAGGGTTAGTGTTAGTTGGGTTAGTGTTAGGTTCAGCGTGAGGATTAGGGTCACGGTTAGGTTTAGGTTGACTGTTAGGGTGAGTGTTAGGGTTAGGGTTAGGGTGAGGTTACAGTTAGGGTGAGGGTGAGGGTTACGGTTAGGTTTAGGGTTAGGTTGAGGGTAATTGTTAGCGTGAGGGCTAGGATGTCGGTGAGGGTTAGGGTTAGGCTGAGGGTTAGGGTGATGTTTAAGGTTAAGTTTAGGGCTTGGGTTAGGGTTAGGGTCAGGGTGAGAGTTAGGGTGAGGTTAAGGGTTAGGTTGAGGGTGAGGATTAGTGTTAGGTTTAGGGTTAGGTTTGGGGTGTGGACTAGCGTGGGGGTTAAGGTTAGGTTGAGGTTGAGTTTGAGGCTTAGGTTTAGGGTATGGGTGTAGGTTAGGTTTAGGGAGAGCTTTATCGTGAAGGTGAGGGTGAGGGTTAGGGTTAGGGTTAGCGTTAGAATTAAGGTGAGGGAGACGGGGAGGAATAGGGTTAGGATTAGGCCTAGAGTTAGGTTTAGGCTGAGGGTGAGGGCAAGTGCTATGGTTAGGGTTAGGTTGAGGGTGAGAGGGTTAGGGTTAGGGTTAGGGTTAGGCTGAGGGCTAGGGTGAGGGCTAAGGTTAGGGTTAGGGTGAGGTTGAGTGTTAGATTGTGGGTCAGGGTTAGGATTATGGTCAGGATTACGATTAGGGTGAGGGTTAGGGTTAGGTTTAGGATGTAGTTGAGGCTGAGGCTGAGTTTTAAGTTGAGGGTGAGGGTGAGTGTGAGGTTGAGGATTAGGATTCGGGTCAGGGTTAGGTTGAGGGTGAGGGTTAGTGTTTCGATTAATGTTAGGGTTAGGGTTAGGTTGAGGGTGAGCGTGAGGGTGAGGGTGAGGGTTAGTGTTAGGTTTAGGGTGAGGGTTAGGTTTATTGTGAGTGTTACGGTGAGGATGAGGGTAAGGGTTAGGTTGCAGGTTAGGGTGACGTAAAGAGTTAGGGTTAGGGTAAGGGATAGGGTGAGGGTTAGGGTGAGGTTTAGGGTTAAGTTTTGGGTTACTTTTAGGATGAGGGTTAGGGTTAATGTTAGGGTTATGTTTAGGGTAAGGTTTAGGGTTAGGGTTAGGGTTAGTGTGAGGATAAGGTTAGGTTTAGGGTTACGGTTAGGTTTAGGGTGAGGGTTAGGTATAGGTTTAGGGTTAGGGTGAAGGTGAGGTTTAGGGTTGGGATTCGTGTTAGGGTGGTGATGGTGAGGTTAGGGTTAGGATTATGGTTTGGGCTAGGTTTAGGCTGAGGGTGAGAGTGAGGGTTATGGTTAGCGTGAGGGTTAGGTTTATGCTTAGGTTTAGGTTGAAGGTTAGGGTGTAGGGTAGCTTTAGTGTTAGGATGAGGTTGAGGGTGAGGGTTAGGCTTAGGATTAGGTTTAGGGTTAGGGTTAGGCTGAGGGTGAGGTTTAGGTTGAGGGTTAATGTGAGGGGTATGGTTAGGTTTAGTGTGAGGGTTAGGGTTAGTGTGAGGGTTAGGGTTAGGGTTAGGGTTAGGGTTAGGGTTAGGCTGAGGGTGAGTTATAGGTTGAGGGTTAATGTGAGGGGTATGGTTAGGTTTAGTGTGAGGGTTAGTGTGAGTGTGAGGGTTAGGGTTAGGCTTAGGGTTAGGGTGAGGTTTAGGGTTAGGGTTAGGGTTAGGCTGAGGGTAGGGTGAGATTGAGGTTTAGGGTTAGGTTAAGCATTAGTGTGAGTGATAGGGTTTGGGTTAGCTTTAGCATGAGTGTTAGAGTGAGGGTTGGGGTTAGGGTTAGGTTGAGAGTGAGGATGAGGGTGAAGTTTAGGGTTAGGGTGAGGGTGAGGGTTAGGTTTAGTGTGATGGTGAGGATTACGGTTAGGTTTAGGATGAGGGTTATGGTAAGGGGTATTTTAGGTTGAGTGTGAGGGTTAGGGTTAGGTTTAGGGTGAGGTTTAGGGTTAGGGTTAGAGTTAGGCTAAGGGTTAGGGTAAGGGTGAGGGTGAGGGTTAGGGTGTCTGTGAGAGTTAGGGTAGGGTGAGGGTTAGGGGGGAGGTGAGGGTTTGGGTGAGGTTGAGGGTTAAGTTTATGGTTAGTTAGGGTTAGGCTGAGGTTAAGGGTTAGGTTGAGGGTGAGGGTTAGTGTTAGGTTTAGTGTTAGGGTGAGGGTAATTGTTAGGGTGAGGGTTAGGATGAGGGTGATGGTTAAGGTTAGGGTAATGTTTAAGGTGAATTTTAGGGTTAGGGTTGGGTTAGTGTGAGGGTGAGGGTTAGGGTGAGGGTAAGGGTTAGGTTGAGGGTGCAGATTAGGATTACGGTTAGGTTTAGTGTGAGGGGTAGGGTTAGGGTAAGGGTGAGGGTAAGGTTTAGTGTGAGGGTTATGTTTAGGGATAGGGTTAGGTTGAGGTTAAGGGTTAGGATGAGGGTAGGGTGAGAGTAAGGTTTAGGGTTAGCATGAGTGTTAGGGTGAGGGTTAGGGTTAGGTTTAGGGATAGGTTGAGGGTTGGGTGAGGGTGAGGGTTGGGTTTTGGGAGAGAGTTCGGGTAAAGGTGAGGATTAGGTTGACGGTGATGGTTAGAGTGAGGGCGAGGGTTAAGGTAAGTGTTAGGGTGATGGTTAGGGTTCATATTAGTGTTAGGGTGAGGGTGAGGGTGAGAGGTATAGTTAGGGTTAAGGTGAGGTTTAGGATTAGTGTGAGGGTTAGGGTTAGGGTTAGGGTTAGAGTGAGGGTAAGGGTTAGGGTGAGGTTTACAGTGAGGTTTAAGGATAGGGTTAGAGTTAGGGTTAGGTTAAGGTTTAACGTGAGGTTTAGAGTTAGGATGAGGGTGAGGGTGAGGGTGAGGATTAGGCTGAGGGTTAGGGTTGGGTGAGAGTTAGAATTAGGGTTAGGGTGAGGGTGAGGGTTAGTGTTAGGGTTAGGGTGAGGGTTAGGGTGGGGATGAGAGTAAGGATTAGGTTGAGGGTTAGATGGAGGGGGAGGTTTAGGGGTTGGGTTAGGGTTAGGGCGAGGGTTAGGGTGAGGGTTAGGGTTAAGTTTAGGGTTAGGTTTAGGGTGAGGGTTCGGGTTAATGGTAGGGTTAGATTTAGGTTATGGGTTAGGGTTAGGGTAAGGGTTACGCTTATGGTGATTGTTACAGTTAGGTTTAGGGTGAGGGTTAGGGTTAGGGTGAGGCTTAATGTTAGGTTTAGGGTTTTAGTTATGTTTAGGTTGAGGTTGAGGGTGAGGTTTAGGGTTAGCGTGAGTGTTAGGGTTAGGGTAGTTTTAGGTTCAGGGTTAAGGTGAGGGCTAGGTTGAGGGTTAGGGTGAGGGTGAGGGTGAGGGTTAGGGTGAGGGTTAGGTTAAGGGTGAGTGTAAGGGTTAGGGTTAGGATGAAGGTTAGGGTGAGGTGTAGTATTAGGGTTAGTGTGAGGGTGAGGGTGAGAGTTAGGGTTAGGTTGAGGGTTAGGCTTAGTGTTAGGGTGAGTGTTAGGGTTAGTGTTAGGTTTAGGATGAGAGGTAGGGTGAGGGGTAGGGTTAGGGATAGTGTAAGGGTTAGCGTTAGTGTGAGTGATAGGATTAGGTTTAGGGTTAACTGTGAGGGTAAGTGTAACCGTGAGGGTTAGGATGAGATTGAGGGTTAGGTTTAGGGTTAGGGTTAGGGTGAGGGATAGGGTTAGGGTTAGTTTTAGGGTTATTGTAAGGGTAGGATGAGGGTTAGGGTTAGGCTTAAAGTTAGTGTTATAGTGAGTGTTAGGGATAGTGTTAGGGTTAGGGTTTGTTTGAGTGTTAGGGTGAGGGTTTGGGTTAGGGGTAGGGTTACATGAGGGTGAGGGTTAGGGTGAGGGTTAGAGTTTGGTTAGGGTTTGGGCGTGGGTTAGGCTGAGGGCTAGGGTGAGGGAGAGGGTTAGGGTGAGGGTGAGGTTGAGGGTGAGGTTTAGGGTGCCGTGAGGGTTAGGGTAGGGTCAGGGTTAGGGTGAGAGTTAGTGTTAGGCTGAGGCTGAGGGTGAGGGTGAGGTTTAGTGTAAGGTTTAGGATTATTGTGAGCGTTAAGGTTAGGGTTTGGGTTAGGATGAAGTTTAGGGTGAGGGGTAGGGTTAGGGTTAGGTTCAGGGTAAATGTGAGGTTGAGGTTTAGGGTTATGGTGAGGGTTAGGGTTAGGGTTTGGTTGAGGGTGAGGGTTAGGGTTAGGTTTAGAATGAGGGTTAGTGTGAGGGGTAGGGTTAGGGTTAGTGTGAGGGTTAGGGTTAGGCTTAGGGTTAGAGTGAGGGTTACGGTTAGGGTTAGGATTAGGCTGAGGGTAGGGTAAGGGTGACGGTTAGGGTGAGGGTGAGGGTGAGGTTGAGGGTTAGGGAGACTGTGAGGGTTAGGGTGATGGTGAGGATTAGGGTTAGGGTTAGGGTGAGCATTAGGTTTAGGGTTATTGTGAGGGTGAAGGTTAGGTTTTGGATTAGTGTTAGGGTTAGGGTTAGGCTTAGGGTGAGGGTGAGGTTTTGCGTTAGGGTTCGTGTTAGGGTCAGGGTGAGCGTTAGGGTGAGGTTTAGGGTTAGGGTTAGAGTTAGGGTTAGGTTGAGGTTTAGAGTGAGGTTTAGAGTTAGGGTGAGGTTGAGGGTTAGGGTTAGGGTTAGGGTTAGGTTGAGAGTTAGATTTAAGGATAGAGTGAGGGTGAGTGTTAGCATTAGGGTTAGGGTGAGTGTTAGGGTCAGGGTTATGGTTAAGCTTAGGTTGAGCTTGAGGGTGAGGGTGAGGGTTAGTATTAGGATTAGAAAGAGGGTTAGGTTTATTGTGAGGGTTAGGGTGAGGATGAGGTTAAGGATTAGGTGAGGTTTAGGGTTAAGTTTAGGGTTAGATTTAGGGTGAGGATTAGGGTTTATATTAGGGTTAGGTTTAGGGTAAGGGTTAGCTTTAGGGCAAGGGTTAGTTAGGGTGAGGGTTACGGTTAGATTTAAGGTGAGGGTTTGGTTTAGGGTGAGGGTTAGGGTTAGGTTTCGGGATAAGGTGAGGGTTAGGGTGAGGCTTAGGGTTAGGATTAGGGTTTGAGTTAGGATGATGGTGAGGCTGAGGCTAAGAGTAGGTTTAGGTTTTGAGTTAGGGTTAGGCTGAGGCTGAGGCTGAGGGTTAGGGTGAGGGTTAGGGTTGGGGTTAGGGTTAGGGTGAGGGTTAGGCTTAGGTTTAGTATTAGGGTTTGGGTTAGGCTGAGGCAGAGGCTGAGGGTGATGGTGAGGGTTAGAGTTAGCGTGATGGATAGGTTTAGGTTTAGGTTTAGGTTGAGTTGTAGGGTGAGGGGTAGGTTTATGGTTAGGATGAGGGTGAGGGTGATGGTGAGGGTGAGGTTTAGGGTGAGGGTAAGGTTTAGGGTGGGGGTTAGGTTTAGGGTTAGGTTTAGGTTGAGGGTTAGGTTGAGGGTTTTGCTTAGGGTTAGTGTGAGCCTTAGTGTTAGTTTGAGGGTTAGGGTTAGGGTTAGGGTAAGAGTTAGGATTACCGTGAGGGTAAGGGTGAGTGTGAGGGGGAAGGTAAGGGTTAGGGTAAGGGTTACAGTTAGGGTGAGGGTTAGGGTTAGATTTAGCGTTAGGGTGAAGGGTTAGGGTTTTGATTAGGGTTACGGTGATGGTGAGGGTTAGGGTTAGGTTTAGGGTGAGTGTGAGGGTGACGTTTACTGATAGGTTTAGGGTTAGGGTGAGGGTGAGTGTTAGGCTTAGGATTAGTGTTAGGGTTAGGGTTAGGCTTAGCGTTAGGTTGAGGGTGAGGGTTAGGGTTAGGGTGATGTTTAGGGTTAGGGTTAGGGAGCGGTTTAGGGTTAGTATGATTTTGAGTGTGAGGGTGTGGGTTAGGGTGAGGGTTAGGGTTCGAGTGAAGGTGATGGTTAGGGTGCTGGTGAGGTTAAGGGTTAGGGTGAGTGTAAGGGTGACGGTGAGTTTGAGGGTTAGGTTTAGTGTAAATGCTAGGGTGAGTTTTAGGGTGAGCATGAGGGTTTGGTTTTGGGTTAGTGTTAAGGTTAGACTTTGGGTGACTGTAAGGTTTAGGGTTAGGGTTAGGGCTAGGGTAGGGTGAGGGCTAGGGTTAGGTTTTGGGTTTGGCTGAGGGCAAAGGTGAGGGTGAGAGTGAAGTTGAGGGTGAGGGTTAGAGTGTTGGTGAGGGTTAGGGTAGGGTGAGGGTTAGGGTGACGGTGAGGTTTAGGGTGAGGGCGAGGGTTAAGGTTAGTGTTAGGTTGATGGTTAGGGTTCATATTAGTGTTAGGGTGTGGGGTATAGTTAGGGTTAGGGTGAGGGTTAGGATTAGTGTGAGGGTTAGCATTAGGGTTAGGTTTAGACTGAGGGTAATGTTTAGGGTGAGGATTAGGGTGAGGTTTGGGTTAAGGGGTAGAGTTAGGGTTAGTTTGAGACTTAGGGTGAGGTTTAGTGTTGGGTGAGGGTGAGGGTTAGGGTTAGGCTTAGAGTGAGGGTTAAGGTTAGGGTGAGAGTTAGAGTTAGGGTTAGGGTGAGGGTGAGGGTTAGGGTTAGTGTTAGGGTTAGAATTAGGGTGATGGTGAGGGTGAGGAATAGGGTTAGGATTTGGGTTAGAGTTAGGGTTAGGCTGAGGGTCAGGTTGAGTGTTAGGGTTAGTGTTAGATGAGTGTTAGGTTTAAGCTTAGGGTTAGGATGAGGGTTAAGTGGAGGGGTAGGGTTTGAGTTAGGGTGAGGGTTCAGGTTAGTGTGAGGGTTAGGGTTAGGGTGATGGTAATGATTATTGTGAGGGTTAGGATGACGCTGAGGGTTAGGGAGAGGGTTAGAGTTAGGGTTAGGGTTAGGGTTAGGTTTAGGGATAGGGTGAAGGCTAGGTTGAGGGTGAGGGTGAGGGTGAGGGTGAAGGTGAGGGTGAGGGTTAGGGTGTGGATTAGGGTTAGGGTTAGGGTCAGGGTTACGGTTAGGGTGCAGGTTAATTTTAGGGTTAGGATGAGGTTGAGGCTGATGCTTAGTTTAATGGTGAGGGTGAGGGTGAGGGTGAGGGTAAGGGATAGGGTTCGGGTTCGGGTTAGGTTGAGGGTGAGAGTGAGGGTTAGAGTTTGGATTAGTGTTAGGGTTAGGGTTAGGTTGAGTGTGAGCGTGAGGGTGAGGGTGAGGGTTAGTGTTAAGTTTAGGGTGAGGGTTAGGTACCTTGTGAGGGTTAGAGTGAGGATGATGGTAAGGTTTAGGATGAGGGTTAGGGTGAGGTGGAGGGTTAGGATTAGGGTTAGGGTTAGGGTGAGGTTTAGGGTTAAGTTTAGGGTTACTTATAGGGTGAGGGTTAGGGTTAATGTTAGGGTTAGGTTTAGGGTAAGGGTTACGGTTAGGGTTAGGATTAGGGTTTTGGTAAGGGTTACGGTTAGGTTGAGGGTTAGGGTGAGGGTTAGGGTTGGGTTTAGTGTTAGGGTGAGGTTTAGGCTTAGGGTTAGGATTAGGGTTTGGGTTAGATTTAGGCTGAGTGTGATGGTGAGGGTTAGGGTTAGCATGAGGTATAGGTTTAGGCTTAGGTTTAGGTTGAGGGGTAGGGTGAGGGGTAGGTTTAGGGTTAGCGTTAGGGTGAGGGTGAGGGTGAAGTTTAGGGTGATGGTAAGGGTTGGGGTGGGGGTTAGGGTTCTAATTAGGTTTAGGTTGAGGGTTAGTGTGAAGGTTATGCTTAGGGTTAGTGTGAGCCTTAGTGTTAGAGTGAGGGTTAGGGTTAGGGTTAGGGTTACCGTGAGTGTAAGGGTAAGGGTGAGGGTTAGGGATAGGGTTAGGGTGAGGCTGAGTGTTAGCTTGAGGATGAGGGTGAGGGTTAGGTTTAGGGTGAGGGTTAGGGTTAGGGTGAGGATTAGGGTTATGTTTAGGGTTAGGTTTAGGGGGAGGGTTAGGGTTAGGGTGAGTGTTTGTGTTAGGTTTAGCATTAGGGTGAAGGGTTAGGGTTTTGATTATGTTTAGGGTGAGGGTGAGGGTTAGGCTTAGGGTTAGGGTGAGTGTGAGGTTGACGTTTACTAATAGGTTTAGGGTTAGGGTAAGGGTGAGTGTTAGGTTTAGGATTAGTGTTAGGGTTAGGCTTAGGCTTAGGTTATGTTGAGAGTGAGGGTTAGTGTTACGGTGAGGGTTAGGGTTAGAGTTAGGGAGCAGGTTAGGGTTAGAGTGATTTTTAGTGTGAGGGTGAGGGTTAGGGTGAGGGTGAGGGTGAGAGTGAGGGTGAGGGTTAGGGTGTTGGTGAGGTTTAGGGTTCGGGTGAGTGGTAGGGTGACAGTGAGCTTGAGGGTTAGGTTTAGGGTAAGTGTTATGTTGAGTGTTAGGTTGAGCATGTGGGTTAGGTTTAGGTTTAGGGTTAGTGTTAGGGTTTTAGTGTTAGGGTTAGGGTTTGGGTGAGTGTAAGGTTTAGGGTTAGGGGTAGGGTTAGGGTTAGGGTAGGGTGAGGGTTAGGGTTAAGGTTTGGGTTAGGCTGAGGTCTAAGGTGAGGGTGAGTGTGAGGTTGAGGGTCAGAGTTAGAGTGTCGGTGAGGGTTAGGTTAGGGTGAGGATTAGGGTGACGGTGAGGGTTATGGTGAGGGTAAAGGTTAGTGTTAGGAGGGTTAGGGTTAGGATCAGGATGAGGTTTGAGTGTTAGGGTTATGGTTAGATTTAGGATGAGTGTTAGCGTGAGGGGTAGTGTTAGGTTTAGAGTGAGGTTAAGGGTTAGGGTGAGGGTGAGGGTTAGGGTTAGGTTTAGGATTAGTGTTAGGGTTAGGGTGATGTTTAAGGTTAAGGTTAGGGTTGAGAGGTTTAGAGTCAGGGTGATGATAAGGGTGAGGCTAAGGGATGGGTTGAGGGTGAGAATTAGGGTGAGGTTTAGGGTTAGGGTTAGATTTAGTTTTAGGGTGAGGACAAGGGTGAGCGTGAGGGTTAGGGTTAGGGTGAGGGTGAGGCTTATTTTTAGGGTATGTGTGAGGGTTAGCTTTAGGGTGAGGGTTACCGGGAAGGTGAAGATTAGGATGCGGGTGAGGGTTAGGGTTAGTGTTAGGGCTAGGGTGAGGATTGGGGTTAGGGTTAGTGTTAGGATGAGAGTTAGGTTGAGTTTTAGGGTTAGGATTATTGTCAGTGTTAGGGTTAGTGTGAGGGCTAGGTTAAGGGTTAGAGTTAGGGTGAGGGTAAGGGTTAGGGTGAGGGTTAGGGTGAGGTTGAGGGTTAGGGTTAGGGTGAGGGTTAGGTTGATATTTAAGGTTAGGTTAGCGTTAGGGTTAGGGTGAGGGTGAGGGTGAGGTTTAGGGTTAGGTTTAGGGTTACGGTGAGGGTTAGGTTTAGGGAAAGGGTGAGTGTGAGTTTTAGGTTTAGGATTAGTGTTAGGGTTAGGGTTAGACTTATGGTGAAGTTGAGGGGTAGGGTGAGGGTTTTGGTTAGGGTTAGGGTTTGGGTGAGTGTTAGCTTGAGGGTGAGGGTTAGGGTTAGGTTTATGGTTAGGGAAGGGTGAGGTTCAGGCTTAGGTTGAGGGTTAGTGTTAGGCTGAAGGTGAGCTTTAGGGTTAGGTTTAGGATTAGTTTGAGTGTTAGGGTTAGGGTTAGGGTTAGCATGAGGGTTAGCATGATGGCTAGGTTTGGGGATAGGTTGAGGTTGAGGGTGAGGGAAAGGTTTAGGGTTAGTTTTAGGATGATGGTTACGGTGAGGGATAGGGTTAGTGTGAGGGTTAGGGTTAGGGTTAGGGTTAGGTTGAGAGCTAGGTTTAGGGTGAGGGTTAGGCTGAGGGTGAGGGTGAGTGTGAGGGTTAGGCTGTCAGTGATGATTAGCTTAGGGTGAGGGTTCGGGGGATGCTAGTGTTAGGGTGAGGGTGAAGGTTAGGGTTATGGTTAGGGTTAGGTTTAA
Source organism: Dipodomys merriami (assembly GCF_024711535.1). Taxonomy (NCBI): domain Eukaryota; kingdom Metazoa; phylum Chordata; class Mammalia; order Rodentia; family Heteromyidae; genus Dipodomys; species Dipodomys merriami. Next base: position 1,993,967 of record NW_027202349.1, on the reverse strand, counting down.
GGTCAGGTTGAGGATTAGGGTTACGGTTAGGGTTAGGATGAGGGTTAGGGTGAGGGGAAGGTTTAGGGTTAGGTTTAGGTTTAGGGTGAGGGTAAGTTTAGGGTGAGGGTGAGGGTTTGGGTTAGGGTTAGGTTTAGGGTAAGGGTAATTTTTAGGGTGAGGGTTAGGATGAGGGTGAGTGTTAGGGTTAGGGTTATGTTTAAAGTTTAGGTTAGGGTTAGGGTTAGGGTTAGGGTGATTGTGAGGTTTAGGGTGAGTTTAAGGGTTAAGTTGAGGGTGCGGATTAGGGTTACGGTTAGGGTTAGTGTGAGGGTTAGGGTTAGGGTTAGGGTGAGGGTTAGGTTTAGTGTGAGGGTTATGGTTAGGGATAGGGTTAGGGTGAGGTTAAGGGTTACAATAAGGGTAAGGTGAGCTTGAATTTTAAGGTTACCATGAATGTTAGTTTGAGGGTTAGGTTTAGGTTTAGGGATAAGGTGATGGTTGGGTGAGGGTCAGGGTTGGGTTGTTGGTGAGGGTTGGGTTACGGTGAGGGTTAGGTTTACGGGGAGGTTTAGAGTGACGGCAATGTTTAAGTCTAGGGTTAGTGTGATGGCTAGGGTTCATATTAGTGTTAGGGTGAGGGTTAAGGTGAGGGGAAATTTTAGGGTTCAGGTGAGGGTTAGGATTAGTGTGAGGGTTAGGGTTAGGGTTAGGGTTAGAGTGAGGGTAAGGGTTAGGGTGAGGTTTAGGGTGAGGTTAAGGGTTAGGGATAGAGTTAGGTTTAGGTTGATTGTTATGGTGAGGTTTAGAGTTAGGGTGAGAGTGAGGGTTAGGGTTAGGCTGAGGGTGAGTGTTAGGGTTAGGGTGAGTGTTAGAGTTAGTTTTAGGGTGAGGGTGAGGTTTAGGGTTAGGGTTAGAATTAGGGTGAAGGAGAGGGTAAGGAATAGGGATAGGATTAGGGTTAGGGTTAGGCTTAGGCTTAGGGTTAGGGTAAGGATGAGGGTCAGCGTGGGGGTGAGGGTGAGGGTTAGTTTTCGGATTAGTGTGAGTGTTAGGTTTATTGTGAGGGTTAGGGTGAGGATAAGGGTAAGGAATAGGTTGAGGAATAGGGTGAGGGGGAGGGTTAGGGTTAGGGTTAGGGTTAAGGTGAGGGTTAGCATGAGGGTTAGGTTTAAGGTTACGGTTAGTTTAGGGTGAGGGTTAGGGTTAATGTTAGGGTTAGGTTTAGGGTAAGGGTTAGGGTTAGGGTGAGGGCCATGGTTATGTTTAGGGTGAGGGTTAGGTTTTGGTGATGATTAGGGTTAGTTTTAGGGTTAGGGTGATGCTGAGGCTGAAGCTAAGGATTTGGATTAGGGTTTTGGTTAGTGTGAGGTTGAGGGGGAGGCTTAGAGTTGGGATTAGGTTTTGGGTTAGCGTAAAGCTGAGCATGAGGGTGAGGTTTAGGGTTAGTGTGAGAGTTAGGGTTAGGGTTAGGTTTAGGTTGAGGGTTAGGGTGAGGGCTAGGTTTAGGGTTAGGGTGAAGGTGAGGTTGAGGGTGAGGGTGAGGATTAGGGTTAGGGTGAGTGTTAGGGTTAGTGTTAGGTTTAGGTTGAGGTTTAGGGTGAGGGTTTGGGTTAGGGTTAGTGTGAGCCTTATTGTTATTGTGAGGGATAGTGTTAGGGTTAGCATTAGGGTTAGCGTGAGGGTAAGGGAAATGGTGAGTGTTAGGATGAGGGTGAGGGTTAGGGATAGGGTTAGGGGGATGGGGGAGTGATAGGGAGAGGATGAGGGTTAGGGTTAGGGTTAGGGTGAAGGTAAGGTTTAGGGTGAGGTTTAGGGTTATTATTAGAGTTATGGTTAGGTTGAGGATTAGGGTGAGGTTTAGATTTAGGGTGAGGGTGTAGGTTAGGGTTAAGGTTAGGGTGAGAGTTAGAGTTAGAGTGAGGGTGAGGGTGAGGTTTAGTGTTAGGTTTAGGGTGAGGGTTAGGGTGAGGATGAGGATAAGTTTTAGGTTGAGGGTTATCGTGAGGGGGAGGGTTAGGGTAAGGGTTAGGGTTTGGGTGAGGGTTAGGGTTAAAGTTAGGGTTAGGTTTAGGGTGAGGGTTAGTGTTAATGTTAGGGTTAGGTTTAGGTTAAGGGTTAGGTTTAGGGTGAGGGTGAGGGTTTGGGTTAGGGTTCGTGTTAGGGTTAGGTTGAGGTTTAGGGTGAGGTTTAGAGTTAGGGTGGGGGTGAGGGTGAGGGTTAGGGTTAGGGTTAGGGTTAGGGTTAGGGTGAGAGTTAGAGTTAGGGATAGAGTGAGGGTGAGCGTTATTGTTAGGTTTAGGGTGAGGGTTATGGTTAGGCTTAAGGTGAGCTTGAGGGTGAGGGTGAGGGTTAGTGTTAGGATTAGAAAGAGGGTTAGGTTTATTGTGATGGTTAGGGTGAGGATGAGGGTAAGGATTAGGTGAGGTTTAGGGTTAAGTTTAGGTTTAGATTTAGGGTGAGGGTTAGGGTTTATATTAGCGTTAGGTTTAGGGTAAGGGTTAGGTTTAGGGCAAGGGTTAGTTTGGGTGAGGGTTACGGTTAGATTTAAGGTGAGGGTTAGGTTTAGGGTGAGGTTTAGGTTTAGGGTTAGTGTTAGGGTGAGGGTTAGGGTTAGGGTGAGTGTTAGGGTGTGGGTTAGGGTTATGGTTAGTTTCAGGCTTACCGTTAGGGTGATCGTTAGGGATAGGTTTAGTGTTACGTTGAGGTTGAGGCTGAGGCTTAGGTTTAAGGTGAGTGTGAGGGTGAGTGTAAGGGTGAGGGATAGGGTTAGGATTAGGGTTAGGGTGAGTGCTAGGGTTAGCGTTAGGTTTAGGGTGAGGGTTAGGGTGAGTGGTCGGGTTAGAGTTAGTGTGAGGTGTAAGGATAGTGTGAGGGTTAGAGTTAGGGTTAGGGTATGTTGAGGCTTAGGGTTAGGCTAAATGTTAGTGTTAGGGCGAGGTTTAGGGGTAGTGTTAGGGTTAGGGTTTGGTTGAGTGTAGGGTAAGTGTTTTGGTTAGGCTTAAGGTTAGGGTGAGGGTGAGGATTAGGTGAGGGTGATGGTTAGGGTTAGTGTTAGGGTTAGGTTTTGGGTTAGGCTGAGGGCTAGGGTTAGGGTGAGGGTTAGGGTTAGGGTTAGGGTTAGGGTCAAGATTGGGATTAGGGTTACGGTTAGGGTTAGGATGAGGGATAGTGTGAGGGGTAGTTTTAGGGTTAGGGATAGGGTTAGAGTGAGGGTAACAGTTAAGGTGAGGGTGAGGGTTAGTTTTAGGGTTAGGGTTAGGATGACGGTAATTGTTAGGGTGAGGGTTAGGATGAGGGTGAGGGTTAGGGTTAGGGTAAGGGTTAGAGTGATGTTTAAGGTTAAGGTTTGGGTTAGGGTTAGGGTTAATTTTAGGGAGAGGTTTAGGGTGAGGGTAAGGGTTAGGTTGAAGATGTGGATTAGGGTTAGGGTTAGGGTTATTGTGAGGGGTAGGGTTAGGGTCAGAGTGATGGTTAGGTTTAGTTTGAGGGTTATGGTTAGGGATAGGGTTAGGGTGACGGTAAGGGTTAGGATGAGTGTAGAGTGAGATTGAGGTTTAGGGTTAGCATGAATGTTAATGTGAGGGTTAGAGTGAGTGTTAGGGTTAGGGTTAGGTTGAGGGTGAGGGTGAGGGTTAGGGTTAGGCTTAGGGTCTGGGTTAGGGTTAGTGTGAGGGTTAGGTTTAGGGTTAGGTTGAGGGTGAGGGTGAGGGTTAAGGTTAGGCTTCGTGTCTGGGTTAGGGCTAGTGTGAGGGTTAGGGTTAGGGTGAGGGTGAGGTTGAGGGTGAGGGTTAGGGTTAGTGTTAGGATGAGCGAGAAGGTGAGGGTTGGATTTAGGATTATGGTTAGCGTTAAGGTTAGGGTGAAGGTAAAGTTTAGGGTGATTGTGAGTGCTAGGGTGATTTTTAGGGTGAGGTTTAGTGTGAGGGATAGGGTTAGGGTTATGGTGAGGGTTAAGGTTAGTGTGAGGGTTAGGATTAGGGTTAAAGTTAGGGTTTGGCTGAGGATAAGGGTGAGGGTTAGGTTGAGGGTTAGGCTGGGGGTTAGGGTTAGGTTTAGTGTGAGTATTAGTTTTACTCTGAGGGATAAGGTTAGGGTTAAGATTAGGGTTAGGTTGAGGGTAAGTGTTTGGGTGAAGTTTAGTGTTAGGGTTAGTGTTAGGTTGAGGTTTAGGTTTAGTGTGATGATTAGGGTTAGGGTTAGGGTTAGGTTTAGGGTTAGGGTTAGTGTGAGGGCTAGGGTGAAGGTGAGGGTAAGGGTAACAGTTAGGATTAGGTTGAGGGTGAGGGTTAGGGTTAGGGTGAGGGTGAGGGTTAGGGTAAGGGTGAGGGTTAGGTTTAGTGTGAGGGTTACGGTTACGGTTAGGGTGAGGTTGAGGGTTAGGGTTAGGGTAGGGTTAGCTTTAGGGTTAGGATTAGGGTTAGAGTGAGGTTCAGGGTTAGGTTTAGGTTTAGGCTGAGGATCAGGGTGAGGGTGAGTGTTCGGGTGGGGGTAAAGTTTAGCGTGAGAGTTAGTGCTAGGGTTAGGTTGAGGGTTAGGTTTAGTGTGATTTTTAGGGTAAGGGTTAGGATCAGGGGTAGGGTGAGTGTTCAGGTGAGGATGAGGGTTAGAGTGTGGGTGATGTTTAGGGTTAGGGTGGGGGTTAGGGTGAGATTGAGGGTAAGGGTGAGGGTGAGGTTTAGGGTTAGGGTTACGGTTAGGGTTAGGGTCAGGGTTAGAATTGGGGGTAGTGTGAGGGTTAGGGTAGGGTGAAGGTTAGCTTTAGGGTGAGGGTTAGGTTTAGGCTGAGGGTGAGGGTGAGGGTGAGGGTTAGGGTTAGGTTTAGGGTTAAGGTGAGGGTAAGGGTGAGGGGTATATTTAGGCTTAGTGTTAGGGTTAGCATTAGGGTGAGTGTGAGGGTGAGGAATATGGTTAGCATTAGGGTTAGGGTTAGGCTGAGGGTCAGAATGAGTGTTAGGTTTAGGGTTAGGGTTACAGTGAGTGTTAGGGTTAGGCTTCGGGTTAGCATGAGGTTTAAGGTGAGGGGTAGGGTTAGGGTTAGGGTGAGGGTTAGGGTTAGTGTGAAGTTTAGGATGAGGATGAGGATAAGGTTTAGGGTGATGTTTAGGATGAGGGTGAGTGTTAGGGTTAGGGTGAGGGTTAAGATTAGAGTTAGGATTAGGGTAAGGGCTAGGGTGAGGTTGAGGTTTAGAGTGAGGGTAAGGGTTAGGTTGTGGTTTAGGGTCAGGGTTAGGTTTAGTGTGCTTTTTAGGGTTACTGTTAGGGTTAGGTTGAGGGTGAGGGTGAGGCTGAGGTTTAAGTTGAGGGTGAGGGTGAGTGTGAGTGGAGGGTTAGTATTCAGGTTAGGGTTAGGTTGAGGGTGAGGGTGAGGGTTAGTGTTCGGATTAGGGTTAGGATTAGGATTAGGCTGAGGGTCTGTGAGAGGGTGCGGGTGATTCTTAGTGTTAGGGTTAGAAAGAGGGATAGGTTTATTGTGAGGGTTAGGGTGAGGATGAGGGTAAGGGTTAGGTTCAGGGTAAGGATGAGGGGGAGGGTTAGGGTTAGGGTGAGGGTGAGGGTTAGGGTGAGGGTTTGGGTTAAGTGAAGGGATAGGTTGAGGGTGAGAGTAAGGATTAATGTTAGGGTTAGGTTTAGGGTAAGGGTTAGGGTGAGGGTGAGGTTTAGGGTTAGGGTGAGTTTTAGGGTTAGGGTGAGGGTTGGGGTTAGGATTCGGGTTAGGGTGAGGGCTAGGGTGATGGTGAGGGTTAGGAGTAGTCTTAGGGTTAGGGTGAGGTTTAGGGTAAGGGTTAGGTTTAGTGATAGTGTGAGGGGGAGGGGGAGGGTTAGGGTGAGGGTTAGGTTTAGTGTGAGTGTTATGGTTAGGGATAGAATTAGCGTGAGGGTCAGGGTTAGGATGAGGGTAGGATGAGAGTGAGGTTTAGGTTTAGCATGAGTGTTAGGGTGAGGGTTAGTGTGAGGGTTAGGGTAAGGGTTAGTTTGAGGGTGAGGTTGAGGATGAGGATTAGGGTTAGGGTTAGGGTTAGGTATAGGGTGAGGGTGAGGGTTGGGTTGTGGGTGAGGATTAGGTTAAAGGTGAGGGTTAGTATGACAGGGAGTGTTAGAGTGAGGGTGAGTGTTAAGGTTAGGGTTAGGGTGAAGTTTAGGGTTCATATTAATGTTAGGGTGAGGGTTTGGATGAGGGGTATACTTAGGGTTAAAGTGAAGGTTAGGATTAGTGTGACGGTTAGGGTTAAGGTTAGGCTTAGAGTGAGGGTAAGGGTTAAGGTGAGGTTTAGGGTGAGGTTTAGGGTTAGGGTTAGGTTGCTGGTTAGGGTGAGATTTAGATTTAGGGTGAGGGTGACGGTTAGGGTTAGGGTTCTGGTGAGGGCTAGGATTATGGTGAAAATTAGAGTTAGGGTTAGGGTGAGGTTGAGGGTTAAGTTTAGGGTTAGGGTTAGAATTAGTGTGAGGATGAGGGTGAGTTATAGGGTTAGGATTAGAGTTAGGTTTAGGGTTTGGCTGAGGGTGAGGATGAGTGTTAGGGTTAGGGTTTGGGTTAGGGTGAGTGTTAGGGTTAGGCTTAGCGTTAGGATAAGGGTTAAGGTGAGTGGTAAGTTTAGGGTTATGGGGAGGGTTAGGGTTAGGGTGAGGGATAGGGTGTGGGTTATGGTTAATGTTAGGGTCAGGGTTACGGTTAGGTTGAGAGTTAGGTTTAGGGTTAGGGTGAGTTTGAGGCTGAGGATGAGGGTTAGTGTTTAGATTAGTGTTAGGGTTAAGGTTAGGCTGAGGGTTAGCGTGAGTGTGAGGGTGAGGTTTAGTGGTAGGGTTAGGGTGAGGGTTATGTTTATTGTGAGGGTTAGGGTGAGGATGAGGGTAAGTGTTAGGTTGAGGGTTAGGGGGAGGGGGAGGGTTAGCGTTATGGTTAAGCTTAGGTTTAGGTTTTGCTTGAGGGTTAGCGTTAATGTTAGGGTTAGGTTTAGGGTAAGGGTTAGGGTTAGGGTTAGGGTTAGGATTAGGGTGAGGGTAATGGTTAGGTTATGGTGAGTGTTAGGGTTAGGTTTAGGGTTTGGGTGAGGCTGACCTTGAGGGTGAGGGTTATGGTTGGGGTTAGGGTTAGGGTGAGGGTGAGGGTGAGGCTGAGGGTTAGGATTAGGATTTGGTTTAAGGTTAGGCTGAGGGTGAGGGTGAGGGTTAGGGTTAGCGTGAGGGTTAGTTTCAGGGTTAGGTTTAGGTTGAGGGTGAGGGTTAGGCATAGGTTTAGGGTGAGGGTGAGTGTTAGGGTGAGGATGAAGTTTAGGGTTAGGGTTGGGGTGAGGGTTAGGGTGAGGGTGAGGGTTCGGTTTAGGGTGAGGGATAGGGTTGGGTTTTGTTTAGGGTTAGGGTGAGGGTGATGTTTAGTGTTAGGTTTATGGTGAGTGTGAGGGTGAGTTTTAGTGATATGTTTAGGTTTAGTGTGAGGGTGAGTGTTATGTTTAGGATTAGTGTTAGGGTTAGCGTTAAGCTTAGAGTTAGGGTGAGGTTGAGTGTTAGTTTTAGGGTGAGCGTGAGGGTTAGGGTTATGTTTAGGGTGCGGGTTAGGGTTAGGGTGATGTTTAGTGTGAGGGTGAGGTTTAGAGTGAGGGTGAGTGTTCGGGTGAGTGTTAGGGTGTAGGTGAGGGTAAGGGTTAGGGTGAGTGTTAGGGTGACAGTGAGTTTGAGGGTTAGGTTTAGGGTAAAGGTTAGGGTTAGTGTTAGGGTGAGGGTGAGGGTTAGGGTTAGGTTTAGTGTTAGTGTTAGGGTTACGGCTTTGGTGAGTGTTAGGGTTAGGGTTAGTGTTAGGGTAGGGTGAGGGTAAGGTTTAGTGTAAGGGTTAGGGTTGGACTGAGGGTGAGTGTTAGTGTGAGGGTTAGAGTTAGTGTGAGGGTTAGGTTTAGCGTTAGGGTTAGGGTTAACGTGAGGGTAAGGGTAAGGGTGAGGGTTAGAATGAGGGTGAGGGTTAGGGTTAGGTTTAGTATTAGAGTGAGGCTTAGGGTGATGGTTAGGGTTAGGGTGAGGGTGAGGGTTAGGGTTGGGGTAAGGTTTAGTGTGATGGTTAGGTTTAGGGTTAGTTTTAGGTTCAGGGTAAGGGTTATTGTGAGGGTTAGGTAAAGGTGAGAGTTAGGGTTAGGGTTAAGATTATGGTGAGTGTTAGGGTTGGGGTTAGGGTTAGGCTGATGGCTAATGTGAGGGTGAGGTTTAGGGTGAGGGTGAGGGTGAGGGTTAGGGTGTCGGTGATGATTAGGGTAGGGTGAGGGTTAGAGTGTTAGGGTGAGGATGAGGGTTACATTTAGGATTAGGTTTAGGGTCAGGTTGAACATTACTGTTAAGGTTAGGGTTAGCATGAGGGTTAGGGTGAGGGGTTGGGTTAGGGTTAGGTTTACGGTGAGGATAAGTGTTTGGTGAGGGTCAGGGTTAGGGTTACGTTTAAGGATAGAGTTAGGGTAATTGTTAGGCTGAGTGTTTGGATGAGGGTGAGGGTTAGGTTTAGGGTAATGTTTATGTTTAGGGTTAGTGTTAGTGTTAGGGTTAGGCTTAGCTTGAGGTTTAGGGTGAGGATAAGTTTTAGGGTGAGGGTTAGGTTGAGTTTGAGGGTTAGAAGGAAGGTGAAGGTTAGGGAGAGTGTTAAGGTTAGGGTTAGGGTGAGGGTGAGGGTTAGGGTGATGTTTAGGGTTAGGGTTAGGGTTAGTGTGAGGGTTAGGGTTAGGGTTAGAGTTAGTGTTATTGTGAGGGTTAAGTTGAGGGTAAGTGTTTGGGTGAAAGTTAGGGTGAAGGTGAGGTTTGGGGTTTGGATTAGGGTTAGGGTGAGGTTTAGAATTAAGGTTAGGTTGAGGGTGAGGGTTAGGTTTAGTGTTAGATTTAGGGTGAGGGTAAGGTTTACATTGAGGTTAGGATGAGGTGAGTGTTAGGGTTAGGGTGAAGTTTAAGGTTAGGATTATGGTTAGGGTGAGGGTTAGGGAGAGGGTTAGGGTTAGTGTTAGGGATAGGTTTAGGATGAGGGTTAGGGTGAGGTTTAAGGTTAGGGTGAGGGTGATGGTTAGGTTAGGGTTATGTTTAGGGGTTGGGTGAGGGTTAGGTTTACAGTTAGTTTTAGGGTAAGGGTTAGGGTGAGGTTTAGAGTTAGGTTGAGTGTTAGGGTTTGGTTTAGGGTTAGGGTGACTGTTAGGGTTAGGGTGAGGGTTAGGGTTAGGGTGGGGGTGAGGTTCAAGGTGAAGTGTAGGGTTAGGATTAGTTTTAGGGTTAGGTAGTCTGAGGATGAGTGTGAGTGTGAGGGTGAGGTTTAGGGTTAGGGTTAGGGTTAGGCTGAGGGCTACAGTGAGGGTGAGGGTTAAGGTTAGGGTGAGGGTGAGGATGAGAGTTTGGGTTAGGTAAGTGTTAGGGTTATGTTTAGGGTGAGGATTAGGTTGAGTTTGAGGGTTAGAGGGAGGGTTAGCCTTACGGAGAGGGTTAGGGTTATGGTTAGGGTGAGGGTTAGGGTTAGGGTGATGTTTTGGGTGAGGGTGAGGGTTACCGTGAGGTGAGGGTTCGAGTGAGGGTGAGGGTTAGGGTGAGGATGAGGGTTAGGGTTAGGTTTTGTGTGAGGATTAGGTTGAGGTTAATGTTTAGAGTGAGGGTTAGGTTGAGGGTGAGGGTTAGGGTTAGTGTTAGTGTGAGGGTGAGGTTTTCGGTTAGGTAAGATTTAGGTTTAGGTTTACGGTGAGGGCTAGGTTAAGGGTGAGGTTTTGGGTGAGGGTGAGAGTGAGGTTAAGGGTTAGGGTGTGGGTGAGGGTTAGGGTTAGGGTGAATGTTAGAGTGACGGTGAGGTTTATGGTGAGGCTGAGGGTTAGGTTAAGGGTTAGGTTTAGGGTGAGGATTAGAGTCAGGATGAGGGTAAGTGTGAGGGTTAGGGTTACGGTGAGGGTTAGGGTTAGTGTGAGGGTTAGGTTTAGGGTTATGGTTAGGGCTAGGGTAATGTTTAGGGTGAGGCTTAGGATGAGGGTGAGTGATAGGGTTAGGTTGAGGGTGAGGGTTAGGGTGAGGTTGAAGTTGAGGGTGAAGATGAGGATTAGGGTGTGGGTGAGGGTTAGGGTTAGGGTGAGGGTTAGGTTGACAGTGAGGGTTAGCGTGAGGGTGAGGCTTAGGGTATGGGTGAGGGTTAGCGTTAGGTTTAGGGCGATGGCTAGGATTAGGGTTATCGTGAGGGTTAGGGTGATGTTTCGGGTTTGTGTGAGGGTTAGGGTTAGGGTGAGGGTGAGGGCAATTGTTAGGCTGAGGGTTATGGTAAGGATGAGGGTTAGGATTAGTGTTAAGTTTAGGGTGAGGTTGAGCATGAAAGTTAGGGTTAGGGTTCGTGTTAGGGTTAGGATGACGGTTAGGGTGTGGGTTAGGGTTAGGGTTAGTTTGAGGGTTAGGGTTAGGGTTAGGGTTAGGATGAGGATGAGGATGAGGGTTAGGGTAACGGTTAGGGTTAGGTTTAGGGTGAGGATGAGAGTTAGTGTTAGGATTAGGGTTAGGGTTTGGCTTAAGCTGAGGGTGAGGGTGAGGGTGAGGATTAGGGTTAGGGTAAGATTTAGGGTTTGGGTTAGTGTGAGGATTAGATTGTAGGTGAAGTTTAGGGTGAGGTTTAGCATTAGGTTGTGGTTTAGTTTTAGGATTAGGGTGTGGGTCAGAATTAGGGTGATGTTTAGGGTGAGGGTGAGGGTTAGGGTGAGGGATAGGTTTAGGGAAAGGGTGAGGGTGAGGGTTAGGGTGAGGGTAAGCGTAAGTGTGAGGGTTAGGTTTAGGGTTAGGTTGAGGTTGAGGGTAAGGGTTATTGTGAGGGTTAGGATGAAGGTGAGGGTTAGGGTGAGGGTTAGGATTAGGGTGAGTGTTAGGGTTAGGGTTAGGGTTAGGCTGATGGCTACTGTGAGAGTGTGGTTTAGGGTGAGGGTGGGGGTGATGGTTATGGTGTTGGTAAGGATTAGGGTAGGGTTAGGGTTAGAGTGTTAGCTTGAGTGTGAGGGTTAGAGTTAGTGTTAGGGTTAGAGTTAGGCACAGGTTGAGGAGTACTGTTAAGGTTAGTGTTAGCATGAAGGTTAAGGTGAGGGGTAGGGTTAAGGTTAGGGTTAGGGAGAGGGTAAGGGTTAGGTGAGGGTGAGGGTTAGGGTTACAGTTAGGGTTAGGGTTAGGGTAATTGTTAGGCTGAGTGTTAGGATGAGAGTGAGGGTTAGGGTTAGGGTGATGTTTAAGGTTAGGGTTAGGGAGAGTGTTAGAGTTACGGTTAGGGTGAGGGTAAGGGTTAGGTTGAGGGTTAGGGTGAGTTTGAGGGTTAGAGCGAGTGTTAGGATTAGGGAGAGTGTTAGGGTTAGGGTTAGGGTGAGAGTAAGGGTTAGAGGGATGTTTTGGGTGAGGGTGAGGGTAACCGTGAGGTGAGCATTCGTGTGAGAGTTAGGGTTAGGTTGAGGATGAGGGTTAGGGTTAAGGTTTGTGTGAGCATTAGGGTGAGGTTAAGGTTTAGGGTGAGGGTTATTGTGAGGGTGAGGGTTAGGGTCATTTTTAGGGTTAGGGTGAGGATTAGGGTGAGGGTTAGGTTTAGGGTTTGGGTGAGGGTGAGGTTTGGGGTTAGGGTTAGGGTTAAGGTTAGGGTTAGGAGGAGAGTTTAGGGTGAGGGTTAGGTTTTCTTTTAGGGTTAGGGTGAGGATGACGGTGAGGCTTAGGGTTAGGATTCGGTTTTGGGTTAGGGTTAGGCTGAGCATGAGGTGAGGTTTAGGGTTAGCATGAGAGTTAGGATTAGGGTTAGGTTTAGGTTGAGGGTTAGGGTGAGGGCTAGGTTTAGGGTTAGGGTGAGGGTGAGGTTGAGGGTTAGGGTGAGGGTTAGTGTGAGGGTTAGGTTTAGGGTGAGGGTTAGGGTTAGTGTTAGGTTTAGGTTGAGGGTTAGGGTGAGGGGTAGGGTTAGGGTTAGGGTGAACCTTATGGTTATTGTGAGGGATAAGGTTAGGGTTAGCATTAGGGTTACCATGAGGGTAAGGGAAAGTGTGAGGGTTAGGATGAGGGTGAGGGTTAGCGATAGGGTTAGAGCTATGGGGGAGTGTTAGGGTGAGGATGAGGTTTAGGGTTAGGGTTAGGGTTAGGGTGAGGGTCACGGTTAGGTTTAGGGTGAGGGTTATGGTTAGGTTGAGGATTAGATTTAGGTTTAGCGTTAGGGTGAGTCTGAGGGTGAGGCTTAGGGTTAGGATTAGTGTTTGGGTTAGGGTGAGGGTGAGAGTGAGGCTTAGGGTTCGATTAGAGTTTGGCTTAGGGTTAGGCTGAGCATGAGGGTGAGGTTTCGGGTTAGCGTGAGGGTCAGGGTTAGAGTTAGGTTTAGGATGAGGGTTCAGGTGAGGGTGAGGATTAGGGTGTGGTTTAGGGATAGGGTTAGGGTGAGTGTTAGGGTGACGTTGAGTTTGAGGTTAAGGTTTAGGGTTAGTGTTAGATTTAGGGTTTGGGTGAGTGTTAGGGTTAAAGTTAGGATTAGTGTGAGGGCTAGGGTGAGGGTGAGGGTGAAGGTGAGGGTGAGGGGTAGGGTTAGTGTGAGGGTTTGAGTTAGGATTAGAGTTACCGTGAGGGTAAGTGTAACGGTCAGGGTTAGTATGAGGGTGAGGGTTAGGGTTAGGGTGAGGGGTAGGGTTTGGGTTAGGTTTCGATTAAGGTTAGCGTGAGGGTGAGGGTTAGGGTGATGGTTAGGTTTAGTGCTCGGGTTAGGTTTTGGGTTAGGCTGAAGGCTGGGGTTAGGGTGAGGGTTAGGGTGAGGGTGAGGGTGTGGGTGAGGTTTAGGGTGTAGGTGAGGGTTAGGCTAGGTTGAGGGTTAGGGTGAGGTTTAGTGTTCGGCTGATAGTGAGGGTGAGGGTGAGGTTTAGGGTTTGGTTTAGGATTAGTGTGAGTGTTAGGGTTAGTCTTCGGGTTAGGATGAGGTTTAGGGTGAGGGGTAGGGTTAGGTTGAGGCTGAGGGTGAGTGTGAGGTTTAGGGTTACTGTGAGGGTTAGGGTTAGTTTTAGGGTGAGTGTGAGTGTTAATATTAGGTTTAGGATGAGGGTTAGTGTGAGGGGCAGGCTTAGTGTTAGCGTGCGGGTTAGGGTTAGTGTGAGGTTTAGGGATAGGGTTAGGGTGAGGGTGAGTGTGAGGGTTAGGGTTAGGGTTAGTGTTTGGCTGAGGGCTGGGGTGAGTGTGAGGTTTAGGGTGAGGGTGAGGGTGAAGGTGAGGGTGAGGTTGTCCCAGAAGTTTAGGGTAGGGTGAGGGTGACGGTTAGGGTTAGGGTTAGGGTTAGGGTCAGGGTGGGGATTAGGGTTATGGTTAGGGTTAGGATGAGGGTTAGGGTGAGGGGTATTTTTAGGGTTAGGGATAGGGTTAGAGTGAGGGTAACAGTTAAGGTGAGGGTTAGGGTTAGGGTTAGGGTTAGGGTTAGGATGACAATAATTGTTAGGTTGAGGGTTAGGATGAGGGTGAGGGTTAGGCTTAGGGTAAGGGTTAGGGTGATGTTTAAAGTTAAGTTTTGGGTTAGGGTTAGTGTTAATTTTAGGGTGAGGGTTAGGGTGAGGGTAAGGGTTAGCTTGAGGATACAGATTAGGGTTAGGTTTAGGGTTAGTTTGAGGGGTAGTGTTAGGGTCAGAGTGAGGGTTAAGTTTAGTGTGAGGGTTATGGTTAGGGATAGGGTTAGGGTGACGGTAAGGGTTAGGATGAGGGTAGAGTGAAATTGAGGTTGAGGGTTAGCATGAATGTTAATGTGAAGGTTAGGGTGAGTGTTAGGGTTAGGGTTAGGTTGAGGGTGAGGGTGAGGGTTAGGGTTAGGCTTAGGGTCTGGGTTAGGGTTAGTGTGAGGGTTAGGGTTAGGGTTAGGGTGAGGTTTAGGTTGAGGGTGAGGGTTAGGGTTAGTGTTAGGGTGAACGAGAGGGTGAGGGTTGGATTTAGGATTAGGGTTAGGTTTAATGTTAGGGTGAGGGTAAAGGTTAGGGTGAGTGTGAAGGCTAAGGTGAGGGTTAGGGTGAGGGTTAGTGTGAGGGATAGAGTTAGGGATATGGTGAGTGTTAAGGTTAGTGTGAGGGTTAGGATTAGGCTTAAGGTTAGGGTTAGACTGAGGATAAGGTTTAGGGTGAGGATTATGGTGAGGGTGAGTGTTAGGGTTAGCGTTAGGGTTAGGGTAAGTTTCTGGTTGAGGGTAAGGGTGAGGGTGAGGGTTAGGGTTAGGGTTAGGGTGAGGGTAAGTGTGAGGGTTAAGGTGAGGATGAGGGTTAGGGTTAGGGATAGGGTGAGAGTGAGGGTTACGATTAGGGTTAGAGTTAGGGTCAGGATTAAGGTGAGGTTAAGGGTTAGGATGAGTGTGTGGGTGCGGGGAAGTTTTAGGATTAGTGTGAGGGTAAGGGTTAGTGTGAGGTTTAGGTTAAGGGGGACCATTAGGGTTAGGGTGAGGTTGAAGTTTAGGGTTAGGGTTAGGGTGAGGGTAGGGTTAGTGTGAGGCTTAGGGTGAAGGTGAGTTTTAGGGTTAGGGTTAGAGTGAGTATGAGGGTGAGTGTGAGGGTTAGGTTGACGGTGAGGGTTAGGGTGAGGGTGAGAGTTACAGTTACGGTTAGGGTTAAGTTGAAATTTAGGGTTAGGATTAGGGTTAGGATTAGTGTGCCGGTTAGGTTTAGGTTTAAGGTTATGGTGAGTGTAAGGTTTTGGGAGAGTTTTAGGGTGAGGGTGAGGATTAGAGTTAGCCTTAGGGTTAGAGTGAGGGTTAATGCTAGGGTGAGCGTGAGGTTGAAGGTGAAGTTTAGGGTTAGGTTTAGGGTGAGGTTTAGGGTTAGGGTGAGTGTTATGGTTAGGGTTATAGTTAGGGTGAGAGTGATGGTGAGGCTGAGGGTTACGCTGAGGTGAGCGTGAAGCTGAGGGTTAGGTTTAGGGTTAGGGTTAGGGTGAGGGTAAGTGTTACGGTTAGGATTAGGGTTAGGGTTAGGGTTAGGCTGCGGGTGAGGGTCAGGTTGAGGGTGAGGGTGAGGGTTAGGGTGAATGTTAGGGTTAGGTTAAGGGTTAGGGTTAGGGTTAGGGTGAGGGTTAGGGTTTGTGTGAGGGTTAGGCTTAGGGTTGGGGTTAAGGTTAGCGTGAAGGTAAGGTTTAGGGGGATGGTTAGGGTTACGGAGAGGATTAGGGTTAAGGTGAGGTTAAGGGTTAGGGATAGGGTTAAGGTGAGGTTTAGGGTTAGGATTAGGGTGAGGGTAAGAGTTTGGGCGAAGGTTAGGTTTAGGGCGAGGTTAGGGTTAGAGTTAGGGTGATGTTTAGAGTGAGGGTGTGGTTTAGGGTTAAGATGAGTGTTCCGGTGAGGGTGAGAGTTAGGGTGTGGGTGAGGGTTAGGTTTAAGGTGAGAGTTAGGTGAGGGTGAGGGTTAGTGTTGTGGGTTAGGGTGAGGGTGAGGGTTAGGTTTAGGGTTAGGGTGAGGGTTAAGGTGAAGTTTAAGGTTAGGGTTATGGTTAGGGTCAGGATTAGTGTGAGGGTTAGGGTTAGGTTTAGGATAGGTTTAGGGTTAGTGTAAGGGTTAGGGAGAGGTTTAGGGTGAGGGTGAAGGTTAGAGTGAGCCCTAGGATTAGGGTGATGTTTAGGGCGAGGATTAGGGTTAGGATTAGGATTAGGAGGAGGGTGAGGGTTAGGGTTAGGGTTAGGGTTAAGGTGAGTGTGAGGGTGAGGTTTGGGGTTCCGTAAGGGTTAGAGTTAGGGTGAGGTTTAGGGTTAGGTTTTTGTAAGAGTTAGAGTTAGGGTGAGGGTGAGGGTGAGGGTTAGGGTTAGGATTAAAGTTAGAGTTAGAGTTAGGATTAGGGTTAGGGTGAGGCTTAGACTGAGGGTGAGAGTGAGGGTGAGGGTTTTTGTTACAGTGAGTGTTAGGGTTAGGTTTAGAGTGAGGGTGAGGGTTAGGTTAGGTTTAGGGTTAGGGTTAGGATGAGAGTTAGGGTGAGGGGTAGGATTACTGTTAATGTGAGGGTTAGATTTAGTGTGAGTGATAGGTTTAATATTAGGTTTAGGGTTAGGGTGAGGGTAAGGGTTAGTGTGAGGGTTAGGGTGAAGGTGATGGTTAGGGTAATGTTTAGGGTGAGGATTAGGGTGAGGGTTAGGGTTAGGTTTAGGTTTAGGTTGAGGGTTATGGTGATGGTTAGTGTTAGGATTAGGGTTAGGGTGAGGGTGTGGGTGAAAGTAAGGGTAAGGGTGAGGGTTAGGGTGAGGGTTAGTGTTAGAATTAGGGTTAGGATTAGGGTGAGGGTTAGGGTCAGGGTGAGCTTTAGGGTTAGGGTTAGGATGAGGGTGAGGGTTAGGGTTAGGGTTACCAATAGGGTGAGAGCTAGGGTGAGGGTGAAGTTTAGGGTTAGGTTTAGGGATTAGGGTTAGGTTTAGTGTTAGGGTCAGGGTTAGGCTGAGGGGTAGGGTTAGAGTTAGGTGGAGGGTTTGGTTTAGTCTGAGTGAAAGGGTAAGGGTTAAGGTTACCCTTACAGTGAGGGTAATGGTTACAGTGAGGGATAGGGTGAGTGTGAGGTTTAGTGTTAGCATTTCGGTTACGGTGAGGGTTAGGGTGAGAGTAAGGGTTAGGTTTACGCTAAGGTTGAGGGTGAGTGTTAGGGTTAGCGTTAGGGTGAGAATTATGCTTCGGGAGAGGGTTAGGGTTAGGTATAAGGTGAGGGTCAGAGTGAGGATGAGGTTTAGGTTGAGGGTGAGACTGAGGGTGAAGTTTAGGGTTAGGGTTAGTGTTAGGGTGAGGGTGAGGTTGAGCGTTAGGGTTAGGATTAAGGTTAGGGTTAGGGTTAGGCTGAGGGTGAGGGTGAGGGTTAGGATTAGGGTTAGGGTAAGGGTATGTGTTAGAGTGAATGTTAGGATGAGAGTGAGGGTTAGGGTTAGCCTGAGTTTTAGGGTGAGGTTTAGGGTGAGGGTGAGTGTTGGCGTGAGGGTGAGGATTAGGGTGTGGGTGAGGGTTATGGTTAGGATGAGGGTTAGGTTGAAATTTAGGGTTAGGGTAAGGGTTAGGATTAGTGTGAGGGTTATGGTTAGGGTTAGAGTGAGTGTCAGAGTTAGGGAGAGGTTTAGGTTGAGGGTGAGGGTTAGAGTTAGCCTTACGTTTAGGGTAAGGTTTAGGGTTAGCTTTAGGATTAGGGTTAGGGTGAGGGTGAGGGCTAGGGTTAGGGTTAGGGTGAATGTTAAGGTGAGGGTTAGGGTTAGGGTGAAGATTAGGGTGAGGGTGAGATTTAGGGTGAGGATGTGTGTTAGGGTTAGGGTTAGGGTTATGCTGAGGATGATGGTGAGGGTGAGGGTTAGAGTTAGGCTTAGGGGGATGGTTAGGTTTAGTGTGTGGGTTAGGGTGAGGGTTAGAGTGAGTGTGAGGGTTAGGGTTAGGGTGAGTGTTAGGATTCTGTTTAGGGTTAGGGTGAGGGTGAGAGTGAGGGTTAGGGTGAGGGTGAGGTTGAGGTTGAGGTTGAGGTTGAGGGTGAGGGTGAGGGTTAGTGTTAGGTTAGGGTTAGGGTGAGAGTGAGAGTGTGGGGTAGGGTTAGGATTAGGGTTAGGGTTAGTGTTAGGCTGAGGTTGAGGGTGACGGTGAGGTTGAGGGTTAAGTTTAGGGTTAGGGTTTAGGTTAGAGTTAGTGTGATGGTTCGGATGAGGGTGAGTGTAATGGTTAGGTTGACAATTAGTGTGAGCGTGAGGTTTAGGATTAGTGTTAGATTGAGGGTTAGGGTGAGTGTGAGTGTAAGGGTTAGTGTGAGAGTTATTTTGAGCGTGAGTTTTAGAATAAGGGTTAGGGTTAGAGTTAGGGTGAGGGTGAGTCTGAGGGTGAGGGTGAGTGTTAGGGTTAGGATGAGTATTAGGGATAGGATTAGGGTTAGGGTGAGGGCTAGGGTGAAGATGAGGGTTAGGGTAAGGGTTAGGGTTAAGGTTAGAGTGAGGGTAAGGGTTAGTGTGAGGATGTGTGTTAGGGTGAGGGTTAGGGTGACGTTGAGGGTGAGGTTGAGGTTGAGGGTGAGGGTTAGGGTGAGGGTTAATGTTGGGTTGAGGGTCAATGTTAGGGTTAGGGTGAGGGTGAGTTTTAGGTTGAGGGTGAGGGTGAGTGTGAGGATAAGGGTTAGGATTAAGTTTCGGGTGAGGGTGAGAGTGAGGTTTAGGGTTAGGATTACGGTTAGGGTTAGGGTTAGGCTGAGGGTGAGGGCTAAGGTGAGGGTGAGGGTTAGGGTAAGGGTTAGGGTGAGGGTTAGGTTTAGGTTTAGGATGAGGCTTAGGTTGAGGTGTAGGGTGAGGGGTAGGGTGAGCATTAGGGTTAATTTGTGGGTTAGGGTGAGGTTTAGGGTTAGGATTAAGGTGAGGGTGAGGGTTAGGGTTAGGATAAGATGAGGGTGAGGGTTAGGGTTAGGATAAGGTGAGGGTAAGATTTAGGGTGAGGGTTAGGGTTAGAGTGAGAGTAAGGGTTAGGGTGAGGGTTAGTGTTAGTATTAGGGTTAGGCTGAGGGTTAAGGTGAGTGTGAGGGTTAGTTTTAGGTGAGGGTAAGGGTTAGGGTGAGAGTGAGAGTGAGGGTAAGAGTTTTAGTTAGGAATGTGTTAGGGTTACGGTTAGGGTGAGGATTAGGGTGAGGGTGAGGGCTAGAATGAGGGTTAGGTTTACGCAGAGGTTTAGGGTTAGGGGTACGGTGAGGGTTACGGTTAGGGTTATATTAAGGGTGAGGATGGGGGTTAGGGTTCGGTTTTGGGTTGGGGTTCGGGTAGGGTTAAGGTTAGGATTAGGGTGAGGGTAACGGTTAGTGTGAGGGTTAGGGTGCGGGTTAGGGAGAGGGTGAGGGTGAGGGTGAGGTTTAGGGTTAGGATTAGGGTTAGGGTTAGGGTTAGGCTGAGGGTGAGGGTGAGAGTGAGGGTTAGGGTTAGCGTTAGGGTGAAGGTTAGGTTTAGTGTGAGGGTTAGGGTGAAAGTGATGTTTAGGTTTAGAGTTAGGGTTAGGGTTAGGGTGAGGGTTACGGTGAGGGTGAGGGTTAGTCTGAGGGTGAGGGTTAGGGTTAAGTGAGGATTAGGGTTAGGATTAGGTTTAGGGTGAGGGTGAGATTAGGGTTAGGGTGAGGGTGAGGTTTAGGTTTAGTGTTATGGAGATTGTTAGGATGAGTGTGAGGCTTTGGTTTAGTGTTAGGGTGAGGGTTAGGCTGAGGGTGAGGGTTAGGGTGAGGGCTACAGTTAGGGTTAGTGTGAGAGTAAGGCTTAGTGAGAGGGTTAGGGTTAGGGTTAGGTTTAGGGTTATTTATATGTTTAGGGTTAGGTTTAGGGTTAGGGTGAGTGTGAGGGTGAGAGTTATGTTTAGTGTTAGGTTTAGGGTGAGGGTGAGGCTTAAGGTTAGGGTTAGGGTTAGGATTAGGTTGGGGGTTAGGTTTAGGGTGAGGGTCATGTTTAGAGTTAGGATTAGTGTGAGGGTGTGGTTTAGGGTCAGGTTGAAGGTGAGTGTGAGGGTGAGGGTTAGGGTTAGGGTTAGTGTGAGCGTAAGGGTTACAGTGAGGGTTAGGGTTAGGGTGAGAATAAGGGTTAGGGTGAGGGTTAGTGTGAGGGTGAGTATTAGGGTTAACATTAGGGTTAGGGTAAGGGTTAGGGTGTGTGTGAGTATAAGGGTTAGTTGAGGGGAAATGTTAGCATGAGTATTAGGCTGTGGGTGAGGTTTAGGTATAGCATTAGTGTTAGGCTGTGGGTGAGGTTGAGCGTGAGGGTTAGGGTTAGGATTAGGGTTAGGGTTAGTGTTAGGCTGTGGGTGAGTGTGAGGGTGAATGTGAGGTTTAGGGTTAGGGTTAGGGTGAGGGTTAGGTTGAGGGTGAGGTTTAGGGTGCGGGTGAGTGTTGAGTTAGGGTGAGGATTATGGTTAGGATTAGGGTTAGGGTGAGGGCTAAGGTGAGTGTGAGGGTTAGAGTTAGGGTTAGGTTAGGGTGAGTTTGAGGGTGAGGGTTAGGGTGAGGGTGAATGTTTTAGTTAGGAAAGTGTTAGGGTTAGGGTTAGGGTGAGGATTATGGTGACGGTGAGGATTAGCGTGTAGGTTAGGGTTTGGGTGAGGTTTAGGGTGACAGTTCGGGATAGGATTAGGGTTAGGGTTAGGGTGAGGGTGAGTGTGAGGGTGAGGGTTAGGGTGAGGATTATGGTTAGGATTAGGGTTAGGGTGAGGGCTAAGGTGAGTGTGAGGGTTAGAGTTAGGGTTAGGTTAGGGTGAGTTTGAGGGTGAGGGTTAGGGTGAGGGTGAATGTTTTAGTTAGGAAAGTGTTAGGGTTAGGGTTAGGGTGAGGATTATGGTGACGGTGAGGATTAGCGTGTAGGTTAGGGTTTGGGTGAGGTTTAGGGTGAGAGTTCGGGATAGGATTAGGGTTAGGGTTAGGGTGAGGGTGAGTGTGAGGGTGAGGGTTAGGGTTAAGGTTAGGGTGAGGTTGAGGGTAAGGGTTAGGTTTAGGATTAGGGTTAGTGTTAGGGTTAGCATGAGGGTAACGGTGAGGGTGAGGGTGAGGGTGAGCGTGCGGTTTAGGGTGAGGGTGAGGGCTAGGGTGAGGGTGAAGTTTAGGGTGAGGTTTAGGGTGAGGGATAGGGATAGAGTTAGGGTCAGGGTTAGAGCTAGTGTGAGGGTTTGGATTAGGGTTAAGTTTAGGGTTAGGGTGAGAATAAGGGTTAGGGTGAGGGTTAGGGTGACGGTGAGGGTTAGGGTTAGCGTCAAGGTTAGGGTAAGTTTTAGGTTGAAGGTAAGTGTGAGGTGAGGCTTAGGGTTAGGGTTAGGGTGAGGGTGAGGGTGAGTGTTAGTGTGAGGGTTAGGGTTAGGGTTAGGGTTAGGGTGAGGTTAAGGATTAGGATGAGTGTTAGGGTAAGGATGAGCTTTAGGGTTAGTGTGAGGGTAAGGGTTAGAGTGAGGGTTAGGGTGAGGGTGAGCATTAGGTTTAGGGTGAGGGGGAGTTTTAGGCTTAGGGTTAGGGTTAGGGTGAGGGCTAGGGTGAGGTTGAGGGTTAGGTTTAGGTTCAGGGAGACGTTTAGGCTGAGGGTGGGTTTTAGGGTTAGAGTTAGGGTGAGGGTGAGGGTGAGGGTAAGGTTTAGGGTGAGAGTTAAATTCAGGGTGAGGTTTAGGATTAGGGTTAGGGTTAGGGTGACAGCTAGGTTGAGGTTGAGCTTTAGTGTGAGGGTCAGGTTGAGGGTGAGGGTTTTGGTTAGGTAAGGGTTGGGTTAGGATTAGGGTTAGGGTTAGGGTTATGGTGAGGGGTAGGTTGAGGGGTAGGGTTAGGGTTAGTGTGAGGGTTAGGTTTAGTGTGAGGGTTAGGGTGAGGGTTAAGGTTAGTGTGAGGGTGAGGTTCTGGGTAAGGTTGAGGGTGAGGTTCTGGGTTAGTTTGAGGGTGAGGGTTAGGTTGAGGCGCAGGTTTAGGGTTAGTGTGAGCGTTTGGTTGAGGGTGAGGGTTAGGGTGAGTGTTAGGGTTAGGATTAGGTTACTGTGAGGGTGAGGGTTAGGGTTAGGATTAGGGTTAGGGTTAGGGTGACAGCTAGGTTAAGGGTGAGGTTTAGGGTGAGGGTGAGGGAGAGGCTGAGGGTTTTGGTTAGGTAAGAGTTCAGTTAGGATTAGGGTTAGGGTTAGGGTTAGGGTGAGGGGTAGGTTTAGGGTTAGGGTGAGTGTGAGATTTACGGTGAGGTTTAGGGTGAGCGTAAAGGTTAGGGTAAGGGTGATGTTAAGGGTTAGGGTGAGGGTTAGGGTGAGGGTGAGGGTTAGGTTGAGGGGTAGTTTTAGGGTTAGGTTAAGCATTAGGGTTAGGTTGAGGGTTCGGTTGAGGGTTAGGTTTAGGGTTAGTTTTAGTGTGGGGGTGATGGTTAGGGTTAGTATTAGGGTGATGGTGAGGGTTAGTGTTAGGTTTAAGAAAGGTTTAGGGTGAGGGTGAGGGTGAGGGTTAAGGTTAGGGTGAAAGTTAGTGTGAGGGTGAGTATTAGGTTGAGCCGTAGGTTTAGGGTTAGGGATAGCTTTAGGGTTAGGGTGAGGGTTAGGATGAGTGTTAGGGTTGGGTTTAGGTTACTGTGAGGCTGAGGATTAGGGTTAGGATTAGGGTTAGGGTTAGGGTGACAGCTAGGTTGAGGGTGAGGTTTAGGGTGAGGGTGAGGTTGAGGGTGAGGGTTTTGGTTAGGTAAGGGTTGGGTTAGGATTAGTTAGGGTTAGGTTTAGGGTGAGGTTTCGGGTGAGGTTTAGGGTTAAGGTTAGGGTGAGGGTGAAGATTACTGTGAGGGTTAGCGTGAGGGTAATTGTTAGGGTAAGGGTGAGGTTAAGCATTACGGTGAGGGTTAGGGTGAGGGTGAGGTTTAGGTTGAGGGTAGTTTTAGTGTTAGGTTGAGTGTTAGGGTGAGGTTGAGGGTTTGGGTGATGGTTAGGGTTAGGGATAGGTTTAGTGTGAGGGTGAGGGTTAGGGTTAGGATTAGGGTGAGGGTAAGTGTTAGGGTGAGGTTTAGGGTGAGGTTTACTCTTAGGTTTAGAAAAAGTTTAGGGTAGGGTGAGGGTGCGGGTTAGGGTTAGGGTGAAGGTTATGGTGAGGGTTAGGGTTAGGGTGAGGGTGAGGGTTATGGTTAGGTTTAGGTTTAGGGTGATGGTGAGGGCTAGTTTTAGGGTTAGGAAAAGTTTCGGGTGAGTGTGAGGGTGAGGGTTAGGTTTCGGGTGAGGGTTAGGCTGAGGGTTAGTGTTAGGGTTAGCATTAGTGTGAGGGTGAGGGTTAGGGTTAGGGTGAGCATTCAGGTTAGGGTTACTGTTAGGGTGAGGGTTAGGATTAGTGTTAGGTTACTTTGAGGGTGAGGGTTAGGGTTAGGATTAGGTTTAGGGTTAGGGTGACAGCTAGATTGAGGGTGAGGATTAGGATGAGGGTGAGGTTGACGGTGAGGGTTTTGGTTAGGTTAGAGTTGGGTTAGGTTTAGGGGTATGGTTAGGGTTAGGTTGAGTTTTAGTGTGAGGGGTAGGGTTAGGGTTAGGGTGAGGGTGAGGTTTAGTGTGAGGGTTAGGGTGAGGGTAAAGGTTAGGGTAAGGTTGAGGTTAAGGGTTAGGGTGAGGGTTAGGGTGAGGGTGAGGGTTAGGTTGAGGGGTTGTTTTAGGGTTAGGTTGAGCGTTAGGTTTAGGTTGAGTGTTTGGGTGAGGGTTAGGGTTAGGGTTAGGTTTAGTGTGAGGGTCAGGGTTAGGGTTAGGATTAGGAAAGTTTTAGGGTGAGGGTTTGGGTGAGGGTTAGTGTTAGGGTGAGGGTTAGGGTGAGGGTTAGTGTTAGGGTGAGGTTTAGTGTTAGGGTTAGGGTTAGTTTGAGGGTGAGGGTTAGGGTTAGAGTGAGCTTTAGGGTTAGGGTGAGGGTTAGGGTGCGGTTTAGGATTAGGGTTAGGTTACTATGAGGGTGAGGGTTAGGGTTAGGATTAGTGTTAGGGTTAGGGTGACATCTTGGTTGAGGGTGAGGTTTAGGGTGAGGGTGAGGTTGATGGTGAGGGTTTTGTTTAGGTATGGGTTGGGTTAGGATTAGGGTTATGGTTATGGTTAGTGTGAGGTTTCGTGTGAGGGCTAGGGTGAGGGTTAAGGTTAGGATAAGGGTGAGGTTAAGGGTTAGGTTGAGGGTTAGGATGAGGGTGAGGGTTAGGTTGAGTGGTAGTTTTAGGATTAGGTTGAGCATTAGGGTTAGGTTTAGTGTGAGGGTGAGGGGTAGGGTTAGGATTAGGGTAAGAGTAAGTGTTAGGGTGAGAGATAGTGTGAGGGTTAGTGTTAGGGTTAGGAAAGGTTTAGGGTGAGGGTGAGGATGAGGGTTAGTGTTAGGGTTAGGCTGAATGTGAGGGTGAGGATGAGGATTAAGCTTGGGATTAGGGTTAGGGTTAGTGTTAGGCTGTGGGTGAGGGTGAGGTCGAGGGTGAGGGTTAAGATTAGTGTTAGGGTGTAGTTTAGGTTTGGTGTGATGGTAAGGTTTGAGGGTGAGTGCAAGGGTTAGGGTGAGAGTTAGTGTGAGGGTGAGGTTTAGGGTTAGGGTTAGGGTGAGGGTTAGGTTGAGGGTGAGGGTTAGGGTGCGGGTGAGTGTTATGGTTAAGGTGAGGATTAGGGTTAGGATTAGGGTTAGGGTGTGGTCTAAAGTGAGGGTGTGTGTTAGGGTAAGTTTTAGGGTTAGGGTTAGATTGAGGCTTAGGGTTAGTGTGAAGGTGTGTGTTAGGGTGTCGTTTAGGGTTCGGTTTAGGTTTCGGGTTAGGATTAGTGTGAGTGTAAGCATTAGGGTTATTTTTAGGGTTAGGTTTAGGTTGAGGGTGAGTGTGGGGTTAGAGTTAGGGTTAGGTTAGGTTGAGGTTGAGGTTGAGGGTGTGTCTTAGGGTAAGGGTGAATTTTTTAGTTAGGAAAGTGTGAGGGTTAGGGTTAGTGTGAGGATTATGGTGAAGGTGAGGGTTAGGGTGAAGGTTAGGGCTTGGGTGAGGGTAAGGGTGAGAGTTTGGGATAGGATTAGGGTTAGGGTTAGGATGAGGTTCAGTGTCAGGGTGAGGGTTAGGGTTAGGGTTTGGGTGAGGTTGAGGGTAAGGGTTAGGTTTAGGATTAGGGTTAGGTTTAGGGTTAGTGTGAGGGTAAAATTAGGGTGAGGTTGAGGGTGAGCGTGAGGTTTAGGGTGAGGGTGAGGGCTAGGGTGAGGGTGAAGGTTAGGGTGAGGTTTAGGGTGAGGGATAGGGATAGGGTTAGGGTGAGGGTTAGAGTTAGTGTGAGGGTTTGGATTAGGGTTAAGTTTAGGGTTAGGGTGAGGATAAGGGTTTGGGTGAGTGTTAGGGTGAGGGTTAGGGTTAGCTTCAGGGTTAGGGTAAGGGTTAGGTTGAAGGTAAGTGTGAGGGTGAGGGTTAGGGTTAGGGTAGTCTTAGGGTGAGGGTTAGGGTTAGGTTTAGGGTGAGGTGAGGGTTAGGGTGAGTGTTAAGTATAGGGTTAGGTTTAGAATTAGGGTTAGGGTGAGGGTTAGGGTGAGGGTGACGGTTAGGATTAGGGTTAGGTTTATGGTGAGGGTTAGGGTGAGGGTTAATGTTAGGTTGAGTGTTAGGGTTAGGGTTAGGGTACTGTGAGGGTGAGGGTTAGGATTATGATTAGGGTTAGGTTTGGGGTGACAGCTAAGTTGAGGGTGAGGTTTAGGTTGAGGGGGAGGTTGAGGGTGTAGGTTTTGGTTAGGTAAGTGTTGGGTTATGATTAGGGTTAGGGTGAGGTTTAGGGTGAGGGGTTTGGGTTAGGGTTAGGGTTCGTGTGAGAGTGAGATTTCATGTGAGGGTTAGGGTGAGGGTGAGGGTTAGGTTGACAGGTAGTTTTAGGGTTAGGTTGAGCGTTAGGGTTAGGTTGAGGGTTCGGGTGAGGGTTAGGGTTAGGGTTAGGTTTAGTGTGATGGTGAAGGTTAGAGTTAGGATTAGGGTGAGGGTAAGTTTTAGGGTGTGCGTTAGGGTGAGTGTTAGTGTTAGGTTTAGGAAAGTTTTAGGGTGAGGGTGAGGGTGAGGGTTAGGGATAGGGTGAGTTTTAGGGTGAGGGTTAGGGTTAGGATTAGGGTTAGTGTGAGGGTTATGATTAGGGTGAGCTTTAGGGTTCGGGTGAGGTTTAGGGTGAGGGTTAGGGCGAGGGTTAGTTTACTGTGAGGGTGAGGGTTAGGGTTATGATTAGGGTTAGGATTAGGGTGACAGCTAGGTTGAGGGTGAGGTTTAGGGTGAGGGTGAGTTTGATGGTGAGGGTTTTGGTAAGGTAAGTTTTGGGTTAGGGTTAGGGTTATGGTGAGGTTTAGGTTGAGGGATAGGTTTAGGGTTAGGGTGAGGGTGAGGTTTAGTGTGAGAGTTAGGGTGAGGGTTAATGTTAGGGTGAGGGTGAGGTTAATGGTTAGGGTAAGGTTTAGGGTGAGGGTGAGGGGTGGGTTGAGGGGTAGTTTTAGGGTTAGGTTGAGCGTTAGAATTAGGTTGAGGATTCGGGTGAGGTTTAGGGTTAGGGTTAGGTTTAGTGAGAGGGTGAGGTTTAGGATTAGGATTAGGGTGAGGGTAAGTGTTCAGGTGAGGGTTAGGGTGAGTGTTAGTGTTAGGGATAGGAAAGGTGAGGGGTGGGGTTGAGGGTAAGGGTTGGGTTAGGGTTAGGGGGAGGATTAGTTTGAGGTTGAGGTCTAGTGTGAGCGTTAGGGTGAAGGTTAGGTTTAGGCTGCTGTTTAGGGTGAGGGTGAGGGTTAGGGTTCTGTTTCAGGTGAGGGTTAAGGGGAGGGGGAGGGTTAGTGTTAGGGTTAAGGTTAGGGTGACGGTGAGGGTTAGGTGGAGTGTGAGGGTTAGGGTTATGTTTAGGGTGAGAGTTAGAGTTAATGTTAGGGTTAGGGTGAGGGTTAGGGTGAGGGGTAATGTTAGGTTTAGGGTGAGGGTTAGTGTTAGTGTGAGGGTTAGGTTTTGGATTAGGGTTAGTGTGAGGATAAGGTTATGGTGAGGGTTAGTATTAGGGTGAGGGTTAGGTTTTGTCTTAGGGTTATGGTGAGGTTTAGGGTGAGGGTTAAGGTGAGGGTTAGGGTAAGGTTTAGGGTAAGGGTTAGCTTTAGGTTGTGGGTTAGGTTTAGGGTAAGGGTGAGGGTGCGGTGAGGGTTTGGTTTAGGTTTAGGGTTAGGGTTAGGCTTAGGGTGAGGGTGAGGGTGAGATTGAGGATTATGGTTAGTGTGAGGGGTAGGGTTAAGGTTATGATTAGGGTGAGGGTAATGGTTATACTGAGGGTTAGGGTGAGGGGGAGGGTTAGGGTTAGGGTTAGGGTGAGGGTGAGGGTGATGTTGAGGGTTAGGGTTAGGTGAAGGTTTATGGTTAAGGTGAGGGCTAGATTGAGTGTGAGGGTTAGGGTTAGGATTAGGGTTAGGGTGAGGTTTAGGGTGAGGGTTAGGCTTTGGTTAGGGTTAGGGTGAGGGTGAGGGTTAGGGTTAGGGTTAGGTTGAGGGTTAGGTTTAGGGTGAGGGCTACGGTGAGGGTGAGCGTTAGGGTGGGTGTGAGAGTGAGGGTGAGGGTGAGGTTTTCGTTTAGGGAAGGGTTAGGGTTAGGGTGAGGTTTAGGGTGAGGGTGAGGGTTAGGTTGAGTGTTAGGTTTAGCGTGAGGGTTAGGGTTGGATTTAGGGTGAGGGTTAGGGTTAATATGATGTTTAGGTTGAAGGTGATGGTTCGGGTGAGGGTGAGGGTTCGGGTTCGGGTGAGGATGAGGGTTAGGGTGTGGGTGAGGGTTATGGTTCGGGTGAGTTTTAGGGTGATGGTTAGGGTTAGGGTGAGGGTGAGGATTAGGGTTCAATTTATGATTTGGGTGAGGGTTAGCGTTAGGGTTATGGTTAGGGTGAGGTTTAGGGTGAGGGGTAGGGTTAGGGTTAGGGTGAGGGTTAGAGTTAGTGTGAGGGTTAGGGTTATGTATAGGGTTAGTGTTAGTGTCAGGATAAGGTTTAGGGTGAGGGTTAGGGTGAGGGTGAGGGTTATGGTTAGGGTAAGGGTAAGGGTTACTGTGATGGTTAGGGTGAGGGTCAGGGTTAGGGTTAGTATTAGGGTTAAGGTTAGTGTGAGGGTGAGGTTGAGGGTGAGGTTTTCAGTTATATAAGGGATAGGGTTAGTGTGAGGATTAGGGTGAGAGTGAGGATTAGATTGAGGGTGAGGGTTAGGGTTGGGGTTAGGGTGAGGGTTAGGTTTAATGTGATGTTTAGGTTGAGGGTGATGGTTAGGGTGAGGGAGACTGTTCGGGTTATGGTGAGGGTTCGGGTGGGGTGAGGGTTAGTGTGTGGGTGAGGGTTAGGTCTCGGGAAAGTTTTAGGGTGAGGGTTAGCGTTAGGGTTAGAGTTAGCGTGAGGTTTAGGGTGAGGGGTAGGGTTAGGGTTAGGGTGAGGGTTATGGTTAGTGTGAGGGTTAGGGTTTGGTATAGGGTTAGTGTTAGTGTGAGGATGGGGTTTAGGGTGAGGTTGAGTGTTAGGGTTAGCGTTAAGGTTAGGGTGAGGGTTATGGTGAGGGTTAGGGTTAGGGTGAGGTTCAGTGTTAGGGTGTGGTTGATGGTTAGGGTTAGGGTGAGGATTAGAATTAATGTTAGGGTTAGGGTTATAGTGAGCTTTAGAGTTAGAGTGAGGTTTAGGGTGAGGGTGAGGTTTAGGGTTAGCAATAGTGTTAGGTTGAGGATTAGGGTAAGGGTTAGGTTTAGGGTTAGGGTAAGAGTGAGGGTTAGGTTTAGGATTAGGGTTAGGGTTAGAGTTTTGTTGAGGCTTTAGGTGAGGGTTAGGGTTAGGATTATGGTTAGTGTTAGGGTTACAGTTATTGTTAGGGTTAGGGTTAGGGTTCAGTTGAGTGTGAGTGTGAGGGTTAGCATTAGGTTTCTGGTTAGGATTAGGGTGAGGGAGAGGGTGAGGGTTAGGATTAAGATTAGGGTTAGGGTGTGGGTTAGGCTGAGGGTTAAAGTTCATGTTCACGTGAGGGTTAGGTTATGGGTGAGGGTTAGGGTGAAGGTTAGGGTGACGGTGAGGATTAGGGTGAGGGTATATTTTAGCGTTATGTTCAAGGTGACGGTGAGGGTTAGGGTTAGGGTGAGGGTTAGTGTGAGGGTTAGGGCTAGTGTGAGGTTTAGGGTTAGGGTTAGTGTGAGGATAAGGGTTATGGTGAGGTTTAGGAAGAGGTTGAGGGTTAGGGTTAGCGTTAAGGTTTATTGTGAGGTTTAGGGAGAGGGTTAGTGTTAGGATTAGGGTTACGGTTAGGGTGATGTTTAGGGTGAGGTTGAGGGTTATGATGAGGTTTGAGGATGAGAGTGAGGGTTAGGTTGAGTGTGAGGGTGAGGGTGACGGTGAGGTTTAGGGTTAGGGTTAAGGTTAGGTGAGGGTGAGTTTTATTGTTAGGATTACAGTTAGGGTCAGGGTTAGGCTGAGGGAGAGGCTGAGGGTTAATGTTAAGGTTAGGATTAGGGTTAGGGTTAGGGTGAGGGCTAGGGTGACGGTGAGGGTTAGGGTTAGGCGAAGGGCGAGGGTGGGGTTGAGGGTAAGTGTTAGGTTAAGGGTTAGGGTTAGGGTGAGGATTAGGTTGAAGTTGAGGTTTAGTGTGAAAGTTAGGGTGAGGGTTCGGGATAGGGTGATGTTTAGGGTGAGGGTTAGGTA
The DNA here is from genome assembly GCF_024711535.1 of Dipodomys merriami. NCBI lineage: Eukaryota > Metazoa > Chordata > Mammalia > Rodentia > Heteromyidae > Dipodomys > Dipodomys merriami. Next base: position 1,964,959 of record NW_027202349.1, on the reverse strand, counting down.
TCGGTTTCAGGTGAGGGTTAGGGTGTGGGTGAGGGTTAGTGTTAGGGTTAAGGTTAGGGTGACGGTGAAGGTTAGGGTGAGAGTGAGGATTACGATTATTTTTAGGGTGAGATTTAGAGTTAATGTTAGGGTTAGGGTGAGGGGTAGGGATAGGGTTAGGGTGAGGGTTAGGGTTAGTGTGAGGGTTAGGTTTAGGGTTAGGGTTAGTGTGAGGATAAAGATATGATGAGGGCTAGAATGAGGGTGAGTGTTAGTGTTGGCGTTAGGGTTAGGGTGAAGTTTAGGGTGAGGGTTAGGGTTAGGGTTAAGGTAAGGTTTAGGTTAAGGTTTAGGTTTAGGGTGAGGGTTAGGTTTAGGTTTAGGGTAAGGGTGAGGTTGCGGGTGAGGGTTTGGTTTAGGATTAGGGCTAGGGTTAGGGTCAGGCTTAGGGTGAGGTTGAGGGTGAGATTGAGGGTTACGGTTAGGGTGAGCAGTACGGTTAAGGTTATGATTAAGGTGAGGGTAAGGGTTAGGCTGAGGGTTAGGGTGAGGTTGAGGGTTAGGTTTAAGGTTAGGGTGAGAGAGATGGTGAGGTTGAGGGTTAGGGTTAGGTTGAGGGTTAGGGTTAGGGTGAGGGCTAGATTGAGGGTGAGGGTTAGGGTTAGCATTAGGGTTAGGGTTAGTATAAGGGTGAAGGTTAGGCTTTGGTTAGGGTTAGGGTGAGGGATAGCTTTAGGGTTAGGGTGAGGGTTAGGGTTAGAGTGAGGGTTAGGATTAGGATTAGAGTTAGTTTTAGTGTGAGTATAAGAGTTAGGGTGAGGGTGAGGTTTAGGGTGAGGTTTAGGGTGAGGATGAGAGTTCGGGTGAGGGTGAGGGTGAGGATTAGTGTTAGGGTTAGGGTTATATTTAGGGTGAGGGTGTGAGTGAAGGTTAGGTTTAGGATTTGGGTTACGATTTGGCTGAAGGTGAGGGTGAGTGTGAGGGTTAGGGTTAGGGTAAGGGTTAGGTTTAGGTTTAGGGTTAGGGTTAGGGTGACGGTTAGGGTTAGGGTTTGGTTTAGGATGAGGGTTAGGCTGTGGGGTACGGTCAGGTTTAGGGTGAGGGTTAGGTTTAGTGTGAGGTTTAGGGTTATGGTTAGGGTAAGCGTTAGGTTTAGGGTTAGTGTGAGGTTAGTGTGAGGGCTAGGGTGTGTGTGAGAGTTAGGGTTAGGTTTAGAGATTGGGTGAGGATTAGGATTAGGGTTAGGGTGAGGGTGAGGGTTAGCCTGAGGGGTATGGTAAGGGTTAGGGTGAGGAATAGGTTTAGTGTGAGGGTTAGGTTTTCATTTAGGGTTAGGGTTTGTGTGAGGGTTATTGTGAGGGTGAGGGTTATGGTGATGGTGAAGGTTCGGTTGAGGATGTTGGTTAGGGTTTGGGTGAGTGTTAGGGTTAGTGTGAGGGTTAGGGTTATGGTTAGGTTTACAGTGAGGGTAAGGGTTAGGATTAGGTTGAGGCTAGTCTGAGGGTTTGGGTTAGGCTAAGGTTTAGGGTGAAGGTTAGGGTTAGTGAAAGAATTAGGATTAGGGATAGGGTTAGGGTTAGGGTGAGGATGAGGGTAAGGGTTAGGGTGAGGGTTACAATGAGGGTGAAGGTTAGGGTTAGTGTTAGGGTTAGGATTAGGGTGAGGGGGAGGTTGAGGGTTAGGGTTAGGGTGAGGGTTATGGTTAGGGTGAAGATTAGGGTTAGGGTGAGTCTGAGTGGGAGGGTTAGAGTTAGGATTAGGGTTAGGGTTAGGGTTAGGCTGAGGGTGAGGGTGAAAGTGAAGGGTGAGGTTTAGGGTTAGGGTTAGGCTGAGGCTTAGGTTTAGTGTGAGGGTTAGTGTGATGGTGAGGGTCAGGGTGAGGATGAGAGTTAGGGTTAGGGTTAGGGTTAGGGTGAGTTTCAGGGTTAGGGTTAGGTTTAGGGTTAGGGTTATTTTTAGGTTTAGGTTTAGGGTTAGGGTGAGGGTGAAGCTTAGTGTTAGGGTTAGGTTTAGCTTTAGAGTGAGGGTGGGGTTGAGGGTTAGGTTTAGTTGAGGGTGAGGTTTAGGGTTAGGTTGAGGGTCAGGGTGAGGGTGAGGGTGAGGGTTAGTGTTAGGGTTAGTGTGAAGGTTACTGTTAGGGTGAGGGTTAGGTTTAGGGTGAGGGATAGGGTTAGGGTAAGGGTTAGGGTAAGGGTTAGGGTAAGGGTTTGGTTAAGGTTTAGGTTTAGGGTCAGGGTCAGGGTGAGGGTTAGGTTTAGGTTGAGGGTTAGGGTTAGGGTGAATATTAGGGTTTGTGTTAGCTTGAGGATTAGGTTTAAGTGATGTTTATTGTGAGGGTCAGGGTTAGGGTGAGGGTGAGTGTTTGGGGGAGCGTGAGGGTTAGGGTGACGGTGAGGGTTAGGGTGACGGTGAGGGTTAGGGTGAGTGTTAGGGTTAGGTTTAGAGTTAGGGATAGGGTTACAGTTAGAGTGAGGTGTCGGGATAGGGTTAGGGTGAGGGTTAGGTTTAGTGTGAGGGTTAGGGTTAAGGTTAGGGTCAGTGTGAGGATAAGGATTAGGGTGAGGGTTAGGGTGAGGGTGACGTTTAGGGTTAGCATTAGCGTTAGGCTGAGTGTTAGGTTTAATGTTAGGGTGAGGGTTAGGGTTAGGGTGAGGTTTAGGGTGAGGTTGAGTGTTAGTGTGAGGGTGAGGGTGAGGGTGAGGTTTAAGGTAATTGTTTGGGTCAGGGTGAGGTTGAGGGTGAGGGTTAGGCTTAGGCTTAGGGTTAGGGTTAGGGTTAGGCTGAGGGTGAGGGTGAAAGTGAAGGGTGAGGGTTAGGGTTAGGGTTAGGGTGAGGGTTAGGTTTAGTGTGAGGGTTAGTGTGATGGTGAGGGTCAGGGTGAGGATGAGGGTTAGGGTTAGGATTAGGGTTAGGGTGAGTTTTAGGGTTAGGGTTAGGGTTAGGGTTAGGGTTATCTTTAGGTTTAGGTTTAGGGTTAGGGTGAGGGTGAAGCTTAGCGTGAGGGTTAGGGTTAGGTTTAGAGTGAGGGTGGGGTTTAGGGTTAGATTTAGGGTTAGGGTTAGGTTTAGGGTAAGGCTGAGGGGTAAGGGGAGGTTGAGGGTGATGGTTAGGGTTAGGGTTAGATTTAGGGTGAGGGCTAGGATGAGGGTGAGTGTTACGGTGAGTGTTACGGTGAGGGTTTCAGTTATGTAAGAGTTAGGGTAGGGTTAGGATTACGGTGATTGTAAGGTTAAGCTGAGTTTAGGTTTAGGTTGGGGGTAGCGTTAGGGTTAGGGTGAGGGTTACGTTTAGTGTGATGTTTAGAGTGAGAATGAGGTTGAGGGATAGAGTGAGGGTGAGGGTTAGGATGAGGTATAGGGTTAGGGTTAGGGTTAGGCTGAAGGTGAGGGTCAGGGTGAGGGTGAAGGTTTGGTTTAGTGTTAGGATTAGGGTTAGGGAGAGTGTTAGGGCTAGGTTGAGTTTTCGGGTGAGGGTCAGGGTTAGGTTGTGGGTGAGCGTTATGGTTAGGGTGAGGATTAGGGTTAGGGTTAGGGTTAAAGTTATGGTGAGATTTATTGTTAGGGTGAGGTTTAGGGTGAAGTTTAGGGTTAGGGTTAGCGTTAGGATTAGGATGTGGGTTAGGGTGAGGGTTAGGGTGAGGGTTTAGGGTTAAAGTGAGGGTGAGGGTGAGGGTGAGGGTTAGTGTTAGGATTAGGTTTAGGGGTAGGTGTATTTTGAGGGTGATGGTGAGGGTGAGGATTAGTGTAAGGATTAGGTTTAGTTGTTGGGGTATTGTGTGGGTGAGGGTTGAGGGTGAGGGGTTAGGGTTAGCGTTAGTGTGAGGTTTAGAGTTAGGGTGAGGGTTAGGGTGAGGGTGAGGTCTAGGGTTAACATTAGGAATAGGGTGAAGTTAGGGTGAGGTTTAGGGTTAGGTTTAGGGTGAGGGTTAGGGTTAGGTTTAGGATGAGGGTTACCGTTAGGGTGATGTTTATCCTGAGGGTGAGTGTTAGGTTGAGAGTGAGGGTGAGTGTTTGGTTTTGGGTTAGGGTTAGGGTCAGGGTGAGGGATAGGGTGAGGATTAGGGATAGTGTGAGGGTTACTGTTAGTGTTAGGGTGAGGGTTAGTGTGAGAATAAGGGTTAGGGTGAGGGTTAGTGTGAGGGTGAGGTGTAGGGTTAGCGTTAGGGATAGGGTGAGCGTTAGGGTGTGGATCAGGTTTAGGGTGAGGTTGAGGTTTACTTTTAGCGTTAGGGTTAGTGTTAGGCTTAGGGTGAGGGTGAGGGTGAGGGTTAGGTTTAGGATAAGTGTTAGGGTTAGAGTTAGTGTGAGTGTTCGGGTGAGGGTGAGGGTTCGGGTGATGGTGAGGGTTAGGGCGTGGGCAAGGGTTAGGGTTTAGGTGAGGATTAGGGTTAGGTTTAGGGTGATGGTGAGGGTAAGGGTTAGGGTGAGGTTTAGGGTGAAGGTGAGGGTTAGGGTTAGCGTTAAGGTTAGGATGAGGGTTAGGGTGAGGGTTAGGGTTAGGTTTAGGGTTAGGGTGAGGGTGAGGGTGAGGTTAACTTTTATGATTGGGGTTAGGGTTAGGGGTATTGTGAGGGTGAGGGTGAGGGTGAAGGTTAAGGTTAGGTTTAGTGTGAGGGTTAGAGTTAGGGTGAGGGTTAGGTTTAGGCTGAGGGTTAGGGTTACGGTAAGGGTTAGGTTACAGGTTAGGATTAGGGTTAGGGTGAGGGTCACGGTGATGTTTAGGGTTAGGTAGAGGGTTAGGGTTAGGCTGAGGGGCAGGGTTAGGGTGATGTTAATTGTGAGGCTGAGGGTTTGGGTGAGGTTTAGGGTTAGGGTGATGTTTAGGGTGAGGTTTAGGGTTTGGGTAAGGTTTAGGGTTCGGGTGAGTGTGAGGGTTAGGGTGTGGGTAAGGGTTTGCTTTAGGTTGAGTGTTACGTTGACGGTGAGGTTTAGGGTGAGTTTGAGAGTTAGCGTGAGTGTTAGGGTTAGGGTGATGGTTAGTTTGAGGGTTAGGGTGAGGGGTAGGTTTAGGTTTAGGGTGAGGGTTAGGTTTGGGGTGAGGGTTAGGGTTAGGGTTATGGTGAGGGTCAGGTTGAGGGTGAGGTTGATGGTGAGGGTTTCGTTTAGGTAATGGTTAGGGTTAGAATTAGGGTGAAGATTAGGGGAGGGTGAGGGTTAGGTTCAGGGTTAGGGTTGGGGTGAAGGTTAGGGGTCGGGTTAGGGTGAGGGTTAGGGTGATATTTAGGGTTAGTGTGAGCATAAGTGTTAGGGTGAGGGTTAGGTTGAATGTGAGGTGTAGGTTTATCATTAGGGTTAGGGTGAGGGTTAGTGTTACTGTTAGGGTTTGGGTTAGGGTGAGAGTTAGGGTTAGGGTGATGTCTAGGGTGAGGGTGACGGTGAGGGTTACGGTTAGGGTTAGGGTTTGGGTGAAGGTGAGTGTTAGGGTTAGTTTGATTGTTAGGGTTATTGTTAGGGTTAGGGTTAGGGTGAGGGTGACTGTTAGGTTTAGGAAAGCATGAGTGTAAGGGTTAGGGTGAGGTTTAGGGTGAGGTTAAGTGTTAGGGTTAGGCTGAGGATGGGGATGAGGGTTGAGGTAAGGTTTAGGGTGAGGCTGAGTGTTAGGGTTAGGTTTAGGATTAGGGTTAGGGTGTGGGTTAGGCTGAGTTTGAGGGTTTGGTTGAGGGTGAGGGTTAGGGTTAGGTTTAGGGGTGACGTTAGGGTTAGGTTTAATTTGAGGTTTAGGGTTATTGTGAGTGTTAGGGTGAGGGTGAGGTTGAGGGTGAAGGTTAGGGTGATGGTGAGGAAGAGGGTGAGGGTTAGCTTAAGGATTAGGGTTAGGGTGAATTTTAGGGTTAGTGTTTTGGTTACTGTTAGGATTAGGGTTAAGATGAGGGCTAGGCTGAAGATGAGGTTTAGGGTTAGGAATAGGATGAGGATTAAGGTTTTGGGTGAGGGTTAGTGTTAGGTTTAGGGTGAGGGTTAGGTTTAGGATGATGTTTAGTTTGAGGGTGAGTGTTAGGGTGAGAGTGAGGGTGAGGGTTAGGCTTAGGGTGAGGATGCGTGTTAGGGTTAGGTTTAGTATTAGGGTTAGGTTAAGGGTTAGAGTTAGGGTGAGGGTTAGGTTTAGTGTGAGGGTTGGTGTTAGGATTAGGGTAAGAGTAAATATTAGGGTGAGGGTTAGAGTGAGAGTGAGGGTTAAAATTAGCGTGAGTGTTTGTGTGAGGGTTAGGGTGAGGGTTAGGTTTAGAGTTAGGGTTATGGTGAGGGTGAGGGTTAAGTTTAGGGTTATGTTGGGGGTTAGGGTGAGGGTTAGGGTTATGTTGGGGGTTAGGGTGAGGGTTAGGTTTAGGGTTAGTGTGAGGTTGAGGGTTAGGATGAGGGTGAATATTTGGGTGAGGGTGAGGGTTAGGTTTAGGGTTAGGGTGAGGGTCAGGGTTAGGGTTAGTGTGACTTTGAGGTTTAGGGTTAGCATTACGATTAAGGTTAGGGTTAGGATGAGAGTTAGGGTTAGGGCGAGGGTGAGATTGAGGGTGAGGGTGAGTGTTAGAGTTAGGTTTAGTGTGAAGCTTAGTATTAGGGTGAGGGCTAGGTTTAGGGTGAGGTTTAGGGTTAGGGTAAGGGTTAGGGTGAGGGTTAGGGTTAGGGGTAGGGTGAGGGTCAGGGTGAGAGTTATTGTTAGGGTGAGGGTTAGGGTTACAGTGAGAGTTAGGGTTAGTGTTAGGGTGAGAGTTAGGGTTAGGGTGATGTTTATTGTGAGGATGAGGGTTAGGGTAAGGATGAGTGTTCGAGTGAGTGTGAGGGTTCGGGTGAGGGTTCGGGTGTGGATGAGGATTAGGGTTAGGATGAAGGATAACGTTAGGTTTAAGGTTAGTGAGAGGTTTAGGTTTAGGGTTAGGGTTAGGGTTAGGGTTAAGTTAGGGAGAGGGGTATGGGTAGGATTAGGGTGAGGTTTAAGGTGAGTGTGAGAGTTGGGGTGAGGTTGAGGGTTAGGGTTAGGGTTAGGGTTATTGTGAGTTTGATGGTGAGGGTTAGGTTTAGGATTAGGGTTATGGTTAGGGTTAGTTTGAGTGTTAGTGTGAGCGTTAGGTTTAGGTTTGGGTTAGTGTGAGGGTAAGAGTGAGGCTTACGGTTAGGTTGAGGGTTAGTTTTAGGGTGAGGGTTAGGGTTAGTGTTAGGGTGAGAGATAGGTTTAGGGTGATGTTTATTGTGAGAGTGAGTGTTATGGTGAGGGTGAATGTTCGTGTGAGGGTGAGTGTTAGGTTGAGGGTGAGGGTTAGGGTTAGGGTGAGGGTGAGGGTTAGGGTTAGGGTGAGGGTTAGGTTTGCGGTGAAGTTTAGGGTGATGTTGAGGGTTAGTGTGAGGGTGAGTGTGAGAGTATGGGTAAGGGTGAGGGTGCGGTTGAGGGTGAGGTTGAGGGTGAGGTTTAGGGTTAGTGTTAGGGTGAGGTGAGGTTAGGGTTAGGATTAGGGTTAGGGTTAGTGTTAGGTTAAGGGTGAGGGTGAAAGTGAGGGTGAGGGTTAGGATTATGGTTAGGATGAGGGTTAGTGTTAATGTGAAGGTTAGTGTGATGGTGAGGGTCAGGTGAGAGTGAGGGTTAGAATGAGGGTGAGGGTTAGGGTTAGGATTAGGTTTAGGGTGACTTTTATGGTTAGGGTTAGGGTTAGAGTTAGGGTTTTTGTTAGGGTTGCAGTTATTGTTAGGGTGATGGTGAGGGCGAGGGTTAGCGTTAGGATTATGGTTAGGGTTAGGGTGCGGGTGGGGTTGAGTGTTAGGGTTACGATTAGGGTTAAGGTTAGGGTAAGACTGAGGGGAAAGCGGAGGTTGAGGGGTAGGGTTAGGGTTAGGGTGATGTTTAGGGTGAGGTTGAGGTTTAGGGTGAGGGTGAGGGTTAGGTGAGGGTGAGGGTGAGGGTTAGGGTGAGGGTGAGGGTGCAGGAGAGGGTTAGGGTTAGTGTGAGGATGAGGTTGAGGGTTAGGAATAGGAATAGGGTTAGGGTTAGGGGTTAGGCTGAGGTTGAGGGTCAGAGTGAGGTTGAAGTTTAGGCTTAGGGTTAGGGTTAGGCTTAGTGTGAGATTAAAGGTTAGTGTATGGGTTATGGTTAGAGTTAGTGTATGGGTTAGGGTGAGGATAAGTGTTAGGGTGAGGGTTAGGTTGAGTGTGAGGTTTAGGGTTAGGGTTAGGGTGAAGGTTAGGGTTTGGGTGACCTTTAGGGTGAGGATTAGGGTGAGGATGAGCTTTCGGTTGAGGGTGAGTGTTCGGGTGAATGTGTGGGTTAGGTTGTGGGTGAGGATTAGTGTTAGGGTTACGGTTAGTGTTAGGTTTAGGGTTAGTATGAGGGTGACGGTTAGAGGTAGGATTATGGATACGGTTAGGGGTAGGTTTAGGGTGAGGGTTAGGGAGAGGTGTAGAGGTAGTGTTAGGGTGAGGTTTAAGGTGAGTTTGAGGATTAGGGTGAGTGTGAGTGAGAAGGTTAGGGTTAGGGTTAGTTTTAGGGTTAGTTTGAGGGTGAGGGCTGGTTTAGGATTAGTGTTAGGTTTAGGGTTAGGGTGAGTGATAGGGTGAGGATTAGGGTTAGGGATGCGCTAGGGTGAGGGTCAGCGTGAGGGTTACGGTTAGGTTGAGGGTTAGTTTTAGGGTGAGGGTTAGGGTTAGCGTTAGGGTGAGAGTTAGGTTTAGGGTGATGTTTATTGTGAGGGTGAGGGTTAGGGTGAGGGCAAGGGTGAGGGTGAGGTTTAGGATTAGGGTTAGGGTTAGGTTTAGTGTGAGGGTGAGGGTTAGGATTAGGAGTAGGGTTAGCTTAAGGGTTAGGCTGAGGTTGAGGGTCAGGTTGTGCTTGAAGTTTAGGGTTAGGTTTAGGGGTAGTGTTACGGTTAGGGTGAGGGTTACGGTTAGTCTGACGGTTATGTTTAGGGTTAGGTTTAGGGTGAGGGTGACGGTAAGTGTAAAGGTTTGGGTTAGGGTGAGGGTTAGGGTTTGGGTGATGTTTAGGGTGAGGGTGACAGTTATGGTGAGGATTAGGGTTCAGGTGAGGGTGAGGGTTTGAATGAGGGTGAGGTTTAGGGTGTGGGTAAGGATTAGGGTTAGGGTGAGGGTTAGCGTTAGGTTTAGGGTTAGTGTGAGGGTGAGGGTTAGGGGAAGTGTTAGGGATAGATTGAGGGTTAGCCTTAGGGTTAGGTTTAGTGTGAGGTTTAGGGAGAGGGGTAGGGTTAGGTTTAGGGTGAGGGTAAGGGTTAGGGTGAGGGTTAGGGTTAGGATTAGGGTGAGGGCTAGGGTGAGTGTGAGGGTTAGGTTGAGGGTGAGGGTGAGGGTGAGGGTTTCGGTTAGATAAGGGTTAGGGTTAGGGTTAGGATGAGGTTTAGGGGAGTGTGAGGGTTAGGTTGAGGGTTAGGGTTAGGGTGAGAGTTATGGTTAGGGTTAGGCTGAGGGTTATCGATAGGGTGAGATTTCCATGAGGATGAGGGTTACTGTTAGAGGTAACCTTCAGGAAAGTGTTAAGGTTAGCGTTAGGTTTAGGTTGAGGTTTAGAGTGATGGGTAGCATTAGCATTAGGGTGAGGGTGAGGGTTAGGGTAAGGGTGAGGGTTATGGTTAGGGTTAGGGTGAGTGTAAGTTTTAGGGTGATGATTAGGGTGAGGTTGAGGGTTAGTGTGAGGGTGAGGGTGAGGGTGAGGGTTTGGGTTAGGGGTGGGTGAGGGTGAGGTTGAGGATGAGGGTTACGGTTAGGGTTCGAGTGAGGGTGAGGGTTAGGGTTAGGATTAGGGTTAGGGTTAGGGTTAGGCTGAAGTTGAGGGAGAAAGTGAGGGTGAGGTACAGGGTTAGTATTAGGTGAGGGTTAGGGTTATTGTGAGGGTAATTGTGATTGTGAGGGTCATGATGAGATTGAGAGTTAGAATGAGGGTGAGGGTGATGGTGAGGGTTAGGTTTAGGATTAAGGTTAGGCTGAGTTTTAGGGTTAGGGTTAGGATTAGGGTTAGGGTTATTGTTAAGGTTAGGGTTAGGGTGAAGATGAGGGTGAGGGTTAGCATTTGGGTTAGTGTTAGTGTTAGGATGAGGGTGGGGTTGAGGGTTAGAGTTAGGATTAGGGTTAGGTTTAGGGTAAGGCTGAGGGGGAAGGGGAGGTTGAGGGTGACGGTTAGGGTTTCGGTTAGGGTTATTGCTAGGATCAGGGTGAGTGTGAGTGTGAGGGTGAGGATGAGGGTTTCAATTAGATAAGGGTTAGTGTTAGATTGAGGTTGAGGGTGAGGGTTAGTGTTTGGGTGAGGGTTACGATTCGCTTGAGGGTGAGATTGAGAGTGAGGTTTAGGGTTAGGGTTAATGTGAGGGTTAGGGTTATGGTGAGGGTTAGGGTTAGGGCATGGATTAGGATGAGGGTAAGGGTTAGGGTGAGGGTTAGGGTTTGGGTGATGTTTAGTGTGAGGGTTCAGGTGAGCGTGAGTGTTCATTTCAGAGTTAGGGTTAGCGTTATGTTTAGGGATAGGTTTAGGGTGAGGGTAAGGGTGAGGGTGAGGATTAGGGTTAGGGTTAGGTTTAGGGTTAGGGTGACGTTTAGGGGGAGCGTTAGGGTTAGGGTTGGAGTTAGTTTGCGGGTTAGGGTGAGGATAAGGGTTAGTGTGAAGTTTAGGGTGAGGGTTAGGAGGAGGGTGAGAGGTAGGGTTAGCATTGGAGTTAGGGTGAGGGTGAGGGTTAGGGTGAGGATTAGGGATAGGGTGAGGATAAGGTTTAGGGGGAGGGTTAATGTGAGGGTGAGGTGTAGGGTTAGCGTTAGGGATACTGACCGTTAGGGTGAGGGTTAGGTTTAGGGTGAGTGTTAGGGTTAGGTTTAGCATGAGGGTTAGGGTGATGTTTATGGTGAGGGTGAGTTTTAGGGTGAGGGTGAGGGTGAGGGTGAGGGTTAGTTTAAGGGTTAGGGTAGGGTTATGGTTAGGTTGAGGGTGAGGGTGAGTGTTAGGTTTAGGATTAGAGTTAGGGTGAGGGTTAGAGTGAGTGTTAGGGTGAGGATGAGGTTTTGGGTGATGGTGAGTTTTAGAGTATGGCCGAGGGATAGGGTTAGGGTGAGGATTAGGGTTAGAGTTAATGTTAGGGTTATGGTTAGGGTAAGGGCTCGGGTGAGGTTTAGGGTGAGGGTTAGGGTGAGGGTGAGAGGTAGGGTTAGCATTAGAGTTAGGGTGAGGTTGAGGGATAGGATGAGTGTAAGGGTGAGGGTTAGGTTTAGGGTTAGTGTTAGGGTGAGGGTGAGGGTGAGGATGAGAGTTAGTGTTAGGATTAGGGTTAGGGTTAGGGTTATGGTTAAGGTTAGGCTGAGTGTTAGGCTTTTTGTAATGTATACTGTGAGGGTGAGGGTTAGGGTGAGGGTGAGTGTTAGGGTGAGTGTGAGGGTTCGGGTGAGAGTGAGTGTTAGGGTGTGGTTGAGGGTTAGGGTTAGGGTGAGGGTTAGGGTGATGGTGAGGGTTTGGTTGAGGGTGAGGGTTAGATATTGGGTTATGGTGAGGTTTAGGGTTAAGGTTAGGGTTAGGGTGAGAGTTACAGTGAGGTGTAGGGTTAGGGTCAATGTGAGGGTTAGGGTGAGGGTGAGGGTTAGGGTTATAGTTAGGGATAGGGTGAGGGTTAGGTTGAGGGTGAGGGTTAGGGTGAGTGTGAGTGTGAGGGTTTCGGTTAGGTAAGGGTTAGGGTTATTTTTAGTTTGAGGATTAGGTTGAGGTTGAGGGTTAGTGTGAGTGTTAGTTTTAGGGTGAGGGTTAGGGTCAGGATTTGGGTGACTATTAGGGTTAGGGTGATGTTTAGGGCGAGGTTTAGTGTTAGGGTGAGGGTTCCGGTTCGGGTGATGGTGAGTGTAAGGGTGTGGGGGAGGGTTATGGTTAAGTTGAGTGTTAGGGTGAATGTGAGGTTTAGGGTGAGGGTGAGGGTTATGGTTAGGTTTTGTTTGAGGGTTAGGGTTAGGGTGAGATTTAGGGAGAGGATTAGTGGGAGGGATATGGTTAGGGTTAAAGTGAGGGTTAGAATAAGTGTGAGTTTTAGGGTTAGGTTTAGTGAGAAGGTGAGGGGGAGGGGGAGGTTTAGGCTGAGGTATAGGGTTAGGGTTAGGTTCAGTGTGAGGGTTAGGTTGAGGGTGAGGGTGAGGGTGATGGTTTCCGTTAGGTAAGGGTTAGGGTTAGGTTTAGGCTGAGCTTTAGGGAAGTGTGAGGGTTAGGTTGAGGGTTAAGATTACAGTGAGGTTTAGGGTTAGGTTTAATGTGAGGGTTAGCGTTAGGGTGATATTTAGTATGAGGGTGAGGGTTACTGTTAGGGTTAGCCTTATGGAAAGTGTTAGGGTTCGCGTTAGGGTTAAGGTGAGGGTTTGAATGATGGGTACGTTTAGCGTTAGTGTTAGGGTGAGGGCTAGCGTGAGGTTTAGGTTGAGGGTGAGGTTAAGGTTGAGGGTGAGTGTGAGGTTTTTGTTTAAGTAAGGTTTAGGGTCAGCTTCAGGGTGAGAATTAGGGTGAGGGTGAGGGTTAGGGTTACGGTGAGGGTTAAGGTGAGGGTGAGGGTGAGTGTTAGGATTAGGGTTAGGGTTAGGGTAAGGGTTAGGTGGAGGGTTAAGGTGAGGGGTAGGTTTAGGGTTAGGGTGAGGTTTAGGTTTAGTGTGGGGGTAGGGTTAGGGTTAGAGGTAGGGTTAGTGTGAGGATAAGGGTTAATGTGAGGATTAATTTGAGGGTGAGGTTTAGGGTTATGGTTAGGGCTAGTGTGAGGGTCAGGGTTAGGGTTAGTATTAGGGTGAGGGTTAGGGTTAGGGTGATATTTAGGGTGAGGCTGAGGGTTAGGTTGAGGGTGAGGTTGAGGGTTAGGTTGAGGGTGAGTGTTATGGTTAGGGTTAGATTTAGGTTGAGGGTGAGTGTTAGGGTTAGGGTTAGGATGAGGGTAAGGTTTAGGGTAAGGGTTAAGGTGAGGGTGAGTTTTAGGATTAGGCTTAGGTTTATGGTGAGGGTGAGGGTGAGGGTGAGGTTTAAGGTTAGGGTTAGGGAGAGGGTGAGTGTTAGGTTTAGGTTTAGGTTTAGGTTTAGGGTTAGGATTTGGTTAGGCTGAGGTTGAGTGTTTGGGTGAGGGTGAGGGTTAGGGTTAGGTTTAGTGGTGAGGAATAGTGGTAGGTTTAGGGTGAGGTTTAGGGTTAGTGTGAGGGTTAGGGTGAGGGTGAGGTTGAAAGTGAAAGTTAGGGTGACGGTGAGGAAGAGGGTGAGGTATTTCGTTAGGATTAGTGTTAGGGTGAGTTTTAGGGTTAGGGTTATGATTATTGTTATGATTAGGGTTAGGATGAGGGCTAGGGTGAAGGTGAGGGTTAGGGTTAGGTTTAGGGTGAAGTTTTGGGTTAACTTGATGTTTAGGTTGAGGGTGAGATTTATGGTGACGGTTAGGCTTAGGGTGAGGGTGAGTGTGAGTGTTAGGTTTAGGATTAGGGTTAGGTTTATGGTTAGAGTTAGGGTGAGGGTTAGGTTTAGTGTGAGGGTTATGGTTAGGGCTAGGGTGAGGGTAAGTGTTAGGTTGAGGTTTAGGGTGAGAGTGAGGGTTAGGATTAGCGTGGGTGTTAGTGTGAGGATTAGGGTGAGGGGTAGTGTTAGAGGTAGGTTTAGGTTGAGGTTGAGGAAAAGGGTTTGGGTTAGTGTGAGGGTTAGGGTTTCGGTGAGGGTTAGGATTAGGGTTAGGGTAAGGTGGGGGTGAGGGTGAGGGTTAGTGATAGGATTAAGGTTCGGGTTAGGGTTAGGGTGAGGGTGAGGGTGAGGGTGAGGGTTAGGATTAGAGTAAGTGTGAAGGCTAGGTTTAGGGTGTGGGTTAGTGTTAGGGTAAGGGTTAAGGTGAGGTTTACGCTTAGGGTTAGGGTTAGGGTGAGGGTCAGGGTGAGAGTTAGGGTTAGGGTGAGTGTTAGGGTTAGGGTTAGCGTTAGGTTGAGGGTTAGGGTTAGGGTGATGTTTATTGTGAGGGTGAGGTTTAGGGTTGGGGTGATTGTTTGGGTGATGATGATGGTTAGGATGAGGGTGAGGGTTAGGGTTAGAGTTAGGGTTAGTGTAAGGGGTATGGTGAGCATTAGGGTTAGGTTTAGGGTTAGGGTTAGGTTTAGGTTTAGGGTGAGGGTAAGGTTTAGGGTGAGGGTGAGATTGACGATTAGGGTGTGGTTGAAGGTTATGTTTAGTTTGAGGGTTAGGTTTATGGTTAGGGTTAGGGTTAGGGTGAGGGTAAGGGTTAGGGTTAGGGTGATGGTGAGGGTGAATGTAAGATTTAGGGTGAGGGTTAGGGTGAGGGTGAGAGTTTGGGTTATTGTTAGCGTTTGGATTAATTTGAGGGTGAGGGAGTGTGTTAGGGTTAGGGTGAGCGTTAGGGTTAGGATGAGTGTTATTTTTATGGTTTTGGTTAGGTTTAGGTTTAGGTTGAGGGTGAGTTGAGGGTGAGGGTGGGGGTTAGTGTTAGGGTTAGGTTTAGGGTGAGGTTGCATGTGTGGGTTAGTATTAAGAATTGGGTTAGGGTTAGGGTTAGGCTGAGGGTAAGGGTCAGGGTGAGGGTGCAGTTTAGGTTTAGGTTTAGGGTTAGGGTTACGGTGTGGGTTACGGTTAGTGTGAGGATCATGATTAGTGTTAGAGTTAGGGTTAGGGTGAGGGTAAGGGTTAGGGTGAGGTTAAGGTGAGAGTGAGTGTTAGGGCTAGAGATAGGTTTAGGTTGAGGGCTAATTTTAGGGAGAGGCTTAATGTGAGGGTTGGGGTGAGGGATTCTTTTAGGCAAGGGTTAGGGTTATGGTGAGGATTAGCGTGAGGTTGAGGGTTAGGTTGAGGGTTATGATTAGGGTGAGGTATAGGGTTAGGTTTAGGGTAAGGGTTACAGTTTGGGTGATGTTTAGGGTGAGGGTGAGGGTTAGGGTGAGGGTTAGTGTTAGGTTTAGGGTAAATGGGAGGGTGAGGTTTTGGAATAGGGTTCACATTAAGTTGACGGTTAGGGTTAGGGTTAGTGTTAGGGTGAGGGATAGGATGAGGGTGAGGTTTATTGTGAGGGTGAGGGTTAGGGTTAGGGTTAGGCTGAGTTTGATGGTGAGGGTTAGGTTTAGGATTAGGGTTAGGGTTAGGGGTAGGTTGAGTGTAAGGGTGAGGGTTCGGGTTCGGGTTCGTGTTCAGGTCAGGTTGTGGGTGAGTATTAGTGTTAGGATGAGAATAGGGTTAGGGTGAGGGAGAGTGTTAGGTTTAGTGTTAGGGTGAGGGTGAGGGTTAGGACTAGGAAAAGGATTAGGTTTAGGCTGAGGGTGAAGGTGATATTAAGGATGAGGGTTAGGTTTAGTGTGAGGGTTAGGGTTAGGGTTAGGGTTAGGGTGAGGGTGAGGGTGAGGGTTAGGGTTACCGTTAGGGTTAGGGTGAGGGTTAGTCTGAGGGTTAGGTTTAGGGTTAGTGTGAGGGTTAGAGTTAAGGTTAGGGATTGTGTTAGGGTGAAGGTTAGGGTTAGTTTTAGGGTTAGGGTAAGGGTTAGGCTGAGGGTTAGTGTTAGAGTTAGTGTGAGTGTTAGGTTTAGGGTTAGGGTTTGGGTTAGGTTGAGGGTAAAGGCAAGGGTGAGGGTTACGGTGAGGTTGAGGGTGAGGGTCAGGGTGAGGATTAGAGTGACAGTTAGGTTTAGGGTTAGGCTTAGGGTTAGGGTGAGGGTTAGGCTTAGCATGAGGGTTAGGTTGTGGGTGAGGGTTAGGGTGAGGGTTAGGGTTAAGTTTAGGGATAGGGTGAGGATTAGGGTTAGAGTTAGTTTTAGGGTGTGGGTTAGGCTGAGGGGTAGGTTTAGGGTTAAGGTGAGGGTGACGGTGAGGGTTACGATTAGGATTAGGGTGAGCGTTAGTGCTAGGGTGAGGGCTAAGGTTAGGGTGAGGGTTAGGGTGATGGTGAGGGTGAGGTTTTAGGTTAGGTATGGATTACGGTTAGGGTTAGGGTGATGATTAGGGTGAGGGTGTTTGTTAGGGTTAGGGTTAGTGTTAGGGTGAGGGTGAGGGTTAGGGTTAGGGTTAGTGTGAGGGTTAGGTTTATGGTGAGGTTTGGGTTAGGATGAGGGTTAGCTTGAGTGTGAGGGTTAGTGTTAGGGTTATGTTTAGGGTTAGGATAAGGGTTAGGCTGAGGGTTAGGGTTAGGGTTGGTGTGAGTATTAGGTTTAGGGTTAGGGTTTGGGTTAGGTTGAGGTAAAGGTTAGGGTAAGGATGAGCTTTAGGGTTAGCATTAGGTTTAACGTTAGGGTTACGATGAGGGTTAGTGTTAGGTGAGGGTGAGGGTGAGGGTGAGGGTGAGGGTTAGTGTTAAGGTTAGTGTAACGGTTACAGTTAGGGTGAGGGTTAGGGTTAGGGTAAGGGTTAGGGTAAGGTTTTGGGTTAGTGTTAGGGTGAGGGATAGATTGAGGGTGATGGTTAGGGTTAGGGTGAGGGTAAGGGTTAGGGTGAGGGTGAGATTTAGTTTTAGGGTTATGTTTATTGTGATGGTAAAGGTTAGGGTAAGGGTGAGAGTTCACGTGAGGGTGAGGGTGAGGATTAGGGTGTGGTTGAGGGTTAGGGTTAGGGTGAGGGATCGGGTGAATTTGAGGGTTAGGGTGAGAGTCAGGTTTAGGTTTAGAGTTAGGGTAAAGGTGAACATTAGGGTTAGCTTTAGGGTTAGGGTGAGAGTTAGGTTGAGGTGTCGGGATAGGTTTAGGGTGAGAGTTAGTGTTAATGTGAGGGTTAGGGTTAGGTTAGGGTTAGTGTGAGGATAAGGGTTAGGGTGAGGGTGAGGTTTAGGGTTAGCGTTAGGGTTAGGGTAAGGGTTAGGGTGACGGTTAGTGTTAGGGTGAGTGTTAGGGTTAGTGTTAGGGTGAGGATTAGGGTTAGGTTGTGATTTAGGGTGAGGTTGAGTGTTAGTGTGAGAGTTAGGGTGATGGTTTGGGTTAGGGTTAGAGTTAGGGTGAAGGTGAGGGGGAGGGTTAGGTTAGGATTAGGTTTAGGGTTAGGGGTAGGCTGAGGGTGAGGGTGAAAGTGAAGGGTGAGCGATAGGGTTAAAGTTAGGGTGAGGGTTAGGATTAGTGTGAGGTTTAGTGTAATGGTGAGAGTCAGGGTGATGGGGAAGGTTAGAATGAGGTTGAGGGTGAGGATGACAGTTTGGGTTAGGATTAGGGTTAGGGTGAGTTTTAGGGTTAGGGTTAGGGTTAGGGTTATTTTTAGGTTTAGTTTTAGGGTTAGGTTGAGGGTGAAGATTTGCGTTAGGGTTAGGGTTAGGGTTAGAGTGAGGGTAGGTTTGAGGGTAGGTTTTAGCATTAGGTTTAGGTTTACGGTAAGGCTGAGGGGGAAGTGTAGTTTGAGGGTGAGGGTTAGTGTTAGTGTTAGGTTTAGGGTGAGGGCTAGCGTGAGGGTGAGGGTTAGGGTGAGGGTTTCAGTTAGGTAAGGTTTAGGGTTAGGGTGAGGATTATGGTGATGGTGAGCGTTAAGCTGAGTATAGGTGAGGGTTTAGGGTGAGGGTTAGGTTTAGGGTGAGGGTGAGGGTGAGGGTTAGGATTAGATATAGGGTTAGGGCTAGGGTTAGGCTGAAGGTGAGTGTCAGGTTGAGGGTGAAGGTTAGGGTTAGATTTAGGATTAGGATTAGGCAGAGTGTTAGGATGACGGTGAGGGTTCGGATGAGGGTGAGGGTTAGGTTCTGGGTGATGGTTATGGTTAGGGTGAGGATTAGGGTTAGGGTTAGAGTTAGGGTTATGGTGAGGGTAAGTGTTAGGGTGAGGTTTAGTGTGAGGATGAGGGTTAGGGTTAATGATAGGGTTAGGGTGAGGGTTAGGGTTAGGATTAGGCTTAGATTGAGGGTGAGGGTGAGTGTTAGGGTTAGGTTTAGGGTTAGAGTTAGGGTTAGGCTGAGGGTGATGTTGAGGGTGAGGGTGAGGGTTAGGGTTAAGATGAGGGTAAGGGTTAGGGTTAGGGTGAGGGTGAGGGTGAGGGTTAGGGTTATGGTTAGCTTTACGCTGACAGTTATGTTTAGGATTAGTTTGAGGGTTAGGGTTAGGGTTAGGGTTAGGGTGAGGGTTAGGGTTATGGTTAGCTTTAGGCTGACAGTTATGTTTAGGATTAGTTTGAGGGTTAGGGTTAGGGTTAGGGTTAGGTTTAGGGTTAGGATAAGGTTTAGGATGAGGTTTAGGGTTAGGGTTAATGTGAGGGTTAGGTTTAGGGTTAGGATAAGGGTTAGGGTGAGGGTAAAGGTTAGGGTGATGTTTAGGGTGAGGGTGACGTTTAGGGTTAGGGTGAGGTTTAGGGTGAAGTTTAGGTTTAGGTTTATGGTTAGGTTGAGAGTTAGGGTGTGGCTAAGTGTTAGGGTGAGGGATAGGTTGAGGGTGAGGGTTAGGGTTAGGGTGAGGTAAGGGTTATGGTGAGGTTTAGGTTGAGGGTGAGGGTTAGGGTTAGCATTAGTGTTAGGGTGAGAGTGAGGGTTAGGGTGAGTGTTTGGGTTAAGGTTAAGGACAGGGTAAGTATTTGGGTTAGGTTTATGTTTAGGGTGAGGGTTAGGCTAAGGGGTAGGGTTAGAGTTAGTGTTTGGGTTAGGTTTAGTGTGCGGGTTATGGTTAGGTTAGTGTGACGGTAAGGTTTAGGGTGAGGCTGAGGGTGAGTGTAAGGTTTAGGGTGAGAATTAGGGTTAGGGTTAGTGTTAGGATGAGGGTTAGGGTTAGGTTTAGGGTTAGGGAGAGGGTGACGGTGAGAGTTAG
The DNA here is from genome assembly GCF_024711535.1 of Dipodomys merriami. Taxonomy (NCBI): domain Eukaryota; kingdom Metazoa; phylum Chordata; class Mammalia; order Rodentia; family Heteromyidae; genus Dipodomys; species Dipodomys merriami. The sequence continues at coordinate 1,946,316 of NW_027202349.1, read as the reverse complement.
GATTAGGGTTAGGGTGAGGGTTATTGTTAGGGTGAGGGCTAAGGTGAGGGTGAGGGTTAGGGTGAGGGTGAGGTTGAGGGTGAGGTTTTAGGTTAGGTATGGGTTACAGTTATGGTTAAGGTGAGGATTAGGGTGAGGGTGTGGGTTAGGGGTAGGGTTAGGTTTAGGGTGAGGGTGAGGTTTAGGGTGAGGGTGAGGTTGAGGGTGAGGTTTTAGGTTAGGTATGGGTTACGGTTAGGGTTAGGGTGAAGATTAGGGTGAGGGTGTGGCTTAGGGTTAGGGTTCGGGTTAGGGTTAGCGTTAGGGTTAGGGTAAGGTTTAGGGTGAGTGTTAGGTTTATGGTTGGATTAAGGTGAGTGTCAGGGTGAGGGTTAGGGTTAGTTTTAGGGTGAGAGTTAGGGTTAGGGTGATGTTTAGTGTGAGGGTGAGGATTAGGGTGAGGTTGAGTGTTCGGGTGAGAGTTATGGTTAGATTTAGGGTTGGGATAGGGTTAGGTTGAGGGTTAGTGTTAGGATGAGGGTTAAGGTGTGGGTGAGGTTGAGGGTTAGAGTGAGGGTTAGGGTTAGGGTTAGGGTAAGGTTGAGGGTGAGGGCTAGGGTTCAGGTAAGTGTTAGGATGAGGTTTAGGCTGAGGGTTAGTGTTAGGGTTAGGGTGAGGGTTAGTATGAGGGTGAGGGTTAGGGTGAGGGTCAGGGTGAGGGTGAGGGTTAAGTTGAGGCTTAGGGTTAGGGTGAGGGTTAGTGTTAGTGTTAGGGTGTGAGTTAGGGTTATGGTGATCTTTATTGTGAGGGTGAGGGTTAGGGTAAGGGTGAGTTTTCGAGTGAGAGTGAGCGTTCTGTTGAGGGTGAGGTTTAGGGTGTGGTTGAGGCTTAGGATTAGATTAGGGTGAGTGTTAGGGTGACGAGGAGGGTTAGGGTGAGGGTTAGGGTTAGGTTTACGGTTAGGATGAGGGTGAGGGTTAGGGTTAGGGTTAGGCTTAGGGTGGGAGTTAGGGTGAGGTGTTGGGATAGGGTTAGGGTGAGGTTTAGGGTTAGGGTTAATTTGAGGATAAGGTTTAGGGTCAGGGTTAGGGTGAGGGTGACGGTTAGGCTTAGCGTTAGTTTTAGGGTGAGGGTTAGGGTTAAGGTGAGGGTGAGGGTTAGGGTTAGGGTGATAATTAGGGTGAGGTTGAGGGTTAGTGTGAGGGAGAGGGTTAGGGTGAGGGTACGGGTGCAACTGAGGTTGAGGATGAGGGTTAGGGTTAGGGTTAGTGTGAGGGTGAGGGTGAAAGTGAGGGTGAGGTGTAGGGTTAGGGTAACGTTTAGGGTAAGTGTGAGGGTAAGTGTGATGCTGAGGGTCAGGGTGAGAGTGAGTGTTAGAATGAGAATGAGGATGAGGGTGAGGGTTAGTGTTAGGATTAGGTTTAGGGTGAGTTTTAGGGTTAGGGTTAGGTTTAGAGTTAGCGTTATTGTTAGGGTTAGGGTTAGGGTGAGGATGAGGGTGACGTTGAGGGTTTCGGTTAGGTAAGGGTTAGGTTTAGGGTGAGGATTAGGGTGAGCGTGAGGGTTAAGCTGAGGTTAGGTTTAGGGTGAGGGTTAGGTTTAGGGTTAGGTTTAGGGTTAGGGTGAGTGTGAGGTTTAGGGTTAGGGTTAGGGTTAGGGTTAGGATAAGGGTTAGGCTGAGGGTTAGGGTTAGGTTAGTGTGAGTGTTAGGTTTAGGGTTAGGATTTGGGTTAGGTTGAGGGTAAAGTTTAGGGTGAGTGTTAGGGTGAGGATGAGGGTTAGGGTTAGGGTGAGGGTTAGGATGAGTGTTAGGAGTAGTGTTATGTTTAGGGTTAGGGTAAGGTTTAGGGTGAGCGGTAGGGTTAGGGTGAGGGTTAGGGTTAGGGTGATGTTTAGGGTGAGGATGAGGGTTAGTGTGAGGGTGAAGGTTAGGGTGAGGGTCAGGGTGAGGGCCAGGGTTAGGTTGAGGCTTACGGTTAGGGTGAGGGTTAGGGTTAGTGTTAGGCTGAGAGTTAGGGTTACAGTGATGTTTATTGTGAGGGTGAGGGTTAGGGTAAGGGTGAGTGTTCAATTCAGGATGAGGGTTAGTGTGTGGTTGAGGCTTAAGATTAGGGTGAGTGTTAGGGTGACGGGTGGGTTAGGGTGAGGGTGAGGGTTAGGGTTAGGTTTAGGTTTATGGTGAGAGTTAGGTTGAGGTGTCGGGATAGGGTTAGGGTGAGGGTTAGGGTTAGATTGAGGGTTAGGGTTATGGTTAGGATTAGTGTGAGGAAAAGGGTTAGGGTAAGGGTGATGGTTAGGCTTAGCATTAGGTTTAGGGTGAGGGTTAGGGTTAGGGTGAAGGCGAGGGTTAGGTTTACGGTGATGTTTAGGGTGAGGTTGAGGTTTAGTGTGAGGGTGAGGTTTAGGTTTAGGGTGAGAGTTAGGATGAGGGTTATGAGTAGGGTTATGTTTAGGGTTAGGGTAAGGTTTAGGGTGAGCGTTAGGTTTAGGGTTAGGGGTAGGGTGAGGTTTAGGATGTGGGTAAGTGTTAGGGTGAGGGTTAGGGTGAAGGTGAGGGTAAGGGTTAGGTTTAGGGTTAGGGTGAGGGTGAGGGTTAGGGTTAGCATTAGGGATAGGTTGAGGGTGATGGTTAGGCTTAGCGTTAGGGTTAGGGTGAGGGTTAGGGATAGGGTGAGGTTGAGGGTTAGGGTTAGGTTGATATTTAGGGTGAAGTTGAGGGTTAGTGTGAGGGTGAGGGTTAGGGTGAGGGTCAGGGTGAGGGTTAGGGTTAAGTTGAGGCTTAGGATTAGGGTGAGGGTAAGGGTTAATGTTAGGGTGTGAGTTAGTGTTATGGAGATGTTTATAGTGAAGGTGAGGGTTAGAATAAGGGTGAGTGTTCGTGTGAGGGTGAGGGTTCGGTTGAGTGTGAGGGTTAGGGTGTGGTTGAGGGTTAGGATTAGGGTGAGTGTTAGGGTAACGAGGAGGGTTAGGGTGATGGTGAGGGTTAGGTTTACGGTTAGGGTGAGGGTGAGGGTTAGGGTGAGGGTGAGGGTTAGGTTTAGGGTTAGGTTTAGGTTGAGGGTGGGGTTTAGGGTGAGGGTGAGGGTCATGGTGATTGTTAGAGTTAGGGTTAGTGTTAGGGTGAGGGTCAGGTGAGTGTTAGGGTTAGGGTGAGTGTTAGGGTTAGGTGTTGGGATAGGGTTAGGGTGAAGGTTAGGGTTAGATTGAGGCTTAGGGTTAGGGTTAGGTTTAGTGTGAAGATAAGGTATAGGGTGAGGGTTACGGTGAGGTTGACGGTTAGGCTTAGCGTTAGGTTTAGGGTGAGGGTTAGGGTTAGGGTTAGGGTTAGGGTGAGGGTACGGGTGCAAGTGAGGTTGAGGATGAGGGTTAGGGTTATTGTTAAGGAGAGGGTGAGGGAGAAAATGAGAGTGAGGGGTAGGGTTAGGGCGATGTTTAGGATAAGTGTGAGGGTTAATGTGATGGTGAAGGTCAGGTTGAGAGTGAGTGTTAGAATGAGGGTGAGGATGAGAGTGAGGGTTAGGGTTAGGATTAGGTTTAGGGTGAGTTTTAGGGTTAGGGTTAGGTTTAGATTTAGGGTTATTGTTAGGGTTAAGGTTAGGGCGAGGATGAGGGTGATGGTGAGGGCTTCGGTTAGGTAACGGTAGGTTTAGGGTGAGTATTAGGGTGAGGGTGAGGGTTAAGCTGAGGTTAGGTTTAGGGTGAGGGTTAGGGTTAGGGTTAGGGTTAGGGTGAAGTTTAGGTTGAGGGTGAGATTTAGGGTGAGGGTGAGGGTCATGGTGAGGGTTAGAGTAAGGGTTAGTGTTAGGGTGAGGGTCAGGTGAGTGTTAGGGTTAGGGTGAGTGTTAGGGTTCGGGTAAGGGTTAGCGTTAGCGTTAGTTTGAGGGTTAGGTTTAGGGTGATGTTTATTGTGAGGGTGAGCGTTAGGGTTTGGGTGATTTTTCGTGTGAGGGTGAGGGTTAGGATGAGGGTGAGGGTTAGGGTTAGAGTTAGGGTTAGGCTGAGGGGTATGGTGAGCATTAGGTTTAGGATTAGGGTTAGGGTTAGTGTTAAGATTAGGGTTAGTGTTAGGGTTAGGTTTAGGGTAAGGGTAAGGTTTAGGGTGAGAGTGAGGGTGAGAGCGACAGTTAGGGTGTGGGTGAAGGTTAGGATTAGTGTGAGGGTTAGGTTCAGGGTTAGGGTGAGGGTAAGGGTTAGGGTTAGGGTGATGGTGAGGGTGAGGTTTTCGGTAAGGGTGAGTGTGAGTGTAAGAGTTAGGGTGAGGGTTATGGTGAGGGTGAGGTTTAGGGTTATTGTTAGGGTTTGGATTAGGGTGAGGGTGAGGGAGTGGGTTAGTGGTTAGGGTTAGGGTAAGGGTGAGTGTGAGGGTTAGGGTGAAGTTTTGGGTGATGGTGAGGTTTAGGGTTATGGTTATGGTTAGGGTTAGGGTCAGGCTGAGGGGGAAGGGGTGGGGGAGTTTGAGGGTAAGGGTTAGGTTTAGGGTTAGGGTGTGGGCTAGGGTGAGTTTGAGGGTTAGTGTGAGGGTGGGGGTGAGGGTTTCATTTACCTAGGGTTAGGGTTAGGGTGAAGTTTAGGTAGAGGGTAAGGGTTAAGCTGAGGTTAAGGTTAGAGTGAGGGTTAGGGTTAGGCTTAGGGTTAGGGTTAGGGTTAGGGTGATGTTTAGGGTGAGGGTGAGCGTTCAGTGAGGTTGAGGGTGACGGTGAGCGTGAGGGTTAATGTTAGGGTTATGTTTAGGGTGAGGGTGCGTGTGAGGGATAGGATTAGGAATAGGGTTAGGGTTAGTGTTAGGCTGAGGGTAAGGGTCAGGGTGAGTGTGAAGTTTAGTGTTAAGGTTAGGGTTAGGGTGAGGGTGAGGGTTACCGTTAGTGTGAGGATTATGTTTAGTGTTAGGGTTAGGGTTAGGGTGAGGGTAAGGGTTAGGTTGAGGATAAGGGTGAGGGAGAGGGATAGGGTTGGGGATAGTTTTAGGCTGAGGGCTAGGGTGAGGGATAGGTTTAGTTTAAGGGTTAGGGTGAGGGATTCTTTTAGGAAAGGGTTAGGGTTATGGAGAGGATTAACGTGAAGTTGAGGGTTAGGTTGAGGGTTACGGTTAGGGTGAGGGTTAGGGTTAGGTTTAGGGTAAGCGTTAGGGTTTGGGTGATGTTTAGGGTGAGGGTGAGGGTTGTGGTGAGGATGAGTGTTCGTGGAAGTGTGAGGGTTTGGGTGAGGGAGAGGGTTAAGTTATGGTTGAGGATTAGGGTTAGGTTGAGGGTTAGTGTTAGGGTTGGGGTTAGTGGGAGGGTGAGGGTTAGGGATAGGGTTAGCATTAGGTTGAGGGTTAGGGTTAGGGTTAGTGTTAGGGTTTGAGTTAGGGTTAGGGTGCGGGTTATTGTGAGGGTGAGTGTGAAGGTTAGGGTTAGGGTTAGGTTGAGTTTGCTGATGAGGGATAAGTTTAGGATTAGTGTTTGGGTTAGGGTTAGGTGAAGTGTTAGGGTGAGGGTGAGAGTGAAGGTGAGGGTGAGGGTTAGGATATGGGTGAGGGTTAGGGTTAGGGTGAGAATTAGGGTTAGGGTTAGGGTTATGGTGAAGGTAAGGGTTAGTGTGAGGTATAGTGTGAGGATGAGGGTTAGGGTTAGTTTTAGGGTTAGGGTGAGGCTTAGGGTTAAGTTTAGGATTAGGGTGAGGTTGATGTATAGGGTGAGGGTTAGCGCTATGGTGAAGGTTACGGATAGGGTTAGGGTGATGGTGAGGTTGAGTGTTATGTTTGCAGTTAGGGTGAGAGTGAGGGTGAGGGTTAGGTTTAGGGTAAGGATTAGGGTTAGGCTGAGTGTGAGGGTGACAGTAAGGGTATGGGTTAGGGTTAGGGTGAGGGTTAGGTTTAGGGTTAGGGTTAGGGTGAGGGTGAGGGTTAGGTTTAGGGTTAGGGGTAGGGAGAGGTTTAGGCTGAGGGTTAGGATTAGGGTTAGTGTGAGGGTTAGGTTTAGCGTTAGGGTTTGGGTTAGGGTGAAGGTTAGGTTTATCGTGAGGTTGAGGGTTAGGGTTAGGGTGAGGATTAGGGTGAGGGTTACGGTGTAGGTAAGGGTTAGGGTGAGGGTTAGGATGAGGGTGAGGTTTAGGGTTAGAGTGAGGGTTAGGGTTAGCATGAGGGTTAAGGTGAGGGTGAGGGTTAGGTTTAAGTTTATGGATAGGGTGAGGATCAGGGTTAGGGTTAGGGTTAGTGTGAGGGTTAGGCTGAGGGGTAGGTTTAGGGTTAGTTTGTGTGTTAGGTTTAGTGTGAGGGTTAGGGTTAGGGTGAGGGTGAGGGTAAGGATTAGGGTGAGGGTGAGGGTGAGGGTGAGTGTGAGGGTTAAGTGTTAGGATTAATGTGACGGTTACTGTTATGGTGAGGGTTAGGTTTAGGGTGAGGGTTAGGTTTAGTGTAAGGGTTTGGGATAGGATTAGGGTTAGGGTGAGGGTCAGGGTGAGGGTTAGGTTTAGGTTGAGGTTTAGGGTTAAGGTGAGGGTTAGGGATAGAGTTAGGTTGAGGGTAAGTGTTAGGATGAGGTTAGGGTGAGGGTGAGGTTTAGGTTTATGGTGATGGTTAGGGTTAGGGTTAGGGTTAAGTTGAGTGTGAGGGTTAGTGTTAGGGTTAGGTTTAGGGTTAGGGTAAGGGTTAGGCTGAGGGTTAGGGTTAAGATTATTGTGAGTGTTAGGTTTAGGCTTAGCGTTTGGGTTAGATTGAAGGTAATGTTTAGGGTGAGTGTGAAGGTTAGGGTTAGGGTGAGGGATAGGGTGAGGTTTATATTTAGGGTTAGGGTTAGGGTTAGGGTGAGGTTTAGGTTGTGGGTAACTTTTAGGGTGAGGGTTAGTTTTAGGGTGAGGGTTAGGGTGAGGGATAGGGTTAGGTTGAGGGTTAGGGTGGTGTGGATTGTTAGGGTTAGCATTAGGTTTAGGGTGAGGGTGAGGGTTAAGGTTATGGTTAATGTTACGGATACGGTGAGGATTAGGGTTTGGGTTAGGTGTAGGGTGAGGGTTAGGATGAGGGGTAGGGTTAGGTTTAGGGTGATTGTTAGGTTTAGTGTGAGGTTTTGGGTTAGGTTAAGGGTGAGGGATAGGTTTAGTCTGAGGGTTAGCGTTAGTGTGAGGGTAAGGGTTAGGTTGAGCGTTAGGCTGAGGTTGAGTTTTAGGGTTAGCATTAGGTTTAGGCTTAGGGTTAGGATGAGGGTAAGGGTTAGGGTGAGGGGGAGGTAGAAGGTGAGGATGAGTGTTAGGTTTAGGTATAGTGTGAGGGTTAGTGTTAGGGTGAGTGGTAGTTTCAGGGTGAGTGTTATGGTTAGGGTAAGTTTTAGGGTGAGGGTTAGGGTTAGGGTTGGGTTTGCGTGAGTGTCAGGGTGAGGGTAAGGGTTAGGTTGAGGCTTAGGTTTAGGGTGAGGTTTAGGGTTAGTGTTAGGGTGAGAGTTAGGGTTAGGGTGATGTTTATTGTGAGGGTGTGTTCGGGTGAGGGTGAGGGTTCAGGTGAGGGTGAGGGTTACTGTGTTGTTGAAGCTTAGGTTTAGGGTGACCGTGAGGGTTACGGTGAGGGTTAGGGTTAGGGTGAGGGTTAGTGTTATAGCTAGGGTTAGGGTGTTAGTTAGGGTGAGGTGTTGGGATAGGGTTAGGGTGAGGGTTAGGTTTAGTGTTAGGGTTAGGGTTAGGGGGAGGGTTAGGGTGAGGTTGAATGTTAGTGTGAGGGTGAGGGTGAGGGTGAGGGTGAGGTTGAGGATGAGGGTTAGGGTTAGGGTTAGGGTTAGGGTGAGGGTGAGGGTGAACCTGAAGGTGAGGTTTAGGGTTAGGTTGAGGGAGAGGGTTAGGGTTAGGTTTAGGATGAGATTTAGGCTGAGTGTTAAGGTTATGGTTAGTGTGAGGGTTAGGGTGATGGTGCGGGAAGGGTGAAGTTTAGAGTTAGGTTTAGGGTGAGTTTTAGGGTTAGGGTTAGGGTTAGAGTTAGGGTTATTGTTAGGGTTAGGGTTATGGTGAGGGTGAGGGTGAGGGTTTCGTTTAGGTAAGGGTTAGGTTTAGGGTGAGGATTAGGGTGAGGGTGAGGGTTATGCTGAGGTTAGGTTTAGGGTGAGGGTTAGGGTGAGGATTAGGGTGAGGGTTAGGGTTAGGGTGAAGTTTAGGGTGAGGGTGAGGTTTAGGGTGAGGGTGAGGGGTGGTGTGAGGGTGAGTGTGTGGTTGAGGGTTAGTGTTAGGGTTAGGTTTAGGTTGAATGTGAGGGTAAGTGTTAGGATTAGGAATAGGTTTAGGTTTAGGGTTAGGCTGAGGTTGAGGGTCAGGGTGAGGGTGAAGTTTAGGGCTAGGGTTAGGGTTAGGGTAAACTTTAGCTTGAGTGTGAGGATTAGGGCGAATTTGAGAGTGAGGGTTAGGGTTAGAGTTCGGGTTAGAGTTAGGGTGAGTTTGAAGGTAGGGGTTATGTTTAGGATTAGGGTTAACATTAGGGTTAGGTTGTGTGTTAAGTTGAGGGCTCGGGTGAGGGTTCGGGTGAGGGTTAGGTCTGCATGAGGGTTAGGGTTATGGTGAGGATTAGGGTTAGGATTAGGGTTAGGGTTATGGTGAGTTTAAGGATTAGGGTGAGGTTTCCTGTGAGGATGAGGGTTAGGGATAGTGTTAGGGATAGGTTGAGTGTTACTGTGAGTGTTAGGGTTAGGGTTAGGTTTAGGATGACGGTTGGGCTGAGGGTTCGGGTTAGGGTTCGGGTGAGGGTAAAGGTTAGGGTCAGGGTTAGGCTGAGGGTGAGGGTTAGGGTTCGGCTTAGGGTTAGCGTGAGTTTTAGGGTGAGTGTTAGTGTTAGGGTTAGTGTTGGGGTTAGGGTTAGGGATAGGGTGAGGGTTAGGGTGAGGGTTATGGTTAGGGTGAGGGTTAGGGTGAGGTTGAAGTTGAGGGTAAAAATTAGGGTGACGTTTAGGGTGAGGTTAGGTTTAGGGTTAGCATTAGTGTTAGGGTTAGGTTTAGGGTGAGGGTTAGGTTTAGGGTTAGGGTTCGGGTGAGGGTTAAGTTTAGGGTTAGGGTGAGTTGTAGGGTGACGGGTTATGATCAGGGTTAGGTTTAATGTGAGGGTTAGGGTTAGCGTTAGTGTGAGGATAAGGGTTAGGGTGTGGGTTAGGCTGAGAGTGGGGGTTAGGGTTAGCGTTAGGGTTAGGGTGAGGTTTAGGGTGAACATTAAGGTGAGGGTTAGGGTGAGTATGAGGGTGAGGGTTAGACTTAGGTTTAGGGTGAGGGTTAGAATTAGGGTGAGGTTTAGGCTAGGGGTAGAGTGAGGGTGAGGGTGAGTTTTAGGGTGTGGGTGATGGTGAGTGTTAGGATGAGGGTTAAGATGATGGTGAGGGTTAGGGTGAGGGTGAGGGTTAGGATTACGGTGAGGATTAGGGTTAGGGTTAGTGTTAGGCTTATGTTGAGGGTAAGGGTTAGGATGTAGTTTAGGGGAGGGTGAGTTTTAGGGATATAGTTAGAGTTAGGGTGAGGGTTTGGTTGAGGGTTACGTTTCAGGTTTGGCTTAGGGTGAGGGTGAGGGTAAGATTTAGGGGTAGTGTTAGAGTTAGGTTGAGGATAAGATTTAGTGTGAGGGTTAGGGTGAGGTTGACGGTTAAGTTTAGGTTGAGGGTTAGGGTGACCATTAGGGTGAAGTTTAGGTTTAGGTTTAGGGTTAGGGTGAGGGTTAGGGTGAGGTTTAATGTTAGGGTTAGGGTTATGGTTAGGGTGATGGTGAGGGTTAGGGTGAGGGTTACAGTGAGGGTTAGGGTGAGGGTGAGTGTTAGGGATAGCATTAGTGTTAGGGTTAGGTTTAGGGTGAGTGTTAGCGTTAGGATTAGAGTTAGGGTGAGGATGAGGGTTAGGGTTAGCATTTGTTTAGGGTTAGGGTGAGGGTGAGGGTTAGGATTAGGGTTAGGTTTAGGGTGAGATTGAGGGTGAGGGTTAGGGTTAGGGTGAGGTTGAGGCTTAGGCTTAGGATGAGGGTTAGGGTTAGAGTGAGGGTTAGGGTTAGAGTGAGGGTTAGGGTTAGGGTGACAGTGAGGATAAGGGTTAGTGTGAGGGCTAGGGTTAGGTTAAGGGTTAGGATGAATTTTAGGATTAGTGTGAGGGTGAGTGTTAAATTTAGGATTAGGCTTAGCTGTAGGGTTAGGCTAAGGGTGATTGTGAGGGTGAGGGTCAGAGTTAGGTTTAGGGTGAGTGTTAGGGTTATGCTTAGGGTTAGGGTGAGCGTGATGGTGAGGGTTAGGTTGAGGTTGATGATGAGAGTGAAGGTGAGTGTGAGGGTTAGGGTTTGGGTGAGGGTTAGGATTAGGGTTAGGGTTAGGGTTAGGGTTAAGGTTAAGGTGAGGGTTAGGGTAAGGGTTTAATTTAGGGTGAGGGTTAGGCTGAGGGTTAGGGTTAGGTTTAGGTTCAGTGTAAGGTTTAGGTGGAGGATTAGAATTAGGATTAGGGTTAAGGTTAGGGTGAGGGTTAGGGATAGGGTTAGGATTAGAGTGTGGGTTTGGTTTTGGTTAGGTTTAGAGTTAGGGTGATTTTGAGGGTGAGGGTGTAGGCTAGGCCTAGGGTGAGGGTTAGGGTTAGCATTAAGGTCAGTGTGAGGGTTAAGTGTAGGTTGAGAGTTAGGCTGAGGGTAACGGTTGGGGTGAGGGTTATGGAGAGGGTGAGAGTTAGGGTTTAGGTGAGGGAAGGGTTAGGGCGAGGTTTAGGGTATGGTTGAGGGTTAATGTTAGCTTTAGGTTTACGGTGAGGGTGAGGGTTAGGGTGAGGTTGAGGGTAAAGTTTAGGGTGAGGACTAGGGTTAGGGTGAAGGTTAGGGTGAGCATTCATGTTAGGGTTAGTGTTAGGGTTAGGGTGAGGGTTAGGGTTAGGATATGTGTGAGGATTAGGGTTAGGGTTAGGGTTAAGGTGAGGGTAATGGTTAGGTTGAGGTTTATGATGAGGGTGAGGGTTAGGGTTATCGTTAGGGTTAGAGTGATGGTTAGGGTTAGGGTTAGGGTTAGGGTGAGGCTGGGGTTTAGGGTTAGGTTTAGGGCGAGGGTTAGGGTTAGGTTAGGGTTAGGGATTAGTTTAAATTTAGGGTGAAGTTCAGGGTTTGGTTTAGGGTTAGAGTTAGGGTGAGGATGATGGTGAGGGTTAGTTTTAGGGTGAGGTTAAGGGTTAGGGTGGGGGTTAGGGTGAGGGCGAGGGATAGGGTTATGATGAGGGTAAGTCTTGGACAAGGTTTAGGGTGAGGTTGAGGGTTAATGTTAGCATTAGGCTTATGATGAGGGTGAGGGTTAGGGTGACGGTTAGAGTTAGGATTAGGGATAGGGTGAGGATTAGTTTTAGGATTGGTTTTAGAGTCAGGGTTAGGATGAGGTGTAGGGTTATGGTGAGGGTTAGGGTTAGCGTTAGGGTGAGGGTAAAGGTGAGGGCTAGTGTTAGCATTAGGGTTAGGGTTAGGGTTAGAGTTAGGGTTAGGGTAAGGGTGAGGTTTAGGGTTAGTGTTAGGAATAGGGTTAGGGTTAGGGTTAGGCTGAGGTTGAGGGTGAAGGTGAGGGTGAGGGTTAGGTTTTGGGTTAATTTTAGGGTGAGGGCTGGGGGAGGGGGAGGGTTAGGGTGAGGATTAGGGTGAGGGTGAGGGTTTCAGTTAGGAAAGGCTTAGGGTTATGGTTGGGGTGAGGATTATGGTGAGGGTGAGGTTTAAGGTGTGGGTTAGGGTTGGGTTGAGTATTAGGGTTAGGGTTAGGGTGAGGGTTAGGGTTAGGGTTATGTTTAGGGTGAGGGTGAGAGTGAGGGTGACGGTGAGGGTGAGTGTTAGGGTGTAGGTGAGTGTTAGGTTTAAGGTTAGGGTGAGGTTTGGGTTTTGGTTGATATTTAGATTGAGTGTGAGTGTTAGGGTTAGCGTTAGGTTTAGGGTGAGGGTTAGAGTGAGGGTTAGGGTTAGGGTGAGGTTAATGTTCATGGTTAGGGTGAGGGTTGGGTTAAGGGTGAGGGTCAGGGTAGTGTTAGGGTTAGAGTTAGGGTGAGGGTAAGGGTTAGGGTTAGGTTTAGGGTTAGGTTTAGAGTTAGACTGAGGGTGACGGTGAGGGTTTGTGTTCCGGTGAGGGGTAGGTTTAGGTTTAGTGTTAGGGTTAGGTTGCCGTTTAGGGTTAGGGTTAGGGATAGGGTTATGGTGAGGATAAGGTTTAGGGTGTGGGTCAGGTTGAGGGTGACGTTTAGGGTTAGGTTGAGGGTTAGGGTGAGCGTTAGGGTGAGGATTAGGTTTCAGTTTAGGTTTAGGCTGAGGGTTAGGGTTAGGTTTATTATTAGTGTTATTGTTAGGGTTAGTGTGAGGGTTTGGGTGAGGTTAAGGGTTAGGGTTAGGGTGAGGGTGAGGGTGATTTTTAGGGTAAGGGTGATGGTGCGGGTGAGGGTGAGGGTTAGGTTTAGGGTGAGGGTAAGGGTATGGTTAGGGTTAGCGTTAGGGTTAGGGTGAGGGTTTAGGTGAGGGTGATCGTGATGTTGAGGGTGAGGGTGAGCTTTCGGGTTTGGATGTCGGTTAGTGTTAAGGTTAGGATGAAAGTTAGGCTGAGGATTAGGGTTAGGATTAGGATGAAAGTGAGTGTTAGGGTGAGGGTGAGGGTTAAGTTTTGGATTAGGGTTAGGATTAGGGTGAGGGTTAGGCATAGGATTACGGTTAGGCTGAGGGTTTTGCTTAGTGTTACGTTTATAGTTAGTGTGAGGGTGAGGGTGAGGTTTAGGGTTTGGATTACTTTTAGGTTTAGGGTTAGGCTGAGGGTGAGGTTGCTGGTGAGGGTGAGGGTGAGGGTTAGGGTGAGGGTTAGGGTTTGTGTTAGGGCTAAGGTCAGGGTGAGGGTTAGGGTTAGGGTTAGGTTTAGGATGAAGCTTAGGCTGAGGGTTAGGGTTAGTGTTCGTGCGAGCATAAGGGTTAGGGTGAGTGTTAGGGTGAGGGTTAGGTTTACGTTTAGGCTTAGGTTTCAGGTGAGGGTTAGGGTGAAGGGTACTGGTAGAGTTAGGGTTAGGGTTAGCGTGAGGGTTAGGGTGAGTGTAAGGTTCAGGGTGAGGAATAGGGTGAGGGTGAGGGATAGGGTAATGGTGAAGGGAAGGGTTAGGGTGAAGTTTAGGGTGAGGCTGAGGGTTAATTTTAGCATTAGTGTTAAGGTGAGGGTGAGGGTTAGGGTGAGGGTTAGGGATAGGGTTAGGGATAGGGTGAGGATTAGTGTTAGGTTTAAGTTTAGGTTGAGGGTTAGACTGAGGGTTAGTGTTAGGGTTAGGATTAGGGTTAGGGATATGGTGAAGGTTATGTTTAAGGTTAGGGTTAGGGTGAGGTTGAGGGTGAGGTTAAAGGTTAGGGTGAGGTTGAGGTTTAGCGTTAGCATTAGGGTTAGGGTTAGGGTTAGGGTGAGGGTTAGGTTTAGGGTTAGGTTGGGGGTAGGGTGAGGGGTTAGGGTGAGGGTTTGTGTTAATGTGAGGGTTAGGGTTAGCGTTAGCGTTAGTGTGAGGTTAAGTGTTAGGTTGTGGGTTAGGCTGAGAGTTAGGGTTAGGATTAGTGTTAGGGTTCGTGTGAGGTTTAGGGTGAAGGTTAAGGTGAGGGTTAGGGCTAGTATGAGGGTGAGCATTGGAGTTAGGTTTAGGGTGAGAGTTAGATTTATGGTGAGGTTTAGGGTAGGGTTAGGATGAGGGTGAGGGTTCAGGTGAGGATGAGTTTTAGGGTGTAGGTGATGGTTAGGGTTAGGGTGATGGTTAAGGTGATGGTGAGGTTTAGGGTGAGGGTGAGGGTAAGGATTAGGTTTAGGGTTAGGGTTAGGGTTATGGTGAGGGTAAAGGTTAGGATGAGGTTTAGGTTGAGGGTGAGGTTTAAGGGTAGCGTTAGAGTTAGGGTGAGGGTTAGAGTGAGGTTTCGGGTTCAGGTTAGGCTTAGGGTGATGGTGAGGCTTAGAGTAAGGTTTAGGTATAGGTTTAGGGTGAGGGTAAGGTTTAGGGTGAGGGTTAGGGTGAGGGTGAGGGTTAGTGTTAGGTTGACGGTTAGGGTAAGCGTTAGGGTGAGGGTTAGGTTTAGGTTTAGTGTTAGGGTGAGTGTTAGTTTGAGGTTTAGTGTTAGTGTTAGTGTTAGGGTGAGGCTAAGTGTTAGGCTGAGGGTAAGGGTTAGAGTGAGGGTTAGGGTGAGGGTGAGGGTTAGGGATAGCATTTGGGTTAGCGTTAGTGTTTGGGTGAGGGTTAGGGTTAGGTTTAGGGTGATGTGAGTGTTAGTGTTAGCTTTATGGTTAGGGTTAGGGTGAGGGTGAGGGTTATGGTTAGGCTGAGGGTTAGGATTAGGGTGATGGTGAGATTAAGGGTTAGGGTGAGGGCTAGGTTTAGGGTTAGGGTTAGGGTTAGGGTGAGGTTTAGGTTTAGGGTGAGGGTGAGGGTGAGGGTTAGGTTTAGTATTAGGCTTAGGTGTAAGGTTAGGCTTAGGGTGAGGGTGAGTTTGAGGGTCATAGTTAGGTTGAGGGTGATGTTTAGGGTTATGGTAAGATTTAGGTTGAAGTTGAGGGTGAGCGTTAGGGTGATTGTGATAGTGAAGTTGAGGGTGATGGTGAAGTTGAGGGTGATGTTGAGGGTTAGGATTAGGGTGAGGGTGAGGGTGATTTTGAGGGTTAGGGTGAGGTTGATGGTGTGGTGAGGGTTAGGGTTTGGGTGAGGGTTAGATTTAGGGATAGGGTTAGGATGAGGGTTAGGCTGAGGGTTAGGGTTAGTGTTAGGGTGAGGGTTAGGGTTATAGTGAGTGTAAGGATTAGGTTGAGGGTGAGTGTTAGGAGTAGGATTAGTGTTAGGGTTAAGGAGAGGGTTAGGGATGAATTTAGGGTTAGGGTGAGGGTTTTGGTTAGAGTTAGGTTTAGAGTTAATGTGAGGTTTAGGGTTTGGATTAGGGTTAGGTTTGGGTTAGGCTGATGCTGAGGTTGAGGGTGAGGGTGAGGGTGAGGTTTAGGGTAAGGGTGAGGGATAAGGTTAGTGTTGGGGTTAGAGTTAGGGTGAGGATTAGGATAAGATTTTGGATGAGTGTTCGGCTGAGGTTTAGCTTCGAGTGAGGGTAAGGGTTGGGGTGAATGTTAGGGTTATGTTGAGGGTGAGGGTTAGGCTTAGGTTTAGGGTGAGGTTTAGGGTGAGGGTAAGGGTTAGGGTGAGGGTTAGGGTGAGGGTGAGGGTAGGTTTAAGATGAGGGTAAGGGTATGGGCGAGGTTTAGGTTGAGGTTGAGGGTTATTTTTAGCATTAGGGTTATGGTGAAGTTTAAGGTTAGGGTGAGGGTTAGGGTTAGGGTTAGGGATCAGGTGAGGATTAGGGTTGGAGTTAGGTGAAGGCTGAGGGTTAGGCTGAGGAGTAGGGTTAGGCTTAGGGTTAGGGTGAGGGTTAAGTTGAGGGTTAGGTTTAGGTTTAGGGTTAGGTTAGGTTGAGTGTTTGGGTTAGGGTTAGGGTTTGGGTGAGGGTGAGGGCTAGTGTTAGCATTAGGGTAAGGGTTAGGGTAGGGTTAGGGTGAGGGTGAGGGTGAGGATTACAGTTACGTTTAGGATTAGGGTTAGAGTTAGGGTTAGACTTAGGGTGAGGGTGAGGTTGAGGGTGAGGGTTAGGGTTAGGGTTAGTTTTAGAGTGAGGTCTAGGGTGAGGGTGATGGTTAGGGTCAGGGTTAGGGTTAGGGTAAGGTTTTGGTTAGAAAAGGCTTAAGTTTAGGGTTAGGGTGAGGGTGATGTTTAAGGCGAGGGTTAAGGTTATGGTTAAGGTGAGGATAAGTGTTAGGTTTAGGGTGAGGGTTAGGTTTAGGGTGATGTTTAGGGTGAGGGTGAAGTTGAGGGTGAGGGATAAGTTTTAGGTGAGGTTTAGGGTTAGGGGGAGGATTAGGGTGAAGTTGAGGTTTAGGGTGAAGGTGAGGGTTAGGGTTAGGGTTAGGGGGAGGTGTAGGTTTAGGGTTAGGTTGGATGTTAGGGTTAACGTGAGGGTTAGGGTTAGTGTTAGGGTTAGTGTGAGGATAAGGTTTAGGGTGGGGTTTAGGGTGAGAGTGAGGGTAAGTGTTAGTCTTTGGGTTAGGGTGAGGATTAGGGTGAGGGTTAAGGTGAGGGTTAGAGTTAGGTTTAGGGTGAGGGTAAGGGTTATGGTGAGGTTTAGTGTAGGGTTAGGGTGAGGGTGACGGTTAGGGTGAGGGTGAGTTTTTGGGATTGTGTGATGGTTAGGGTTAGGGTGAGGTTTAAGGTGACGGTGAGGGTTAGGGTGAGAGTGAGGGTTAGGATTACGGTGAGGATTAGGTTTAGGTTTAGGGTTAGGCTTATTTTGAGGGTAAGGGTTAGGATGAGGTTTAGGGTGAGGGTGAGTTTTAGAGATATAGTTGACTTAGGGTGAAGGTTTGGGTGAGGGTTAGGGTTCGGGTATGACTTAGGGTGAGGGTGAGGGTAAGAGTTAGGGTGAGGGTTAGGGTGAGGGTTAGGGTTAGGGTTAGGGTTAGGTTGAGTTTTAGGATTAGGGTGAGGGTGAGTGTTACGTTTAGGATTAGGCTTAGGTGTAGGGTTAGGCTAAGGGTGAAGGTGAGGGTGAGGCTAAGAGTTTGAATTTGGGTTAGGAATAGGGTGAGGGTGAGGGTAAGTATTAGGATTAGGGTTAGGGTGAGAGTGAGGGTGAGGGTAAGAGTCAGGGTTAGGTTTAGGGTTAGGATGAGGGTTAGGCTGAGGGTTAGAGTTAGGGTTCGGTGAGTGAAAGGGTTAGGGTGAGGGTTAAGTTGAGGCTTAGGTTTCGGGTGAGTGTTAGAGTGAGGATTAGTGTTAGGGTTAGGGTTAAGGTTAGGGTGAGGGTTAGGCTAAGGGTAAAGGTTATGATGAGGGTTATGGTGAGGTTGAGGGATAGGGTTAAGGTGAGGGAAGGTTTAGGGCGAGGTTTAAGGTATGGTTGACGGTTAATTTTAGCATTAGGTTTACGGGGAGGGTGAGGGTTAGGGTGAGGTTGAGGGTAAGGTTTAGGGTGAGGACTAGGATTAGGGTGATGGTTAGGGTGAGGGTTCGTGTTAAGGTTAGTGTTAGGGTTAGGGTGAGGGTTAGGGTTAGGGTTAGGATATGTGTGAGGATTGGGGTTAGGGTTAGGGTTATGGTGAGGGTAAGGGTTAGGGTGAGGTTTATGGTGAGGGTGAGGGTTAGGGTTAGCGTTAGGGTTAGAGTGATGGTTAGGGTTAAGTTTAGGTTTAGGGTGAGGGTGAGGTTTAGGGTTAGGTATAGTGTGAGGGTTAGGGTTAGGGTGAGTGTTAGGGATAGGTTTAGGCTTAGCGTGAGGTTCAGAGTTTGGGTTAGGGTTAGAGATAGGGTGAGGATGATGGTGAGGGTTAGGTTTAGGATTAGGGTTAGGGTTAGGGTTCGGCTGCGGGTGAGGGTGAGGGTAATGTTGAGGGTTAGGGTTAGGGTGAGGATTAGGTTTAGGTTTACGTTGGGGGATAGGGTTAGTTTTAGTATGAGGTTTAGGCTGAGGGTTAGGGCTAGGGTTAGGGTGAGGTTTAGGTTTAGTCTGAGGCTTAGTGTTACGATTAGTGTTAAATTTAGCGTGAGGGTAAGGGTTATGGTGAAGGTTAGGGTGAGGGTGAGGTTTAGGGTGAGGGTGATGGTTTCAGTTAGGAAAGGCTTAGGCTTAGAGTTGGGGTGAGGTTTAGGTTGAGGGTGAGGTTTAAGGTTAGGGTTAGTGTTAGGGTGAGGATTAGGGTTAGTTTTAGGGTGAGGGTTATGTTTAGGGTTATGTTTAGGGTGAGGCTGAGAGTGAGGGTGAGGTTGAGAGTGAGTGTTAGGGTGTAGGTGAGGATTGGGTTTAGGGTTAGGGTGATGTTTAGGGTTTAGGTGATATTTAGGGTGAGTGTGAGGGTTAGGTTTAGCGTTATGGTTAAGGTGAAGGTTAGGGTTAGGGGGAGGGGGAGGGTCAGGGTTATGGTTAGGGTTAGGGTCAGGATGAGGGTGAGGGTTAGGTTTAGGTTAAGGGTTAGGTTTAGGGTTAGGCTTAGGGTGAGGGTGAGGGTTAGGTTTCCGGTGAGGGTTAGGTTTAGGTTTAGGGTTATGGTTAGGTTGAGGGTTAGGGTTAGGTTTAGGGTTAGGTTTATGGTGAGGATAAGTTTTAGGGTGTGGTTTAGTGTGAAGGTGAGGGTTATGGTTGGGTTGAGGGTTATGTTGAGCGTTAGGGTGAGGGTTAGGTTTAGGTTTAGGGTTATGCTGAGGGTTAGGGTGAGGTTTAGTGTTAGTGTTAGGGTTAGGGTTAGGGAGAGGGTTAGGGCGAGAGTAAGGGTTAGAATGAGTTTTAGGGTGAGTGTTAGGGATAGCATTAGGGTTAGGGTTAGGGTGAGTGTTAGGCTTAGGTTTAGGGTGAGGTTGAGGGTGAGGTTTAGGTTTAGTGTTAGCATTAGGATTAGTGTTAGGCTAAGGGAGCGGGTTAGGGTTAGGGTTAGGTTGAGGGTGAGGGTGCCCATGAGGGTTAGGTTTAGGGTGAGAGTAATGTTGTGGTTAGGGTTAAGGTGAGGATGAGGGTGAGGGTTACGGTGAGGGTGATGGTGATGTTGAGGGTGAGGGTCAGCTTTAGGGTTTGGATTTGGTTAGGGTTAGAGTTAGGATGAGAGTTAGGCTGAGGTTTAGGGTTAGGATTAGAGTGAGGGTGAGGCTTAGGGTGAGGGTGAGGGTTAGGTTTTGGGTAAGTTTTAGGGTTAGGGTGAGGTTTAGGCATAGGGTTACAGTTAAGGTGAGGGTTTTACTTAGGGTTAGGTTTACTGTTAGTGTGAGGGTGAGGGTGAGGTTTAGAGTTTGGATTAGGGTTAGGGTTAGGTTTAGGCTGAGGTTGAGGTTGAAGGTGAGGGTGAGGGTTAGGGTTAGGGTGAGGGTTAGGGTTTGTGTTAGGGCTTAGGTCAGTGTGAGGGTTAGGGTTATGGTTAGGTTTAGGATGAGGGTTAGGCTGAGGGTTAGGATTAGTGTTCATGTGAGTGTAAGGGTTAGGGTGAAGTGTAGTGTTAGGTTTAGGGTTAGGGTTAGTGTGAGGGTTAGGGTGAGTGTAAGGGTTAGGTTAAGTGTTAGGGTGAGGGTCAGGGATAGGGTTAAGTTGAAGGTAAGGGTTAGGGCGAAGTTTAGGGTGAGGCTGAGGGTTAATGTTTGCATTAGTGTTAAGGTGAGGGTGAGGGTTAGGGTGAGGGTTAGGGTTAGGGTTAGGGATAGGGTGAGGATTAGTCTTAGGGTTAGGTTTAGGTTGAGGATTAGGCTGAGGGATAGGGTTAGGGTTAGGGTTAGGTTCAGTGTTAGGTTTAGGATTAGGGTGAGGGGTAGGGTGAGGGGTTAGGGTGAGGGTTAGCGTTAATGTGAGGGTTAGAGTTAGGGTTAGCGTTAGTGTGAGGATAAGTGTTAGGGTGTGGGTTAGGCTGAGAGTGAGGTTTAGGGTTAGAGTTAGTGTTAGGGTGAGGTTTAGGATGATGTTTAAGGTGAGGCTTCGGGTTAGTATGAGGATGAGGGTTAGAGTTAGGTTTAGGGTGAGGGTTAGAGTTAGGGTTAGGTTTAGGGTAGGGTTAGGGTGAGTGTGAGGGTTCTGGTGAGGGTGAGTGTTAGGGTGTGGTGATGGTTAAGATTAGGGTGACAGTTAAGGTGATGGTGAGGGTTATGGTGAGGGTGAAGGTAAGGATTATGGTGAGTATTCGGGTTAGGGTTAAGGTTAGAGTTATGGTGAGGGTAAGGGTTAGGATGAAGTTTAGTTTGAGGGTGAGTTTTAGGGGTAGCGTTAGAGTTAGGGTCAGGTTTAGGGTTAGGGTTAGGGTTTGGGTTAGTCTTAGGGTGAGGGTGAGGTTAGAGTTAGTGTTAGGTATAGGTTATGGGTGAGGGTAAGGTTTAGGGTTAGGGTTAGGGTGACGGTGAAGGTTAGGCTTAGGTTGAGGGTAAGCTTGAGCTTTAGGGTGAGTGTTATGTGTAGGTTTAGGGTTAGGGTGAGGGTTAGGGTGAGGATTAGTGTTAGAGTTAGTGTTAGGGTTAGGGTGAGTGTTAGGCTGAGGGTAAGGGTTAGAGTGAGGGTTAGTGTGCGGTTGAGGTTTAGGTATAGCATTAGGGTTAGAGATAGCTTTTGGGTGAAGGTTAGAGTTAGGTTTAGGGTGATTGTGAGTGTTACGGGTAGCTTTAGGGTTAGGGTTATGGTGAGGGTGAGGGTTAGGGTTAGGGTGAGGGTGAGGGTTAGGTTTAAAGTGAGGGTTAGTGTTAGGGTGACAGTAAAGTAAGGGTTAGGGTGAGGACTAGGGTTAGGGTTAGGTTTAGGGTGTGTTTAGATTTAGGGTGAGGGTGAGCATTAGATTTTGGATTAGGCTTAGGTGTAGGTTTAGGCTTAGGGTGAGGGTGAGGGTGAGGGTCATAGATAGGTTTAGAGTGAGGATTAGGATTTTGGTAAGGTTTAAGGTGAGGGTGAGGGTGAGGGTTAGGGTGAGTTTGATGGTGAGCGTGAGGGTTAGGTTTAGGGTGAGTTTTAGGGATAGGGTTAAGGTGAGGGTGATTGTGAGGGTTAGGGTGAGGGTGATGGTGAGGTTGATGTTGAGGGTGAGGGTTAAGGTTTGTGTGAGGGTTAGGTTTAGGATTAGGGTTAGGATGAGGGTTAGGCTGAGGGTTAGGGTTAGGGTGAGGGTGAGGGTAAGGGTTAGGTTGAGGGTTAGGGTTAGCATGAGGGTAAGGATTAGGTTAAAGGTGAGGGTTAGGATTAGGATTAGGGTTAGGGTTAGGAAGAGGGTTAGGGATAGCGTTAGGGTTAGGGTGAGGCTTTTGGTTAGAGTTAGGTTTAGAATTAGGGTGAGGGTGAGGGTGAGGTTTAGGGTTTGGATTAGGGTTAGGGTTTGGGTTAGGCCGAAGCTGAGGTTGAGAGTGAGGTTCAGGGTTAGGGTTACGGTTAGAGTTAGGGTGAGGTTGACGGTGAGGACTAGGATTATGATTAGGGTTAGGGTTAGGTTTCAGCTGAGGTTGAGGGTGAGTGTGAGGTTGAGTCTTAGGGTGAGGGTTAGGTTTAGGTTTAGGTTGAGGTTTAGGGTTTGGGTTAGGATAAGGTTTAGTCTGAGGTTTAGGTTTAGGGTTAGGGTCAGGGTTAGGTTTAGTGTTAGGATTAGGGTTTAGGTTTGGGTTAGGGTAAGGGTTAGGATGAGGGTTAGGATGAAGGTGAGGATTAGGGTTAGGGTTAGGGTGAGAGTGAGCATTAGGTTGGGGGTTAGGTTAGGTTTAGGATTAGGGTGATGATTAGGGTGAGTGTTAGTGTTAGTGTTAGGCTTAGGGTAAGGGTAAGGTTTAGGGTTATGGTTAGAGTTAGGGTGAGGTTGAGGGTTAGGGTTAGGTTTAGGGTGAGGGCTAGGGGGAGTGGGAGGGTAAGGGGGAGGGTTAGGGTGAGGGTGAAGGTTTCAGTTAGGATAGGGTAGGGTTAGGTTCAGGGTGAGGGTGAAGTTTAAGGTGAGGGTTAGGGTGAGGCTGAAGCTTTCATTTAGGAAAGGATTAGGGTTAGGATAGTGTGAGGATTAGGGTGAGGGTGAGGTTTAAGGTGAGGATTATAGTTAGGGTTAGGGTGAGGTGAGGATTAGGGTTAGGGATAGGGTTAGGATGAGGGTTGGGCTGAGGTCTCGGGTTAGTGTTCGGGTGAGGGTAAAGGTTACGGTCAGGGTTAGGGTGAGGGTTAGGGTTCGGCTTAGGGTTAGCGTGAGTGTTAGTGTGAGTGTTAGTGTTAGGGTTAGTGTTAGGGTTAGGGTTAGGGATAGGGTGAGGGTTAGGGTGAGGGTTATGGTTAGGGTGAGGTTTAGGGTGAGGTTGAGGTTTAGGGTTAGCATTAGTGTTAGGGTTAGGTTTAGGGTGAGGGTTAGGTTTAGGGTTAGGGTTAGGATGAGGGTTAGGTTTAGGGTTAGGGTGAGGTGTAGGGTGATGGCTTATGGTCAGGGTTAGGTTGAATGTGAGGGTTAGGGTTAGCGTTAGTGTGAGGTTAGGGGTTAGGGTGTGGGTTAGGCTGAGAGTGAGGGTCAGTGTTAGCGTTAGTGTTAGGGTGAGGTTTAGGGTGAATGTTATGAGGTTCAGGGTTAGAGTTAGGTTTAGGGCGAGGGTTAGAGTTAGGGTGAGGTTTAGGGGAGGGTTAGGGTGAGTGTGAGGGTTCTGGTGAGGGTGAGTTTTATGGTGTGGGTTATGGTGAGGGTTAGGGTGACAGATAAGGTGATGGTGAGGGTTATGGTGAGGGTGAAGGTAAGGATTACGGTGAGTATTAGGGTTAGGGTTAAGGTCAGATTTATGGTGAAGGTAAGGGTTAGGATGAGGTTTAGGGTGAGGGTGAGGTTTAGGGGTAGCGTTAGAGTTAGGGCGATGGTTAGGGTGAGGGTTAGGGTTCGGGTTAGGCTTAGGGTGAGGGTGAGGGTTAGAATTAGGGTTAGGTATAGGGTTAGGGTGAGGGTAAGGTTTAGGGTGAGGGTTAGGGTGAGGGTGAGTTTTAGGGTTAGGTTGAGGGTTAGGGTGAGCGTTAGGTTGAGGGTTAGATGTAGGTTTAGGGTTAGGGTGAGGGTTAGGGTGAGGTTTAGTGTTAGTGTTAGGGTTAGGGTTAGGCTGAGTGTTAGGCTGAGGGTAAGGGTTCGAGTGAGGGTTAGGGTGAGGGTGAGTGTTAGGGATAGCATTAGGATTAGGGTTAGGGTTTGGGTGAGGGTTAGGGTTAGGTTTAGGGTGATTGTGAGTGTTAGGGTTAGCTTTAGGGTTAGGGTTAGGGTGAGGGTGAGGGTTAGGGTTAGGGTTAGGGTTAGGGTTAAGTGACGATGAGGTTAAGGGTTAGGGTAAGGGCTAGGGTTACGGTTAGTGTTAGGGTGACGTTTAGCTTTAGGGTGAGGGTGAGGGTGAGGGTTAGGGGTAGGGTTAGAGTTAGGGTGAGGGTTAGGTTGAGGGTTAGGCTTAGGGTGAGTGTGACGGTTAGAATTTGTGTTAGGTATAGGTTTAGGGTGAGGGTAAGTTTTAGGTTGAGGGTTAGGGTAAGGGTGAGTTTTAGGGTTAGGTTGAGGGTTAGGGTGAACGTTAGGGTGAGCGTTAGATGTAGGTTTAGTGTTAGGGTGAGGGGTAGGGTGAGGTTTAGTGTTAGTGTTAGGGTTAGGGTTAGGCTGAGTGTTAGGCTGAGGGTAAGGGTTAGAGTGAGGGTTAGGGTGAGGGTGAGTGTTAGGGATAGCATTAGGTTTAAGCTTAGGGTTTGGGTGAAGGTTAGGGTTAGGTTTAGGGTGATTGTGAGTGTTACGGTTAGCTTTAGGGTTAGGGTTAAGGTGAGGGTGAGGGTTAGGGTTAGGGTTAGGGTTAGGGTTAAGTGACGATGAGGTTAAGGGTTAGGGTAAGGGCTAGGGTTAGGGTTAGGTTTAGGGTGACATTTAGCTTTACTGTGAGGGTGAGGGTGAGGTTTAGGTTTAGGATTAGGCTTCGGTGTAGGGTTAGGCTTATGGTGAGGGTTAGGGTGAGGGTCATAGTTAGGTTTAGGGTGAGGGTTATGTTTATGGTTAGGTTTAGGGTAAGGGTGAGGGTGAGGGTTAGGGTGATGTTGATTGTGAGGGTGAGGGTGAGGTTGAGATTAGGTTTATGGTGAACGTTAGGTTTAGGGTTAGGGTTAGGGTGGGGGTGATTGTGAGGGTTAGGGTGAGGGTGATGGTGAAGTTGATGGTGAGGGTGAGTGTTAGGGTTTGGATGAGTGTTAGGTTTAGGGTTAGGGTGAGAGTGAGGGTGAGGGTTAGGGTTAGGGTTAGGGTGAGTGTTAGGGTTAGGTTGAGGGTTAGGTTTAGGTTGAGGGTTATGGTTAGGATATGTGTGAGGATTAGGGTTAGGGTTAGGGTTAGGGTTATGGTGAGGTTAAGGGTTAGGGTTAGGTTTATGGTGAGGGTGAAGTTTAGGGTTAGCATTAGGGTTAGAGTGATGGTTAGGATGAGGGTTAGGATTAGGGTGAGGGTGAGGTTTAGGGTTAGGTTTAGGGTGAGGCTTAGGGTTAGGGTGAGTGTCATGGATAGGTTTAGCTTTAGGGTGAGGTTCAGGGTTCGGGTTAGGGTTAGAGTTAGGGTGAGGTTGAGGGTGAGGGTTAGGTTTACGATTAGGGTTAGGGTTATTATTAATGCTGAGAGTGAGGGTGAGGGTGAGGTTGAGGGTTATGGTTAGGGTGAGGGTTAGGTTTAGGTTGAGGGTTAGGGTTAGGGTTAGGATGAGGTTTAGGCTGAGGTTTAGGGTTTGGGTTAGGGTGAGTGTTAGGTTTAGTGTGAGGGTTAGTGTTAGGATTAGGGTTTAGGTTAGGGTGAGGGTAAGGTTTAGGGTGATGGTTAGGTTGAGGGTTAGTGTTAGGGTTAGGGTTAGGGTTATGGTGAGGGTTAGGGTTAGGGTTAGAATTAGGGTGAGGTTAAGGTTGAGGGTTAGAGTTAATGTTAAGTTTAGGGTGAGGGCTGTCGGGAGGGGGAGGTTAAGGGGGAGGGTTATGGTGAGGGTGAGGGTTTCAGATAGGATAGGCATAGGATTAGGTTTAGGGTGAGGTTGAAGTTTAAGGTAAGGGTTATGGTGAGGGTTAGGGTGAGGCTGTGGCTTTCAGTTAGGAAAGGCTTAGGGTTAGGGTTAGTGTGAGGATTAGGGTGAGGGTGAGGTTTAAGGTTAGGGATAGGTTTAGGGTTAGTTTGGGGGTGAGGGTTAGGCTTAGGGATAGGGTTAGGATGAGGGTTACGCTGTGGGTTCGGTTTAGGGATCGGGTGAAGGTAAG
Organism: Dipodomys merriami; assembly: GCF_024711535.1. Classification (NCBI taxonomy): domain Eukaryota; kingdom Metazoa; phylum Chordata; class Mammalia; order Rodentia; family Heteromyidae; genus Dipodomys; species Dipodomys merriami. The sequence goes on along the minus strand of NW_027202349.1, from coordinate 1,921,672 downwards.
GGTTAGTGTGAGGGTAAGGTGAGGGTAAGGGTTAGGGTTCGCCTTAGGGTTAGGGTGAGGGTTAGGGTGAGACTTAGTGTTAGGTTTAGGGTTAGGGTTAGGGTGAGGGTTAGGGTGAGGGTAAGGGTTAGGGTGGGGGTTAGGTTTCGAGTGAGGGATAGGGTTATGGTGAGGATAAGTGTTAGGTCGCGGTTTAGGGTGAGGTTGAGGGTTAATGTTAGCATTAGGTTTATGGTGAGGGAGAGGCTTAGGGTGAGGGTTAGAGTTATGATTAGGGATAGGATGAGGATTAGGGTTAGGGTTACATTGAAGTTGTGGGTGGGGCTGATGGGTAGGGTTAGGGTGAGGGTTAGGGTTAGGGTTAGGTTGAGAATTAGGGTAAGGTTTAGGGTGAGGGTTAGGGTGAGTTTGTGGTTTAGGGTAAGTGTTAGGGTGCGTGTTAGGTTGAGGTTGAGGTTTAGTGTTAGCATTAGGGTTAGAGTTAGGGTTAGGGTTAGGGTTAGTTTTAGGGTTAGGTTTAGGGTGAGGGTTAGGGCTAGTGTGAGCATTAGGGTTAGGGTTAGGGTTAGAGTTAAGGTTAGGGTGAGAGTGAGGTTTGAGGTTAGGGTTAGGATTAAGTTTAGGGTTAGGTTTAGTCTAAGGTTGAGGGTGAGGGTGAGGGTGAGGGTTAGGGTTTAGGTTAGGTTTAGGGTGAAGGCTAGGGGGAGGGTGCGGGTTAGAGTGAGGATTAGGGTGAGGGTGAGGGTTTCGGTGAGGAAAGGCTTAGGGTTAGGGTTGGGGTGAGGTTTAGGTTGAGGTTGAGTTTTAAGGTGCGGGTTAGGGTTAGGGTGAGGATTAGGGTTAGGGTTAGGGTGAGGGTTAGGTTTAGGGTTATGTTTAGAGTGAGGGTGAGAGTAAGGGTGAGGGTGAGAGTGAGGGTTAGGAAGTAGGTGAGGGTTAGGTTTAGGGTTAGGGTGAGGGTTAGATTTTGGGTGATATTTAGGGTGAGCGTGAGCGTTTGGGTTAGCGTTCGGGTTATGGTGAGGGTTAGGGTTAGGGTGAGGGTGAGAGTCAAGATTAAAGTGAAGGTTGGGGTTAAGGTAAGTGTCAGGGTAGTATTAGGGTTAGAGTTAGGGTGAAGATGAGGGTTAGGGTTAGGATTACGTTTATGTTGAGGTTTAGGTTGAGAGTGAGAGTGAGGGTTAGGGATCCGGTGAGGGTTAGGTTTAGGGTTAAGGTTAGGGTTAGGTTGAGGGTTAGGGTTAGGGTTAGGTTTAGGGTTATGGTGAGGGTAAGGTTTAGGGTGAGGGTTAGGGAAAGGGTGATGGTTAGTGTTAGGTTGAGGGTTAGGGTGAGCGTTAGGGTGAGGGTTAGGTTTAGGTTTAGGGTTAGGATGAGGGTTAGGGTGAGGTTTAGTGTTAGTGTTAGGGTGAGGGTGAGTTAGAGTGAGGGTTAGGGTGAGGGAGAGGTTTAGGGTTAGCATTACAGTTAGGTTTAGGTTGAGGGTGAGGGTTAGGCTTAGTGTTAGGTTTAGGGTGATGGTGTGGTTTAGTGTTAGCATTAGCGTTAGGGTGTGTGTTAGGTTGAGGGTTACGGTTAGGGTTAGGGTTAGTGTGAGGGTGAGCTTAATGTTAGGGTTATGTTTAGGGTGAGGTTTATGGTTAGGGTGAGTTTTAGGTTTAGGCTGAGGGTGAGGGTTAGGTTCAGGATTAGGCTTAGGTGTAGGTTTAGGCTTAGGTTGAGGGTGAGGGTGAGGTTCAGAGTTACGTTTAGGGTTAGGGTCAGGGTTATGGTTAGGGTTAGGGGGAGGGGGAGGATGATTGTTAGGATAAGGGTGATGGTGAGTGTGAGGGTGAGGGTTAGCTTTTGGGTGTGGGTTAGTGTTAGGGTTAGGGTTTGGATGAGAGTTAGGCTGAGGGTTAGTGTTAGGGTTAGGGTGATGGTAAGGGTTAGGGTAAGTTTTAAAGTGAAGATGAGGGTTAGGGTTAGGGTTAGGGTTAGAGTTAGGGTCAGGTATTGGATTTGGATAAGTTTTAGGGTGAGGGTAACACATAGGGTTAGGGTTAGGGTGAGAGTTTTGTTTAGGGTTAGGTTTAGAGTTAGGGTGAGGTTTAGGTTTAGGGTTTGGATTACGGTTAGGGTTAGGTTATGCTGAGGGTAAGTGTGAGGGTGAGGGTGAAGATTAGTGTTAGGGTTAGAGTTAGGGTTTGTGTTAGGGCTAAGGTCAGGGTGATGTTTGGTTTAGGGTTAGGTTTAGATGAGGGTTAGGCAGAGGGTTAGGGTTAATGTTCCTGTGAGGGTAAGGGTTAGCGTGAGTCTTAGGGTTAGGTTTAGGCTTAGGTTTCGGGTGAGGGTTAGGTTGAAGGGTAGTGTTAGGGTTAGGGATAGGGTTAGCATGAGGGTTAGGGTGAGCATAAGGGTTAGAATGAGGGTTAGGGAGAGGGTGAGGGATAGGGTTAAGGTGAAGGTAAGGGTTAGGGCGAAGTTTAGGGTGAGGCTGAGGGTTAATGTTAGCATTAGTGTTAAGGTGAGGGTGAGGGTTAGGGTGAGGGTTAGGGTTAGGTTTAGGGATAGGGTGAGGATTAGTGTTAGGGTTAGGTTTAGGTTGAGGAATAGGCTGATGGGTAGGGTTAGGGTTAGGATAGGGTGAGGGTTAGGTTGATGGTTATGGTTATGGTTAGAGTTAGGGTGAGGTTGAGGGTGAGGGTAAAGATTAGGGTGAGGTTTAGGGTGAGGTTGAGGTTTAGGGTTAGCATTAGTGTTAGGGTTAGGTTTAGGGTGAGGGTTAGGTTTAGGGTTAGGGTTAGGGTGAGGGTTAGGTTTAGGGTAGGGTGAGGGTTAGGGTGAGGGGTTATGGGCAGGGTTAGGGTTAATGTGAGGGTTAGGATTAGCGTTAGTGTGAGGATAAGGGTACCGGTGTGGGTTAGGCTGAGAGTGAGGGTT